>NC_052034.1:718125-1436250 GCF_015832195.1 Motacilla alba alba | reverse complement strand
CTGGGATAAACCTGTGTCCCGGCTGGAGCTGCTCATTGTGTGCAGCCATTCAGAGAAGAGCCTGGGTTCCTCTCCTCCTTTTGATTTGTGTGGTGGGGACACAGGAGCTCCCTGGGGACTGTCCATGGAGGCAGGGGAGCGCTCCCAGCTCAGCTTTTGCTCTGCACCCCCTCATCCCACTGCCAGCATTGCTCCAGCTTAGGAGCAGGGAGAGTGGAAACCATTGCGTGCCCGTGCTGTGCCTGTGATGCCAGAGCCCCAGATGGAACTGAGGGGGAAATGCCCTCCATTTCCAGTGCTGGCACAGCTCTGCCGTGGAGCTGCGTGCTGGCTGAGTGGTGGTTCCTGCTGCTGCACCCTGGGAAGGGTTTTCCCAAGGATTCAGTGTCCCTGCATGCTCCTGCTGCTCTGTGCGGCTGCGTGGGAGGGTGAAATGGGCCCCCATCTTTAGAGGTGGTGGAAGGGAGTGCAGGGCTTTTCCTGGCTGGGAAGCTGTGGGAATGCTGGCTTGGAGCATGGATGAGCACAGCAGCCCCCTGGCAGCCCCTGCCCATGGGCACTGCATGGAGTCCAGGGCAGCCCTGGGATCAGCCCCTGCAGCCAGGTACCCCCACTCCAGTGTGTCCACAACCCCTGGCACTGACAGAACTCATTTGGCGTGGTGTGAGAGCAGCAGCAGGACAGGTGTCATCTCTGGTGGCTCTCCTGGCACTCCAGGGCTGCTTCCAGCCTGGCTGGGGGGCTGGGCTGCATGAAAGGAGGATGTAAGCATTGAGGCACACTGGGATTTACTGGTGCTGGCTGCCAGCCTTCTGGGTGGATTCATCTGCTGCCTGCTGGGTCTGGAACAACTTTTTCCCTCCTGGACACAAAAGGAAGAGGCTTCTGTGGACTCTTGCAGGGTAGTGTCTCACCACTGGCACTGAGTCCCATCTGAGCTGGAGGTTATATTCCAACCAGGTTAGCTGTGTGCCAGTTTCAGACAAGGAACAGCATCACAAAAATCCTGCTGGGGGTAGGAGGGTCAGTCAGCAGCCAGCCTCCTTTCTAAATGACCCAGTTTGCATCCATGGAGCAGTTTGGGTTTGTGCTGCCTTCATTCACAAGTGGGGCCAGACTCTGCCCCAAGGCAGGCAGCGTGAAGGGGCTTCAGAGGGAAGAGGAGATGAAGAGGCTGGGAAGAAAAGAGCCCCTCCTGGAATTACATGTGAGATGGATGGGGCAGGGCTGCGTGGGCAGAGAGCAGAGGAGGGTGGCACTTGGCTTCTGAAGTTGAGTTTACAGCACACTTAAGCAGCCAGCAGTAGAAGTGAGAATGCCATCCAATAATGCTATTAAATACTGAGAACTGAGAGCAGGGAAATTACCCAGCTCCAAGAGGCTCGTGATGAAGCCACTGCCTGCAATAATCAGCCCTCCCACCTGGTTAGACACACGGTCATTGTCTTCCCTGCCCTCTCCAGCCCCTTCACTCCAAATAAAATTGCTCCCCATCCCCACTTCTGCTGGGGTCTGTGTCTCGTAGCCTGGGGCAGCCTGAGCCTGTCTTTATTTCCTTGCCTGCTCACCACGGCCCTGCAATACCCCAGAAGGGCTGGAGTGCTACTCCAGTTGTAATTGCCAGGATCAAAGCTGCCTGGGGTGCATTAGCACTGCTGCTGGAGGAGAGGCAGCAGGGAGAAAATAAACAGTTTGGGAAGCTCTGGGGACATTTGGCTGTGTTGCAGGCGCTGGGAAGGATTTTGCTGGTGTAAGCTGTGCACTCAGGCTAGGGTGGGGGCACTTGGCTCCTGCGAGTGATGCTTTAGCTGCAGACACCTACAGCAAATGCATTTTTAAGGGCTTTTGTCTGTTTGTCTGGTGGAATTGTTTTGATGCTCACACACGTCTGATTTACAAGTGCAGCAAACCTAATCCGTTAATAGGTTTATATAGAGGAGTTGTCAGAGTGGATCTATAATGAGCCACGGGCTCAGGGAGGGCGAGTCCAACAGCTGATCTGCAACAAAAATCTTAAAGCATCTTCTCCTTGACACTGCTGTTACTGAGGTCAGGCCATAATTTATCTGAAGGTGGTGACAACTGAGCAATATCACGGTGGGAGCACGCAGGAGATTGAGACCTCTGAGTGTCTGGGCTGATTTCTGCCTCTGTCTGCCTGAGGAAGATTTGCTGCTCACTCTACCCATGATCTCTGGAAAGCAGAAATAAAGAAAACAATGGAGTGGGGAAAAGTTCTCCCCGTTCTTTTTGTGCCACGTGCAAAGGGAGGTTGGGGAGTTAACAGAGCAGCCCCACTGGCTCCGTGGCAGAGGAGGCACCAGGGGAAGCTCTGGGGAGGGTCCCAGCTCTCCACACAAACCCCCCTGCCCTGCCAGCCTCAGTAAGGTCAGTTGAGGTTTTGGGAGGGGTGTGCAGAGTGTTTCAGCTGGGGGAGCTGAGCCTGTGATGGATGTGCAAAGGGACAGTTTGTGCTGGCCTGGGCAGACACTTGTTTTCTGCCAGAGAGTTCTGCAGGGAGGCTTGCCGGTTGCCACAAAAGAACTGTTTTTGAAGAGCAGATGCTGTGGCAGTGTGCAGTTCACCTGTCCCACAGTCAGCTTTGTGTCCTTGGAGAACCCACAGCCCTTGGAACAGGCAGTGCCTGGACACAGGAGAGCTGTCAGCTGCAAAAGCCTTTGGATACACAGCATCACATCTCCCTTCAGGGTCTGTGTGTGTGAGCAGCCTGGGGTGCAGCTGCTCATCCCAGTAAAAATCACATTCACACCATGTATTGATCAATTTACACCCCTCCAGCCCATCCTTTCTTCCCTTTCTCTCTTCCTGAGGATCTCTGGGCCTGCAGTTCTGCTTTTCTGAGCAGAGTTCTCTCATTAAACTGGCCAGGTCATGGTTTAAAGTTCCCCCCATAGATCAGATCTCATCACTTGTGTCTCTGGCTCTGCAGGTTGTAAAGCCCTGGAGGCCTTGCTGAAAGTGCTGGTGGAACTTCAGGATGAGCTGCTTTATCAGTACCCAGGCACGAGGCACCTGGTGGATGGAAAGCAAGCAAAAACTGAGAGGTAAATGCAAAAAAAGATCTTCCTGAGCCCTCTGGTCTCCAGCAAGCAGGACAATGCCCAGCCTTCCTGAGCACCCTCACCCTGCTGCTCTCCCAGCTGCTGCTGTGGCTGGGTGACAGACACTCTGTTATTTCAATTCTTTCTGCCTTGTGGGAGCTCTGGTTTGGAATATTTCTGGTAACAGAGCAGGGGCTAAACCACGGGGCTTTTAACAGAAATATCAGTGTGGAGGGGCCAGCAAGGATCCCACATTGCCTCAGGGAGGGACAGGGTGCTTATCCTGAGTGCTTTTGTTCCAGCGAGGATGAAATCCTGAGCAGCAGCGATGAGGAGCCGGTGGAGAAGGCTCAGGAGAAGAGGAGGAGCCTTCCCAAAAGGAAGCTGAAGTTTGAGGAGTACCCTGAGTTCATAGCCAAGCGCTACAGGGACTTCAGGAGCTACAGGAACAGCACCCTGCAGAAGTGGCACGACAAGACCAAGCTGGCAACTGGCAAAATGGGCAAGGCAAGGCCTGGTTTGTGGGTGCTAACATGGTTCCCATGGAGCAGGGATCTGGGGAACAAATTCTTACTGAAAAAGGGGAAATTTGGGTGGGGAACATGGAATAAATTCTTTCCTATGAGTGAAGGGAGGCCCTGGCACAGGGTGCTCAGAGCAGCTGTGCCTGCCCCGTCCCTGGAAGTGTCCAAGGCCAGCTTGGATGGGGCTGGGAGCAACTTGGGACGGTGGGAGGTGTCTCTTGGTAGTTTCTGTGTTCTCTCAGCCAATCTCCAGCAGCAAATAATCACTAGGAAAATGTCACTCTTCTGCTGCAGGAGCTGTTTGTGGTTCCTCCCAGAAGCAGGGCCCTCTGAGGCTCTCCTCCTCCATGAAATGTAGGCTTTGACACAATGGGTAATCATTTCACCCAGAGATCCAGGGTCTCCTCACATCTCTGAGTTGGTGTTAATCGTGGAGAAGTTAATCTGAACCAGAACAGCAAAGGCATTTTATTAAGCCAGGCATCAACTCGCCTCAGGTTGGGAAGGGAGAGCGAGGGAGAAACAAATAAAAAATCCTCCCAGAAATCCCTGCACCGAGCCCCAGACCCCTTCATGCTGCTGGAGCTGCTTGTGCCGTGACACGGGAAGGCAGAGAGAGGCCGGGTGGTGCCTCGAGGAGAGGCTGTGATGCTGTGTGACACTGCTTGGTGCCCTGCAGGGCTTCGGAGCCTTGGAGCGCTCGGTGCTGGCGCAGATCGAGCACGTGCTGCTGGACAGGGAGCGACTGCTGCGGCGCACGCAGACCCGCCGCTCCCTCTACAGCGTGCTGGGCAAGCAGGAGCAGCAGCCTGCCCCAGCCCCTCAGCCTGGGCCTGGCAACTCGGTAAGGGGGGGTTGTTTCTCTCACTCTTCCTGGGAAGCCCTGCAGAGCCGTCGGCGCGACGCTGGTGTGTGCTCGGGAGGTGGGTGGAGGAGGAGGTGTCTGAGTGTGCATTCCTGCAGCGTGATGGCTAAGGAAAAACATTCCAATTCCAGTTTTGTGATGTTCGCATTGTCTCCTGTCCCAGTTCCTCAAAACGAGGTTTTCCCTGAGCTGGGATTGTGCCCCTCCCGTGCTGCTCGATAAATCTGATTTTGGAGGAAGCGGCAGCAAAACTTGGTTTTCACTCTGCAGTTTAGAGTCTTGAACCCAGAAAGTGCCTTCTAAAATCATGCTGCATATAACCTACAGAATATGTTAGTAGTAAGCCCTTTATTAATTTAGTATTTAAGAATGAATAAATACTCAATTCTCAGAGATCAGGTAGAATTACTGGACTTGCAAGATGTATTTGTGCCATTACATTAAAAATATCTGTAGTATTTTGCCAGAAAGACTTTGCACAGTCCTATTTATTTCCCACTAAAGGCATCATAAATCTGTTCTGGCATTGGCAGCGTTTCTGCCTCACCTTTAAATGTATTCCTGGTCCTTAAAAGCTGGTTATGTTGGGAATTTTTTCCCATTCCTTCGTACCATCAAGTGTGTTTACAAGCCGCTGCATGTGATGTCTCTGGAGCTAGGGACAGAAATGTGCACATATGAGCTCTGAGTATTCCCTTGGTGCTTGCAGGAAGTCCTCCCTCCCTCAGACTCCAACAGGCACCTGAAGGACATTGATGAGGAGATCTTTGATGATGATGACTTTTATCACCAGGTAGGTGATGGTAAACGTGTGTTGCAATTACGGCTCCAGTTGGGTTTTAATACTCACAGAGAAAATGCAGTTGGTTCTCTGCTCCATATTTCTCTTTACCTGTAAAACTCGGTTTCCTGTTTTAACACCCCAAATCTCTGCAAGTCCCTCAGGGCACTCTGCTCTCAGTTTTTGCTCCAGGGCTGTGTGAGTTTGAAGTTGCCCTGTGGATGTGAACTTGCTGCTGGTGCTTGAGTGTTTCAGGAGCTGTGCCTGTTCTCCCTGGGGAACAGCACAGGAGAAAAGGCTCTGAATCCTCTCTGTTCTCTGGGAGCAGAGCCCCCTTAGGAAAAACAATCCCAGGGGATCCTCAGGAGCACTGAAAGTTGCTCTTGTCTCAGCCTAAATCATCTCATTCACCTGCTGAATGGGAGAGCTCCTGGGCTGCTCCAGCACTTCTCTTGGAATTGGGCCAGCTTGGATCCAGGCCAGTTATTCCTTTTATTTGCAGAATTCTTAGAAGCAAGTAATCTGCACCCAGTGCAGGGAAACACTGTGTTTGTAGTTGGTTTAATAAAGACAGTGCCAGCTTTACGAGAACTGGGATTGTCACATACTGAGGAATATGTCACTGTAAGCCCTTCCCAGCGTGTGAAAACCTCTGCCTGCTTTGATGACCCACACAGAGCCTGAACTTCAGGACTAAACAAGTATCATTATATCACTGAAAAACAGATTTTTAAAAATTTGAATAATTATTATTAGAGAGGCCAGTAAAGTTCTTGGGGAGTAGGAGAGAGCTGTTGCCATGTGAGGGTGCCAGGCTCCCAGTGGTGATGGGACAGGGCCTGTCCTGTTGGCAGCAGGGATTGAAGATAAATCTTAATAAAGATAAATCTTTGGAGATATTGCTGAGGTGGAATTTAGGGTCCAAGTGGCCCAGAAGCTCAGCTTTGGGGGCAAATTGGACCCTAAGAACACAGAAGAAGTGAAGTTGGTGTAACAAAACCATGGAATGGAGAAAGAGCTGAGGTTGACAGTCCAAGGACCTGTGCAGAGGAGGCGCTTCTTGGCCATGAAATGGTAATTTTTTTTAAAGAAAACAGCAATGGATGAGTGTCCCCATCTTTCCCTCTAATAACTGTAACTGTGCTAAATTGTGATTTCAGAAATATGAGCAGGCCCAGCTTAGCTTCTCCCCTCCCTGGTTAATTGGGGTGCTGGGGTTAATCTAAATTAAAACTTAAACTAATGGAGGTCATTGAGGGAAGAGAGTCACCTGAGTAAAACAAATGGGTCTGCCAGGCACAACTGTATCTTGGCCATTTCCCAAGAGGGAAGTGGCAGCAAATTGGAGCAGTTTGAGGCCCGGGCAGAGGTGAAGGATGGGTGACAGGGGCTCAGCTCCAGATTGCCTTCCCTGCTGCTCCAGCTGCAGGAGCAGCACCAGCCAGCAACATCTGGCAGCACAGGCAGGCATGGGTGGCACTTTGGGAACCCCAGGGACTGGAAATGCAGTGCTGAGGCTGGAGCAGGCTTTAATCACTTGGCAGTCCTTGGCAGCAGCTCTGCCGGCCTCGTACATCACACGCAGACATCTGCTGAGCAGCCAGGCAGCTGCACATCCATTTCCCTCTCTTGCTGGGCTTTTTCTGATCTCTCTCCCTCCTCCTCTCCTTCCCTTGCAGCCTCCCCTCTCCTCCCTCCCCAGAACACTGCCTGGCAGAGGGGATCTGTGCCGATCCCAGTGTTGGGGGTGCCCTGGTTTGTGTCCTGTGCTCGCTGGGGTTTGGCAGAGATTGGAGCCAGTTCAGGGATAAGGCTGAGGAAAATGGCTCTGTGCTTTCTGTCACCTCCCAATTAAATTGGATTCATAAAGTGCTTTCCTTTATTTGTCAGGGCGCTGAGCTGGAGCTGAACACTGCATTGAGAGCAGGGAGAGCGCAGCACAATGGAGCTGGCAGGGCCCTGAGTGGCTCTGCTGTCCCTGGGTCATAGCTGAGCACTGCTTTGTGTGTGGGCATGGAAATAAAACCTGGGAGGGAGCTGCTGCTCCAGGAGGGATCAGCAGCAAGCTGGGGGTGCTCCCAACCTCTGACCCCTGTGCATAACACTGATTGCAGCCTGCATTTCAGCACCTGCCTCTTCCTTCCTGTTTAAATCTCCATCCAGGCTTTCCTTGGGATCCTTTTCACTCTTCTGAATAGCATTTTTTAGTTATTAATTTATTTTGATTGCTGCTTGAAAGGTAAACATTCAGATAAAGAACAGCACTGGAAAGCAGCTTCCTCTATGTGTCGGTGTGAAATTAGGCAAGTAAAAATGAACCAGATTTGATGAATGTGCACAAGTTAATGATAACAGAATAAGTAGTTATACTGTTTTATTATAGATTATAATAAAAAGCTCTTTAATTAATCTGTTTTTCTTCTGGAAAAACAATTTTCTTGTCCAGGTTTTAATTCCACCAGAGCAGGTGGCTCTGGTGGAATTTTGTGATGATTCAGGATTTAACTCTCTTCTGCCTGTTCATCCCACTTTGCCTTTTCTCCTGTTCCTCACTTGTTTTATAAGCAGTTACAGTTTTTATTGTGATGACCCATATTGGGTGGTGATGCACAGCTGAGCTGAGTAATGCAGTGGAATATTTTTATTTGGGTGGCAGTAGTTAAAGTGTTTCAGAAGCTCCTCATAACTGGCAGCAGGGAAAGGCTGGAGCCCGTTTCCTTTTCCTTTAAATTCTCCTTCATACATGGTTTTCAGGGAAGAAAAAGGCTTTTTATTTTTAGAAGTCATATTTAGGTAGAATTCATTACAGCTGATATTGCAGCATTAAGACTTAAAATTCCAGCCTGCTACCAGGGAGCTGCTGCTCTGACATGCTACAGTGGAGATTTTATTGTTAGGTTGAAATACTCCTCTGGTAAAGGAGAGAGTGGAAATTGGTTTATTTCCAACAGGAATTAGGTTAGTGTTCATATGCTAAGTGTTCCACTGGTAGCAGCTCTTCCCAGAACAAATGTTCATCACTTCTGGCAGCAGGTATGCCTAAGGAGAATTGGGAATATCCATAATCCCTTTTTTTCCTCTGCTCTCCTGCTCCCTCCTCCCCTGCTTTGGGCATTTTATGACATCCCACAGCCACCAGTCCTGGCTGTGGGCACCAGAGTGCAGGGGGAGCACCCGAGGAATCACCAGCTCCTTCCAGGAGGGGTTCCCATCCCCCCAGAGCTGGGATGTGCCCCAAGGGCAGTGTCCTTAAACCCCTCTCTGGAAAACTCACTGATGGCTGCTTTCCCCTGGTGGCCCCAGCAGCTCCCACAGCATGGTGTCCTCTCCCAGGGATTGGGTGATGCCCCAAACAGGGAATTTCCAGTGCAGGGAACTATTAAAAGTCAATAATGGTGAAGAATAGAGAGGCCTGGCTTTGTGACAAGCTGGTTTACCTTAATTAAACCGGTGAGTGATTAATATGGACAGCTGATCTTGTGGCTTTAATTAGATGCATTTAGAGTTTTGTGTGAATAAGAGATGTCTCGAACCGTCCCACAGGTTAATGGCAATACAATACTCTTATCACAGGCATGTATCTTTCAAATGGCTGGCTAGATGGTTAATAACACATTTTAAAGCTTGATTTGGAGCTTCTCCTAATGGCTTCTTCGAAAATAGGCAAATCTGTGCATCTTACACAAACCTGAATTTGAATAAAATGGGCTTTAAAAAGAGGCTGCCCAGTGATTTCCACTTGCATTTTATTAAATATAAAAATTAAGTTTTTAAAAAGCATTTCCAGGGGATTTAAAGTAATATTTGAGCTGCAAACTTAAATTTTCTCTAGTGTTGGTAGAAATCCAAATGTTGTTACAGGGATGCTGAGTGGGAGCTTGACAGGGCATCTGTAGATGGACTTGTTTTTAAATTTGATTTGCTCTGGAAGGTGTAAGACAAGCGAGCCTTTTGTCACGAGGCTGATTTCAGCTCTCCTTGGCTCTTTGTCTCAACTGGCAGCTCTTAGGGGCCTGCAAATCAGAAAGGTCAGTGAGTGTAGGGTTAGAAGCCCTGATAGATAGTGCATGAAAATGAGACCTAACCTCTGAAATGAAAATTGACCTCTAAAATGAGAAATGAGCCCTGGAAGGACGCCCTGACGGCATGTCCAGGTCCCCGTGGTTGTGTCCAGTGGGCTCGGTGTGCATCCCTCTGTCTGGCACTGAGGGGAGCTCCTTGAGGGGGATCCTGTAGGGAAGCCTTCAGTGGTGCAGGGATCCTGGCTCTGGTGCCAGCACAGCTTTGGGTTCTGCAGCAGGGCCTGGCAAGCAGCAGCACTCCCTGCCCAGGGCGGTTCAGCTGGCACTGCCAGCTCCCCTCTGCTCCCTGGCCTGTCCTGGGCTGGGCAGGGGCAGCTGGCACTGGGAGCTGAGCTGGGGATGGGGCTGGGCAGGGGCAGCTGGCACTGGGAGCTGAGCTGGGGATGGGGCTGGGCAGGGGCAGCTGGCACTGGGAGCTGAGCTGTGGATGGGGCTGGGCAGGGGCAGCTGGCACTGGGAGCTGAGCTGGGGATGGGGCTGGGCAGGGGCAGCTGGCACTGGGAGCTGAGCTGTGGATGGGGCTGGGCAGGGGCAGCTGGCACTGGGAGCTGAGCTGGGGATGGGGCTGGGCAGGGGCAGCTGGCACTGGGAGCTGAGCTGGGGATGGGGCTGGGCAGGGGCAGCTGGCACTGGGAGCTGAGCTGGGGATGGGGCTGGGCTTCCCTGCACCTCTGAGTGCTGCCCTGGGACACCGGGCTGGGCTTCTGCAAGCTCAGGGAGCAGGTGGAGGAGGGAAAGCAGAACGGGATCTCTTTCAAATCAGAGCCTTTTGGTGCTGCAATTGCCTAACTCTGTCTTCACACATCAGGGCTTAAGGCTGATGGTGATTTACTCACACTTCCTAGTTAATAATTAGGCATTGGGAGACACCATATATCACTCCTAATGGAATATATGGGGTCTGATGAGAGTTTTCTGTTTTGACTAATAAATTTTAAGCAGAATCGCCAAGCTTAATGAAATATTACCATTTGGGAAGTGGTTTAAGTCTTGTGCTGGGAAAACAGTGTTGCTTTATTCAGTAAATGAATTTATCATTCACTCTGTATCCCGAGCTCTGGCTGGCTCTGGAGCAGGGGCTGGATGCAGGACTCTGAACCAGAAAGCAGAAAACTAATCAAATCCTTAAAGACCAAAGGCAGCCAGGCAGGCCTGGGCTGACTTTTTCAGTGGTAGCCTCTGGCTACATCCACTTTTATTTTAGTAACCATTGTTAGCATGATTTATAACTTCAGCTCGGAGACTTTTGCTATTTAGATGTAACAAGATGCTTCACAGCTTTTATTTCCATTTCCTAATTTCCCTCTTGCTCCTGGTTTTTGTTGGGTTTTTTTGGTTTTTTTTTTACTTCTCCCTCATCTTTGCCTTGCTCTGCTCCCCCAGGCAGTGCCCCCAGTCCCACAGCTGACACTGCCCTGGCAGAACATTGGAGCACTGCCAGGCCTTGTCAGCCCCAAGGTCCACAGAACCGGTTCAGGGTTAGAAACCAGCCCCAAAAGTGCATCTTGGAATTGTGGAATGGTTTGGATTGGAGGCAGTCTTGAAGCTCATCTTGTTCCACCCCATCACAGCCAGGGACACCTTCCCCTGTCCCAGCTGCTCCCAGCCCCATCCAGCCTGGCCTTGGGCACTGCCAGGGATGCAGGGGCAGCCCCAGCTGCTCTGGGCACCCTGTGCCAGGGCCTGCCCACCCTCCAGCCAGGAATTCCCAATTCCCAATATGCCCTCCAGCCCTGCCCTCTGGCATTGCCTCACCAGCTCCTTGGTGTTCCAGGGTTTCTGGGCCAGCAGGAGGAGCCAAGCCCTGCAGGAAATGTCCTGCTGCTGCTTCCCCAGGAGCACGGGGTGGCTGTGTGTGACACACGTGTGACATCTGCTCTGTGCCTCGTGCCAGGGACAAGATCAGAGGACGCAGCACACACCCTGAGTGCTGGAGCAGGAGGAGAGCACTCTCAGCTCTCTGCACCACTTGTGGCTGCTGCTCCAAGCCTCCCTCCCACCTTGCTGTGACAGAATATTGACTGGAAAGCAAGATCCCATTTCTGCTTAGCCTTAAGGGCAGCTGTTTGCAGAGTGGCAGTGCTACACAGGTTTACTGTGTCGTGTGTCTGTGTAACACTGGATTTGGATCTTGTATTTAGCTGCCAGAAGTGACTGTGATGAAGTGGCAGAGATAAACTGATAGATTGTGTGCCAGAAAGATGTTGGGAATCAATCAGATAAACAGGGCACAGAAGTTGCCTGCTGTTTTCCAGTGATAATAAACCAGTGGCCTGGCTCCTGGAATTTTTAAATGTAATTGCTGCTGTAATAATCTCCAAAAATAAGCAAGTAGAAAAAAAAAAAAAGTAGTGGCAGGTTTTTAATTGTGTTTGAATCACTATTTTTTTCTGGTGATGTGGTGTATGCCTCAAAGGAGTGGAAAGTACAGGGTGGAGGAAAAGCATCCTGCATCCTTTCTTGCCTGGAATTGCCTGCATTCTGGTTCCAGGAGGGTCTGTTTGAGGTGTTTCTGAGCTGGGGCAGTACCTTCACTGGCTGGTGAATTGTAGGTGGCCATAAAGCAGTTTGTTCCTCAGTTCTGGAGGGTTTATTTCTGTTCCTCGTGTTGATCTCTTGGCCAGTACCCAAGGCACAGCAGGCACGGTTTGCAGTGAGTGGTGATAAACACACAGCACCAGTCGAGGATGCAGAAAGGCTGTTCACAACATCCTCTGGCTGCAGGAGGCAAAGAGGACAAACCCCAGCCCTCAGGACATGAAAAGAAATAGCAGAGGCTGCCCGAGCATTCCTGCTGCAGCCATTAAAAGGATTTTGCTGTGCTGTTCTCTGAACGAGCATCACTGCCCAGCTCCTGCCTGGGAATTGTTCAGTTCCCCTGCCCTTCCCCAGCAGTGGGGGCAGCCCTGTGGGGCTTTTCCTGCACGTTTGCCCCTTCTCAGCTGGCTGCCCCACAGCTGTGCCCCTTGCAGATGGGTTTTTGTCTTTCCTGCAGCTCCTGCGAGAGCTGATCGAGCGGAAGACCACGGCCCTGGACCCCAACGACCAGGTGGCCATGGGCAGGTGAGTGGGGGGCTGGGCCATCCCTGCCTGCAGCCCAGCACAGGACTGTGCCCTTCAGCACAGCTCGCTGCAGAGGGCGAGGGGCTGGGGTCACCTGGGAAAAGCCGTGGGGACGTCAGTCAGGAAGTCACCCTCCCCAGCTGGCTCCTGGCTGTGCATCACCCCGTCTGGCTTTGAAGCTGCTTGTGTGATCCTCTGGAAGTATTTCCCCCTTGGGAGGGTTTGCTCCAGGTGTTTCTGTCTCTCAGTGGCACAAAAACTGGCTGCCCACTGCTGAAACTGGGCTTTGGCTCTTTATGAACTCTGCTTGGGTGGTGTTTTAGAAGAATAAACCTTCTGCCATCAGTTACAGCAATGCCTGTGCATCCCCCCTGTAAACAAGGGTTCTGTACAATGGAAATGCACAGTGAATGCTCCCTGCATGCAGCAGTAAAATGTAATTCCATGCAGGGAAGCTCTTCTTTCTCTGTTTAATTCCAGAGTGAGAAAGTAAAGAATCTTCCAAATGGCACTTCTTGAGCAGTGTGCATTGAAACAGCCACGGGCTCCAGTTCAGGGAAGTGTGAAAGCCAAGGAAAGCTGCAGTTGGGCTCTTCCCTGAAACCATTTTGGGGGGTTCATCTACAGGGAGGGAAAGAAAATGCATCAGGAAATGTTGTGATGGTGAAACAACTTTTCTCCTTGTGAAATATCACCCAGATTTTAGTGCAATGTGTCAGATTTATTTTGTGTACGTCTGGAATATTATGGAAAGCTATTCACTATGATTTAACACGATATAGACAAAATTACATTGAAGTGGTGATTGCATTGTACATTTATCTGACTTTACAATAAAATAGATTACAGTAATTAAGATTATATTAAGATTGCAGTAATTGGATTTTGTTAGATTTTTTCCCTGATGTCGAGTTTTCATTGTATAAATCAGGTGAGATGACTCTCATTTCAGTTTAAAAAAAATATTTATAACCAGGAGAAGTTTTTCCCTGCTGGAAACTTCTTTGGCTTGAGGAAGTTCTGGTTGAGAAGTGGAGCTTTTACTGCAGTTGGGGATCAGAGAGAGTTTCTGGGAGTGCTCAGTGGCTCTGAAGTTGTGCTCCTGTTGTTCTGCATTCCCCAGGCAGTGGTTGGCCATCCAGAAGTTACGGAGCAAAATAAAGAAGAAAGTGGACAGAAAAGCCAGCAAAGGCAGGAGAATCCGGTGAGTGACACCTTCTGCAGGCACACACAAATCCTCATTTTGAAAAAAAAAAAAACAAAAGCTGACAGCTCTGGGTGTGTTTTACCCCTGTTGGCTCTGGGGGGTCTGGCTGGTTTGTGACTTTGAGGGCATCCCCTGCTCTGGGCAGCCTGTGGGCAATGCTGGAGTTCCTGGAGCCTGGAATTAGAGCTTGGTGCATGCAGCCTGGGAGCATTGCCCTTCTCAGGGTCTGGGGAAACACCAGGGAAAGGTGCTCACATATCCCTGAGCCTTTTGGGGCTGGAATTTCCAGAGAGAGCCAAGAAACCCCTCTTGTGCAATTTGCATTTCCTGACTGAGACGTGGGCAGCACCTCCAAGGGAAGATGTGCAGAAACACCTCAGGTAAATCTCTGTTTCTCCCTGAGTGCCAGCTGGAATTCGGTGTCAGGTCTCTCTTTGCTGGTAACTCACATCACAGCTCCCTCCGTGTCTGAATCATTTCCCTCCTGGATCACTCATGTGGGCTGAGCTCAGTGGTAGAATCCCCCAGGTGGGCAGGGAGGCAGCCTGCAGAGCAGGAGGTGTTTCCCCCTTGCAGAGCAGCTCTGAGTCTCCCTGAGATCAGCATGATTTGTGGTGGAGGAGGGAGGATGCTGAAAAGCTGCTCTGCTTCCTGAAAAATCCAGCACATTAACCATCCTTTGTGAGTAAACTATAAATCCTGAGTTTAGATGGCATCTGATAGAAAGTCAGTGGAGTCAGCCTGGGTCTGGCCTGGCATAGCAATTTTTAAGATAGATGTCATAGGATAATTTATTGGAAGAGGGAAGAGCTACTTTGTTGGCCTGAAAAGCCTATAATTATTGACTATCAATATTCCTTTCTGTCAGCATCACACATAATTGGATATATTCAGGATTCAGTCAAAACTCCTGACAGCATCACGCAACTGAGGCAGCCTCATAAACCTGCAGGAGTAATGGGGAGTCTCTCCCTGTGTGCAGGCTGTGCCCTCAGCAGTCCTGGGGGAGCAGCTCTGCCCCAGTCAGCTCCTCTTACATCTCTGGTGCCTCTTTTTGCTTTTTAACTCAAAGTTGTGCTGACCCTGCAGGGAAAATACAAGAAAGAAAGGCTCATGGTGTGTGGCTGGGTTTGAGATGCAGTTAAGCTCCTGCATTTTCTGAACAGGGCAGTGGAGCCCAGATGGGTTTTTAAATAGTTGGTGCTTCCACTGAGAGGCTGGATGTCACCCCAGGAGATGCCTGACTCTGTTCTTCTCTCTCCTTCTCTAAAATTGTGGCAGCAGTGCTTACATTTGCTTTCACGAGGGACTTTGAGATTCTGGAGAGCCAAGTGCTTAATACCAAATTTCATCTGTCTCCTTCACTCTTCCTGTTTAGCAAGGCTTCAGTATTACAGCCTGTTTGGGTGCAAAGTGCTGCTTTATTGTAGGGGCTGAGGATCTTCAGGTGCTTCCAGAAGCTGTCAGTCTTCCCCTTGACACGAGGGAAATTGGGGCATTAAGAGGGGAAATAAGTTCATCCAAAAACCCAACTTCAGAGCCCTGGTGGTGGGAGCTGTGGAGGAGGGGTGTTGGCACACCTTTCCCGTGCCAGTGTTTCCTGAGCTGTGCTGCTGCAGGGTGGGGTGTCTTTCTCTGCACTAAGTGAAGTATTTTCCATGGGACCAGGGTTTTCCTGAAGCAGCCAGCTGTGGGCAAACAGCTGGTGCCCGAGTGGCCAGGAGCCCGTGCCAGGCTGTGCCCACGGAGCTGCTGCAGAGCCCAGGCTGCACTGGGGGCTGCTCCTGGCTCCATCCCAGCAGGACAGCTCCTTCCAGAGCCAGGGACCAAGGCTGGGGAGTGCCCCTGGGTGAGGCCGTGCCTGAGGAGCCCTCTGAGCTGGGCTGTGAGCTCAGAGTCCCCCAGGGAGTGTTCTGCACAGGCAAACAAACGGAGTGCAGAGGTGGCAGAGAGGAAAGGTGAGGCTGGGCAAATGCTAGTGAGTCCTTTTGCCTGCTATTTGTCAAGCTCTATAAATAGCAGCAGCCTGCACGAGTCCCTCAGGCTGGGGTGGGCAGTGCTCACAAACGCCTGGCTTTGGAATCCCCTGCCCTTGGACACTGGGTTTAGAACCTTCTCAGTACCCTGTTAAATTTTATGTCAGGTCCTTGAATATAAATCATGAAATGCCTGCAGGCTGCTGCCCAGGGAGGCAGGTGGGAAGGGGATCCTCTCTCTGGAAGTTGCAGCAGTGTCTTGGTGATGAGAACGTGCCCCATGCCATCTCTGCACGGGCTTTTCCTGCCGCCTCCTCCTCCCCTGGTTTTCACGTGCTCCATTTGCAGGTTACTCAGGCTGGGAATTCCCAGCTCTGGAAATGGCTCCAGAGTGGATTTTGCTGTCCTTCAGGGCTCTGCAGAGCACAGAGCAGGGCAGGAGGGGGAGCAGATGGATGCTGGAGTGGCAGGGAGGGGCTGTTGGTCTGTCTGAGCCCTCAGGGCTGTCTGTCTGGGGCTCTCAGTTCTGGGGTGCTGCTGTCCTGTCCCTGGCTGGGATGAGAGAGGATTTGCTGTCCCCCATTTCACTGCTCACCTGGTTATTGCTGTTCTCAGAGGGGAGCAGGGGGAATTGCCAGCTCCAGCTGGTGATTTCTTAGGGATCAGCCCTGAGGGGAGCCCTGCTCTTCCTCTGGGAGTGCTCCTGCTCAGGCAGGCAGCGTGTCCCCCTCCTGAGCAGTCCTGATGTGCCCCTGCTGCTCTCCCCAGGTACCACGTCCACAGCAAGCTGGTGAGCTTCATGGCACCTATTGACCTGTGCACAATGAATGATGATGCCAGGTGAGTAAGAGATTAATTATGTTTCTCAAATGGCTCCGTGACAGCGTGGTATTGACCTGTTCTTCAGGCTGTCACCCTCTCCAGTCCTTCTTATCAGCTCCCCATTTGTCACTGGCATCACAGCCTGGGTGTCTTGGTCACATCTGTGCTGGCAGCCTGGCTGAGCTTTCACTCTGTAATTACTGTGCTACCAAACCAGGAATTGTCATAAATCTCAGCACCTACGTTTTGATCCCTGCTTTAGAGCTCCCAATGTGAAATTAGGAGTTCTAATTTCAAAAGTCCTAAATTTTGAAATTTCCCCATTTTGTGGAGTTAGTTTGGAAATGCACAGCCAGGTCACCTGGTGTCTTCAGGTGGAATCAGAGCTTAGGAAGAGCTTCTGACAGAAATGGGAACTTCTGTGTTCTGGTTAACGTGCATTTTCTTAGCTCAGTTAATAACTGGAATAGTTCTCTCAAGATTCTCTCAAGACTTTTATGTTGCTTGTGTGTATCTCTATTTAAAGAGTACACAATGTTATTGGAAGGCTGTAATGTTTTAGTGCGGTAATTAGCAAAGAAAGCACTAAAGTGAAATTCTGTGCACAGTTTCCAGACAGCTCTCCCACATACCCACCCATATTTCTCCAGCAATACACTTCAAACCCAAATCTCCAAAAGCTCAGCTGTTTGTGGGAAGGAGGTGGAATAATTTTTCCAGTGAATGGATGGAGAAAGCTTGAGAAACATCTTTCCCCTGGGTTGTGGAGCATGTTTGTGCTTTGTGAGGGAGAGGTGTCATTTGTCTGTTTGTGAAATGGAAACCAAATGCCTGCTGCCTTTTGGGGGATTGCAGGGACTTATGGATGAGAAGTTTTGTGTCCATAGCACCTGTGCTGTTTCATCATTGCATCTCTCCCAGAGTTGCTTTACTCTGGGTTTTTTCTCTCCTTTTTATTTTTTATTTTTTTATTTTCAAGTGCCCAGCTGCTCTGGTTTTTCAGTATTGTTTGGATCCTCTCACCACAAAGGGAAATGTGCTAGGCTCCAAGCTGTTCCTCCAGCCATGTAGTCCTAATGTTTAGCTTGAATTTCCCTCTGCTGTGATTTAGGACCATAATTTCTTGTCCTGTTCCAGGTGGGAACAGATTCTTGCTTCCTCTTTGCAGCAGCCCCTGCACATTTGAGTGGGAATTCTGTGAAAAGCTGGCTGTTACTTTTTGTCTTCCCCCCCAGTTTACACCATTTGTGTTTGCATCCATCCATGAACACATCCCAAACACTGCAGTGGGAGTCTGAAAATCAGGGTTTTTTGTGGGTGTTTTGGTCCAGCCACCCCCAAATGAGGAGATCTGCTGCTCTCAGTCATTTGTTTGAAAACCAGAGCCACTCTCTGGGGGCCAGCTCACTCCTCTGTTCAAAATTCCCCTGCCCTGGGCGTGAGCCACAAGATCTGTGTCCAGCACACAGCTGGACCCCACAGGGCAGGAAGAATTCAACATCTGCACTGGATTAACAGAGCAGGCCAGGCCTGTGTGCTGCAGGGGGAGCAGCAGTGGGAACAGCTTCCCTTTGTGGCAGGAGCAGGTAATTTTATTGTTGGCAAGCGTGAATTACGGCTTTGAAAATGCACGTGTACACTTCAGAGAGATGTGACTGTGCTCTGAGCCCGTTCCATTTGTTTCTGGTCAGGCACTTCAAATGCATGACCCCAGAATGAGTACAGCTCTGCTCAGCAGGGCACAGCTGTGGCGGGAGAGGTTTCCCAGTGCCAGAGCTGTGTATGACATGGGTGTAGGAAGAGCTGGCAGGGCTTTCCCTCTGAGCCCTGCCAGGGACCACGGGGCAGGAAGGCACCAGGAGAATGGCAGTAAATAAAGAAATAGGTGTCTGCAGGTGTGGGTGGGCTTGGGGCTGGCGCAGAGCGCAGGGAGTGAGAGCTGCTGTGCTTGCAAACAGAAAGAAAAGAGTTCCCTGTGAGGAGAAGCAGCCTGAGCACTGCCAGGGGAAGGGGATCAGTGCAGATTTCACAGCCTGGCTTGGAGAAGAGAAACACACAAGTCACACAACTGCCTTTGTCAACATCCCTGCCCCTCTGTGCTCGCTCCTGCTGCTGGCTGGGATAGCAGCACTGCTGGAGGCCATTAATCTCCCCCGTGCCCCTTCTCCAGGCACCCCAGGCATGGGCAGGGCTCTTTAACCTCCTGCTCACATATTTTATGTTGTAATGTGTGGGGCACCGGTGGCCTCCAGCCCTCCTCCTTTTTAACCCCTCTCTGGCAGTATTTTAAAACACACACTGGGAGGTGGTTTTTATGGTTACCTTGGGGTCTGTGTTTATGGACTTTAACACTTTCATTGGCCTCTTGGGCCAAGGCTTTTCTCATCGGCCCAAGGTCACTGCTGGCTAAATGCTCTGCCTTGGGACAAGGAACCCAAAGGCAGAGCCGGGGCTGTTCTGGGGTCTGGGGGTTGTCCAGAGGAGACAGGAGCTGCGTGGGGCAGGACGAGGCTGGTTGTGGTTTCTCCTGGGTTTGAGGGTGGCCTCATGTGGTTCCCCCATTGCAACAGGATTTTCCCATCATCAGGACGTGGCATCCCTCAGCAGCACCTTGTGGTGCTGGGAGCAGGGCAGCCTTTGCTGTGGGAAACGGGGCACAGAGGGGTGACAGCCCCTCTCTCACAGGCCTTGGGGTGCGGGGACCCTTGGGGCAAGAGCCTCAGGGAGTTCCTGAAGGTATCACACATCTTGGAGGTTGAACCCAGGCTTTCTGTGCAGCATTGCCCTGCAGGCCTCCTCTCTCAGGGGGTGAGCCACGTGTGCCCTGCAGGGAGCTCCTGTGCCAGCTCCGTGTGTTCATGGGCAGGTGAGGCTCAGCAGTGCCCCTGGGCACCTGCAGGGCACCGAGGTGTGCCCCGTGCTGGGCTGGCTCCGGCCCCCAGCCCAGGTGAAGTCTGTGCTCCTGGAAGAGCTGTGTGTGCATTTGGGGTTTATCCTGTCTGTCTGTCTGTCTGTCTGTCTGTCAGCTGTGACACCAAACCCCCAGCTCTGTCCCTGGGCAGACTGAACACTCAGTGTCAGATCACTGCAAAGTCTGATGAACATCCTTATTTCACCTCTGGAGGACAGTAACTCGCAGGAAGAGACATCCTCTAAGGACACAGATGTTTGGTCCAAACACCTTTATCTCCCCAGACAACTCAGGTTATTCTGACAGGTGAAACAAGATTGTGCAAATATGCAACAGTGATCTAATCAGCTGGAACAACAGCAGTATTTTAACTGGCACTACCTTTTAACAGCATCATTAAGGGCTCTCATTACTCTTTTATTAGAGGCTCACTCTATTTCTTATCAGATTACAGAATGAACATAACTCATGGCACTGATTTGATCTCTTGTTAAAGAGGATTACAGCCCTGCATTAGCTGGGATTGACATGGTTTATAATTTGCTGTTGATGCACGGGCTGGCAGTGTGACACGTGTGACCCCTCCCCACGCCCCCAGGGGGGAGGGCACCCATACATCATCATTAAACATGGCACCAGGGCTCTGCTGCAGCCCCAAGGAGCCTTTTCTGCAGGAGGGACACGCTGGAATTCCAGCTGGGGACGGGAAGGTGGGGAATGGATCCCGTTCTATCCAGGCTGGGTCATGCCTCAGCTAAGGGATCTCGCTGGGGAGGAGGAATTTGCATCCTCTATGAGCCAGACCAGAGCAAGGTGGCTCTGCTGGGACACTGTCAAACCAGGCAGTGTCCCCACGAGGTGAGGTGGGAATCCCTTCCTTAAATGCCACATCCAAGGGCAGCAAGTGACCCCCTGCCCCCAGGATCCTGCGTGGCACAGGAGCCTGCAGCCCCGTGCTGCCCTGCAGGAGCAGAGTGGAGCCTGCTGGGAGGCTGAGTGAGCAGCCAGATCAGCCAGCTGCCAGCGAGGCTTGCATTGGAGCCTTTCCCTGCATCCAGCAGGCCCTGTGCATTTCCCCAGTCAGCATTCTCCCTTCAGTGCTTTGTCACAGAGAGCCTTGCTGCAAGCAGAGGGGGGTACGTAGCAGGAAATCCTGGGATTAAAAGATTAATTTACTTATATGACATAGGAGTTTAATAAAAAATATTTAAAAAAAAAAAAGGTTGGTGAGATACCAGCCTTTAACTTGGCTCACTTTGTACTTGGGGTATTAAAACACCACGAGAGCAGATTAATGGAGGAATTTGGGCTCTGCGATTGTCAATCCAGGGTGTTCAGCACCACAGAATTCCTGGGAGGAAGCAAAGCCCTTCCTGCTGGGAGAACTGAGCCAGCAGCTCATGGCACAAACCCCAGTGCCCCCGGCGGTGTGGGGAAAATGCCCCCAGCTCTGCTGGGGCACAGCCTGGGCAGAGGAGGATGTGCTGCTCTGGGAGACACGGGGAGCAGCAGGGCATGGAACCCAAGAACAACCTGATCCTGGGACACCAAACCTGCTGGGGTGGATCCCGAGGCACCACAGCTTTGCAATCCCAGAATCCCAGACTGGTTTGGTTGGGAGAGAACTTCCAGCCCATCCAGTGCCACCCCTGGCAGGGCAGGGACACCTCCCGCTGTCCCAGGCTGCTCCAAGCCCCAGTGTCCAGCCTGGCCTTGAGATTCCTTCTCTCTGTGCCTGGTTTGATTTAAAATCCCCCAGCCTGTGGCTTGGTGAGCCCCTGGAGGTGCAGTGTGGCACCATGACCCTCAGCCAGGGCTTTTGGAGGGGCTCTGTGGGCTCAGCTCCAGGCTGGAGTGTGACCCAGCTGGTGGCACTGGGCTGGGCTCCTCGTGTCCCCACAGCTGATGTTTGACATCCCTGGCAAACAGACAGCAGCCTCTGGTATGGAAATTTCCCTTTTAAAAGGGGGGAAAAAAAAATAACCTGTGAAGGGCTGTGAGATGATTTGTCGTTCTTCCTTTGTGAGACGATTTGTCTTCTCCTGCATCAAATCTGTTATGAAACAGGCAAGCTGTGAAGGAGGGAAATCGTCCTCGGAATATGAGGAGCACCCAGAACGGCTCCCTCTGCACAGGGCACTTCCCAGAGCCTGCCCTGCTCAAACAGCCACCCCGGGCCAGCATTTGATGGATTTCCTGGGGAAATGGGAGCTGCTGGAGCACAGGCCAGTGGAGCAGCTGGGGTGCCTGCAGCTCCGCGTTCTGCTGCTTCCCTGCCTCTCCTGTGCTTTGTGCTGCACAAGCTGCTGTGGCAACGGGACTGGGACCAAAATCGGGGTGGGAGAGGCTCCCCCTGTGCCCCCTGTGTGTGCCCTGAGCCCGGGCTGGGCAGGAGGTGAGCCATGAGGGGGTGTGGGAGTTCAGGGGGAGCAGGGATGCCCCGGGGCTGGCCGTGCCTGGGGACAGTGCCCTGAGCTCCATCTCTCTGCTGTGCCCCCTGCTTGCCCCGTCCCCACGTCCAGCCCCTCCAGATGTGCCCTGTGCCTTTGTCTGGGGCCAGAAGCAGCTCTGCAATATTTATAAAGCCCGGGCCTGCTCTCAGGGGACGGGCCAGAGGTCACTTGTCACCTCCTGTGATTTAAAGCCGTGGGGTAAAAGCATCTGCAGAGCACCAAGGGCCTGGCAGGGAGGGACTGCAGCAGCCTTTGGGAGCTCCTCCAGGAGCTGGGAGGGCCTGTGGGGCTGCCTGGCCAGGGATTTATGGCCAGGATTTTGGGAAGAGGGTGAGTGCCAGCTCCTGGGGCTGCAGCAGCCCCACAAGCCCTGGAAGCCATCCCAGTGCTCCCACGGGGAATGCTGGAGCAGGAGTGAGGGCTGGCAGCTCTGGGAGGGCACAGCAGAGCCCTCTTTGCTCTGGGGTTGGACTGGGAGCTGGGGCAGCCTTGGAGTAGAAACTGGGAATGAATGATTTCAGCCTCTTCTGCCTTCCTGGGAGCAGCAATGCCTGGGGTTTGGGGTGGGTAAAACCCCCTGGGCACTGAGCACACCAAGCTCCCCTGGAATTCCTGTTCCTTTCCTTTCATTTTTTGAGAGAAATACTCATTTTTATTGAGACAATCAAGGCTCCAGATTTGTTTTGTCTTCCTGGTACCTGCTGTGCTTGCTGGGCACTTTAATCTGAATTTCACACCACTGGACAAAACACTTCACAGGAGGGAGCACGTGGATCATCAGGTCCAGTTCTTCAGGGAATGATCCATGGATTGAACCCCAAAACTTGGTGTTAGCAGCCCCCTGTGCTGAGCCAGCCTGGTACACACAGAAAGTTTTCCAAGGAAACCATCAGCCAGCTTCAGTTCCCATCAGGAGTTGTGTTTTCCACAGGTGCTTCTGTTCCATCTTCTTTTCCAGTTTTTGTGAATTAAAAATTCATAGTTCCCAGTGGAGGATGGCAGTAGGAGTGGGGGATGTACTCATTTCACTACTGCTTGTGGCATATTCTAAATTATCTTTTTTTTTTTTGGTAGAAGAAGAGAAGAAGTAAAAGGTGCTTGGGAAAAGGCAGAGAAATTGGTTGGAGGGTGTTTTTACTGAAGAGCACAGCAGCGACTGGAGCACTGTTGCTATTTTAATAAAAAAACACCCCCCAGAAACTGAATTTCCCCCTTTAGTACTGTTCTTCCACTGGTTTACACAATTATATTTTAAAAAGGCAGTAATATGGCTGCAGCTGCTCAGCAGAGCCCAGCACTGGCTGCTCCCCTCCATGTGGAGTGGTTGGTGCTGCTGCAGGGGGCAGGGGAGATTCCTGGGGGTCTGCTGAGAGGTTTTGGGATTTATAATTTGGAGTTTTTGGGGTTTGTATTTTGGAGTTTCTGGGGTTTATATTTTGGGGATTTATATTTTGGAGTTTCTGGGGTTTGTATTTTGGAGTTTTTGGGGTTTATATTTTGGAGTTTTTGGGGTTTATATTTTGGAGTTTTTGGGGTTTATATTTTGGAGTTTTTGGGGTTTATATTTTGGAGTTTTTGGGGTTTGTATTTTCGAGTTTTGGGATTTATATTTTGGGGATTTATATTTTGGAGTTTCTGGGGTTTATATTTTGATGCTTCATGGAGATTTACTAAATGTAAATATAAAATATAAATATAAATATATTAAACATAACAGCTGCAGCTGTTCATATTTACCCAGGGCACTCCTTTCTCCCTGTTGTGCCTATGAAATGTCTGTGGGGGTTTGGAGGGGCAAGAACCCCTCTGAGCACCTGGGCTGGCTGTAGCTGCTTTTATTTCATGTTTCAAAGTGGTATTTCTGACCTGGAAGCAGCAGTGTCCAGGAGGTGCCATCCCTGCCTCCGGAAGAGATGCATAAATAATTAAGCCAAGGTGCTTACCCACACATGCTTGATGGCAAATGGCTGTGAGGTTCCTGATCATTTTTTCCAGAAACAGGTTTTATGATAATACAGTAAAAATATTAAATTAGAAAATGCCTCACCAAGGGTGATAAAACCTTACTGCGGTGGAAATAGGTAATTATCCCCTCTGCAGCCTAAGTGACAGTTTAAAAGAAATAAAAATGTTAGTGCTCATTACTTGCTTTTGTGGCTCGCAGTAAAGGCAGAGTTCAGTTTTGATTCAGGGCAGAGCCTGTGTGGAGCTGCTGAGGCCGGGGCTGGTTGGGAGCTGTGGGAATGCCCTGCCCAGGCTGTGCCTCCCCTCCCCTGCTCGGGTCCCCTCTCCCCAGGTGGCACTGGCTGTCACAGCCCCTGCCTCGGCCCTGGTGCTGCAGATCTGGGGGTGGAGGAGAGAAATGTTTCTGTTTTTTTAACCAAAATCCGAGTTCATTATGCATATAGCCTTAAGGGGGCTGAAAGTATTAAAATCTGCACTTACCCTGGTGAATTGAAACACAGACAAGGTTAAACCTGGAGGATTGATGAGTTTTACTCTCTGCATGGTTAAATCCTGCTGAGGGAGAGGCTGGAAGGGAAAGGGAGCCTGGCTGATGAGGACAGGGGGGAAAAGGGTTGGGGTGTTCTATATTTTATTTTCAGGGTGAAATGTTTGCCCTGTTTTGGGGGTGCTGGGGTTACCTGGTTGCTCATCCTTCTGCCAGGCTGTCTGTCCCTGCTGTGTCATTATCCAGGAGGATCCCCTGGATTCTGCTCCATCCCATTCCTCGTGCCATTCCTGGGAGGATGAGGGAACCCCCCTGACCCCAAAACCTGTCCCAGCCTGCCAGTGCCAGCAAACATGGCTCTGCCAGCAAAGAGAAATTCTTCCTTGAAATCTCCCCAGGCCCTGCTTGCTTGAGAAATGGCTGTTTGTTTAAAATCTGTGGGGTTGGAGCAAATTCTGCATCAGTCCCTGAGCTCCTGCACCCACAGGAGAGCATCAAACCCACAAAAATGAGGATAAAACCCCAGGAATTCTCCCCCTGGGTTCTGCCCCGGTGGGAAGGGCTGCAGAGCAGACACAGAAGCTTTGCTCTCTCTGAGTCGTTCCCTGGGGTTCCCCAAAATGTGCACCTTGGTTTGGAGCTCCCTCACATTCCTGGGGATGGAAAAAGGAGTGGATGTGGGAGGGACAAGGGCCTAGAGAGCCTGGAGAGGGGACAAGGACTTCCCAGATTCCCTCAGGGTGGTTTTTGGGGAAGGTTTGAGGCTGTTCCCTGCGGGCAGGACAAAACTCTGTCTGTCCATCCTGCCCTGCTGGCCCTGAGGTTTCATTCCTGCCCTTCCTCCTGGGGAAGTTTCTCTGCCATCGCTGCTGAACATGGAATTCCTCCTTTGGAACCCTCCCAGGGAGGTGTCTGCAAGCAGCCAAACCCAAACCCAAATACTGCTGTGCTTGGAAGGGAAAACCCCGTTGTGCAGCCAGCACTCCCCTCCAGGTGTGAAATCCAGCTCTTCCCCCCGTGCCAGAATTGCCTGCTTCATGAGAATCCCTCCCTTCTCCCAGCTCACGTTCTCTGCTTCTAAAATTAAAGATAAATAACACCAGCCCACTTTTCTTTTTTAATTTTTTGAAGGGAAATTCGCTCCTGTTATCGGAATTGCTGCACATGGGATATTAATTGGAATCTTGTTGCTGGGTCATTTTCATTGTTTTTCAAGTACTGTCCAAGAAAATGTATGAAAACTAAATTACAGCCCCACGTTGGCTGTGTGATTGAATCCTCCTCGCAGCCCCGGACATCCTATTAAAATATTCAATCTTGTTTTCTTACTTGAAGAGCCTGTCTGGAAAGGGCAAACTTACAGAAGCCCTCATTCTCTGGAGATCCAACATCCAGGCACCCTGGAATATTTCCATATTTCTGCCCTGCCTGGGACTGGGCTCACACCACTTCCCTCCTCTGCCTGTCTTTATTAATAAAGATTCTCAAATGCATTTTTAATTACGCCAGGCCTTTCTGCTGAAGGAGTGGAGGGTTTGTGGCAGCATTTTGCTTCCCTTTTGACCTTGCAAAGTAACTTTCCCCTCTCCCTCTTTTCCCCAGAACGGAGCTGTACCGGTCGCTGTTTGGAAAAGTCACGAAGGGAGAAGAACCAGAGCAGGATTAGGAGCTGGGATGGAGCTCCTGGTGCTCTCCCAGCTGCTCCTGCCCTCAGGCTGCCCAGCAGCAGAGCCAGCTCTCTCCAGCCTCTGGTTTGTCCCCAGAATCCTCCCTGAAGGAGCCCCAAACCCTGCTAAACCAGAGGGAAGAGTGAGCCTGGAACGCTTCCTCCCAAAGAAAATCCATTTTTAACTACTCCCTTTAAATTCCTGACCTTGATGTTGCAGCCTGGGCACGGTGTGGGGGGAGGAACACAATCCAGCCCCCCTGCAGCTGGGTCCCCCACAGCTGTGCTAAAACCTTGGGGATTTGGGGGCTGGGGGGGTTCAGCGCCCTGCTCTGGTGCTTGGCTGCATATTGACTTCATTCCTCACCAGTGCAGGGGATTTAAATGTCATTTCCATAATTAACGTGGCCTTAAAACAGAGGGAAGGTGCTCCCGTGCAGGCACCAGAGCTCCCAGTGCCCGTCCTGGCTGCTGAGCACACACTGAAGGGGCCCTTGGGGCTGGCCCAGCTTGGTGCTGCCCTCAGCTGTGCCACCCCTCCTGTGTGACACCTGTGGCACCTGTGCCACCCCTCCCGTGTGACTCCGGTGTCCTCTGTGCCTCCTGTGTCACCTGTGCCACCTCTCCCGTGTGATTCCTGTGTCCTCTGTGCCACCTGTGTCACCTGTGCCACCCCTGTGTGCCACCTGTGCCACCCCTCCCGTGTGACTCCGGTGTCCTCTGTGCCTCCTGTGTGCTCTGTGCCACCTCTCCCGTGTCCTGTGTCCCCTGCAGCCCCGGGGCTCTCTGGTTTTTCGGGGCAGCAGGAGCCGCTTTCCCGTGTGATGATTTCTCGCTGTTGTGGGGAGATAAGAGCCCGAGCCGCGCTGAGCAGCGCCTTGGAATTCACTTATCAGCGTTTCAGCAGCCGCTCCCATCCCCGCGGCTGCCACCACCTGGCCCGGGGACACGGGGACACGGGGACAGGCACAGGGGTGCCAGACTGACCTGGCTGCAGAGGGCAGCGCTGGCTCGGCAGGGAAAGGGACCCTGCCTGGTGAGGGGGCGTGCAGGCAGAGGGCAGCCCGAGGGGCTCTGCCATGGGGGGACAGGAGCAGGGGGACAGTGCCTGCCTCGTGTCCCCAGGCTGCCCCACGTGATGGTGTCCTGCACGGGCACAGGGGGACAGTGCCTGTCCCGTGTCCCCAGGCTGCCCTGGGTGATGGTGGATGGTGTCCTGCACGGGCACAGGGGGACAGTGCCTGTCCCATGTCCCCAGGCTGCCCCAGGTGATGGTGTCCTGCACGGGCACAGGGGGACAGTGCCTGTCCCATGTCCCCAGGCTGCCCCAGGTGATGGTGTCCTGCACGGGCACAGGGGGACAGTGCCTGTCCCGTGTCCCCAGGCTGCTCTGGGTGATGGTGTCCTGCACGGGCACAGCTCCCTGAGCGTTCCTGGGCACACAGAAAGAACCAGGGTGATTGCCACCAAGATTTCCTAATGCTGCCAATTACCAGTGAGTGAGATCTTCCCTTTCCCCCCCTCCAACAGAATATTAATTCTTTATTAATTCATGATACAGCTGCTAATTAGTACCTCCAGAAATGGGCATTACACCTTAGCAGAACACTCGGAGGTGTTTTGGGGACGGGGGTGTGCAGAGGGAGGGACAGAGGGTTGCGTTAATCCTCTCCCCCCAACCCCGCCACAGCCAAGAATTTCAACTTTCAGACAAACAACTTCATTTACAAGTGTGTCTCTAATTAGCTGCAGAATTAGTAAAGCAGAGTTTTCCCCCCATAGATCGGCCAAAGCCCCGGGGGAGGCTCTGGAATGGAGAGAATCGCATTTCCAATTATTTTGTTGAATTGCTAATTTAGTTATTGTGCCTGGCGTAATTGTGATGGGTATTGGGTGTGCAATTCAATTTGTTTTAAATATTTGTGGGAAGGCTGATCAGTAATGGAGCTGACCTATTTCATGGCCCAAATTGAGAGAAGAGACTAAAACAAAAAACAGCCACAAAGCCCCAGTTTGTCTCAGTTTTTATTTTGATGTCTCTCATCCCTCTTAAGACTGTTGATGCAACAAAAGGTTTACATTAAAAGATGATGGCACTTTGATCTTGGGCTTTGGAGAGCTTACAGCTTTGGTTTGTCTTTTCTTGGCATTTTAATATGGAGATATTTTAGGCTAAAGAGTTTTAAACGTGGTGCTGGAGTTCAGTAGGGTCTGTCCCCTCACCATCCCCCAAATTGTAACTGTCATGAGTCTGGTCTGAGAAATGCAAAAAAATAACTGCTGGAGGCGTGGTGGCTCTCGTGGGCACGTTTCAGTCTCACCTTTCATGGGGACACCTCCAAAGGGTGTTTGTGGATCAGTGCCCAGGGACATCCTCTAGCCAAAGTCCTGCTGGGGCTGGAAAAGGTCTCCAAGATCATCAGCCCAGCCATCCCTGCCCACACAGCAGCCCTGGAAGAGGGTCCTGCAGTTCTCCCACCTCAGCAGCAGTCACTGGGGTTGGGGTTTATTCCCTGCCTGTCCCTTCACTGTGATGGTGAGGGTGACACTGGAGGATGGGACCAGCAGGCCTGGAGACACCTGGGGGCAGCGGGGACCCGGGATGGGGCAGAGCTGGGACCTCAGGGGAGGGCACAGCTGACCTGGAGGGTTCCACAGAGCCCTCTCTGTCCTGGCCTCAGGTGCCCCAGGACAGGGGTGACAGACTCCACTCACATCAACAGAGCTGTAATTCATTCTTTTTATTAAAAGAAATTGAGGTAAGTGAAATACTTCAGCACCAGCGAGAACCGTTCGTACCCAGGGGGTTTCCCCCACACGGTGACCCCCACACACCTGGGGACATCGCAGGTGCTGCTGCCACAGGGCCCCAGCTGGCCCAGAGCCCCCAGGGCCAGTGCCAGACCCCGATGTCACCCAACAGATTTTTTTGGAGCTGCTTTACCCCCGGATGAAGCGAGGCCGAGCCGGTGCTGTAACACTGAAACGGGGGCTGCTCTGCACGAGGCTGTGCAGAGTGGGCACAGGGACACCTCCCGCTGCACCTGCAGCTGTCCTGGAAAAGGGACTCTGGTGACACCACCGGGGGGGATCCCGGTGACCAGGGAGGAGCCCCACAGGTCCCGGTCCTGCCTGGCTGACACATTCTCTGTGTGTCCTGCTGCAGCCCACCCTGGCGTAAGCAAAAGCATCTTTGGGGCTTGTTCAGGGGGCTCTAGTGGAAAAAAAAAATCTCTTCAATCAAATTAGGGTTCTTAACTATTAAGAAAAAGCAAATCCTGCAGGTGGCCGAGCTCTGCTGGCCACGGGCAGGGGAGCAGCGACCCCGGGCTGGCACCTCCAGTCACTGGCAGCACAGGCAGAAGGGCTGCATTGCACTTCGGGAGGAAACAGGGAGAGGAGAGAGGCACTGGCAGCAGCATGGATTGATTCTCTCGTGAACAGCCCTTCTGATGTACCGTACTCCTGACCTGCAGCCCTTCCTGCTGGACTGAAGGAGGGGCTGCAAAAGCTGAAATTCTTTCCAGGACCATCACTGGTGAGCCCGGGAGAGCCCAGACCCAGCTCTGCACAGGAGCTGTGTGTGAGGGCTGGGCTGTGCTTCCCTCCAGCACTGCAGCTTCTCTGAGCTTTTGTTACATAAAAAACCTGTAGAAAGAAGTTGGGCATCTGGGCTAGCCTGGGGGGACCTGGGCAGCTGCCACCCCTTCCTGCACTCACCTGCCACCCAATCCTTCCTGGCCACTGCACTGAGAGTCCAAATCCAACATTTTCCCACATTCCCAGGTAGGAGTGGCTCCTCCCCAGCCACGGCCAGGCAGCTCTGGGACAGGGCAGGATGGTGGAGAAAGCTCTCCTCAGATCCTCAGACAGATTTCCTTCTGCAGCTCCAGCCCCACGGGGGGATTTGGCTCTGTCCTTTCTCCTGCCTCACCTCAGCTCCTGGACCTGCCTCCCGCTGCCCACGGGGAAGGGATGAGCACTCCCACCAGGGATCCACAGCGCCCTGGAAGGATCCCACCCTCAGCCCTGGAAACGGCAGCCAAGGGAGAGCAGAAAGGCTGAGCAGCTGCACTTTGGTCTCTTGTGCCTCCTCCCAGAAGGGCCTTCCACAAAATTCACAGCCTGCTCTAAAGGAATTGGGCACAAAGGCAAAGCGACAGGGGTTCAGCCCCCAAAATCCTGCCCCCCAAAAACCTGCACAGCCCTGGGGAGCCTGGGAGCCTCCTGGGGGCACGGGGACAGCCCTGGCCACAGCAGCTAAAGGCTGGTTTTCCTCTACCTAGGAGACGAGACGGACGCGGGGCACACAAATCAAATCACCACTGACAGAGGGTGACACACGAATCACCAGAGACAGAGCCAGGGGCTGCGGGGTCCCCGCGGAGGGGACGGGGGGACGTTGGCACTTGTCAGCACGGAGCTGCCGCTGCCGGGCACGGGGAGGAGAGGAGAGGAGGGCAGGGTGTCCCTGCAGGGGCAGGGTGTCCCTGCAGGGACAGGGGTGTCCCTGGAAGGACAGGGGTGTCCCTGCAGGCCCTGCCACGCCAAGGCCTCGCGGTACGGAGCGCCCAGCCCCGCTCTGGTCAATAAATAAGGTACAGGAGCACAGCGGGGACTCGGTTCCGCAGGCGCTTGTGTTTATGCGTGTTCCTCGCGTGCCTGGCCAAAGGACACGCTTCCTCTGGCCAGCCTGATTTGAAGGAATACAACTGTCCCTGCAGCAGCGCTCCCGGAGCCTCCCCGGCACGGGGCCGAGCAGGCCGAGGGCAGTTCCCGGCTCCAGGGGCACCGAGCAGCCGAGGCTCTTACGTGGAAGAGGGCGAGTCCATTGTGGAGAGGATCCGCACGACCTCGGCGCGCTGCGTGGGGGAGATGTGCTGGGTCATGTGCACGATGGAATCCATGGCAACCTCGGGGTTGGCCTGGACCAGGCTGCGGAGGGCACAGAGGGCACCGAGTGAGCGAGGCAGCTCCCGGCAGGATTCCAGGGGGCCAGGGATTCCAGGGGGCCGCAGCGCGGGGCTGCGAGAGGACACGGCCCCGGCTGGGCTGGGAGCAGCTCGGGACACTCTGCTGGGCTGAGGAATCCTGAGTGCGTGCCCCGCAGCAAGGGCAGGAGCTCTGGAGCCACCCCCGATGCCACCCGGGTCCCCTCCCTGCTCACCTCCGGATCTGCTTGAGCACGTAATCCCTGGAGATGTATTTGATGTTCTCCTCCACCACCGAGCGAACGCCCTCCTCCTCCGTCAGCTGCTTCTCCAGCCACTCCACCAGGTCCTTGTTGCTGTCCCACAGGTAGCCCTGCCAAAATCCCACAGCTCAGCCCGGAGCCACTCCCCAGACCGACCCCACAGTCCTGCCCTGGCAGCTGTGGGTGACACATCTGGCTGGGCACCCCCACAAACACCCCGAACAATCAGCACAAGGTCAAGATCATTCATTCCTCTTGCACCCTGCCATAAATGTGATGGAAGGGGACCAAGGAGGTGCTGGGTCAGTGCTGCAGGAACGAGCTGCAGCTGTCCCAGATAAATCCCAGTTTCCCTGGTTATCAGCTCCCCAAACTCTGGTGGAACACGGCTGGCCTGAGATGCAGCTGCTCCGGGGATTGTCCCAGTGGGAATCACCAGGGGACCTGTGAGTCCCCATCCCCTCCAGCCTGCCCCTGTGCTGGTGGCCCCAGCAATGCTGGGACCCCTGGCCCAGCAGGCAGAGCAGGTTGGAGTGCCTGGACCCTCCGCCACAAGCCCCCCTGTGCCTTTCACAAGATCATTTCACCTGATATTTGCTAGATAGTTGGCCGTGTAATAACTCAGGAGTGTGAGCCCCTAACAGCCTTCTCTCCTCTCCTCTCATTTTCTTTACAAATCATTTAAGAATCGTTTTGTTAATGGTTTCCGGAAAAGCAAGTACTGCCATTAGCACTCATTCATATTTATGTCATTTTATTTGGGTAATTAAACACAAAGCTCCTCATTTAAAGGTGCACTATCCTTCTCTGTTATCACTAACCAAGTCAAAGGCAGAATGACAATGAGCTGGGGGTGGTGACACCGTGGTGGCACCTCCTGAGCACCCCGTGCTGCAGCCAGACCCCGCCACACCCCTGGGACACAGAACCAGGGAGTCACGGAGCCATCAGGGCTGGAAAAACCCCTGAGCTCATCGAGTCCCACCACTGCCCAGCACTGCCAAGGCCACCACTGACCACGTCCCCAAGTGCCACAGTCACACAGCTTTCAAATCCCTGCAGGGATGGGGACTCGGCGCTGCCCTGGGCAGCCGTGCCAGGGCTGGACAGCCATAGAGGACTTTCCCTTCCCAAGGAGGAATTTCCCTTCCCACAGAGGAAATTCCTTTTCCATGGAGGATTTTGATTTTCCACGGAGGAAATTCCTTTTCCACGGAGGAAATTCCTTTTCCACGGAGGAGTTTTCCCAATATCCAACCCAGACCTGCCCTGGCCCAGCCTGAGGCCGTTCCCTCTGCTGCTGTCCCTGTCCCCTGGCTGTCCCCTCCTGTCAGAGGCTGTGCAGAGGGGACACCTGCCACTGTGCCAGGCTGCTCCCAGCCCCGTCCAGCCTGGCCTTGGGCACTGCCAGGGAGCTGCAGGAGCTGTGGCTGCCCCTGGGCACCCCTGCCCGCCCTCCCAGGGAGGAATTTGGCTTGCGGAGCCCACCCCAGCCCCTGACACGCCTCAGAAACCCCAGGATCATTCTCTTTCCTTCCACACGATGTCTCTGATTGCCTCAGCCCGGTGATGTCACTGGAAGATTTTGCTGTTTCGTTGTTTTTCTCCTCATCACGAGAGGAACTCGGAGTTGTGCCCCCTGGCCGTGGCCCTGGCAGCAGCAGCGCTCCCTGCAGCCCAGGAGCTTCCAGGGCAGGGGGGACAGCCCAGCTCCTCCTCATGCCACAGCCCCAGCCCCGCGGAAAGCTCCAAGCCCAAGAATCCCAAAGCTTTTCGTTTAGGAGAATATTTAATACTCTTATTAATCATTTTTAATCCGTTTGCTTTTAATTAAGAAACAGCATGATGCTTCCCTATCAACATATGCCAGGGAGCAGATTAATTGTGGCTTAAGATAACTCCCCTTGATTGGTGTAATGTATTAGCTAACGAGCTGCCTGCTTTTGGAGAGCTCAGGCTCTACCTTGGAAAGGCTGCTGCCCTCCAGAGAGCATCCCCCCCTTCCCTGGAACCCCTGGGGGCTGGGGACTTCAAAAACAGAACACAAAAAAAATAGAATTAAAAAATAAAACACTAAAATAAAATAGAATTTAAAAAAAAATAAAGTAAAATAAATAAAGTAAAATAAGTAAAATAAATAAAGTAAAATAAGATAAAGTAAAATAAATAAAGTAACAAAGTAAAATAAAAGTAACATAAAGTAAAATAAAATGAAACAAATAAATGAAATTTTAAAAATTAAATAAAGTAATAAAGTAACAAAGGAAAATGAAATAAATACAGAAAATTAAGCAGTATAAATAAAATTAGATTAAATAAAACAGAATGGATAAAACAGAAAAATAGAAAAATAAAATAGAATAATACAGAAAAAATAGAAAAATAAAATAGAATAAAATAGAAAAATAGAACAATAGAATAGAGTAGACTAGAATAGAATAAAATAGAATAAAATAGAAAAAATAGAAAAAATAGAAAAAATAGAATAGACTAGACTAGAATAGAAAAAACCAGAATAGAATAAAGTATAATAAAATAGAATAAAATAGACTAGAATAGAATAAAATAGAATAAAATAAAATAAAATAAAATAAAATAAAATAAAATAAAATAAAATAAAACAAAACAAAACTAGCTTGGAGGTTGTGACAAAACCAACCCAAGAGCAGCTCCAGAGCTTGCCCTGCCCTCAGAGCCTGCAGGTTGAGCACAGCCCGAGCAGGAATGCCCACGGTCCCTGCTGCCCGTGCCCACCCTGGGGTGCAGCCCTGGCACGGGTGGCCCCGAGGACGGGGGCAGCGTCCCCAGCCTGGCAGGATGTGCCAGCCAGGACTGACCTTGACCGTGCCCTCCACCTCGACGAACCAGCGGCGCAGCATGGCCTGGATCTGCCCGTCCGTCAGCTCGGGGTTGGCCTCGTGGATCTTGCTCTTCACGGCCTCCTCCAGCAGCAGCCGCCGCAGCCGCCAGTAGAAGAACGTCCGGGAGGTCTTCCAGTCCAGGACATCCTGCCCGAGGCACGGGGACAGCAGTGAGGGACAGCAGGGACGGACACACGGCGTTCCCACAGGGAACAGACGCCGCGTTCCCACAGGGACACCCAGGGACTCGATGGGGACTCCCCCGGGGATGCCACCCTGTCCCACCCGGGGGGTCTGGCCCCAGCCCCGTGCCAGGGAGGCCGCGGGACACTCACGGTGATGGCCCCTTTCTCCTGCATCCTGCCGGGGGTGTCGTGCAGGTCAGCGAACTGCATGGCCACCTGCTGGTACATGGGCACCAGGAACTCCTCCCGCTCCTTCAGCTTGGCCTCCAGCTCCTTCCTGTCAGCCGGGCTCAGCTCGGGGGTGCCTGCAAGCACACACAGCTCAGATCTGGGGTACCTGAAACCACACACAGCTCAGAGCCTGGGGAAACCTGGGGGGCCTGAAACCACACCCTGCTCAGAGCCTGCGGATGGCTGAAACCACACCCGGCTCAGATCTGGGGTGCCTGCAAGCACACCCAGCTCTGACCCCAGGAGAAGCTCAGGGGTGCAGCTCCAAAGCCTGGGAAAGCCAAAGGACAAACCCCAGAGCATCAGCTCCCAGCAGTGCCCAGCAAATCCCTGGTCCAGCCCGGATTTTGTGCCACAGAGACTCAGGCGAGGGCTCTGAGGGTGTTTTCACCATGGAAACTCTGTTCCATTTAAATGCCAACGGTCTAAGCCATCAATTAAGTGACATTTACAGGACTTACTCCTAAAAGAGAATAATGTCCCAACACTGCTGTTCATTTAGCAGGAAACGCAGACCATGGCACAGCACCTTCACCACTGCAAGCTCTCCTTTAGCCCGCTCCAGGGGCTCTGCAATCTCAGCAGCAAGCCAGAGCAGCCCCAACCAACAAACCCAGCTGAAACCACTGGGCAGAAGCTTTACAGAAACCCCAGGAGGGAGCAGCTTCACCCAGGGCAGAATCCAAGGCTGGAATTCACTGCCACCGGGCCCAAACGTGCTCACAGAGGGTCATGAGACAAATTCAGGCACGGAGATTCCAGCACAGGCTCCCGAGCATGAAGAGCAGATATTAATGTGTGCTCAGGAAGCCTCTAAACCACAGCTGGAAGCTGAGACAGCATCCTGGGGGCTCCATCCCAGGATGCTGCTGCTCCTTCCACGCCTCATTCCCACAGACACATGATCCAAGGCTGCTGGTCCCAAGGGAGGAGCTCCCCAGAGGCCCGAGCACCCCAGTGCCTGCTCTCACAGCCCACAGCTGCATTTTTCCAAGGCACGGGCCCTCCAGGCAAAGCTCCTTCCCAGGGCAGGAATGTTTTTCCTGTGCCTACCAATACAAATGTTACCTAACCCTTCGGATGCGGGTAAGAAGGTTTTAATTAAGAGAAGCTCCCCTTATAACCTTCAGAATAAAAAATTATCTATATTTATCCACGTTGAAGTCCCAGGCTCCCTGGTTTTAATGGCAACACGAGCACTCGAGGCAGCCCTGCCGGTGAATTCCAGCCCCTGCCAGCGAGTCCACCCAGCCAGGCCCGGTAATGATTTAGGTGAGATTAACAAATATGTCAATGTCTATTTTCTGCTTAATTTAAAAGCAGCGTCTATAAAGATTTTTGACTTCTGAACCCTGTTCTCCTGGAAGAAAGAAGGTAACAATGAGGAGGGGGGATAAAGAGTGATTATCCCATCATCGATCGTTTGTCAGGAGCATTTCTTATTCACTGGACTATTGTAAAAAGCTAAGCTCTCGATCAATCCCGTAAGCCCCCTGTACAATTAAATATCTTGGAATGGTTTTCTTTCTTTCCCAGTCAGATCTCGAGGCCTCAGGGTTTTTCAGAAAGCCTGGGCTTTATTTATTTATTTCACAAGGAAAAAAAAAAAGGCAAAAAAGAAGCCTCCTTCCACAAATCTTATCCTGGCAAGGAGAGGGGAGTTAAAATATGGGATTCCTTTGCTCTAGAGGTACTTGACAGTTAATGAAACTGTTAAAGTTTAAATCATAGGAGCATTATAGACCTCTAGGTATGGATTGGCTGCTAATCAATAGGGAAACAAAAGGAGCAGAGCTCTGAGACAGCCCCAGTCCATGAGGACAGAGCCTGGCACCCAGGAGGGGCAGCACCAGCAACACGAGTGACCTTCCTGCCCCGGCAGGGAGCACAGGGCAGGCTCCTGCAGTGCCACGAAATGTCACCTTTCTCTGGACTGCAGCCTCCACATCACCGTGGCTCTGGAGAGTGCTGGGGTGGGAAGGGGCTGGGAAACATCTCAATCCTGTTCCCAACACCCCAGAGCCCCCCACAGCAGGGAACACCCCAGCACCTCTTGGTTCTACAAGCTTTCCTCTCTTCTTTTTGAATCAGCAGCAAAGCTGCCTTAACCCAGCTGGAAAGATGCCCTGGGACAGCAGCAGCTTTGGGTCCCAGCTCACCTCCACACCTGCAACAACAGCCTCCCACCTGACCCTCACCTGCCTCGAGCAAAACAGCTGCCAGACATCAGGGTGGCAGGGTGGGCAGGCCCTGGCACAGGCTGCCCAGAGCAGCTGGGGCTGCCCCTGGATCCCTGGAGGTGTCCAAGGCCAGGCTGGATGGAGTTTGGGGCATCCTGGGATGATGGAAGGTGTCCCTGATGGGCTTTAGGGTTCCTCCTAATCCCAGCCATCCTGGGATTCCATGAAATTCAGCAAAGGCAGCAAAAATGCCAAAGGTGTCCAGGCTGCCCAGGCAACTCCCCCAGCCCAGCTGGAGGGAGCTGCTCCAGAGGGGAGAGGGAAGGTCACAGGGAGCCACTCACGTCCCTGGAGAGACAGGCATTTTTGGACTGTCTCTTGTTTCTTTAAATGAGACAGGCTGTAATTGCTTCACTAAATATTCAGCAGGATTTATGTCAGAAAGGTGCAGCATGAACAGCCAGTGAAGGTCACACCAGCTCGGGCACCGGCTGCAAATATCCTTGTACAGAATCCCTGGGATTCCCACCCTGGCCCTTCCCTCTCTTTGCTCCTCAGGTCTCATTTCCCAGCAGCTGAAGTGTGCCAGGGACATAATCCCAAAAAATTCCTACCCCCGGCCCTCCTGGGAGGATATCCCAGTGCCAAGTGCCACGGAGGAGCTGAGAGAAAGCAGGGCTTGCTCTGGGAGCCTTGTGATTGTGAATGAACAGCAATTTAAATGCAGCAGCACCTGCACAGGGAAGCTGCTACTGAAACCAGCATCACCCACAAAACCAAGCTACAACCTGTGTTTATCCAACACCCCATGAGAGATGGAATCAGAAGAGCTGTGCTCCTCCCAGGTTTTCCTGAAAAACTGGCAGTGGAGGTCAGTTCTGGTCCTGCACCCCAAAATGTCCATTTTCAGAGAGGAACTGCTGTGCTGAAGTGGAGCCGAGTGATGAATACTTGAGTGTTCACTCCTTATTTGGAAATTTAAAGGCAATTTTGGACGCTCTTTAGCCAAGTAAGGTGTGAACCAAGCCCAGCAGCACAGACTGACTGTCCTAGGAAATTAAATAAATGAAATAAATGAAACCAGAGGCGCATTCAGCACTCAGGAACACCTCACAGGACCAGCAAGGAGGACATTCCCACCATCACAACGTGCACCAGGTGATGACTGGATGCTGCCTTTTTCCTACAAGAAACATGGAAATGCAATAGCCAGCTGTAACTGGAGCCATCCTGCCATTCCTTTCAGCCACATCCCAGCCCATCTTTGCACCCATTTCCCTGCCCCTCTGACACGAGGCACAGAACCTGTACCATGAGGCTTACTTTCACTCCACTCCCGCATGGTTTGTAAGAAATAATTAAAATCGAGTCTCTGTATTTTAAACTGTGGCCCAAGGCTCGCAGGCTGCCCCGCTGCCACGTTTCTGGGTGATCCCTGCTGTCCCTGCACACCTGCTCCAGGTGGGAACGTGCTCTGGGCCAGGAGAAGGGCCACCCTCTCTCCCCCTGCCCCTCGCCGGAGCAGCCCCACTCTGAGTGACACTTTAATAAACCACGGGGCTAATCAACATCTCAGCAACGGTGCTGCAGAATGGATAATGAACAGATTTATGTCAAACGATCCGATATCTGCCAGCCTCCCCTCTCTCCCACTCCCCAACTGCCACGTCCGGCCCCGGCGTGGGCTCGTGGGACAGCAGCTCCCCGGTGCTGCTCCCCAGAGCTCCGGGGAGGGATGACAGCCACTCAGGGGTTAAAGAGAGGCAGTGAACCCCCAGCTAATGAGTAAGAATTCAGCAGGCAGTGTAAGATAAATGGAGCTTTCTCTGCTTCTGCTGGAGTCAGCATGAACTGCGGCCCTGCGGCTTGTTTGTGGCAAATGGAGTGCGCGAAATATCAAAGGGCAGTGATCCAGAAGAAGACCGACTTTGACAAATTTTAAATTGGCCAGAAAGAAAACCAGCAAAAAAATAAAAAATAAAAAATAAAAAAAAGGAAAAAAAAATTATGCAATTCAGTGTGTCCTGCAATCCTGGCTTTCCTGCTCTGGTATGGAATTAGTGGCAAAACAACAGCAATGATCAGCCGGTGCTGGAGCAATTACGATCCATCTCAGGGAGATGCTTATCAGTGACTGAAGCTTTTAGAGCTCTCCCTATGTACAGTTGTAAGTGACTTGCTCTTGTGTTGCAGTCATTTTAATTAAAGTGTATGGAGTTTGCTGGGAGTAATTACCCTGTAGAGGAAGAGGGGGGAAAAAACCCCTGACCAGGCTCCTGGCTCCTCACATGGAGCTGGGTTTGTGAGGCTGTTGGCAGAGAGCTCTACCCCATCTTTGCCCTTGTGGGTTTTAAAACCCCTGACCAGGCTCCTGGCTCCTCACATGGAGCTGGGTTTGTGGCTGTTGGCAGAAAGCTCAACCCCATCCTTGCCCTTGTGGGTTTTTTGAGCGTCCCACAGGATTCAGGGGTAGCCTGCACCCACAGAGGTGAGTGAAGGTGATGTGAAGGTTCCCCCTCCCTGCAGGATTGCCACTCTCCAGGCTGTGTCCACAGCATTCTCCAGGGGAGGGATCCATCCCCAAGCCACGGGCTCTGCTGGAGCAGGGCTTGCTGTGCTGCTGGCACTGCCAGGAGGGTGTGGGGAGGTGAAGGTGCATGCCCCAGCAGCAGCAGGGCTGCCCTGCAGGGCCCAGCTGAGTGCTCAGCACATTCCCTTCCCTAAGCACTCCTCTGATTTCTCCTTCCCAGAGATTCCTGCTCCCCCTGTCTGGCACACACCCCTGGGAGGGGGGCTGTGGGTCCTGCCTGCCTGAGGAACTGCACTGAACACCTCCAGAGAGGCTTTTTGGGACTCTGAGCTGGGTGCCCATGATTGGGGTGGTCACTGTCCCTCTGCTCCTAAAAGGACACTGTCAAGTCTGACAGAGGCCAAAAGTGAGGTTTCCTGAAAATAACCTCCTTGCTGCAGCTGCAGACTTTAAAACTGGGATTGAAGTCGTGGAATAATGGAATGGTTTGAGTTGAAAAGGACTTTAAAGATCATTTCATTCCACTCCCTGCCATGGGCAGGGACACCTTCCACCATCCCAGGGCACCCCTCACCCTTCACCCATTATTATTCTCTTCCCGAGGCATATCAGGAGGGCTGTTTTGTATATAAATTGTTGCCCTGCCGTAAATTTAAAAAAAAAAGCCAAATAATAAAATGTAACTGCAGCAATAGCCAGGATTTATCAGTCATTTGCAGAACACTTTTCCTCCTGAAGGATCCCAAAAGGCTTTATAAATTCAAGCCATACCCACATGGCACGCTTCTCCCTCCACTGAAATGTAGTCAATTTTGGAGGTAAAAGGAGGCTCTGTAAGATTATACTCTTATAGTAAGAGCCAGTAAAGGACTATTTAAAAAGCCTATTCCCCTGAGAGAGAACATATCTGATATTAAGGCATTTTGCTGAACACTCTGTATTTTGGGATGTTGAGTGTACAGCAGGCACTGGGATCACTCCGAGTGGTAATAACACAACCCTGGCCGTGCCAGCACTGAGCTCTGCCTGCTCACATGGACAGCACTCCTTCTTCCCTTGGAATGAAGAGCACACAGATACCATTACTGCAAGCTACCCCAGACACTCAGCGACGGTCCAGCAGCCCAAAATGTCTTTGCTCAAACCCTTCCTTACGTGAAACGACGCCTGCTGAAGGCTCGGCCCACAAACCTTTAGTGAGCTGAGCAATTGCTGAGCTGGAAATTAGACCCAGGCATCTGCAGCGGGGTCTGTTGTGAGACCCAGCCAATAAAATATAATAAAAAAGAGAAATCACCTCAAAACCCCACAATATTCCACACCCTGGGTGTGCTGAGCACACGTGAGTGTCACCCCACACGTACACACGTGCCGTGGGCTCGTCTGGTTTTCTTCCCAAGTCAGACAACAGTAAATAAAAATGCAAAGGACTCAGCAGGGGTGCCCAGGTGCCAGTGGGGTGTGCCACGTACCCAGGCGCTCGGCCAGGCGGATGTACACCGGGTCCACCCTGCGCATCGTCTTCACCAGGTCCTTCCTGCGGAAGCGGATCTCCACCGTCCCCTCCGGCTCCAGGATCCCCCCTCTGCAAGAGACAAAAGAAAAGGCACTGGCACCTGGCTTTGTGTCATCAGACACAAAATCTAATAGTTCAACATCTGCTGGAAAGCGTGGAGACGGAGAGGGAACAAAGGGAGGATTTTTAGCTCCGGTTTATCCAGGCCGAGGTCCCCCATGTCCAACCCCACGGGAACCAAGCGTCCTGGGCCACGGGGAGCAGCTCCAGGCAGAGGGTCCGTACCTGCTGTCCCTGTCAGCGTACATCTCCATGTGCCTGGGGTTGATGGTGGGGTCGATGACCACCCAGGAGCCGCCGCGCAGCTCGCCCTGCGGCGGGATGTAGATGAGCACGGGCTGCCGGTACTCGCGCAGGCCGTCCACGATGTAGGCCCCGAACTTCAGCACCTGGTCATACATGTCTGGGGGGACACACACATGGTCAGGATGGCTGGACAGGACACAGAGATGGCCAGGATGGCTGGACAGGACACACAGATGGTCAGGATGGACACAGAGATGGTCAGGATGTCTGGGATGGACACAGAGATGGTCAGGATGGCTGGGATGGACACAGAGATGGTCAGGATGGACACAGAGATGGTCAGGATGGCTGGACAGGACACAGAGATGGTCAGGATGGACACAGAGATGGTCAGGATGGCTGGGATGGACACAGAGATGGTCAGGATGGCTGGGATGGACACAGAGATGGTCAGGATGGCTGGGACAGGGACGCAGAGATGCCATGGCTGGGGCAGGACACACAGCCTGGAGTCACAGCCCACCACTGCTCCACACCAGGTGCCCTGGGGATGATCCACCCCTGCCTTCCCAGCCCACAAACATTCCCACACTTTGGGAATCAGCCTGGGTACGTCTGCACTGCCCAATTTCAGACGTACCACCCTGCACCTCTCCCTCAACTCGTGTAATGTGAATAAAATGCACCTAAGGGCAGCAGAGCTTTTCCAGACCTTCATAAAAATGTGTGTGGAGAGGGACGGGGAGCAGCACTCTGCTCTTCCTCCATTAAAATTTGTTTAAGGCATTTTGCTCAAAATTAATAAGAACAACTCCACAGTGTAAAGACAGTACATTGAAAATATCAGCCCCAAAGGTGATTTAAATAAAAGAGAAAAAGGGAAGGCAGAAGAATTTCTGTGAGATGATATAGTTTCTAATGGATACAGTTTGTAATGGAAACGGGCACTCTTGAATATATATATTTTGTTACATATAATTATATCTACAAGTATTAAATCAAAATACAAGAAATGAAAAATAGTTATTAGGCTCATCTAGCCCACCTCTTTGTTCACACAGGACTGTTTCTTCCACAGTGCTTTTGAAAGCTCCCATTTAGAAACCCCCAAACAATCAATCTGCTTCTTTAGGGGCATTTCCACAGCCACAGAGATGAGATTTCCCTCAGAACTCAGCCCAACTTCCCCTCCCTCCCCATTAATTTCATGTCACTACCCCCTGTCCCACCCTACAGAGTGTCTGCTCTCCTTCAGGCTCCCTACAGCAGCAGCAGGATTTGCAGTGGGGTTTGTCCTCAGACACTGCAGGGATCCATCCCTCATCTCTTCCAACCCCCTCCATCATTTGGGGTTTTTGCTTGGACCCTCCCAGTTTGCCTCATTTTTTCTGGCCATTAAAATACCAGTGCAGAGAAAAGGAAGGATCTGCATTTATGTGCCTCACACCTGCTGCAACAGAACAGTCTGGAAGCACCGAGACACCTTCATCCATCTAAAATCCTCCTATCCCTCGAGAAAAGCCTCATTTCTGGGGAAGAGAGAGACCCCAGCCAAGGCCCTTTGTCATTTAACCCTCATTTTAGTGTTAAGTATTAACATGAACATAACTAAGCAATTAACTCTTCGGGAAACACTCTTTTATATTTTATATAGATATATATATTAATATATATATGATATACACAATATATATACTATTATATATATTTTCATATATTCATATATATATATATATGTGCAAACAAATATATCAAAATATATATTAGTATCACAGGCACCGATAGGATCTCCCCATTTCATTTCCAAGGTCATTTCCCAAACCAAGAAAAGGAATTTCACGTTATTTAAGAGGTATAAAATGCTGACAAAAGGAAGAACAATTTATTCCCTCTAATTGGGAATAAACATAAATCCCAGCAGAGACAGCGAGGAGTGAGAACCAAACAAAACTCCAACCTTTCCCTTTGTCCTGAGCAAAGAAAAAGACTCAAAAGGGGTGACAAATTTATTACTAATTATACAATTATTTTATTATGTAGTGCTAGTAATAAACCACTTGAAGTACTTTCAGCTAATTCTAGTGTTAAGAAAATAATTGCTTGATTCAAATTATTTTAACTGAATTAATTCTTTACTAGACATTTTTTACTAGTGCTACATAATAAAATAATTGTGTAATTAGCAATACATTTTTCACTCCTGCCACGGGTGTATATTTTACTCAGGTGAAGTGCAGAGAAGAGCAGCACTAATTGTTTGAACAGGGCAGAGGGAGGAGAGGCAGAGAAACCGGGGGAACCCGATGCTTCCTCAGAGCTCCAAACCTCCCTGAGCTTTCCCAGGTGTGATCAGGAAGGGATGTCATTCCCCAGCTCGTCAGGGGAGCATTTCTGTGCTGTGGATCCCTTGGGATCAGCCCTGCAGGAGTGTGAACCTGCCCCTGCCTGGCTGTGCTCTCAGCTGCTCCCCTGGGAATGTCCCAGCATCCCGAGGAAAGAGCTGATCCAGGCCCAGTGTGTGGCATTGAGCAGAACCCAGTGCTGGCTGCCTCTGCACAGCCCCCTCCTCACCAAGGCTGCTGGGGCTGTCCTGGAGACACCCAGATGTGGCTGCAAACTCTGCCGAGGAGCACTGTCCTCCCTGACTGCCACTACCAAGGGGTCCCCACGGGGCTCCAGACCAAAATTCCTGGTTTAATTTAAACCTCAGCCCGATCTCAGCAGCCTGGCCGAGTGAGAGTGTCCCTGTCTGTGGCAGGGGGTTGGAATGAGGTGACCTTTAGGTCCCTCCCACCCCAGACCAGCCTGGGGTTCCATGAGCAGGGCAGAGATGCTGCAGGATGTCCCAGGAGAGCAGAGCTGGGTGTGCTCGGGGGTGGGCAGTGCCCACGGAGCTCTGTCCCCTTCTCTGCTGCCCACCCCACAGCCACACACAGCCTGCTGCAGGTGTCCCTACCTCCCCGTGGGGGGAAATCCTGGCACCCAGAGCCCTCCCTGCCCCTCTGGAGCTGGAGCAGATCCCACCAGCCTGCCTGGAACATCAGAGGGGACCTGAACACAGCACTGGCCAAGACAACCCATCAACCCAACCCACCAACCCCCCACCCCAGCCTGCAGCCAGCCTGCAGCCCCCGGCCCAGCCTGCAGCCCCCCACTCCAGCCTGCAGCCCCCCAACCCAGCACCCAGCCCCCCAACCCAGCCTGCAGCCCCCCAACCCAGCCTGCAGCCAGCCTGCAGCCCCCCAACCCCAGCCTGCAGCCCCATAACCCTGCCTGCAGCCCCCCAGCCCAGCCTGCAGCCCCATAACCCTGCCTGCAGCCCCCCAGCCCAGTCTGCAGCCCCATAACCCTGCCTGCAGCCCCCCACCCCAGCCTGCAGCCCCCTCCCCAGCCTGCAGCCCCCAGCCCAGCCTCTCCCCTCTGCTGGATTCTTTCCCATGGATTTTCTATTTATTCCACTGTTCTTTACGGTCTGGCCCGGGCAGAAGTGAGCAGCCCAGCCCGAGCCCCCACGGCCAGCGGGGCTCCGTGTGGGGGGCTTTGCGTGTGACCGACCCCCCTGCTGCAAGCAGGACCCTGGTGCTAATTTCCAGGGAATTTCACGCCTGATGTCTCCCCGCCGTGGGTCACCGCCGGTTCGCCCAAATAAAGCCCTGCCAAATGGCTCCTCCATCGGAATATTCCAGCCAGTTTTTCATAATTTAATTTTGCATTATGCTCAGGAGCCTTCTGGCCACGGAGAGAGCTCGTTGGGGAAAGCACCACCACCACGAGCTGCCTCGATTTAGGGCGTTATTTATTTATTTTGCAGCAGGAATTAGACCTCCCAGGCTGACTAGGAAAGAGGGGGTTTAATTTTTTCCCTCTTTTTTTTTTTTTCCTTTTCCTCCCCCTTCACTAATGTCAATTTTCAGCATAGCAAGAGCTGCCTCTAATCTTTTCCTACTCATTACACACAATTTTGGAGTCATTTTACCCACAGTGCAGTCGGCTCCTGGCAGTGTGTTTGTGTGCACTGAGGGGTGGCATAATTGTTTATTTTCCCTCCCTGCATAATCCCCAGCCAGCAGTGAAACCAAAACTGCAAACAACTCCCCAAGGGACCCCGAGGGTGTCAGGAGACACCAGCAGCAGGCAGAGAGCTGGAAAATGCAAGGAGCGAGGTGCAAACTGCAATGGCTCTGTCCTTCCCTCCTCCTCCTCCTGCCAGCTGGCTGGAATAACTTGGGATATGCAACATAAATATTAACATCCATGCTGCCTGTCCCACCCATCTCCAAAGCTCAAACTCGGTTTCTGAGAAACCCAGCAAGGCCAGACCTGGCATTTTGAGGTAAAGCAATATTTAAGGACTAAATAAGGTAAAGAAATAAGCTAAAATTACATCAACAACTTGCCAGTGAGTTGTGTGGCTGGGAAAGCAACTCAGGTAGAGGGTGCAGAAGCAGCACACGGAGCAGAATCCACCCTCAAAGGCAATGGGTATTTTCCAGAGGGAAGAATTTTGCCCTCTTTTGCCACCTCCCACCTTTGCATCTGCAAACTCAAAGGCTTTGCCCTGTGCCCAGCTGAGGAGCCAGCAGAGCCCAGCAGCCTCTGCCACCCTGAGAGCTCCTGTAACCTCCCTCACACAGGTAAGAGGCCCTGATCTCATCTTTCACTTCGAATTTTACAGTATCAATCTCACATCATTGGCACTTCACAACATTTCAAGCAGCACTCTGAGGTGCCCTGAGCAGCCAAGACAGAGCCAAAACCACCCCCGGGACAGCTCCAAAGTGCTGCTTACCTTTCATTCCCCCAGAGAAGCCTCTCCAGTTGGCAAAGACCATCAGGGGCAGCCCTTCCCTGTTGAAGTCCTTGATTGCCTCGGCTGTTTTGAAGGCAGAGTCAGGGAACCACACCTGCCCGGCCTGCTGGATTATCTGGAGGGAAATAAAATCCACTGTCAGGCCTTGAAGCACATGAATGTAAGAGTTAAAACACAGGAAAATCATCAGGAGCTGTGATGTGGGATCAACAACGAAGAACGTGGCAGGTGGAACGTGTGGGATCTGCTTGGCCATGGGAAAATTGGGACAATCTTTTTGTCACCACCTTCAACAGCAGCACTCCCATTAATTCAGCTAAAAAAAGAGAGCATGGACAGTCTGACACTGCGATAGTGTAAGGAGGAGAAGGAGGAGAGGAAGAAAAGGACATGGAGAGGAGAAAGCCCTGGAGAGATGAAGCAGGGCCAGGGCTGTGAAATCAGGCAGGGGAACAGCAAAATGTCAGAGCAGGAAGGTCATGGAGCACTCCAGTCACAGCAAGAGAGCAGGGCAGGGATTTTTGCTCATCACATCTCCTGATCCCTCATCCTTGCCCCTCCCCTGAGTCCCGAGGGAAGCAGGGCTGCAGGCAATCTGGGAATTCCTAGAGGTCTCCTGGAGGAATGGTCACACAGCATCCAGGCACTCCCCAGGAATGGCTGCACACGGGGACCAGAGCTGGGGAAAGGAGGGAAACCACCCGGACAGGGCTCCCTGCACAGGGACACTTGCAGGGGACACACAGGGACAGGAGCACACAGCCCACCCACCTTGGCCTCCGAGTCCAGGTTTGCAGGATCAGCAGGAATGCTGAGCTCCACCGTCCTCGTTTCCACGGCAACCACTCCTACAGGTATTCCTCCCAGCCTGCAAACAGGTGAGACACTGAAATTCCTGCTGCTGCTCCACACAGCCACACGCCCGGGGGAGACAAGCAACAGGAGCAGACTTGTGGCCTTTTAAAGAGTCGAGGCACGAGGCTGGAGAGCTCCAGAGAGGCCACAGCTCTCCAAGCAGAATCGACTCCAAAAACCAGCACATTCCTCTCTAAAAATCAAACAGAACAAACCAAGCCCAGACTCTGAATGGTAAATCTGTGTATCCACCACCTGCCATCACCCAGATTTTGTTACTGATGGTCTTGACCATGAAAAATCAGAGAATCCCAGAAGAGGCTGGGAGAGACTTTAAACAATTGTTGTGTTTCCCCCAGATCTGCTGCTGCAGGGTGACTGCCAGGGGGACAGGGAGACAGGACAGAGGGATGGGCAGGAGAGCAGGCACCAGGCAGGATGCCAGCTGTGCCTCCCAGGGCACACAAAAGCCATGGAAGCCACGCTGTCAGGACAGTCCCAGCAGAGCCCCCTCTCCCTCCCCAGCCAGCCCAAGCTGATGACACACGGACAGGCAGGGAAGAGACAGGGCCCATGTGCACTGAGGGGCTGAAATATTCCCATTCCCCGTGATGAAGAGTCTGCTGGAGCCCCATAATTGCAGAAGCCGTCCTAAATCGGTAACTTATAACTTCTATATTAGGGCCCATGTGACCTAATAAAGAACATCTTTATCCAAGTATTACAGTTATTTATTGAACTTGAAAACAGCTCAAAACAACTTCTGTTTTCCATAATACTTCATATAAATTTTATCAGGCTAGCACATGAAGATGCTACATCTTGTTTTATAGTGTGTCCCTGGACAAGTTGCCATAGAATAATAAAAGACAATTTACAGCCAACAGCACACATATTCCAAACATACATACGAGAGATGAGTTTTGGCAGCACTTACAGTAACAATCCCAGAAGAATACATTCATATTTGTTTTTTTCAAAGTGCCACTGCTTTTGAAAGGAGGCTGTTTCATTTGTGTTATATATCCCTGCTGTGTGAGAGTCCAAAGCCACTCGGAATTTGTCAGAAGAAAGGAACTGCAAGTGAAGCTGAGCATGGACAGAGAGCTTCTGGCTTTGCCAAATCATTGATTTCCACCCCTGGCACACTGCTTAGCCTGGAAGCCTTTAAATTATAGAATTATAGAGCCATGGAATGGGTCGGAAGGGACCTTAGAGGTCATCTCATCCCTTTCTTTTCAACTCCTTCTATTAAATAGATATATATATAGACACATAGAGAGAGAATAAAACAATCACGGGAATGTTGTGTTCTAGAGAAATGCAAAGCATAACACAAACTTGATCTCTACAACTGCCTAAAACACACCTCAGAACTTACCTTGCTCTCCCCACCACGACTGTCTGTGCCCAGGGCTGCATGATCTCCATGAACGAGCCATGGTCGAAGAACCCACTCTGCCACTGCCCTTTCTGATCTAAAGGGAAGGGAAAAAAGGGAAAAAATCAAAGAGAGGGAAGAAAGAAAGCAGAATATCAAAGCAACAAATCAAACTTGCTTAAAAATGCCAGCTGGAGAACATGGCACTGTCTTTTTATTTATTTAATTTTAAATAGATGACAATACAAGGGAACATTAGACAGCTGAGCATTTGTCTGCCTTCAGCCATCATGTCTTATTTCATTTCCTAGTCTGCATAAAGACAGCAATTTATCAGCAAAAGCATCATTTATTGTTAAACGATGGGGTTCGGAGAGCAGAGGGACTTCCCGTGCTTTTAAATAAATAACTCTGCTTTTTTCAAGACTACAAACATTTGTCAAAAGGCAGTAAAGTCATTAAAGATGGTTTTCAACACATCTATTTCTATTTTAAAACTTATATTCTTCTCTCAATCCTGCCTAACCTTTCTTTGAAAGCAGGAATGCTGAAGAAACCCAGGAACTAAACATGAAAATTTCAATGATATTTCAGAGTCAGTTACAGAAATCACAATTCTGTGGGGCAGCTGCTGTGCACCGGGGTGTTGGGAAGCTCTGCATAAAAATAATCCACCAAAAAATCCCCCCAAAACCCCAAATCCCTCCCAGCTTCACCCCTTGGCACCGAGCTCCCGAGGAGCTCTTCCCTCTGAACAAGCACCTCCGCTTCTGCAAACCCAAGTCCAAAACCAATTAAAAAGTGGAGATCCAAGCACGCTAACCTCTGCTGACTTAAACAGGATGGAGAGTGTTTTATCAAGCCCAAACTTGTAATTACTGTGTTCTACATTCCTTGCCTCTGTGGCCCCACTGTAAAATGTGACCATCCATTTCAGAATTATCTCTTTATCGCGAGCCCGAAGCTGATCGTTGAGATTCTGGCCTCGTGTCGGGCGTCAGTTTGAAGAATATCACGGCAATATCTCCTCTAATAAATGGCTTTAACTTTTCACCTAGGAGATATCTGCTTTAACTTATCACAGGGAATCATCTGCTTTCCTTAACGCTTCCACTAAATTAAAATCTGAAGTCACTCGATTTGGAAGCCGGCGTTCGCGGCGCCCGGACAGCTGGATGAATTGCTCGAGAGATGATGAAAAAATATTATCCAAAACCAGAAAACTTGGTTTATCACAAATCTCATTTTAGCCCCCCAAACTCATTAATAACAGCAGGAGTAATGGTCACCCAGTTTGCAGCTTGTACCTGCACCAGGCTGCACAACCCCAGTGGCGCCAACACAACAACTCCCCAAGATCTGCAGGAATATTGTGATTCCTTTAACACACAGACCCTCTGTGGACGGACTTTCCCCTAAATCATAAAAAAAAAATCCATAGAAGCACCTATTCTAAGTAAACAGACCATCTGTAAAAGTATGGTGTCCTTGAGCACTCAGGATTTACATGCTACTTTTAGATCTTGTTTATAAATAATATTATTGATTAATACTATCATATGTAAAAATTTATATATTCTAGCCATATTGCTCAGAACTAATTATTTTACAGAATCTGAAATATATTTGGGCTGCAGACATCTGGCAAACAGTCTTGAAACAAGAAGAGCTGCTGCATGTCCTGGCCATACTTGGGTTGGGGCGTCCAGCCAGCATCCAGCGAGGGTCGTAGGGGGTCTTGGTGGGAACGAAGTCAATGGTTCTGTCTATGGGATCCTTGGCTTTCAGGATGGGCACAGGGCTGTGGATATTCTAAGGGAAAAAGGAAAACACAGAGGGAAGTGAGAGCCCCGTTCCCAACACCCTGCAAACACAGCAAACAGTGGCACCTCAGACCTCTGCAGGCCCAGGAATTACCTTTGGCATGTAGGAAAGCCACTGCAGGATGGTGTAGACTCCTTCAAAGTCATCACACACGGTGTCGTGTGTCACCCCGTTGTTGTGCATGATCTGGATCCCTCCCAGCTGGTTGTTGGAGGTGTAAACTTCCCGTCCAAGCACCTGGGGGAAGAGAAACAGGAAAGCCATCAGTGCTGGGATGGGAGCAGCAGGTGCTGGCCAAGGAGGCACACACAGACCCACCCCTGCAGCTCCTCAGGGCTGGGATGGGAGCAGCAGGTGCTGGCCAAGGAGGCACACACAAACCCACCCCTGCAGCTCCTCAGCATCACCTGGAAATGGAAAGGATGGAGCAAACCTCTCCCAGCACAGCCTCCCAAGCCCTGTGTGCAGGTAAGAGCTGCTGAACAGCGATCCCTCGTGAACAGAGGGCAGGGGTGGGTGGGATATCGGGAAGGAATTGTTTCCTGGGAGGGTGGGGAGGCCCTGGCACAGGGTGCCCAGAGAAGTTTGCATCCCTGGAAGTGTCCAAGGCCAGGTTGGACTGGGCTTGGAGCAGCCTGGGATAATGGAAGGTGTCCCTGCCCATGCTAGGAGGTGGAATTGGATCTTTAAGGTTCCACCCAGCACAAACCATTGTGGATTCTGTGATCTCCAAGGGGAATGATACCAGTGGGGAAACTGAGGCAGTTTTCCCACTTGCACTCCCCAAGCAGCAGTGTGACCAAAGCTCCCGATTAGCTTCACTAATCCCAAACTGCTGCAAGAAAACTGTGGGTGGATGTATTTAAATGTATAACTGGGGGGGGAAAAAGCCAGACAAAGGCCCAGCAGCTCCTCGGAGAGGCTGGCCAGAAGCAGGCTGGGGCTCCTCATTCTCTTGCACAGCTCCATCTCTAATCTGAGCCTGGGCAGCACAGCTCTTTTCTCATTCTCCTGCTGTCTCTTCCCATTTGCCCTCTCCCTGACTGATACACTGATCTCTCGGTCACTTGGCTTTCTGCTCCACTGACTCCATATTACTAATAACACCTCTGCCACGGCCAGTTTACCTCATGAAGGCAGGAGCACATCATTACAAAATAAACTCATAACTTTGACATTCCAGCAAATACACGCCGTTTGTTATTTTTATGGGTTGAGTCTTTCTAACAGACAGAGGACATTACACACCTGCTTCATTTGGATCTTAAAAACCCCCTCAAATGCACACCACCGGCCTGGCCTCCCCCAGACACCCAGCACAGCTCATTCTGGGGACTGAGGAGCTGGCAGATGCCAGTCAAGGTTTATGGACAGGAGAAACCGAGGCGCAGATGTTACAAACCTAACCCCCAAATATAGAATTCAGCGTGTGTTTCAGCACAGGGATGTTCCTGGGTCTCCCTTCTGAGCTCAAACACCTTCCTCCTCCTTCTCCTCTAAGAAATCAGAGCCAAGCAAAGCCATGGTACAGAAGACAGCAGCACAGATTTAGGTTCAAGGATAAGAAAAGCCCAGGCCTCCAGATGCCAGGCACAAGCCTAGCTAAACGCTTCCCACAGAGGAAAATAAAAATAAAGAGGATTTAAACTCCCCCTCTCTGAACTAATGCAAACGCATGTACGTGCAAAATGGGCCCCTGCTCCTGCTTATCTGGAGACACTGCAGACAGCTCGGGTTTAGCACTGCTGACAGGCAATGAAACAGCCTAATATACCACTGCTCTCGCCCTTAAATCCCTTTTTGGAGATGAAGATAAACACACAGCTCCTTCTCCCGAGTGCTGCAGCCCTGCCAGCAGAGCCTGGGGCGGGTGGGACAGCCCAGAGCAGGAGGAGAGGGGCAGAGGGTGCCCAGCTGCAGGGAAAAGCTGCTCTGAGGAGAGCCTGAGCTGGGATTTGGATGAGCTGGATGTGCACAGGTGAGGAGAGGGAGCAGGTGAGAGGGGACACTGCTCTAGAGCCCTCAGCACAGCCTGAGCTGCTCCACGCCCAGCCTGGCTCTGGGCACTCGGGGGGGTCAGGAGGATCATGGAACCCTAGAATGGTCTGGGTGGGAAGGGACCTTCAACTCTTCCCGTGAAGGAATTCTTCCTCGTGTCCAACCTGAACCTCCCCTGGCAGAGCCTGAGGCCATTTCCCCTCGTGCTGCCATTTGTTCCCTTGGAGAAGACTTCCAAAACACTTGGGCAGTGCTGCCCACACTGAGTTCATCTGATCTTCAAAAAACCCATTAGGAAAGCACACTTGTTGTTATTTCAGAGGATCTTCTGGCAAGCACGAGCAGAGCCAGGATTCTAACAGCCTCTAAAGGATGGTCCTCAACAGGTTCACAGGCCCATCATGTGCATATTAATAATTTTCCAGCACTCCAACCCATGCTGAGCAGCTGCTTCCTCCTCTCAGAACCTGAGCTGCTGGAGAGTTGGGACTTCCCTGCAAAGCTGGGCTGGCTGAGGGCTGGGCTGGCTCATCTGTTTCACCCAGGATGAAAGATCTGAAAACACGACAGCTTGGAGGGCTTGAATGGGAATCATTATGTAACATAAGTGCCGTTATTATTCCAAGCATATCATGTGTTCATATCAAATATAAGTGCCAGATTTTTATCCAAATAATTTCAATAATTGCAATTCCCATCCCACAATTTATATTGTCTGCCAGGAACACGAAGCAGAAGAGGCATATGCACGTCCTATAAATAGCCTATTTTTCATAAACAGGCAGAAATGATGGGAATGAATGTCTCATCAGAAAAAATGTAGGAACACAATGCAGGAACTTCAAACCTGACTGCTCTTATGTGCAGTCAAGCCTCGACAGAGCTCAGTGCTCGTTCCCAGCTCTTCCCCCACATGGATCCTGCATTAGAGGGGGAAAAGCAGCAAGAAGGAAGAGAGCCCAGCTGAGCAGAGAGCCCTGCCCGAATGCACAGCCCTGTGCCTGGCAGTGGCAGCACAGACAGCTCCTGTCTGCCCTTCCTGCATTGCTAATCCCTGACTCCATGCAGTTCCTGCGCTTGGAATTTACGAGCGTGCGGTGGGGGACCCTTCTGACTTGGGAACAGATTGGCTCGGTCTAATGCTTGGAGATTATTAAAGGCAGAGCTATACTCCACTATCAAGTCTACAGATCTTTTATTTAGAAGATATGGTGCTCTAAATGCACAAAGAGCTCCCTGTCACCTTCACATTAAAGCCCCTAGTGCCTGGTAAATGGAATTATATAGCTGTCATCTCCTTTCCCCAAAGTTTTAAGAGTACAATGGGCTCATTTTTTCCCACTCCATCCCAGCTTCAGAACTAAGAGACCTACTTTGTATTGATTTAGAGTCTCGGAAATAAATAAACCTGCTTCTCCAATGTGATTCACAAGAAATTCATGATACACTATTGCATGATATATTTCAAGCTGCAGCTCCGGCTCTTTTTTCCCTTTGGTGAGTGATGGGGGAGGTGGGAGCTGGGGGGAGGTGGGGAGCTGACAGCCTGATGGTTATTGGGGATGGCTCCTGACTGCAAATCCACAGGCAGGTCCTGCTGGTGGAGTCTGTCCCTGCTTCCATTTGGTGAGATCAGAGGGGGAAGGGGCAACAAAGCAATCGCACTTCACCTGGCAGGGAGCAGGGCAAGGTGCATGTGGAACTGCAGCTCCTGCCTGGAGAGCCCAACCCTCCTCTCAGACACAGAGGGAGCAGGGCTCCACAGCTGCTCACACACACAAGAGGTTCTGTCTGTCTGTCTGTCTGTCTGCAGCATCACACAGTTTTGGTGGGAAGGTTTTCCCACCTTGCAGTTATTGAGGAGGATTTGGGAAAATTTCTGGGTTGCAGCAGAAAAATCAAGTTTCGCAATCTTGAGAGCTGAACTACAAACTAGAGATCAGACAGGCTCCAAATGACCTCTAGAATATTTGCTGCACATATTAAAAATAAAAATTAATTTGGGAAGAAAATCAGCTGGGAAATAAAAACTGAACAACTTTTCATTCGACCCAAAAAATTCCTAAGGAGAAGCTCATCCAAACTGATACTTTTTCCTGAAGAGCTCCAGTTTCAGTGAAGTGGCATTTCCAAATGAAAAATGTCTTGTCAAAACCCTCGTGCCCCTCTCTCCTCTCCCTGCGTGTGTTTTGCTCAAGGTCACTCCCTCAGCCAGTGGTAAATCAAAAGGACTCAATACACTTTGCAAACTAAAATTACAGCCCCTATTCTACATGGTGCCAACACCCATAAATCCCACCTGTCCCAGCCAGGGGTTCCCTAATCTAGATATGAACCCCATAAACAATATTAATGGTTGTCTCCAACGTCAAGATCTTGGTCATTTCCTTTGTCACCTTCTGGACCCCAGAGAACCTTCTGGACCCTGTTACTCAGAGACCCCTGGGGCACAGGCTGCAGTGCAGGGACCTCTGCACCAGGACAGTGCAACTCTGCTCACTTTGCAGCGTGGGCTTAGGGCTAGTCATGAGAAATGCTGCAATTCTCCAATGCTGTCCCTCTAGTTCCCATCACGTGTCCAGAATCACAGGGAATTTCTACAGAAAACACCCTGGGCTGGTCACCCCAGTGTCCCCCGGGGACATCCCAGGAGGGATGGTCAGGACCAGTAATTCTGGGATATGTTTGCCAAGTTCAGCTCCTGTGGGACATTAGGGAGCAGAGTTAATGCTCCAGTGGGAACACAGCCTGCAGGATCCCCAGGAGCTGGGACACAGTCCTAGGGAAGAGCTTTGGATAGGCAGAATATGGGCCACGATGGTAAAATCCTGTTCAGCAGAATTAAACACACACAGAGCCCCCACCCACACAGATAAACTGAGCAAGATCTGGATTAAAAATGATAGAAGGAGGGAAAATAAAACAGTCAACAGAAATCTATTAGACTTTCTTCCCTAAGCAAACACCAAGGGACTGATAATGGCATGCCTGGAACGTAAATTGTCTCTAATGGGAACAATACACAAATATCTCCACTTAAAGAAAGGCAATTAAAACAAAAATGCAGCCACGGAGGGTGGTGGTTGTTTATCTGCACCGAGGCCAGGCATCCATCCTGCTTGCATCCACTGCCCCACGCAGAGCAAGGACCTGTGTGTCACCAGCAGTGCCACCAGCCACACCCCTGCAGCACCTCAGGCCTCTCCGTGGCAGGGAAAGAAAGGAATGAGCCTGGCTTTGCTGGGTCTGGGCCACGGTGACCCACATCAGGGACACCTCCGACAGCACGGGGTCCTGGCAGCTCTGGGAGCTGGAGAAGCTCCACCCTGAGCCCACCCTGGCTCTCAGCACCCCCACTGCCACAAGCACCCAGGGCAGAGCAGAGGGACCTGTTCTGCCTCCCAGGACTGGGATAACCTTGGGCAGCTCCAGCCTCCACACAAGGAACCCACACTTGATGCTGGTGAGTGCTGATTTCTGGCTGACACTTCCCACCCCTCCTTGCTTAGCATTCTCCGACACCCTGCACCCATACAGATCTTCCACCAGTCCTGCTGTGCCACTACAGAATGATTCATATCATGCATTAATAATTATAATGCTCCTTTGAATGACAGGGCTGGCACTTGCTGTTCTAACTCACATGATTGCTCTCACATGATTGCTTTGATCTAATCCCAAGACTGGAGTCATCTTGAGCAGATACTGAGCTATCCCTGCCTTGAATCTCAAAAAAAAAAATAGAAAAAGAGCTTTCCACAGTACAAACCCCAAACAGCACCAGGCTCACAGGGCTTTTATTTATTTTTGCAGATTGTGAAATTGAAGGGTAAATATTACTGTTGGCAATCACTCCCCAGCCCGTGTGAGCCTCCTGTTCCTCCCCGAGCTCCTCCAGGGAGCCTGAGAGCTGCCCAGACCTCTCTCACATGGGCACAGCCCCCTGAACAGCCCTGAGCTATTGTCTCATCCTGTTATGTGAATCCCTGAGCATCCAAAAAGTTCTGCAGCACAATTCTGGACGGAATCAAAACCACAAAGATATTCTCTTCTGGCCTCACGCAAAGGAATCCAACAAGACCAAACAACACTTTTTTCTTTGACCCATTCTGGTCAAAGATGCCACCCCATGACCAGGCAGGGAAATGAAGCCCAAAGTGCTGAACTATGCCTCGAATGTTTCATATTTTAGTTTCTGACCCCTTATCTTCCCTGCAGACTCCTGGCAGGTGGGATTTGTCCAGCTCACCCTTGGTGCTCTGAGCAAACCACGGGGAGCACAGGGCAAGTCAAGACCAGGGAGCTTGGGGGAAAACAAAGCTAAAACAGGAGGAAACAAAGCAGTGCTGGTCAGAATTCTGTCACCTCCGGCAGCTTTGGGGCAGCTCTTCATCACCATCACAAAATGAACTGTCTGAGAGCCTGGCTGAACATCTGCATAGCAAACTGATGGGAATGCTGCGAGGAGCAGTTCCTGAAAGCCTCAGCTGAAGCTGGCCTCCCCGAGGAAAAGCCTGGAACACCTATCTGCAGGGAAAATGTGACTGAAAGCCACTATTTGTTTCCATTAACACAACAGTCTCCAAGACGGGATTTCTTTTAAACACAAAAGACAAGGAGGAGCAAACTGATTAAAAATAGGTCAGCAGCAGACTCTGGAACATCCTTGGGAGGGCTGAAATGGAACACAGCCCTGGAAGCTTGGAGCACGTGAGCAGTGCAGGAATTGGGAATGCCAGGCTCTTTGGTCTTACTTCCATCAAAAAAAAACCCCACGAAATGGAGGTGCTGGTGCAGGGCACAGCATGTCACATCTGTGCTCAGGTTATGACGAGGGAAGGGAAGGAGGGAGGAAGAAGAGGAGGAAGGTTTGGGGGTGGAAAAAGGGGGAGGCAGGGGAAGTTTAAAAAAAAAAATAAAAATCTCTGCCTCAGCAAAAGTTTTCATTAAAATTTTAGACAAATGATCTCTGTGTCCTTCTCCCATGCTGCCTGGGGCTCCATGCTATTTCTATGCAAATAACAACCTCGTGGTTTATATCTTATTATTTCCACCGGAGCTGCGGCGACATGACCCGAGACGTGTGTGAGGTAGAGACAGCGACAGAGAGAGAGGGAGAGAAAGAGAGGCAAGGGAGGGAGGGAGATGGAGTGGCTGCTCGCTGGAGTGTGAAAAAATATTGTCAGGAGTGAGCAGCAAGAACAAAAAAAAAAAAAAAGAAAAAAAAAAGAAAAAATTGCAGGGATAACGTGTTTATTTCAGCCCCTCTCCCCATGTGAACCAGCATCTTTTAAAATTCATTGGGCATCAGGCGATCATGCACAATCCATCTGCTTTCACTTTATCATTTGCATTTCATGCCTCCTGGCTTTTGATGTGCTGATACTTTGATGCAGTCAGGAGACGCGCATTATCATTATTTCAATTTGCAGGGGGGTCAGCGGGCTCGGCACAGGCGCGGCACACGCTCACCGAGAGCAGGGAAATGGCATTTCCACCTCTCCACCCCCTGCTGAAATGCACCGGGGAGACAAAAGGGGCCAGCTGGAACACGGCCCCGTGTGCCCTGCGCTGGCACCGGGAGCGTGGCACCTTCACCTGGGCACGGCAGTCCCCAGGATGAACAAAGACAGCTCCACCAGGGAAACCCCGCACAGCCTTCGCGTGTTCCCTGCCAGGGAACGGGCTGGAGGCTGCTTTAACCCAGCTGTCTCCCCAGGACGTGCCCTGTGCTCACCAGCAGCACGTGAGGAGCCGAGCCCAGAAGCCACCAGGAGCTGCAGCTGCAAGTGACACTGACCTTGAGCTCAGCATCTGAGCTAGAGGTCACCCCTGGCTTTGGCAGCTGGACCTTCCCCTCTACACCTAAACCCTCAGGCTGCTTTTACATGATGATAATGAACGAGACCAGCGATGGCTCTGGCTGCACGTAATGTTTGTCACCATTCCCCTCTGCTCCCTTCGTAAATTAGAAAGAACCCAGCGTTTCACAGGGAAAAAAATAAAACTAAACAACTTCCCAGAAAGCCCTGCCTGCTCTCTGGAAGCCCAATTGTCTCCATTGCTGCAGAAACAGTTTTGTGTTGCTCGTTCTGCTGGCGGAGAGGAGACATTTTGAAGATGTGTTTGCAGACACAAGAAGTGTCAGCTTTGTCCTGCACCCTCCAGGAACACACACACGTAAAAGTCAGCAAAGGAAAAATTGTCCCAAATCTCTGGCACCTAACTGGGAAAAGCTAAAGGTGGCAGCTTCCATGTATGTGTCTTTGTTTCAGCCATCATCCCTCCTGAAGCCCTGCCAGCTCTGGCTCCCCACCTCCTCCAAGCAGCACCAAAACTGACTGACTCCACACACAACAGCCACAACAGGCTTCCCCTTCTGGAGTCTCAGCCCTGGGAATGAGCAGGAACACATCCCATCCCACACCCGAACATCCTCTGTGCTCCTGCAAGGGGACACTTTGCACAGCTGGCCCCAAAAAATTTAAAGTGGCCCTCTAAATCCCAGGGACAAGTGTTTAACAGGTTTCAAGGGCCTGAGTGAGCCTGAAGGCACTCCATGGCAGGAGGATGCCAAGGGACCAGCATCCACTGCTTGTTTCAGATCCTCCAGAGGATCAGCCAGACTGAGCTCGGACATTCCAGGCTAGCCCTGGACACCAGCTCCCTATTTCAAACACACCTCTGGGACACAACTGCAGCTGGATCCCTTCAGTAACTGCAGGCACTGGAAACTGAGGAGCCTCTGAAGCAGCAGGTATCACACACAGCCAGGAGCGAGTGGGACTGCCAGGCTCCCACTGTTCGAGGGCAGGTAAACACTGCTGGGTCTGGCTGGGAAAGCTGGAGAGGATCCAATAGGTTCCTCCCTCACCTTTAGGCAGGTAGAGGTTCAGGGCTGACACAAGCATGCCAACATCCCAACAGAGCAGGGAGGAGGGAAAGGGACACACGGGATTATTGAGCCCACTGAAATTCCCAGGATGGGGTAAATCCCCCCCAGGAAGCAGCTCCTTCTGCCTGTGCCTGCTGGCAGATGTCAGGTGCTTAATTCAGTCCATACCCTTCATTTTTAAGTGCCTAAAATTTAGCGAGATGAATGGAGTCCTGTGAAAACTGCAGGGGCAGGCAGTGCAGTTAAACCTGGAAGAGGGGGAGAGCTGAACAGCCTGGCCCTGCCATCTGGGAAACTCTGCAGGGCCCCGAGCCCCAGCAAGTGACAGCTGGAACCAGGCAACTCACTGCACTCCAGCAAGCACTAAACTGACTCAATTTCTTTTTAAAGGCTGGATCTTCAAATGCCTCTTTTCCTCCCATTGATGCAGGTGTGTGTGATGTGTGTAAGAGATCTAACTGAGGGTGCTGCAGCCTAGAGTTGATAGGATCAATGCTTCATTTTCTGCAGAGCCCCCTTTATTCAGGAGAATAATTCAACAAGAGCCTGTTTTCCTTTATCTCCCATTGTCAGGCAGGCACTCCTGGAAACACAGCTTGCCATGGAGTACAGGCACCCCAGGTGCTGAGAGTGCCTGAGAACAAAGCTGCTCGATGGGGAAGGGCACTCACAGCACACAGCCCCAACTCCAGGGAAACAAAGCCCTCAGGGACAGGCATGGCAGCAGAGTGGGCTGGGAGCCACGTCTGCACCAGGCAAGGAGCTGCAGCCTGTGGGATTAATGGGCTTGGGGCAGCAAGGGAGAAAATCTGCCTCTGGAGTGGGGGAAAAAAAAGAGCCACTTTAGTAGTGAAGCTGTAAGTTTTCTTTGTAACAGCCCCAGTTATTCCTCCTGTCCCCACAGCTGAGGTTTCCAGCAGGAAATCTCGCTCCCAGCCTGGAAAATCAGCATGCAAGCTCCTCGGGTTCAGTGCTCCCCAGAACTGACACAGCGGCTGGCTGGAAGCTCAGGGGGTTCTGTATTTTCAAGTATTTTGGAGCAGGAACTTCCAGACCCCGGGACCAGCCCTGTTTCCCCTCACAGCACTCAGAGAAGGCCCTGCCTGGGATTCACTCCGTGCCACAAAGCTGCTTCTCCTGCTCCAACCCACACAGCTCCAGGATTCCAGGAGAAGCCCCAGCTGCACCCCGAGGGCTCGGGGTGAAAGGCAGGGACTCACCTTGTTGAGGGCCCCGCAGCCAGTGAGGATGATGTGGGAGTTCTCCACCTGGATGGTCCTCTGGCCCAGCCGGACGATGTAGGCCCCGATCCCAATTGCCCGACACGTGACCTGGGAAGAAAGGAAAAAGGGGGGAAAAAAAAGAAAAGCAACAGCATTGATTTCTGTCTCTCCACACAGCCCCAACCTATTGATTCAAACATGGAGATAAAACTAGGTGTGTTTTGTAGTACAAGGCCGTAAAAATCTAGTCCTGCTGGAAAATTCCAGAATCTGTTACTTTGTAAAACACAGGATCTGAACATGAATGTATTATATTAAAAAAGAAAAAAAAAAAAAAAAAAAAAAAAGAGAGAGAAGCAGCAACTTGCAGACTGAGCAAACACGAGGCCAAAAGCCTGAAGTGGTTTAAATTGAGTGTGGAGAGGACCCAGCCCTGCACTGGTGCCAGGAGCATTGCTCAAAGCCCATTTCCATCAGACAGAAGGCTGATCCCAGATGGATGTTTGGGATGTCATCACAGGATTTTTAGCTGAAACAGACAATGCATTTGAAGAATAGAAAGCAGCGGGGGATTACCAAGCTGATGGTGATAACACTATCATAGGCTAAAGATGATTCTCCAGCAATCATGCCAGATGCTCTGAGGTTCTCTACTCCAAGCCCGTCCTCCTTCCCGATAATATCCGTTATCTTGTACCTGAGGGAGACACAGACAGCCTCTGAGTCACAAGGTCCAGTGATTTGTTGAATCAGTTTGCCACAAAGAAAATGAAAAGTGACTAAATATCATTAAGGTTCCAAGGAGAAATGTGCAGGAAGCCCGGGCAGGGGCTGTGCAGGGCCCATCCTACAGCACCATGGAACCTTCCCCCAGGAGCAGCACTGCAAGGGGAAAGGCCAAGGGAGAGGAAGGCCTGGGAAAAGTGTCCTGTCATTCCCACAGCACCTGAGGAGCAGGCTGATTAATAGGAAAAAGGGCAAGAAAGGAAGGGAATGCAGACAAAAGGAAAGAGGATTACAACAAGGCTCTCACCTTTCCTTCACTTCCTTCTTCCATGCCTCCACTCCCTGGATGCCCCAGGAATGCCCCAGCTGAGGACAAGGACATGCCATGCAAGCCCCAAGGATGAACAGAAAGCTTTCCATTCCTACCTGGACTCTCCATTTTCCTCCACGTGCTCACAGTGAACAGAGTTCAGGGCACTGACTTTCTTATAGTCTTGAGGAGTCAGGTACAGGTATTTGTATCCCTGCAGGGAAAAACAGCTCCTTCATCCCAGTCCCACCTGTGGTCCCTTCCTCATCCCCTTCCAGAAACAAACTTTCACAGGGGCAGAATTAAATTCCACAGAGTGGTAAGAATATTCTCTAAACACTGGAAATGCAGCTGAGGCCAGTGAAAGCTGGGAATGGCGCAATATTTAGCACTGACTCCTTCTAGATGCCAATCTGCTACCTGGGAGATGGTAAAATCCTGCCATGGAATGGTTTGGGTGAGAAAAGACCAGGTTGCTCCCAGCTTCATCCAGCTTAGCACTGGGCATTCCCAGTGTTCCACATCCAATACCGAGGAGAACTTTACACGTGACACTCTGAAATGTTTACCCTCACCTCTGCCAGGAGAGGTGCTGTTCCAGTTATATTTTCTGGAAAAATCTTTCAGCTTAGGATTCTTTTCCTGGGAAGCTGAGAAGTCTCAGAGAAAAAGGAAAACAATATTATCTCATTGCTTCTCCCGTGTTTCGCTGCGTTGGAATGTGTTGGGAGATTGTTTATCCAGCAGGTGATTGTTTCATTGGTTTCATGTGAATTGTTTTAACTTATTGGCCAATCACAGTCAAACTCAAAACTCTAGAAAGAGTCATGAGTTTTCATTATTATCTTTTTAACCTTCTTTAAGTACTCTTTAGTATAGCTTAGTTTTATATAATACAGTATCATAACATAACAAACTAACCTAAGAACATAGAATCAAATTCACCATTCCTTCCTCTGTCTGGGGAGCCCAGCACACACAACAAGGTGCTGTCAAAACAACACTCCCGTGGGCTGCTGCAGCGTTTCCCCCTCACCTTGTAGGGGTTGTCAGGGTCCTCCCAAGCCACGTGGAACATGTGGCGGATCTCCTCGGCCAGGCCGATCCTGGCCCCGCTGTTGGCAGCCACGTAGACGCGGGGGATGCCCTGAGCCCGGGCCAGCTCGGAGGCCCTGAGGAACAGCACGTCCTCCTGGGGCCCGAAGGAGCCGATTTTGTAGGTGATGTCATTGCCAATGACAATGATGTCCCGGCCCTCCGGGTACTCCGGGGTCTTCAGGGTCATCTTCCAGGCCACCATCCCAATCTGCAGCCCAAGAGCAGAGAACAGCACAAAATAAATGTGTCGCCCTGATTTTTTAAGATTTTCTAAGCCTCCTGATGGTTACATTCTTGTAAACGAACTTTGTCATACACTTTCTGTAAATAACTTATTGTTTTGCGTTTTTTATGGAGGAGGAGAAATTTGATGGACTGTTGGTTTGTCCAGTGTCATTGGAGAGGTGGCACTGTCACCCTCCAATCCTCTGTCACTTTTGGAAATCTATAAATGTTTGGAGTCAGAAAATAAACTTCCCCTTTTTTCACCTTGAGAACAGCAGTGTGTGTGTTGTGGTTTTTTTTGTGTCCCACAGTGACATAAATGTTGTATCTTCAAGATGTGAAAGAAAGGAGTCACACAGGGATCATTTCTCTTGTTTGAAGAATTCTCTTGGACTTGGCATATTTTCCTGGGGATGCCAGCAGCTCTGATGGGCTCTGCCAGTGCACAGCACAGCTGGAAGCCCTTGATCCTTCCCACACTCCCTGGAGCACGTTCTGCACTGCTCTCACCCCACCAGGACACTCACACTGGTCCTCCCTCTCCCCGTTCAGGGGTTTGTCACAGGTCCAACACGTCCCTCTCACAGGGAGCTGTGCATTCCCTGTGCTCCCAGGGTGAGGTGGGATGTGCTGCTGCACAGCATTTCTGACCACCTGCTCAGCCTTCCCAGGTATCACCCCACACCCTCATCCCCCTCACCCAACCCTCCTTTTCACCACCTTTTTATTTCATTGCTATCTCAAATATCCTTTCATTTCTTCCTCTCTTCCCTTTTCCCTTCCCCAGTTTCACAGCAGCTCCATCCCAAACCCGCCTGGCTAAGCAACGCCTTTTACTGCCCATTTTTCTTTCCCAAAAATCACTGATCTCTGCTGGCCCATCTCCTGGAGGATCAGCAGCATCCCTCCCCTGCCTGCCCCATCCCTCAGGCAGCGCTCGGGGCTCGGAATGCCATTAACAGATGGGAACAGCAGCGTCCCTTGAAAGCCACATGCATCACCCAGTCCCCGCTTGCCCAAGGATCATAAGCTCTGAGTACACATTCCTCAAGCCGATTGCACATCCTCTGCAATCAGCAGGGCTGAGACTCTCATCGCGGAGCCTCGGAATTCTGAGCGTGATGAACTAAAGCGGGAGGGGGAGAGGCAGCAGATAGATCTGTGCCATTTAATCCACATCCAAATGGCACAATACACAGCCCAGATCCAATCAGCATCTGCAATAAGATATGCCATAATAGGCTCATTAAAAAAAATAAAGAGGCAGAGGAATTAATCAAAGGGTCATTGGAAGTAAAGCAGGCAGCAATCCAAAAATATTACAGCCAGCTACTGGCAGATCCTTCCTTACACCTCCCCTTCCAAGAGCTGAGATTGCAAGTTAACAGAGTGTTTCAGTTCACCTTCTCCTTGGATTCCCCCACTCCTCCTCTGCCAAGTCGAAACAGAATAATCTTTTTGCCTCTGAATATCTGCAGACCTACAGTTCCACCTCAGCATCCAACTGCAGGGTTTGGAACAGAGAGATGCTGCAGCAGCTTCAAAGAAGGGAGCAAAAATCCCTGAAAGTTGTTTCCTCACAGCCACACTGACCCCATCAGCCAGGGCTGAGGGACCAGTGATGGACCAGGGAGTCCCCAGGGCTGTTCCCACACTCCATCCCACCCACCAGGTGTAAGAGATTTTCCTCACTCTCAGCAGCTTGATGATTTTTGACAGCACAGGAAACAGGCCAATTTAAGGCATTTCTTACTTAGAAAATTCAGATTGTAACAGAACTGTTGAAATAGTTTCCTAACCCAAGATCACGGGTCCTCTACACCAGTAAAGTCCCTTTTGCCAGTGCTCATCAGTAGAACAGAAAAAATCCAGCCAGGGCACAAACTCCTGAAAACAGTTTACAGTTGACAAATATGGAGCAACCCTATATAGTTTAGAAAAAAAAAATTAAAAGTGCACCACTATTAACTTGGGTGTCTTTTGCCTCCCCAATTCATCACATGTTTTGTGCCATTTATCCAGTAATAAAAGCCACGGGGATCTGCACAACTAAGGAATTTTTTTTTTGCTACAAATTTGCTAGATTCAGTTGAGATTTATGGGCAGTGGAGAATGGCTTTCTATTCCAGAGGAAAAAAAAAAGGGAATAACGAGATTTTTAAGTTAACAGCAGCACTCCAAAAACCGGAGAGTTCCCAGGTTAATTAGCCAGGCTGAGCTAATCACCTAAGAGCACTGGCAGGCAATAGTAGGTGATGGTGAGCAGGCCTGGCTTTGGAAGAGGCTCTTTTGAAGAGGCAGCACAGTTTGGAAGCGCTGCTCCTGCCACGGCTCCATTCCCAGCACACCCAGGAGTGAGGAAGAGGCGGAGGAAAAATAAAAGCAGGAACCGTCTTATTTAACTGTTTTTATGTTGGCAAAATGATTTGTGCCCTGGTATTTCCATAAGAAGTGGGACCATTATTCTCCTGTAGGAACACATTTGGTTTGAAAAGTATCAGTGGGCAGCACGTGAAAATCAAAGGGGATGAATTATTCACAAGCCCCGATCAGAAGTGATCATTATTTCTGATGCTCCAAACTGTGATTAGGATTCAGTGCTCAGCTGTCATTCGCTCCCTGAACGGCCCCAGCCCCGCAGACACACGGAGATGACACCCAAGTTTCAGATGTATAATTTTACACACACCTTCTCCCACTCCATCCTGGCCTTAATGGAAGCATTAAGAGCCAGTAAAACGGGCGCGCTAACGAACGGCGCTTCCCCGGCGCTCGTAAACGCCGCTCGTTTGACACCCAGTGTCAACACTAATCATGGCCTAAAATTAACACCAAAATTGACTTCAACATTAATTGCACTATCGATGGGAACAGTAATACACACACTGATGCAGTTCCAAATTGACTGCCGGTGGCAGGCAGAGCTGTTGACAGCAGGCACCGAGGGGAACGGGGAAGGAGCCGATCCCAGGCTCCCTCCGGGAAGCTCGGCAGGCTCCGAGCAGAGGGGAGCCAATGCCACTGGCAGCTGGTGCTGGGGAGAGGGAGCTTTGCAGCCTCTTCCTGGCAGGTTCTGTAACTCCTGGAGAAGCACAGCCAAGAGAATCACAGAATATCCTGAGCTGGAAGGGATCATCCCGTCCAACTCACAGCCCTGCACAGGCACCCTGACAATCCCACCCTGTGCATCCCTGAGAGCATTGTTCAAACACTCCTGGAGCTCTGGCAGCCTTGACCACTCCCTGGGGAGCTTGTTCAGTGCTCCACTACCCTCTGGGGGAAAACCTTTTCCTGATATCCAACCTAAACCTTCCCCTGGCACAGCTCCAGCTGTTCCCTCAGGTCCTTTCACTGGGCACCAGAGAGAAGAGATCAGTGCTGGTTTATTCTGCTTCCCTCACTACAGGATGGTGCTGAGTCTGGGGACTGAAGGCCAGGCTTCCTTTTATCCATTCACATCCAAATTTGGAAAGCTGAATGTGGGTGTTTACTTGGTGCAGATACAGCAATTTTGGCATTTCATCATTTGAATCTGTTGCCTGGAACTTCAGACTTAAAAGAGTGACTCTCTGCACTTCCACTGTGCAGGGCTTTTAAATCTTTATCTGGAGCATGAAGCAGCTCCCAGGAAAAGGGCAGGAGAGTGCACATGGCTTGCCAGAGGCACTCCAGCTCCGTGCCTTGACAAGGGTGGAGTGCCAAAACCCAGGATTTCTTCTTGGCTCTGGGAAAGGTGTCCCTCAGCAATCCAAGCGTGGTGGTGGCAGCCCAGCCAAGCACGCTGGCACGATCTGAGCAATGGGAGGGAACAGCTCCAGCGTGACACCAAGAGCTCAGGGAAAGGTGTCACAGAATCCCAGAACCACCCAGGCTTGGAAAAGACCTCCAAGATCATCGATACCAACCTGGGACCCATCCCCACCTTGTCACCCAGACCAGAGTGCCACATCCAGTCATGCCTTGGACACCTCCAGGGACGGGGACTCCAAACCTCCCTGGGCAGCCCCTTCCAGTGCCTGACCACCCTTTCCATGGAGAAATTCCTCCTGAAGTTACAGATGGGCAAAGATACATTACAAAGAGAAACACACAACCCTCATCAGGGGCTTTCCTGTGGGCAAGAACATTCCTGTATCCATGTGACCCACATACACCTGCTTAAACATCTATATGGGCGCAGAGAATAAAACTGTGCCACCTCTTCCTGTTCCTGGAAGGCTTGGATTTGGGGATTTGAAAACCCTCCAAGAAACCTGCAGCTCTGGCTGCTGTTTTAATTCCCTGTGCCTGCCATAAAATGCAGGAACAGGGGGTGACAAAGCAGAACATGCAGCTCAACGATTAAGCTGTGCTTGTATAAAATGCATTAGCTACACCTTTCTGCCTCTGGCAATCCGGAAAGCCACCGGAGCAGCATTCCAGGAGCCCTCTGCCATCCTGAATTTCCCCTGGCCAAGCCTTCCCAGCTACCCAGGAAAGGTGCTGCAGCCAAAGCTCCAGCCAGCAGCGGTGATTGTGGATTATTTCTGATCCTCGTGCTGCTGAGGAGGAAAAACTGTGACATCTAGTGCCAGTGGGGAAAACGACACATTTTCCACAGGCAGAGGGATCAAGGGGGATGTGGGGTGCTGCTGCAGGACCTCCTTACATCACTTTCTCCTTGTCCTTGAAGATTAGTGGGGTCTTATCAGCAGCTGGTGCTTTCCTGGTGCCAGAGGATCAGGAGAAATTGTAGTCAAAATACATAAAGTGCTATAGAAAAGCATCCCAATGCCTGGCTCAGGAATGACAAGGAATATATTGAGTTCTGCAAGGGGCTGAGGGAATTACCTTTTCACACTGAGATTTGTGCTAATATGCTAATCTGGGGAACAAAGCCCTGGGCTTGGAAGGGGGTGTCACTGTGCTCCAGGTCTTGTCTCCAGCACGGTGATTTACACAGGGCTGGATACACTCCTGAACTGCTCTGTGCTCACCCAGTTCCCAGCTCTTCCAGAGAATTCCCCATTTTGGCACAGCCCCACGGCAGGCATGGAACAGGATGAGGTTCATGGTCCTTCCAACCCAAACCAGTCTGGCATTCTGTGACAAAGTGGAAAAAGAGGCGTCCTCTGGCTGGTCAGGGGCTGGGAAAAGGCCCTGTTAGTGGTGGGGCTGTGCCCCAAGGGCAGGGCAGGGCCAGCAGCACAAGGACTGGGACCCCCTGCTCTGGAGCAGCCAGACACTCTAGGAATAAAGAGCAACCTGTATTTTCACAGTCCATTAATTCCTTGGCTTCTTTGTTGAGACCACAGCAAAGAGCTGATTACTGAAACGGCGTGGTGGGCGAGGGGAGTGGTCCTGAGCTACCAGAAAAACCTCTGGGACTGGGAGAAGCCTTGAGACCTCAAGATTGTCCTGAAAACACAGACAGATTTCTGCCCAAAATGCTGCTTGCCACCTCTGCGAGGAGAGGGAGAAGCCCAGGCTGGGGCTCGTGCCCTGCCCCTGCCAGAGCAGGGACTGCAGCTCTGGCTGAACACGCTGCCCACAAATCTCCTGGATTTTATGCTGGATTCTGAATTCCTGCCATCAGCTCAGACACTCAGGGCGCTCAGCTCAGCTGAATGCTGTAACAGCAAGAGTGTCTCGACCCCTTTCCACACGGAGGAAATGCAACTGTCAGGAAGGCCAAGCCCTGATCCCCCGGTGCCAGGCTCCCACTGAAGTGTGGGAACGGCTCCGAGCCTCTGATCCAAAACAAGGAGAGCAGGAACCTGAATGCACCCAACAACAACACAGCATCTACCACAGACAGCAATTCCCAGCAGATACCTCCTCTTCACTAGAAAACACAATGGGCAATCTCTCCCATGAGTTTGAATTCAGCTGGCAAGAAAGAAAAACAATAATAAAAATCTCGTATTTCCATGAGAAGTTCCTATTTCACCTGTCAGCCAGCTCACTGGGACCAGCTCTGGATCTCTGGGGCACAGACTCAGAGTTGGAGGGATCTCAGTGCCCTTTCAGTGCCACCTCTGCCACGGCAGGGGACAACTTCCACTGTCCCAGGCTGCTCCAAGCCCTTCCAGCCTGGCCTTGGACACTGCCAGAGACGAGGAGCCCACAACCTCTACAACCCCTCTGGGGAAGAAGAGATTTGATAGATTACATCAGATCAGATTAAACACCAACACTCCCCACACCACAATAGCCATGTCATTTCTCTACAGACCGAGCACAACGAAGTCTACCAAGGGTTAAAAAAAATCTCCTAATTTTTTTTTTTGGTGGTCTTTGGGTACAGAATCTCTTATAATAAGACTATTTGTATTCATACTGGCAGAGTAAACACTACATGTTCATGCCCAGGCAGCTCTGTGCTTGTAATTTCAGCAAGAACAGAGCGACGTCCCTGAGGGACTTTGCTATTTCCCCAGCCACCATCCACTCAAACGCTGAATGAGAGCAGGGGAAGAGGGAAAGATGATGGCACAAGGCTCCCCAGCAGCCTCAGCCTGCACTGGGAATGCAGGGAAGAGCTCATTCCAGCTTCAATTAGAGCAGTTCAAACATTTCTCCTCAAGTCCGGCAAGAGAAGGCCGCGGCGACCCCACAGACACCATCAGGGGTAATTTGCAAAAATCCTATTCCAAACCTTCCCCCCTGACAAGATCCATGCAGGAAACGGTGAGGAAAACCTCTGTTCCCTTGCATCCCTACCCTGATGGGTTTGCCAGAGCCTTTGCAAACCTTAAGCTGTGTTTTTAGGAAAACACAGTTCAACGACACCAAGAAAAAATAAACGATACCATCACTTAGAACTGCTCAAATTTAAATTACTTTACAACATTCACTCACTAATTCCCACAAAAATAACCACCACATCTTCTAGTGGTTCTCTCTACTCTGCAGTCATTCCAAAGCTGCAGTTTTTGCCTTCCTAATGGGAAGGGACCCAGTAAAACCCCACCATGACAGCAAAGGCTCCTCCTGCTCGAGCTCCAGGAGTGACTCTGCCACCCCCAGCATCAGCTCATTGTAACTGCTAAGTAAATCCTGCCCTGAGTGGGAGCTTCCACACACCTTGATACAAACTGCGTGGGGAGGATGGAAATGGAAGCAGAAAACAGATTTTTCTGTGGTTTGGGTTTTTCTCAGCAAATGAAAATATTTCTGTTTAGTCTTGTAAAACACATTTTGCTCAAACACAAACCCCAGTTACCTGGAACAGCTGAATGAGCATTTTTTAATTATGAAGGAAGCCCGGCACAGGCACAGGTTTGAAATGGAATCATCATTTACTACGGAAGTTAAAATACCCATTGTAGGGAAGGCATTAATTTTTAATGAAACAAAAACCTCATTTTCAAGAGTGAGATTCCATCTGTGAAAGGCTGAACGAATAGATTTTGTGCCCGGCTGGCAAATTTTCATCACAACCATCAAAGCCAGCCCAAAGCACAACGTCCTGTGGGGCAGGGAGGGAGCAGCAGCAGGAAGGGAGGTGGCACTTGCCTCGTTTCCTCCTGGCAGCCTGTTCATGTGCACGAGCTGGCCCTGGTCATCCAGCACCAGCTCCGTGTAGGTCAGGATGTCCGAGGGCAGCGGCGCCGGCGGCAGGAAGGCGTGCTCGTTCATGGAGTTCCACAGCTTGATCAGAGACTGGGGGTGCAAGGGGAAATCCCCGTTAGGAACACCACCCACCCGACACATTCCTGTTTCCTGAAAAACCCCTCTGCCCAGGACTTTTCTCCTGGGAAGCTGAGAAGCCTCAGAGAAAAAGGAAAGCAATAATTATCTGATTGCTTCTCCTGTGTTTTGCTTCCTTGGAATGTGGTTGGAGATCATTGCTTCTCCTGTGTTTTGCCCCTTGGAATGTGGTTGGAGATCATTGCCTCTCCTGTGTTTTGCTGCCTTGGAATGTGGTTGGACATTTTTTACCAACAGGTGGTTGTTGCATTGGTTTTTGCTCTGAACTGTTTTGACTTATTGGCCAATTGGGGCCAAGCTGTGTCAGACTCTAGAGAGAGAGTCACAAGTGTTCATTATTATCTTTTTAGCCTTCTGAAACTATTCTTTCTGTATTCTTTAGTATAGTTTAGCATTCTTTAATATAATATCATATCATAAATAATAAATTAGCCTTCTGAGAACATGGAGTCAGAGTCATCATTCCTTCCTGCCAATACAATACCCACACCCTGCAAATACAATACCCACAAATATTTATATTCAACCCGCTCCAGTGTGGCATTCCCAGCAGAATCTGGGGTCATTCCCAACTCAGGACACGCTGAAATATCCCTCCTGCCAGCGTGACTGACAGTATTCCAGGGATAGCACCCGCCCTGGGATTTGAATGGTGAAACAGTTTCACCCAAAGTGAAATTTGGATGAGGTGGTTCAGGATAGAACCCAGCAAATCAGAAACACCACCTAGGAAGGGCAGATGACAAGGTGGGAAAACAAATGGAAACAAGAAAGGAGAGATGGTTTATGTCTCACCCTCTATTGTTTGACTCATTGATGGAACTCCAGCAGCAGTTCATCCTAATTTCATTCAAAGTAGACTCAATCCATACCTGATCATCCCTGGGGATCACTGGCAGCCACGCCAGGCCCCTGGTTCCCCTGACAATCAGGATGGCAAAGAAAGGGGCAACAAGAAGAGCCCAAAGAACACTCACCTGCCTGAACATCTCAGGAATGTCATAGACATAGGATGTCCCTAAAGTCTGTGCCTGGAACCTCTTGGACTGCAGCAGGTCTTTGGTCACGTAGGGAGTGTTGATCAGCATCCCGTGGAGTGGTCCCTGCTTATCTCCGTAGGCCTGGAACATGATCTGCAGGACAAACATGGTTCTGTACACTGAGCTGATCCAGCCCTCACCAAAATCCCCCAGGCTACTCCAGCCTGCTCGTCCCTGCCCTCTGCAAGGCTGCTCATGCTGGCACAGCCAGGCTCCATCCCTCACTGCTGCCCTTTGGGGACACCTCAGGACCGCCACTGCACGATCCCGGCATCCACACCCACTGCCCCATCCCAGAGGAGCCCAGAGCACACAGAGCCACATCCCCAGCACAAACTGGGGCCTGAGAGGAGCTCCCACCCCCAGCAGCTCCCCTGAGCCCTGTCTGTGCCCGTGGATGCTGACAGCAGCCAGGAGAACTCTGTTATTTATGGAGCGGGATCCGCGGCTGCGCCCTCCAGCCGGGTCAGGACTTGCATATGTCATCGGGCTTGAAGTTTTGATATTGTAAGTTTAAAAGATTTTCCCAGAGTAGCAACATGAATTATCAACTGCCGTGCTTCACAGCACTATATATTCTGGGCAGGCAGGACTTGGAAGGGGAGCTTTGCAACGGAGAAAAAGGAGGAGATAAAAACGGGATAAAAACGCCTTAAATGGCCCAAACGCTGCTGAACAGGGACACTCCTGGCAGGAGGGACATGATCAGGATGTGCTTAACAGAATTTAGCTAATTGAAGAGCAATTCATTAAAGAATTACACAAAATTCTGTAAAGCCTGTTTTTATTTTTAGGTAAAACCAGCAGTTTATGCTCTCTTCAGACTGCACAAACACTGATTTGGGAGGCAGCTTCTTTAAGGGGAGAAGCATTTGTTCAGGGTAATGAGTGTTTGGGACAAATGTCTGGCATCTGTCAGGATCTGCACTTGGAAATTCTCCTTAAATCTCTGGAAAGCTCCACAGCAGCTCTGAAGGGAACTGGAGAAGTCTGTGCTGAGCATCACCACTTATCACTACTGAGAAACAAGAGATCAGGGTCATTCTCCCACCATGAAGCCATCTTCCCATTCTTCAGAAGTCATGAAAGCACCCAGCACATCAATAATATCTGATTTTTTTTTTTTTTTAAGATTTCTCTAAGTTTTAAAGAACCCTCTGAAAACACAGGAAAAAAATCCCCAGATCTGAACTCGCCCTACAAACCTCCAGCATGAGGGGGAAGCTTCCTAAAAATATCAGTATATTTTTTTACTAAAATGTGGTTAAATATTCTGGAAAACAAATCAAATTTCATACTGGAAAAGTTGCTAAAGCCTCACACACCCACACGAGCCCATTCCCCAAGCTTTAAATAACAAAGCTCAGCAGTTCAGAGTTCACTTGTGACCTTCACAAGTGACTGACCCAACTCAAGGGTTAAGCTGAACTGCTGGAGATTATTAAAATGTTCCTTTCTTCCCTCATCTCCCCTCAAAGGCAGGAACGAGGTAAAACACACTGACACTATCTGCTCTGGGATCTCGGAGCTGGATGGACTCCACGGCCAGCAGCTCGCTGGAAGAATTAAATGGAAAAAGGGGGAGAAAGGTGACTCAGCACTTTGTGTTCCACATTCACAGCACCCAAGTGATTTATTCTGCTGCTGCTCCTGCCTGGCAGAGGGATGATTACAGAGGGAGATGTAAACATTTCTCTATTTAAATATTTTCCATGCATCCCATGCTCCATGGATTTTAGCATATGTAGGTATTTCAGTTAACCACACTGCTCCCACACCACGGAAAACAGAAATGCCACAACAGCCACAACCGTTACCAAAGAGCCCATTACGCTTCAGAAAAATGATATAAAAGCACCTTCCATAATTTTACATCTTCCTACCCAGGTCATCCCTTATATCTTCAGAATTTAAAGGACACGTTCACAGATTTTCTTCTATCTATTCAGAAACATGTATAATTAATCATATTTTTATTACAATCTACAGGATGAGCATCAGCAGTGATTCCTCTTCTAGTGCTTTCTAGAGCACTCTGAGGAAAACTGTTTGGGAAAACAGCTGCCCAAATGACTGAGGGCAAAACACAACCAGAAAACTTGACTGACTTAATTGCTCACATTTTCACATCTGCTGCTGCAAGTTTTTCTTTACATTCTCCCTCCTCTGGCTAAGCCGAGTGGCAATTTTGTGTTAAATTAAAATGTATCACGGGGCTTGAAGCAACCTGGGCTAGTGGAAGGTGTCTGTGTGAGGATGTGCCACTTCACCACTGCACTGCCTTCACCTTCTGGTGCCTCTGCGCCCCTCAGCACACAAAGCTCAAAATTCCCAGCAGCCAGGACTCCAACATCCATGACCACAGCAGGGGGTTGGAATGGGATAAACTCTGAGGTGCCTCCCAACCCAAACCATCCTGTGATCACCTGGAAACACCACAGCTCACAGAGGAGCTCCACCAGGAGCACACATCCCCTTCCCGACGGTCCCACCTGCAAACACCACAGCCCACAGAGGAGCTCCACCAGGAGCACACATCCCCTTCCCGACGGTCCCACCTGGAAACACCACAGCCCACAGAGGAGCTCCACCAGGTGCACACATCCCCTTCCTGACGGTCCCACCTGGAAACACCACAGCCCACAGAGGAGCTCCACCAGGAGCACACATCCCCTTCCTGACCGTCCCACCTGGAAACACCACAGCCCACAGAGGAGCTCCACCAGGAGCACACATCCCCTTCCCGACGGTCCCACCTGGAAACACCACAGCCCACAGAGGAGCTCCACCAGGAGCACACATCCCCTTCCTGACCGTCCCACCCAGCCGCGCATCCCCAGGGACGTACCTGTCCCGTTCTGGAGTCCGTCACCTCCTTGTAGAGGCTGATGTCCAGGTAGTAGCCCGACTCGTTGGTGAGGAAGAGGCGGATGGGGATGGCCTTCCCCGTGGGCGTCAGGCGGATGTTGATCTTCAGCTCGGCCTGCAGCACACGCAGCTTCCAGAGGCGGCTGCCGTAGCGCATCACCATGGAGCGCACCGACTCCTCGATCTGCACCAGGGGAGGGAGAAGCCTTCCTCAGCAGGGCTCTGGGACTTCCTCAGCAGGGCTGACAGATGGCCTTGCCTGTGCCAGGGGCTCTAAGGTCCCTTCCAACCCAACCCATTCTGGGATTCTTCCAGATGTGGCTCCCATAGTGCATCACCATGGAGCGCACCGACTCCTCCATCTGCACCAGGGGAGAAGCCTTCCTCAGCAGGGCTCTGAGATTTCCTCAGCAGGGCTCTGGGACTTCCTCAGCAGGGCTGAGAGCTGGCCCTGCCTGTGCCAGGGGTGCAGTGAAATGGGGTCTAAAGTCCCCTCCAACCCAACCCATTCTGGGATTCTTCCTGGATCCATCGCTGCTCCGTGTCCCCTCTATCCCACTGCTCCAAGGTGGTGAAGAAGCACCACACGTGCCCAAGTGCAGTTACAGGACCTTGGTGACCTCTCCCTCCTCATGCTAAGCCTTGAGACAGGCAGGAACCCCACCTGGGGACTGATGTGGTGGGAGAGTGCTGGATTCACATCCCTGCTTCCTCACGGCACAGAACCACAGAATTGGAAAATACCTGGGTGATCATCAAGCCCAACCAGCACAGGGACCCCTGCCTCCCCTGCACAGGCATCCCTCACACCTGGGAACTACAGAATCCAGGCAAGCCAAGTCCTTGGCAAGCAGTTTTGTAGCCCTTGTATGCACAATAATCACATTTCACTGCCTGCACGGAGCTTTAAATCAACAAAGCAATTACCACTTGGAGCTGGGCCTTCTGCTCTTCTATTAAACTTTATAAAATACCACTGTGGGCAAAGCACATATTAAAAGAAGGCAATTTATAGGCTGGGTTAAACATTTTTCCCAAAAAAAGTCTCTTTTGCACAGCAGCTCAAGGAAAAGTCATGGTTTGCATCTGAGGGCAGCCCAACTTCCAGGGATGAATATTCCAGCCTCTTCTGAACTTCCTGGGAACCAACAGCTCTGGATGCACCAGGAAAGGTTCATTCAAAAGGGATCTAAGCCACCAATTTTTAATCATGATTTAAAAGTCAGCAAGCAAGAGAGAGATATTTTGATACCCAATTCATCTTTATAACTTTGGGCTGTTCTCCTCAGGAAAGGTCAGCTCTCATCTTTGGGTACCCATGAACTGAATGCTGATTTCCAGCTAAATTCAGCCTGGGCTTGGGACTTGCTTTCTGGTGATTCTGCTAGCCACAAACATCCTTTATGCCCGAACACTTTTATTTGTGCATCTACAAAGCCTAATGTTCATTTATTTATAATGTTCATCTCTGCGGTTTTGTAGCAGAGACTGAAAATGAGGCACTTTTGTAGCTGAATTTACAGATTCTTTTTAAGCTCCTAATTTATCCCATGCTTCATTTGGATGGAATCTGAACTTTTGCAACAAACAGAAGATCTGCTTCCCTATTAAAACTGTTTACCTCAAACACGCAATGAAAAAACAGGTTTAGTTTCAAACACAAAACAGATTTCTAATAACTGTCCCTCAGTTTACACAGAGCTGAGCTGCTCAACAAAACAGCTCTGAGGTGCCAGAGGGCAGGGTTGGATGGGATATTGGGAAGAAATTCCTGACTATGAGGGTGGGGAGGCCCTGGCAAAGGCTGCCCTTCTCTGGCAGTGCCCAAGGCCAGGCTGGATGGGGCTTGGAGCACCCTGGGACAGTGGAAGGTGTCAGGGCTGGAACAGGATGAGCTTTAAGGTCCCTTCCACCCCAAACCACTCCACGATTCTGTGATTCTACGAACAAAAAGCCTTTTAGCTCTGACAAGTGAAGCCCTGGAAAGACAACCAGCCCCGAGCTCCCACCTTGGAGGGGTCCATGATGACGGTGGGCACGAAGTTGAGGAAGATGTGGTTGCAGTCCGTGCGCACGTTGGTGTTGTTGAAGGCCACCTCCAGCTCGTCCATGGCCTCCAGCAGCAAACGCTCGCCCTCGTTCTGCAGGTACTCAAAGGAGGCTTCCTGCCAGAATTGCCAACAAGCCACTGAGTTTTGACTCACAAATCGCCGCCCCAGAATGGAGGTTTGGAAAAGCGCAGGAGGGTGAGATGGAGAGGACAGAGCCCACGTGCAGCCCTGGAGCAGATCCATCCCCAGCACAGAGCCAGTGCTCCCAGTGCCTGGATCCCACACCCGGCTGCCTCGTGCCCTCCTTCAGCTCAAAGTGAACCTGACACCACACAGGGCAAGCCAGTGTAGCCTCGAGATCTAAGGATTTATGACACTCATCTTGGGCCCCTGAAAAGCCTCCCGGAGCACAGGAACACCAGGACTCCAAAGGGATGGCTCTGACAGCAGCACCAGCAAGGAGAGGGCACAACCCCCAGCCCTCCACACAGGGAAGGTCAGTTTTGGATCCTGCAGCTCCCCAGGATGACCCTGGCTTTCACTCACCACCTTGCACAGGGACAAACCCACCTTGGTCACCAGGTCCGAGTGCCTTATGATGGCCCTGACGAAGAACCTGTAGTCTGTGACCTCTGTGCCCACCTCCACCTTGGCAGCCCCCAGGTAGAGGTGCATTTTGTGGTTGGCACAGGGGATGGCCGTGAGGTCGAAGTTCCTCATGCGGTTCAGCTCCAGCTGGAAGGCCAGGGCGGGCTCCAGGTGCCGGTAGATCCGGTCCTCCTCGAACTGCAGGGGCCACGGGCACGGCAGAGGGTGGGAAAGAGGGCATTGGAAAGGTGAAACACTCAGGGAAGAACCCCACAACGCCCCTTAGGAACTTCCATGTTTAATTCAAACTCTAAAAATTCAAACAAATCCAACTCTCCTATCTCACGCAGCACCGGGAGCTGCGAAATTGTTGAATAACACAAATTGCAGGTCAGCAAATTCTCAAGCCCACCCCCCTCTAAAAACCCTCTTCTCCACAGAAAGCAGAAGGTTTTGTCCTGATTCTGAGTAGTGAATCACTGCATGAAAGAAGGATAAAGCCAACACTTGCAGAAAAGTATTACAAACATCCAACTCACCTTATCCCGGGCACGGAAGGTGAAGAACTTTGGGAATTCCCTCTGTTTGAAAAGGAAAACAAGAGTGTTAGCGCTCCCAAAGCGAGCACTGATGTCCCCAGAGTGCTCTCAGTCCACCCCTGGGGCAGCAGCACAGCACAGGAGGTGACACAAGCTGTTCCCAGCTACTTTCTCAACATCACAAAGGTGGTGGAAAATCAAATCACCCTCAAGACAGGAGAGGCAGCTTAAAGCTGCCCTCACTAATAATGCAGCAGAGGCTGCTTGATTGGCTTTGGATTATTATTGTCAGTTATTAGCAGATAACACAGAAGTGGGAAACTTTTCCTAGATCTGTTATGATTAAGATTCCAGTGGAAATGTCTGGAGTGATGTGAACACTCTCACGGATGCAGATGTACACAGAACAGTGATCTTATTCTACAGCTCTCTCCACACCATTACTGCCAGAAATACTCTCTGCCCAAGGAAAACTGGGAGCTGCAATCAAATCACTTTATTCTCCTGTATGGAGCAGCAAAAACATCACAAAAATCCCCCATCTACCACTGAGTTTCTCTGGTTTGCTGTTGCATAGATAAAACCCTGGCAGAGCCTTGAGAGTTTTCTGAAATAATGTACAAATGTTAGATGAAGAGAGGAAGCCTGGGCAGCATCCTGGGCTCCAGCTCCACCCAGGCACATCCACCCCCTCCTCTGGAATTGGAATTTTACTGGGCAGGGCTTTGGGCAGTGCTTTGCACCACCTGAGAACTCTGCTGCCTGTGCTGAAGGTGACCTGGAGGGACACACACAGCTCGCCAGAACTGGCTCACTAAGCAAAAAAAACCAGGGAATCTGACCTGGAGTCACTGAATTTCTGGCTCACATTCCGTTATCCATGAAAGATGAACAGCCCCAGCTGGAGGGAGTGTGACAAGCAGTGACACTGCACGAGCCACCACTGAGCAACGCAGATTTTAAGGCTAAAAGGACTGTTCTAGTCAGTCATCTTCCTTCCCTCCTAGGTAAAACAGCCCCCAGACCTCACCTGATGGCTCTCAGTTGAGCCAAACAACTTGTGTTTGCCTGGAAGCTCTTCCAAAATAAGCAGTGGTACAAGAAATGCTGCCTAACAATTCAGGCTCACTCAATGTAGCAATTGTCTGCGAAACTCATCTAAGAGAAAAACTCTTCCATGGCTCCTCACTTCTCCCAGTCCCTCCTACCTGTGCTCCTCTGCATGCTGCCAGCTTCTCCCACCATCTCCAGGCTCATTCCACCACTAATGGAATTGCTTCCAGGGCACCTCACTGGCGTGGTGGGCAAATGTCATCATTAGATGTGCACACACACAAAAATCCTCAGTGCCCTGGTACCAAAATCCAAAAAGAGTGCTCCATTTCCTGGGCAGAAGAATTATACCCCTGCTGTGTTCCAATCAACCAACCATCATCAAGACAATCAAAATAATTTGCCTAAATTAGCCAATCAAGACACCCTGCAAACTGCAGAATGTGAAAAGCTGCACCAGAAATCATCAGAGTTGATTATTATACTAATAATCACGTTAAAAACCTAATGAGATGAGGAAATTGGAAGCTTGCTGGAGCAACTCTCTATTACCTCAACATGCTGGGAACTAATTATATAGACTGTAATTAAAACAAAAACAAACCCAAGCCCAGGCCTGGCCAAGTTAATAGTTGGTCCAGTAATGAAGGGGCTGGGACAGCAGACAGCAGCAAAGGCTGCCACAGCAGCTCCCAGAGGTGCTCCACAAACTCTGCAGCCAGATGACCCCGGCTGAGGGCCCAGGGAGAGCCTGGGGATGGCTCCTCCTGTTCTGTGCCTCCCTTCTGGCCCCTGACACGTCCCACAGCACTCACTCAGCAACTCTCATCTTTCAACACCCACTCTGTTCTCCAAAACTTCCCTTTTCAAGCCTGGATTTTCTTGCTAAACATCCCAAAAGACTCTGCACAAAGCCCAGTTTCCTAAGCTGTTGACTGACACTTCTGTACCTGTACTGAGAGCAACAATTCCCACCTGGTGACAGGTTCAAACACTATTTCTGCTGATTTCTAAAGCAGTTTTCCCTTCACAAACCTTCCCAGACCAGCTGTGTTCAGCACAGGGGGAATTTCTTGCACTTCAAAGGCTCCTGACAACTTCCAGAATTGAAAAGCAGATTCCCAAGAGATTAAAAATCTGGTTTATGCCTTACATTGCCACCTAAACCAGACCTCACTGATGCCCAGGCCCTGGGGAAAGAAGTAATTCTCAGCAGTAAGAGCATCAAACACTTCCCACACCACAAAACCACTCTGCAAAATTTAACAAGTCCCCTCAGCGACTGAAGTTACTTTAAAATCAGTAAGAAGCCAAAAGAAAATCACCACACTACAGAGGAAATCCAGAGGTTCCACTGACAATTGCACTTCAGAACAGAAAGGACACACAAGGAAACACCGAAGCACAAGGGAATCTTTGTCAGTGTGGCTTCCTGAGCTCAGCCAGGTAACCAGGGACACTCAGAGCCCCAGCAGCCCCTCTGAATGCCACGGGCACAGCCTGGGTTTGCAGCCAAATGTCCAAATAAATCCCTCAACTCTTCACTTTGACGGAGTGTGGGCATTGAATGCCTGCCTGAGATCCAAACGAGAAGGCCAGAGCCCCCTGTGTGTCTCCTGGCCTCACATCAGGAATGCCACCATGTTCCAGGCCCTTTGTTACTTACATGGAATCTCTGATCCACCTCATAGTTGACCTGTTTCCTGAAGTCCTTACAAACGAAACATACACACATAGGAAGAAAAAAAAAAAAGCAGAAGACAGCTAGCAATTAGGATTAAAATCAAAAATTAATTAAGTCAAGAATACAAGAGGCGTCACGATTGCTTACAATTGTAAATTAATTCTCTTAAGCGAATTCATGAAAAACATCTCAAGTTTCAGAGGACAAAAACAGTGAAGAGAGGGCTAAATACAGCAAAATACAGGATTTAACTTGGGGGAAAAACATGTCAGGTGCCAATGGTATAATGAGCTAGAAACCAAGGAGGTGTGAGCACCAGGAGAGTGTGGAAATACCTTTTGTGCTACAAGGAAAGTCAGCCTCCGAATGCCATGCTCAATCAGGACTGATTTCTGCAAAAACAAGGGTGGAAACAGGTGATGGACTGCAGAAAAAGAACAGATTAAAACAGGCTGAAACCCTCTATGAAGTGAAAAAGCTCTGCAGATCCTTCTGCCTCCGAGTGCCCGCTCCCCTTCAGCCCCCTCGGAGTGAGGATTTCCCACCTGATGCTGCTTCAGCAGCATAAACACCCAAATCCCTTCCCCCTGAGCAGGGAAATTACAAAATCACAGAACAGTGAGCTCAGGCTGAGCCTGGCTAGGCAGGAATGCAGCAGAGTCACCCCCAAATCCTGCAGGAAATATCCTTGCTCATTGGCCAGGATTGCTTTGGGAAGGGAGCACGGTGCAGATGGGGCAAGGTGATGGAAAATGAGTTTTAAAGGAGCTAACCTGTGGAAGGTGTGGCTCATGCTTGCCTTTGAAAATGAGTTTTAAAGGAGCTAACCTGTGGAAGGTGTGGCTCATGCTTGCCTTTGAAAATGAGTTTTAATGGAGCTAACCTGTGGAAGGTGTGGCTCATGCTTGCCTTTGGCACAGGGAGCTCGTGGATAACCCAGCCCACATCCAGGCTCTCAGCCTGGACAGGGCTCTGGGGGGGCTCACTGTGACCTCCTAGTCCTTTAAGGGCATTGGATAGAAGGGAGAGGGACTTTCTGTGTGGGCAGAGAGGAACAGGACAAGAATCAGATGGACAAGGGTTAGATGGGATGCCAGGCAGGGCCTCGAGGTCCCTTCCAACCCAAACCATCCTGAGACTCTAAGATTCCACATTGCACAGGAGCTACAGGTCAGATGCCAGTGATTTTCTTCAAGCAGATCACAGAGTATCCATGCTGGTTGCCTCCTCCTCAAATCCCCCCTCAGAGGAGTGCTGCCATCAGGATTTGCCTCAGCACTGATCCTCCGAAGTGCTAAGATCTCGTAATCCTCCTTTTTCAAACTTTTCTCCTTCCTCCTCCCTCTTCCAATTTAAAAGCAAGGAACACAAGAAGGAACAACAGCTCAGCTCAAGCAGGAGCAAACCAGCCTCTCTCTGCACAGACTGTGATGTTTTACTAAGGTTAAGCCCTTTGAAAATGAGCAGCAGTGACTATATTCATGGCAAGAGGAAGAAAATAACTTTAATAATGCCATGATTTAAAAAGCAAAAATTGTTATTGCTTTTAAAATTCCACAAGTGGCAGACAATAACAGCAGAGCAACAGGATTCTGATTACATGGTAATAATGTGGGTCTCCCAGCAAGGCCACAGCTATTACAGAGCGATTAGCCATCAGCACCTGGAGGAACTCCATTTCCACTGACTGCCTCAATCTCCTCCACAAGTCATTTACAAGTATATGATCCTAATTTCTATTAAAAAAACCCCACACAACATGCTGGGACTGGAAGATTATTTGGACAATTTGGATCAACCTATTTGATAGTTTAATGTGGTTTTGGATTTTTTTTTTTAATATGTTTTATTTCTTTCCTTTTATCCCCTCCCATAAAACGCCTGGAGCATGATCGAGCAGATGAAAAGCAGAACTAGTTTTAATTCTTAGATTTGATTGTTTTCCTTCTTTAAAGAGACAGGAGGCTGCTGAAGGCACGTGGGTGCCAGTCCCATTTTGGAACCCCTGATTTCTGCAGGGAATGTTCTCACCTCACCCCTGGGAAGCTGGAGGTGCTCTTTCAGTGCTCCCAAAAGCAGAGCAGCACCAGGAATCCCAGCTCCTGGTGGGAAATTCAGCCCCACAAACCAGTGGGGTGCTTCACACCACAGAAAAGCAGGCGCAGGCAGCCCAGAGTGGACACAAGGAGGCTGTTCCCAACCCAGGCTGAGCCAGCACTGACATCTGGGACTCTAAAGTGCATCCCACACTAAGAAAGGAGCAACAGAACATGCCAAAGAATTCCTCCTCATGCCAGGAACATTGTGTAAAAGGTGGATGCTCCAGCACACTAACGAGGGCAATAAACTTTAACTGCATTAAGACTATGGTGACACACAAATACAGGACATTTTAATGTCATTTTACACGGTTCTGTTGCTCACACAACAACTCTGTCACCAGGGAAAGGGCCTGAACACATTTTTCAGAGCGTGTGGAGACAGTTACTGATGTGTTTAAAACCTTCCAAGTCTTTCATCCCACCAAAAACTGAAGGGAAGAAGTCCTGACCTGCCAGGTTAGAAGGGGAAACAATGACCTGGTGCCTTCAGGAAGGTGCAGCTACATCCACCCAAAGAAATGGGAAAGCTCCAGAGGGGATCGGTGAAGGGTGTAACTGCAGCATCCTCTGCTTTGAAACCAAACCAAACCACCCCAAACCCAGGGGACACGGAGACTGTCCCCAAGCTGTCCTGCAGATCCCAGGGGCACAGGGGTGCAGGAGCTCACCTTGCTCTGGGTGAACTCCCTGAACATGGCAGCCAGGCCGTCGTCGTCCACGTCGCTGTCGGTTTTGATGGCCACGTTGAGGATGTGGATGGGCTCCTCCCGGGCACTCTGCAAGGACAGGGGAGCATCCCCCACGGTTCAGAGATTAACAGGGATTCACAGCTCAGCACCTCACCACAGGCTCCCTAAATCCAGCCCTAGAGAGGCTCTGGGGGAAACGGCCTCGCAGGAGCACCAGGGAAAACTCTGAGGGAAATCCTTGACCAAAGAGCCTCATCAATCTGCAGTCTCACAGGAGTCAACGCCCACAAACATCAAACAGGAGCCTCCTTGGGAGAATTCAAGTCTGAGGATGAGACAGGGCACAGGGTCAGGGCCTGTCTTTACCAGATGCAGCACAAGGACACTCGAGGACTTTGGCATCAAGGGAAGTAATTAAATTAATCAAAGTGTAGGGGCAAAACAGTGTGGGTTTCCATATCCACCACAACACGAAATAATGTGGAAACATCAATTCCATTTGAGCTCCAAGGAATTACAAATGCAGCCTCCAGGAGCCTGTGATTAACTGGGAAAAACTGAGACTGGACAGGAAATTACCTTGGTGAGGTGAGGGGGATGTAGAGAGAGGGATCTGAGGACATTAAGGTTGACAGTAATATTCTGGAAAAGGCTACAGTGCTTCCACACATCAGGATCAATGGACCAGAGGAAAACAAAGCCCTGTTCTGGACACAGGCTATATTCCAGCAGAGCTTCCCACTCTTGTGGAGCAGCTACCTGTGTCTCTAAGGGAAACTGGATTTCTATCCCTAGGGATTAGGGACCACCTGCTTCCTCTGCACCTGTTCTCCACATCTCTGCAGAAACTGAGCGGCTCCACTCAGCTTTTCCTCCCAAAACCAGTTCCAAGAGGTAGAACAGAGGGAAGAGTCAGGATTTAAGGTGACTGGGAAGGGTGTAAGGCAGGAAACACGGCAAGTCAGACACAGGACAAAGACAGCTGAAGATGCAGTTCAACATCCTGGTGCAGAGAGAGGGTCTGCAGACTTAATGGTGGGTTTAAACTCTGTTATGGTGCTGTGGATCCAGGAATTGTGCTGATGCTAAAAGCCATAAACTAAATTTACATGGGGAGCAAGGGCTGAGCTGCAGCTTTAGAGCAGGGCTGGAAGCGGCCGCCCACGCCGAGTCACCTGCTGTGGAACAAGCAAGCAAATCACAGCCATAAATACACAAAGCTCCCAGCTCCTGCTCCCAGCACTCAGCCAGGGAGGAGTTCCAGCCTCAGAGTAACTTCCAGAAAAAAAAACAAACCCTACCTTGTCTTCATCATACAGGGAAGCGTGGCCGGCCTCGGGGAACGTCGGGCTCTGCGGGGGCGAGTCGCAGAAGCAGCCCATGACTTCATCAAAGATCCTGGAACACAGCAGGGAAGGAGCAGTGACCACCACACCACTGCCAGCACACAGAGCACCCAGCACTGACCCCTCTGGTCCTGGCAGGACAGGGCTCCTTCCCTTGCTGGGCTCAGAGATCAGGAGGCAGCTCCTCAGACCAGAGTCTGCACTGACCAGCATTGGTCTGAGACCTCCTGGGTGCAGGCTGAGGGCTCTGCTGGGGGTTTGCCTGTCCCAAAAGGCTGGAAGCACAAAGAACTGCCCTCCTCACACATCCACAGAGCACTAGGAGACATCAGCAGCACGTTCCCAAGCAGCAGAACCCGGGATGCTGATCCCTCTGTCTGCAAACTGCTCCTGCAGCAGCCTGACACTGCGCGGGGCACACACAGGGACCCAAGCAGGGAAACACGCCCAGGACCAGCCTAAACCTGACTCTAGGCCTGGCAAAGCCTGTCCCCAGCCCTGCCAGGGCCCAGGAGGGGAGGTGGCCACAGAAGCAAGGCCAGGCTGGGCACACACCTGACGAAGTCCTCGAAGGTGCGGAAGGAGACCATGCCCCCCATGCGCTGGCACGGCGGCGTGAAGGAGTTGTCCAGCAGCACATCACTGACGCTGGCCACGTGAGCCATCCCATAATGATTGAGGTTGGAGGAGAAGGACATCCTAAACAGCAAGAGGAGAGCACAGTCAGCAGGGGAACAGCACTGGGAGCAGGTTTGAGCACCTGGAGCGTGGCTGGCAGTCCCTGCTGGATTGCTCAGCCTGTCCAGAGCCCCTGCCATGCCTCTGGGGCCACCCTCCCTGGATGCTGTGTCACTGGCAGGGACACCCAGAGTCAGAAAACAATGCTAGAGCCCCTGCCATGCCTCTGGGGCCACCCTCCCTGGATGCTGTGTCACTGGCAGGGACACCCAGAGTCAGCAAACAATGCTACAACCCCCTAAAAGAGGTATTTCTTGAGATGACAGGAGAATTCTGACCGTGCAAAGCTGAATTTATTTCTCCTCCTGTCTTTATGTTTGGCTTTACAGGTGGAACATGATTCAAGCAGCAACAATCCTAAGATTTGACACTTGAAGGATTCAGCACATTTTTACAAATGCTGTATTAACTAACTGATTCCATGATTTTTCTGATCCTGCTATAATTTTCACTCCTCAAATGCAGCATGGTACAGTGGCTTGTCTGAAATTCTCTGCTGAGTCTTGCACTCTCATTCCTACCCTTTCTGCTCAGGAAACAGCTGGAGGTGGCACTCAGTGCTCTGGGCTGGTGACAAGGTGGGGATCAGTCACAGGTTGGACTCCATGGCCTTGAAGGTCTTTCCCAACCTCAGTGACTCTGTGATTTTTGTGTTTTTTTAAAGACTCACAATTCCAGAGTCAAGACTGGCAGAAGAAGCTTCTCCCACCGTGAGGAAAAAGCACACAGCCAGATTGGACTTTTCTCTGGTGACCACAGCTGGGCTCTGCCCTCTCTGCAATAATTATCACCGATTTCTGAGCTGCACTACAGACTCATCTCAATTCAGACTTCCTTCAAGAGCTGCCTGCAAGGTGGTGACACTTCTGAAGAGACCCCAGCAGGGAGCTGGCCCAGGGACCACACTCGCTCTCCTTGGGCTTGGGGACACGTTAATTTTGCTGCCAAAATTGCAGGAGATGGGGAAAAAAGTCAGGGAATGGATCCCCCAGCAGAGCTGGAGCCTCAGAGCTGTGAAGTGCAAGGGCTGCTCAGCTGTGTGGGAAAGCAGGACCTGGCTGAGCCCTCCTGCCACAGGCACCTCCCAGCTTTGCTGGGATCTCCTCCTTGGCACACACCAAACCCACTGTGATCCAGCCCTGAGCACAGAGCTAACGAGTCCAGAGCATCATCAGGGTGATTAATAGCTCTCCATGCCTAAAGTCACTCTCTGTTTCTGCAATTTATCTCTGATTAAGAGCCATGAGACTTCCAAGCCCATTTTTACTATTTTTCCCTAAACAGGCTTGTAAGCAGTAATAAATAATAGGTATTCGAGTTCTGAAAGAGGGGAATTTTTCAGGACATGCCTTGGTGTACATTCTTACAACCAACACAAAAACTATCACAGAACAGGAACTGCACAAAAAGACAGCAGACATTCTTCATGTATTATTTAAAACAAGAAATACTCTTCAACTGAGACACAGGAGGAAAAATTAGTGTCCAAACCACAACAAAACATGCTGTCAGCTGTTTGAGATGTAGATTCATCCGTGCTGAGAGGGAGGGGAAACAGCCCTGACAAACTCTAAGCTGTGCACAAGAAACCAGGGCAGCACCAGGCTGGGCTGGGAGGAGCTGCCTGGGGCCACTGAGGCACCCTGCCAGAGGGTCAGTGCTCTGGGACTCAAACCTGGGAATGCAGGGCCAAAAAAGACCCTAGGACAGCACTCTGCTGTGTGACACGCTGCACATGAGCTGAGTCACCCAGCAAATTTAATGCCAGAGATTGCTGCATGCAAAGATTTATATGGGTTTTTTTTTTAAAAAAAAAGCTGAAAACATGTTTTAGACAAAGGGAGAGGAAAAGGGGAGGTAAAAGAAGAGTTATGGTTGAGAGTTTCCCAAGTAAAGAGAAGGGCACTACAACAAAACATGGTAAAACATTCAGGATCAGGCCACTTCTTGCTAGTGTGGTTTTGAAACTGGAGAAGATGATGAGTACTGTACCTGTTCAGCGTGGGGATGTTCCCTCTGAAACCAAACAAGCACAGTTAGTCACAGCCTGGCTAGTGAAAGCCATCACACAGAACCATCATCAATCTGATGCACACAACCAGCAACATCTTCCCAAGTGACTGTCCCAAATTCACCAGGGAGAGCTGCCTGCCACCCCCCTGCCCCAGCAGGGCACAGCCAGGCCATGCAGGGAGATGCAAATAATGCAATATCCCAGGAGAACACCTGGCATTTGCCAGGGACCCAGGGTCCTGTTCACCTCCCACCACCCCCTCCGAGCCCTCGGCACACCCCAAGCACAGAGCAGGAGCCTGCACTCCCTGACAGAGCAGCAAACAGCAGAGATGCAAGGAGAATCACCACCTCACACAGGAAAACTGCAACAGGTTCAGGAAAAGAAGCCAAAAGCTCAGTGCCAAAGCCCCAGGCTGAGCAGCAGCCCACGCACAGGCTCCCACAATGCAGGGACAAAGCAAACACACAGCACCACGGGGCACGTGCCATTTCAGCACTCAGCACCACAAAGAACAACCCGACGGCTAAAAGGAACAACCTGAAGGCTAAAAACCACAACCTGAAGGCTAAAAACAACCTAAAGGCTAAAAGGAACAACCCGACGGCTAAAAAGAACAACCTGAAGGCTAAAAACAACAACCTGAAGGCTAAAAAGAACAACCTGAAGGCTAAAAGGAACAACCCGAAGGCTAATTTGAGGTAAAGTTTCCCAACCCTCTTCTAACCCCAGCCCAGCTCCCCTGTGTGTGCAGCCCAGGGGTGCACACAGGGCACAGGAGTGAGGGGCACATTTCACACCAGCAGCACAGCCCAGCCCACAGCAGGAAGAGCCAGGAGGCAGCTCCATGGAAAGATGGCTGGGATCTGACACGAAACATAGCACGGATTACATTTAGAAGAAGTCCTTGCACACAGGAGGCTCGTGCAAAGGGATCAGCAAGAGTGAAAAGATGGAAAGGAGAGCTCTGAGGAGCACCTGAGTGGACATTCACCCCCTTCCCTTCAGGAGATCAAACCACAAACTTCTGTGACACCCCAGCCCACAGGCAAGAGCCCGAGCTGCTGAGCACAAAGTGCCAGTGCTTGGTGAGCTGTGCACCCCATGGTCACTGCTCAGCCTGTCCCACACTGCTTTGGTGACAGCAGAGTCACCTTCACTGCAGGGTGATGTGCTGGGTGCAATACTGAGAAACAAAAAATCCCCATAGTCTCCTTAAACCATATGGGAAAAAATACCTAAAAACCTATCTGTTAAAAGTACCACAAGTATTTAATTTTTGGGGAGTGGTGGGGACAGACCCTGTGCTGCAGAGCCTGCGGTCAGGACAGAACGGGCCTCCTGCCCTCAGGGGGCTGGGACTATTTTTTGAGCTTGGCAAGGAGTGGGAAAGCTGCATGTGATCTACTTGAGCTGGAAAAAATAGTCTGGAGAGGACTGGCAGTTCCTACCCCCAGCAGGAACCCTCCTGTAGCCGTCCCTGGAAGGCTTTCAGGAAAGAGAGGGACAAACAAACAGCAGAACAAATGTTCAGTTCAGCCTCAAGAAGGGCACCCTGGTGCTGTGCTCTGGGAGCTTCTCCTGCCACTCCACACGGGCTGGAGAGGCAAACCAGGAGGGAAACAAGACAAGGAGGGGTGGACTGAAACTGAGAGAGAACAGGTTCAAAGGGATGTCAGGGAGAAATCCCTCCCTGAGAGGGGGGTGAGGCCCTGGCACAGGTGCCCACATCAGCTGGGGCTGCCCCTGGATCCCTGGCAGTGCCCAAGGCCAGGCTGGATGGGGCTGGGAGCAGCCTGGCACAGTGGAAGGTGTCCCTGCCATGGCAGGGGTGGAATAAAAGATCTGGCTCTGACCAGTGCCATTCCTCTGCTGTTCCCTCATTCTGCAGAAGGATCTGGCCAGAAGGCAGTGAAACATGCCTCAAACCATACATTTTGATTGGGTTTTTCCTCTCCCTCTTTCTTCCCTCATTCTTCTGCTCCCTCTGTGATTCAGCCGAGCTGAAGCTGCTACACAAGTCCAATTTGCATAAAATTATCCTCGTTCCATTCAGTTTGCTGCCCCTTCCACAGCCCCTTCTTTGCTCTGCTGGAAGATTTTGCCCTTCCTGAGGCAGGCAAGCCAAGGGAACAGCAGCACATTACTGCTGCCTGCTGCCTAATTAACACCAAACCTCAGCACGGAGCTGCAGGGATGTCCTGGAATCATCCTCCCCTCCTCCAAACCACTCTCACAGGGGACCTCAGGCTGCCTGACACCCCAGGAGTGATCCCTCTGGGGGCTCCAGGTGGGGTCAGAGCCCACAGCAGCACGCTGGGTCACTCCTGGCATCCAGGATTGATGCCAGAGGCTGTTTCAGCAAGTAGAGCCCAGAAAATGCTGTCACTTTGTCAGAAATTCACATTTTGAGTAGATCATTGTAGAATGACAGCAGGAAAAAACCTCTGCACTCTAAACGTGAGTGTGGGGTTCTTAAAGAAGCCCCTTTTTGGGACAGGCTGGAGGAGCAGGGCAGCAGCAGGCTCCAAGAGCTGGCTGCAGCACACAATGTCCCAGCTTCATCTAAACCTTCCAGCTCCAGACATGAGAAAGGCTGCTGGGAAGCAGGAGGGGAGAGGGGATTAGAAAAGAACACTTTTGTTGAAAAAGCACTATAATTCCCTCTCCTCCACACACAATGTTTCTTTGAACAGAAGATCTCAAGCTAAGATTAGGCCAGGCCTGCTCCATGAGCACCTCAGAAAGGCCTTTCAGGCTCTGTCACCCGGGCTGCCGTGCTCACAAAGGCAGCTGAGCCCCCCGAGCAGCCAGCTCTGCCCCTCTGCCCAGGGAGGCAGGGCTGGCAGGGCACACACAGCCCCCAGCAGGGCTCCTTCCCTCTCCCAGCCTGTGCCCAGGAGCCTGGCAGCCTGTGGGGCAGCTCACCCCCAGGCAAGGGGGGCACCCCAGACATCCCTGGATGCACACCCCCAGACTGGATTCTGCATGGAAAGGGCTCCCAAAGCCCCTCTGCTGCCAGGTGGTGACACTGCCCTGCTCGTCTGCCCTGCGCTGGGCACAGGGATGCTGATGCACCCATAAAGCCCTCTGGGCTTCCCATTAAAAGCTGGTTTTCTCCCTGTGGCTTTCCCTGGCTGTTCAGTGGGGATTCTTGCATGAGGATGTTTGCTGGTAATTTAAACTAATAATTCCCCAAACAGCTTCTGCCCACAGAACCCACCAGGAGCAGGTTGCACTTCTGTGACTCTGTCAGCAGATTTAACAGCTCTTCTGCCCTCCCTGCTTCCCTGTGGGCAGCTGATGGCAATCCTGCCATGGCCAAGAGCACAAAGTCTGAGCTGTGCTCAGGCAGCTCAGAGGGAGTGACTGGGATTGCTGCTGCCACAATTAAGTAAAGGCATAGCAGGGTTAAATACCAACAACGAAGAATTTAAATACAAATTTTCAAACCTAATTAGAACTTAAAACCATTAGCAGTTTGCTGTTCTCTCCACATGAATGTTTGCCTCAGTAGAACTTGGGCTCTCAGAGGTTCACAGACACCTGACACAAAGGGAGCAGGGTTTAAAAACACCTGAGGCAGTGGTGAAAAACGTGTGGCATCACACAGCAGCAGCTCCCCGAGGGAATGCTCTCCTGAGGGCTCCCTGCCATCTGCTCCTGGGTCCCCAGCCCTGCACAGCCTCCAGGGACATTCTGGGATATTCTGGCTCTGGGGTTTGCCCTTGGAACGCATTTTTAGCTTTTCAGCCTGAGAATTTGTGCCACAAAAGATACAGAAAAGCACATGAGGAACACAGACCACGGTCAAGAACAGCAAAGAAGACTTCAGCAGGGCAATGTCAGGGTTTTGAGATTTCCACGTCCTGGGTTAACACCACGTGTGGCTTCAGAGCTCCTTAAACCCTGTGCCACCATCAGCCCCTGGGCACCTCCAGAGGAGAGCAAGGAGCTGCCCAGGAGCCAAATTCACCACTGGCAGCTGGAGGCAGCTCCAGGGAGCTGAACCTGGCCCTGAGCCTGCTTCCCCCTGCACGAGGAACACGGTGCCTTCTCCACCTCCAGCAGCCTGAGGAGCAGAGCTGAGCTCAGCACACTGCCCCAGCCACCTCAGGGTAAGGGCACAGGAGACTCCAGGCCAAAGAGCTGCTCCTGGAGCAGGGAACATCTCTCCTCTTCCAGCTGACCTTGTCTGACCAAGGCTGGGCCCAGAGCAGAACACTGGCAGGCCAAAAATCCCTGAGCAACAAAGGCAGCAGAGAAGAAAGGGAGGAAGAACCAAGGGGAGGAGAGAATTGTAAAGGGGCACTAAAAATAGTATGCAATTATGGACAAATATCCTGGAAAGGCAGGGAGCAGATGAGCCCAGACACATGTCCCATTTGTGGCAGGAGTGGTCTGGGGCTGGCTGGGGACAACCATTCATTTCCAGCAAAGCAGATCCTGAAAACCACCTCATGAAAGGTCCTGATGGATTCCCAACCAAGCGAGACCAGAGCCCGCCGAAAACCAGATCAGGGCAGAGATGTTGGGGAACAAAGGAGGCAGGAAGGGCCCGGCACGGACCAACAGTGGCACCCGGTGGCTGCGGGGACTCACTGCGACCTCAGAGCCAGCAGGGACCAGCGCAGAGACAGCTCCAACACCCTCCTGGGGACAGCACGGGCTGGGCTGACCCCAGAGACACCCAGAAACAACCTGCTGCAGGGCCAGCTCCCCTCGGGAGATGAGCTGAAAGGTCCTTCCAAGCCAAACCACTCTGATGCAAGGTTGCTGTGAGTTCTGATAATCAGGTTTGCTTTTTTGAAGTGAGCTGGAGATGCCACCCTCCTCTCCAGGAGGAGGCAGCAAGAGTTGATCCTTTTGGTTGTAGCCACAAGGAGTGCAGAACTGAAAATCAAGCTGTGCCAACCCCACATAAATCAGAGTTTTATACAAAATAAAGCTCTGATCTTGGTCTGCTCCATCAAAGAATCGTGTGCCACAAAAGATGCCACCCTATCCAGCCAAGCCAGGAAGGAGCAGAGCCTCACAAGCAGTCAGAAAGAGCTGGCAGGAGGGGGACAGAGACTGCTTGAATGCTCTGTATTAAAATTCTGATTAATTCATTCTGTCTGGAATTGCATCTTTTGAAAGGCTCTGGATCCAGCCAGAACTGACACTCCAGAGATCACTTCCAACCCAAGCTGAAGCTAAACCCCAGAAAATCCATGAGAACCACCCTGCACAAATGAAGCCCCTTTCTCCAGCAGCCCTGGTGCAAGCTCCCTCTGCCAGGGCAGGACCAGCCCCTCCCAAAGCCCCAGAGCAGAGGCAATCTGACCTGTTGGGGTGGGAGGTGGGCAGCATGAACTGGAACTCCACCACGCAGGTGTTGTCCTTCAGCTGGCGGTGCTGGACGCTGTTCAGCTCGTAGGCAATGTAGGCTCTCCTCACGTACACCTGGGGACACAGAGCCCATCAGAGACCTCCAAGCGCTCAAAACAAACAGATCCCTGCAAATGAGCACCTAGATAAACCCTCACTCAACCAGAATTTATTCCTTGAGGAGGGCCAGAACCGTCAGGATTGGGAAGCTTCACTTCCTGCCTTCAGCCGCCTCAGCCTTCACACAAACACAGCTTGAATTTGAAATGTCACTCAATTATCAATGTCAGTGCTGTTAACATTAATTCTGAGCATGCCCAATCCCACACAACCTACAGCTCTCTTAGATCTTGCAGGGTTGCTCCATACAGTTCTCAAAACAAACCAAATCCACAGAAAAATTAAAAATACTGTATTTTTTTTTCTCAATGGGAATAAACTCACCTCCAAAGCTGCCATTCTTACCACCTGGTTACTGTGGTAGAAAAAGTTGGGAAGCACATCAAAGATGGACGTCTCAGACAAAATGAGTTTCTAGGAGAGATCACATTAAGCAGGGGTTTGACAGAATGTCTTGCAACCAGGATCAGGCAGGAAAGGAAAAACCCCAAATCAAGCCTGGCTTGTTCTGATGTCTAAGCTTTTCCTGTTGTTTATCGAGGATTATGACTTTTTTTAATATTAAACCACAGAAAACCTGAAGTTGGAAGGGATCACTGAGTCCAACTCCCTGCTCCTCACAGGACTAAAACTGGAACCACACGGGAGGAGCTCATCCAGGAGCTCCGGCAGCCTCGGGGCTGTGCCCACTCCCTGGGGAGCCTGGGCAGTGCCAGCACCCTCTGTTCTGGGGAAGAACCTTTTCCTAATGCCCAACCTGAACTTCCCCTGGCACGGCACCAGGTGCCTGGTGCCCAGAGGAGGAACCAGCACCTCTGCTCTGCTCTGCCCTGTGAGGAAGGTGCAGAACCGGCACGGGGCCATCCCCACGTTGGCACAGGGACAAAAACAAAACCCAGGGCAAAGCTGGACACCAGAGCAGCACAGCTGAAAGGCACAAGGAGCCTTGGGAAGGAAGCAGGGAGCCAAGGAGAGGGGCTGGGGGTACCTGCAGGTTCTCGATGCAGAACTGGTGGCCGTACATGTCGATGGCCGACAGGAAGATGGACTCCACCTGGTTGTGACGCAGCTCGTAGGAGGGCAGGTGGGAAGCAATGAGAACCTGGGGAAACACAGGCAATGTCAGAGGAAGGAGCCAGGCAGGGCCAGCAGCAGGGGGCTGTCACCCCCAGGCAGCAGCAGGCTGCTCCGTCCCCGCAGAGGCAGCCAGAGCCTCCCGAGCTCTGCAGCCTCTCCCCTCCCCGGCCTCATTTGTGTGTCTGCTCCGTTTGTGTCACTGGCAGCTCCCCAGGGAGCAAGGGAACAGCTTCAATCAAGTTCCATCAGTGCATGTGATTTAGCAGCCAGAGCTGCCCGGCCTGGGGATTGCCTGCCCAGCTGTTAATTGGGAAGCAGAGCTGGCAGGGAGCAGCTGTGGGGCCACGCTCTGCTCCTGGGCAGGGCAGGCAACAGCCACCAGTGCCAGGCACTACATGCCCAAGGCGAAGGACGCAGAGGTAGGAAATGGAAGCAGCTTGCAGGGAAAATGAAAGGGAAGAGCAACACAGGGACTGCAGCACCATCCCCAGCTGCTGCGGGGAGGTTCAATAGCGGAACGGTTCAAGGACACAAACACAATCCTGGAGGAAACAGAAGGTCACTGAGCAGCTTCAAACACCGTGTTCATCTTCAACAGCCAAGCTTTGAAATAAAAGGAGAGACCCCCCCAAGTGTGAGCTTTCCTGCTTTAGGCTGGAGATGGGGAGTGTGCAGTGAGAGCAGCGATCAGACTCTGGGGTCAGCACTGTCAGGAAACCTCTCACCCCTTCCTGGCAACAGAGGGAGGGCTCAATGAACTGCTGAAGAGGAAGCTCACAACAATATCTGGGTGCCTATGTGACATTCAAATCCGTTCTGCAGCAGACTCTTGGAATTTAAAGCATCCAGAGTTTTTCCAATTATTCCCAGGTTAGAACAGAACTGACAAAGCGCAGCTCAGAGATGGAAGAAGCCCTGCAAAAGGGCAGCATTAATTCTTTGTGGTAACTCCTTAGCAGCTGCAAAGAACAGCTGGCTCTCGTGCAAATGGCTCTCCCTGTTCTCTGCACACACGGATCCACAACTGGAAGGCAGCTGAGGAAGCAGGAGCTCCAGCTCCAGCCACGGAGCCCATCCATGTTGTTCCTGCACAATCCAGGCAGCCTGGGCTGGTCAGGTTTGCAGATGACAAAACCACCAAACACCACAGTGGCCACGCATCTCCACTTCCTCCATCACACAAACCGTGGGCTACTCACAGTTAACTCCTGTGTGAGCCAGGCAAAACTTTTTTGGAGGAGCGGGGACAAAGGGATGCACGTTAAATTTAAATATTACAGTGACTGGGAATGCACTGCAGTTAATCACTGTTAATTAGCTTCACTGTCAAAGCGCTGCTCACAGGAACCTGCTCTCCCCATCTGCGCAGGGATCCAAGCAAACACCAGGGTGAGGGTTCCCCATGGCAGAGGGTTCCCCCCGGGCAGGGACCCTCACCTGCCGCGCTCGCAGGGCCACCTTGGCGTTGGTCGTCTTGCTGAGCTGGGTCAGCTCTGTCAGGATATTGATCAGCTCGTCTGTCAAGGTGGGGTCACGGCCACAGAGCTGGTCCTGGCAACAGAGACAACAAGAAATGCTTGGAACAGAGGGAAAACATCATCTGTGCTCCCCCAGAGGAGCTGGAACCTGGGATGCAAGCACACACTCAGGGTGGACTGCACCATCCCCAGCAGTCCTGACCTGAGTTATCCTGGAATTCTGTGCTGACAAGGACGCAAATATTCAGCGTTCAACAAATTTACACACATAAATAAAAGGTGAAAGAAGGGACAGGCATCATCTTCCATTCTCCTATTTGTAGCACATGTTTTGGCACCCAAACACACGAGAAATGCTGACTTCTCAGAGAGACTCAGAAAACCTTTCCCCACTACCCAGTTTTAGGTTTGTACCAGAAGTTTCTCCTTCTGGTAGAGAAGTTTTGCACCAATGCAAAATTCAAAGAGCTTAAATTGTAGCCAGACACCTTGTGGAACATGTAGGGGTCAGCAAACCTTCCCCATGAAGGGTGCCAGAGAACCTCCTGACACCCACCAAAAAAACACCTCAAACCTCACAATTCCCCACAACTCCACAACCACAAACCACCCAAGCTTTGTGCAGCTTCAGCCAACACCAGAAAAAAGATCTGTCACACCTCTGACAAGGCTAAGCAAAGCTAACCAAACACATGAAATAATGTTCTGTATTTCCTGCCACGGTACTGGACTGACTCCACAATATTTCTCCTAACCAGAGAATCCTGGATCTGAGGAAATCCACAAGCTTACCTTACTGCCTAAATTGGCTGGATAAAACAACAAAACTGAAGAGCATAAACCTCCAGTGTTAATGCTGTTCCAAAACTCTTCTGAATTCATCCATTCAAAAAAAAAATGCCAACAGTAAAGACTTCCTTCCAAAAATAGTTTCAATTCCCATGAATAATCCCACAGTCTTCAACACTTCTTGTGAGCTTCTTCCCTCCCACCCCGAAGCTGGAAAGCCTCTAGGAGCCTCTAACGTGGTTCTTCCACACAGCACTTAACAGCTTGTCTTGATAAATTAATCATAGGAGGGAAATGTGAGATGAAACAGGGATTTGCCACGAGAAAGAGCTGGTGCCTAAAAGTTTAAAGAGATCTTAAACACCTACAGACCAGAACAGGCCATCTGAAGATCCAAGGAATAGAAAAGGATAAGGGGAAACCTCTGTGCAGCAGGTGGGATTGACAAAAACAATAAATTAAAAACCAAAGCCAAATAATGCAGAAGCCCCACGGAGCGAATAACTGCACCCCAGCTCACGGCCCACGAGATTCCAAGGCTCAGCAGCTCTTCCCTCACACTGCTCTTGATCCCCCTCTCTCCAGCCCCACGAGGGCACGAGGGCACCTCTAGGAATGATGGCACAGCTCTGCCAGGGAGACAGACCACACCCAAACCACTGAGAAAACATCTGAGAAACCATCTGAGCTCCCAGCTCTGACCACACTGCTGTCCCCACTGAGAAAACATCTGAGAAACCATCTGAGCTCCCAGCTCTGACCAGACTGCTGTCCCCACTGAGAAAACATCTGAGAAACCATCTGAGCTCCCAGCTCTGACCACACTGCTGTCCCCTCCTGGGCCACCAAACACGAGTGTGACTGCTCCCAGAGAAAGTTCAGTGCATTTATCCACCCCAGGGCACTGTGGGGACAGGGAGTACCTCAGGAACTGCTGGCTTTGAAACACCAACTCCTGGGTGTTGCTGTGCTGCTGCTCCAGGGAACAGAAATCCAGCAGGACAGGGGACCCTGAGTGCCACCAGCCACTCCATCCTGCTCAGGCCAGGGCGTGCATAAGTGAAGCACAGAAAAGGAACACCCAGTAACAAATCACACCACATTGCAGCAGATGTATGAAGGATGAAGCAGTTCCCACCCTGCCTGCAGTGCCTGCTGGCTAAAAAAGGTGAGTGATGGCAGCACAACACCATTACTAAAGGCATCCTTGGAGCCCCTGGTTAATAATGGGTTCCTGGATCCATCAATAACAGCCCCACAGGCAGCCAGGCTGCCCTGGCCCCAAAACACACTAACAGCCCAGCCCCCCAAAACACCACAGCTGTCACTGGGGTCACACCAAACATGCCACAGCTGTCCCCATGGTCACACCAAACCCACCACAGCTGTCCCTATGGTCACACCAAACCCACCACAGCACATTTGGAGCCATGAGTTGGGAGAGGAGTGATGGTCCTTTGCTTCATGGAGAGCCTGGAAGCCCAGGGACACCCAGCTGTGCCAAGGGTGACCACAGGGTCCCTCCTGTGCCCTCTGTGAGGCAGCACCGTGGGCTTGGATAACCAGGAGTGGCTCTTCCCCCAAGGTCTCCCTGGTGTTTCAGGCTCAAGTTGGCCTTAACTTGAGTAGAACCAACAGGCAGTGATGGTGGGAAGAATGACCCAAGAGCAAGGAACAAGGGAGGCTCTCTGAGGCCTCCCCACGTGCCCCTCACACAGCCAACACCAAGAGCCAGCGAGGTGACAAAGCAGGCTGAAAGTTCCAGTCCTGTTCCAGCAAGGAATGATCAGGATGACAACAGCAACCTAAAGGCAGGGCTGGCTCTGCCTGCACTGATTGGCAAAGGCAGCAGCAAAGCCTCAGCCCAGCTCCCTGACAAGGGCTAACGCCTCGCCGGCACCCCCGTGTAATTACACACTTGAGTGACTGGACTCTGAAGAAAATTGAAGGCCTGAGCTGTGAACAGCTGCCATTTTCTCTCTCCATCACGCCAGCGTGATTACTTGAGAAATGAACAGCCCCGGCTCAAAGCTACTCCAGAATTCTCAGAGGAAATATGGCTCCGTGTTCAAATAATGAGATTCTTAAGGCAAGCGTTACTTACAATCACACCACACACCAAAGAGGGGAAGGGGGAAAAGGGGAAAAAGGAGAGCCAGGAAGAAAGAACACCAGCATCCTTACATCTTACAAATGAGAATTTAAGAAACCCAGCTACGGTCCAGGAAAGCTATGACACTTTTTGCTTCGGAGAGTTATTTCCTGGATGGCTACTTTGGGTGTGTTTTTGGCAGGAATAGATCACATTAGGGCTGTGAAATAAAAGACAAGGGAGAGGAGGAGAGGAGGAGAAAGAGAGAGAGAAAGAGAGAGAGAGAGAAAGAGAGAGAAAGAGAGAGAAAGAGAGAGAAAGAGAGAGAGAGAAAGAGAGAGAGAAAGAGAGAGAGAAAGAGAGAGAGAAAGAGAGAGAGAAAGAGAGAGAGAAAGAGAAAGAGAAAGAGAAAGAGAAAGAGAAAGAGAAAGAGAAAGAGAAAGAGAAAGAGAGAGAGAAAGAGAGAGAGAAAGAGAGAGAGAAAGAGAGAGAGAAAGAGAGAGAGAGAAAGAGAGAGAGAGAAAGAGAGAGAGAGAAAAAGAAAGAAACAGAAAGACAGAGAGCAAGCAGCACTCACAATGAGCATTGTGACCAGCAGGTTCTTCTTGGTGACCTGGGCGTGGGAGAAGATGTAGTTCAGCACCGCGTTCATGTCACTCTTGTTCTCCTCACGAAGGGTGAAGACACACTTGTCATAGTGACCTGCAGGCAGAAATGCACATTTCTTTTCCAGTCTTCACACCTCTGTGGCAAGGACTGCAAGTTACTAGATGTGTCTTTATTTTTCTATGAGTATTTTTTGAGGATCTGCTTGGCTTGGAGCTGACAAGGAAGATGGAGAGAGACTATTTACAAGGGATGGAGTGACAGGACAAGGGGGAATGGCTTCACACTGACAGGGAGCAGGGTTAGGATGAGCATTTGAAAAAAATTCCTGCCTGGGAGGGTGCTGAGGCCCTGGCACAGGGTGCCCAGAGCAGCTGTGGCTGCCCCTGGATCCCTGGCAGCGTCCAAGGCCAGGCTGGAATGGGCTTGGAGCACCCTGGGATTGTAGAAGTTGTCCCTGCTCGTGGCAGGGGTGGAATGAGATGTGCTTTAAAGTCCCTTCCAACCCAGACCATTCTGTGTTTCTCTATGGTCCACACAATCAATTTGGGAAGGAATCATTCCCACCATCACCTACTGCAAACTTTAATTCTAACATCCCACTCTTAATAAACAGCTCCAACACCAAATGCCTCCTTTGTGAGCAATTCTGAGAGAGGAATAGGGAGCTCAGACTTTCATTCAAATGACAACCAAAATGAAATAACAGCAAAAAGCCTTGCACCATCCTCTGCTGCCAGCAAATTGAAGTGGAAATGAATCTGCAGTACCATTAGGCCGGGGCAGGTAATGGAGCAGGACAAAAGAAGAGTGGAATCTGAACTACCTGTAAGAGCCAGAGCCTGGAATTAGCCAGGGCTCCATTGCCATCTTGTGCCTGGATCCAGCAGTGCAAGGCACTGATTTCACCTCCCAGCTTCAGCTGAGCTTTGGGGACAGAATCTCCTCTACAAAACCCAGGATCCCACTGCAGACCCTTAAAAACAAGCCTGGGCACAGCCCCACCTCAGCACAAAGTGAGAGCAAACCTTCTCCAAAGGGCCCACATGGACTTTCCAGGACCAAACAGGACTCTTTAAGAAAGCAGATCCTTGGTGTGCCCAGGAACTCACCGTGCTGGAACTGAGTCTCCACCTTCAGGTACTGCCGGAGCAGATCCATCACCACGGCCTTCATGTGGCCCCGAATGCCACTGCGGTACCTGCAGAGGCACCAGAGCAGCCCTGAGCGAGGCTGAAGGCACACACAGCCCCTGCCTCACCTGCTGGGGGTGGCTGCAGCTCTGCAGGACACCCCGGGAGGGCTCACCTCTGCACGAGCTGCACGATGCTCTGCGTGTTCATGAAGAAAACCTCGCGCTCCGACTTGCGGTTCAGGGTGGCCGCGTGGCTGTCCAGGATGTTGGCAATCTGAAAGGGACAAGCACGTGGGAAAAAAGCCCAGGGAAAGCCCTCGATGGGCTGGACAACCAGCAGAGACACCCCAGAGGCCCAGCAGGCTCTAGCAAAGGAAGATCAAGACCTGCCAGTGATACAAAAATCAATGCACTGTATCATACCGTGGAGAAATCAGCTTCCAGCATCTCCTCACCCCACCCGGCCTCCCTTGGCTGCAATCACTCTATTCTGAGGTTCCACTGGCCCTACAAACTGCACTGCAGCACATGCACCATGCAAAAAGCAAATAAATGCCCTGTTCCCACCAGTGTGCCTGGCTAAAGCCACACTGAGCAGGGAACACAGACCCACCCTGCAGCACAGGTAAAGAGACAAGCCTTGAAGTGACACAGGTGAGTATCTTCCATCAGCAGGACCCCACGTTCAAACACACCTTCCAGGTTCAGCTAACCCCCAGGTCATTTAAAGGAACTTTCCCTCTCCCTGTGCCCCAAGACAAACCCATTTTTATCCCTCCATGAAGGGTGTTTGTCACCTGTTGGCTGGGAAACTGGCAGAGGACCGAGGTGATGTTGCTGGCATACTGGGCCATCTCCTTCTTGATGGACTTCTCCACATTGGGGGGGATCCTCCCAGAAACACTGGTCATGATGTCCTGAAGTTCCAGCAGGGGCAAAGATGGATCCCTCAGGGTCTTCATCAATCGCTCAACCCAGCCCTTCACCTGGAGAGAGACAAGGCAGTGAAGGCAAGAACGAAGAAGAGAAAAAGCAACAAGAAGAGGAAAAAGGAGAGGGGTGATGTCCAACACCCCCTCTCATGGGTGCTGCCCTGCGGCAGAAAAATTGCCCAGTCCTTCCCTGAGCTGCAAGAAGGCTCTGGAAGAGAGGCCCCCAGTACCTTGCTGCTGAAGAAGGGCTCTGGCAGGCAGTAGCCATTCATCACGTTGACCAGGTTGTCCAGCACGTAGTGGAAGATGCGGTGCAGCTTCTCGCCCCGCAGGGCTGTGCTCTGGATCTGGGGCAGGGTGCCCGTGTGCAGCTCAGCCTGCAACAAGGAACAGCCTCACTGAGCCTCCTGAGGGCCACCAGCCTTGGCCACAGCCAGTCACCCTCAGCTGGAGCCAAGGGTTAACCTGCAAGGTTCCCACTGGGGAAGGCGCTGGGGTGAGAGGCACATCCTCACAGCAGCACTGAGGTAAGCAGAGAGCAGGAACGGTGGGTAAGTTTGGCCTGAATCAGAGAGGGAGAGGAAAATCTCAGTCCCACTCCTCATCTGAGGCAAATAAAGAGTGCAGTGACAACTCCAGTACAATGCACAAATGTCAAACCGGTTCACTGGAACATCCTGTGCCACTCTCAACATTACTCCCTCATTAAAGCCCCACAAAATCTGCCTCTTCTGCAACTCCTCACCTGCTGAACCCTGCTGGGATCATCCAGCTGCAGCTTGGCAATCACACAGCCGGGATCCAGGACTGCCCCTGGGCGTTTGACATAGTGGATGCAGCCTGATTCTCCTGCTGTTATCGTCATCACCATTTTCATCACCTGTAGCAAGGAGAACAGGTTACAGCTCAGCTCCCTGTGCCCCAGAATGGCTCTAGTTTTGGGAGCCAGCAGGCAGTGTCCCACCCCAGACAGACCTGCACGAGCCCCCCTGGCATTCAGGTGTTCCCAAAACTTACAAGGACAGATGTTGGGAACAAAACCCAGGCACTGAAGTGAATGGGAGAACAAATTAATTGGCCACAAAATAGCGCAGCAGGAACCTCAGGAACATCACTGCTCACACTGCCTGAGCCAACGGGGGACTCAGGAAGGTCCCACACTCAGCACAGTGAACAAAGCAGACCATTTTCTGCTGCATTCCAAAGGCTCCTCTCAAAGGCTACAGCCACATCTTCACTTCAAGCAGAGGGAACCAGGATCACTTTCTAGAGCTCTCAGACAGCTCTTCCCAGACAGAACTGCTCCCTTAGATCAAGAGCTGCTGCCTTTGGAGCACAAGGGTTGGGTATGGGGGAGCCAGCTTGGTTTTACCCTTGCTCTGCTCTACACCACTGGGAGCCACAGGGATTGTGTGGGTGGTGCCTTCTTAGCCATGACCTGTTGCAGTGCAAAAGCACTTACATAAAATAGCTGGATCTCTGTCTTGATATTTTTCTCCTACACATTGTCCCCAGCTGGTTTAATTGCCCCTCTGTCATCACACACCTTCCCCTCCCTCAAATCTGTTTTGAGCCACACACTCCTACACAACCCCCTGTGCTTTCCTCATCGTGATGCAGAAATTGCTCATCCTCCTCCTCCTCCTCGGGAAGAGTTAAGTAACTTCCTAGGGAGAAGGGAGGAGTGACACTTATTAACTTCTGGGATCAACCTGATAAATGATCAGCTAACCAGGATGAAGCTCGTTGCCTCATCCTGGCATATAACTCTGAGACTGTGTCAGTAGTACAAGGAGAAGCCGGGAATGGATCCCACCTTCCCTTGGAATCTCAGGAAGGTGACAATCTCAGGACTTTTAGGATATTTTACTCATCACTTGGTGTACAGTCATTAACACCCAAATCTCTGCTGTTACATTTCTTCCCCACCCCATCACTCTCGTGGGTGATTCCTGCTGTGGTTCAGGTTAAAATTTGTAAATTAAACACTGTGAATGACCCTCACGCCCAGCTCCCAGTCCCAAAGCACCCAACACCCCTCCCCCTGAGCTTGGTCCTGGGCAGCCAAACCAGTTCTCTGAGAGTTTTACCTCGATTTCTGCAAAGCACTGGCCTGCAAACACGTGTCCCCCGTCCTCCACCACATACTGGATCAGCTTCCCAGCAGAAGGCGAGCGCAGGATGGAGGGATCATTCTCCTTCTCAAACACACAGGTCTTGTTCCCAATGGTGATGCGGTACCTGGGCAACAACAGGACAGATCAGCACGACAGGATTCCTCGGGGAAGGCATGGGGAAGGGAAAATCCTGTCTGCTTTTCCCTGTTCTACTTCAAAACAAAACTACAGGAAAACACCTCAGCCGACGGAGAGGTGGAGATTCCGACCCAGAAAATCACCCAAATTCTGTCCTCCTGAGCAGATCCATGACTTTTCCCAGAAGATAACACAGCAGAGGGGGCAAAGTTCACATTCCAGACCTGGGGATACCCTTACTGCTATGATCTTTGCATGGAATTTTGAGGGCATGCACTGAAACAGAGCAACTTGTCTTTATTTCTGAAGCAGCCCTGGAATTTCAAGAATTTTGAAGAGTTTCAGGTTCTGGTTTTTGGTTTTTATAATCCCAAAAGTCACTTTTAAGGACCAAGCAGAGGAATACGGACTCCACGTGGTGCACAGCCAGATCCCTCTTCTACCCAAGATCTGTTCTGTCTCAAAACTCACCCACAGCACACCTAGCAAACTCCTTCTGGGAGAGAATTCCACTCCCAGCTGACCTTTTGGGAAGCATGAAGTCACAAATACACCTCGTTTTGGCCGCGTAAATGCTAAAGGTGGAGCTGCACAGGTTGCTACCTGTCCACTTCTTCTTTCATGTAGGTGGTGTAGCTGCTGCCGTCGTAGGAGAGGAGCAGCCCCCCGTCACTCAGGCGGTGCACGTCGACCTCCACGCAGGAGCTGTTCATGATCACCACGTAGCAATTGGGAGACTGCCTGGTCACCTGCCAAGCCACAGGAATGGGAATTACCCAGAGAACTGAGAGCAGCACTGAGTGTCTTGGCTGCCTCAACACGGAGTTTTCTGAGCACTGCAATAGCAGGAATTAATGAAGAGGAACGGGGGGGTTTGATGCCACGAAAAAAAACTGGGGTCACAAAGGCGAGCAAGCAAGCTGAGCAGAGGGATGGAGCACCTCTCCTGTGAGGAAAGGCCGAGAGAATTGGGATTGTTCAGCCTGGAGAAGAGGAATTCTGGGGTGATTTAAATGTGGCCTTCCAGGGAGCCCACAAATAAAATGGAGAGAGACTTTTTATCAGGGCCAACCCACTCCAGTCTGGGATTCTGTGACACAGCAGTCAAGAGATGCCAGAACTAGTGCTGCCCTTGAATGTTGATTTAATGCTCTCACACTTCTGCACTGATGGCTGAGGTTTGATTGTGCAATCACAGCCCATGTGCTCACCCTCAGCTCCTTACAAGGCACAGTTATGTACCTACACTGCGTAATGGAGGAGATGATTTGGGGGGAAAATGAGAGATTGTCCCACAGGGAAAGCAAGGAGTGCTCTCCCTGAGAAAGGGATCCTGTCCCAGTCTCTACCCTAGAGCTGCTATCTGAAGCTGGGTAAATCCTTTAAAGAACACTTCAGCAGCTGCTCAATGCCTCTATTCCTCATCAGAGATAAACCCAGGGAGGTGCAGAATTCTCACTGCTGCAAAAACCAGCCTATGGTCTTGCCATTAAAAACTTCACCGCCACAGATTTGCCCCAGGAAGCTAGTGAAGATTGCACAGGCAACCTTAAGTCTAATATTTCCTAACTTTCGTGTGTTTGGTTTTGCAACACGGGGCTTTTGCATGCAGCAAAAAAGCAACACCACGGGGGAAAATTGCTGCAAATTCTGTCACGTTGGCGTGTCAAAACCCCAGCAGAGCAGACCTACACATTCAGAAAAATCAGCTGGAAGTTTTGGTCCACCTGTAGCAGTCTTTGCCTGTAACAAAGCAAATTTCAGCCTGCTCAGAGCAAGAGGCTGAAATGTTTACAGGGACACTGCAGTGGAGCGAGGCGAGGGGTGCTACCGCAAAGGAGGCCCTGCTGATTTCTTCACCCACTAAAGCAGAGAAAACCAACCCTGCTCAGACAGAACTCCCTGCACAGATCTGTGCAAAGAGGAGGCCAGAGCAGCACACGTGGCCACGTGCAGCCCAGGGGCAGGGGTGGGTCCCACTCTGTACCTTCAGCACGTACTTCCGTCCCTCGTAGATGAGCTCCACGTCCACCGTGTTGAGCAGAGTGTGAGCAGGGAGGACTTGGCCCCTGGAAAGGGAAGGACAAAACAAAACTGATCTTCCACAAGCCACCAAATGACTACCAGGGGTCCAAAGAGCTTCAGAGATACATGCAAGGCTTTAGGAAACTCCAGCAGAGGGATGGGAGCAGGTTTTTGCAGAGTTTCTTCTTAGGAGAGACATGAATTGGTTTGACCAAGTCAAACAAAGTCCCTCCAGCCACACAGGCCAGCTTTGCTCTCCTTTCCATTCACTCCTGGGTGATCCAAGACTCCCTAGTGCTGCCCTAGCAGCACACAGAGCAAGAACTCTGTGTTTCTGAGCCATTTCCTGGAGCTCCTGCTAGAAACCAAAGCGATCTGTGCAGCCAGCAGGGGATGTTTGGAGATGCAGATACCTGCCAGTTTTCTCAGCAGATAAAGAGCTCCCTGGGGCCAGGGGACAGTCAGCAGATAACAGCCCCTGAGCATTGCTGGGCTGGATTGAACAGAACCCGTACAGCAGCAGAAATGACTAGAGAGCAGCCTGGCTTTTACCTTTCCAGGGAGTGCAGGAAGTTGGAGACGCTGTTTCGGAAGCTCACGTCAGCCACGTGCAGGGCCCCACACACCACCCCCAGCATGGTGTCAGGCCTCTCAGCCTAAAAAAGGGACAGCCACAGTCACACTCCTCCAGCCTCAGCCCAATCTGAACACCCAGCTAGAGGAATCAGCAGCCTCAGCTCCGTTTTTGGTTCATGGCCAACACTCTCTAAAATCAAGGTCGGTGAGGCAGCCATGTGAACCCTACACAGAAGCCATTACTTCTGTAACCCCTTAAAACTACATTTTCTTCTGCCTGGATCAAATCTCAAGGTTCCAACAACATTTCCACTGTCATCTATCCCAGATTCCAAACATAACACTGGTCTCAATGCTTTTCTGGACAACTTTAAGACCAACTTTCCCCAACAGGAACGACCTAGGATTCCTATATATGTAAGATGCAATGCCACTGGAAATGTTCATTCATTAAGTGGACACTGAGCACCCCTACACCCTCTAGCACCAGCAGGCAGCAGCCCTGTCCCCTGCCATGTGTGTGCCTGCAGGGGAAGCAGCTGCACCTGCACTTTCTCGGCGATGAGCCGGTCCAGCCAGCCCGTGTCGATGCGGTTCTGCTGGAAGCTCTCTGTCTCCAGCAGCTTGATCAAGTATTCCACAGTGGTCCTGAAGTCCCCTCGGATGGACAGCTCCTTCAGAGCCACCACCATGTTTCTGAAAGGGAAAAGAAGCCTTGTTATCTACCCCATCCTAACGGCAGCATGGCAGCTCCAGAAATAAAGCACCTGAAGGTGAGAGCAGAAGAGCGCAGGCACTGGATGGAGCAGGATCCTGAAGGAATGCTGGGGAATGGGAGAACACTGACAGACAGACAGACAGACAGATGTGGTGTCCACCCCGCCCAGAGGGGAACTGGGAAAGGCTCTGGATGAAAAACGTGGATGACAGGTCAGACAGGTCTGCCTTAGGACCAGGTGCTCTAAAATCCCACACCACAGAGGACACTCCGTGGCTCACAAACCATCCTGAAGCATTGGTCAGTCAGGTTAGCAAAGTTTTTCCTGTTAGAAACCTTCACCTGGATGCTTTAAAGAGAGATTTTCACCCTGTGGTAGTTGTGTCACAGCCCAGCAGCAGGTATGCAAGGCAGGGATGAAACAGAAAGAAAACTAATCAAAAATTGTAGAAATGAAAGTGCAACATAGTGGAATTGCAAGACAGGATGAGAAGGCTGACCACGAAATGGAAAACAAGATAGACAGAGAAATTGCTCTGGAAACTCCTAGAAGTAAGGAGCCTTGCTTTCCCTGGATCAAAGAGGACAAAGCCAAGCAATTCCCAAGCACTCCCACACCCCTGACTTACGAGATGGCTTCTTCACGGTTCTCCCCCCAGGAGAAGCAGTGACCAAACTGGGAATCAGCAAACTCATGGAGCCCTCCCGCAGCAGCCACGCTGAAATAGCCCCAGACGTTCTTATTGCTGCGGAAATTCAGCTCCTGGACCGTGCCAGAGCTGGGCTTAAACCCCTGCAAAGACAGACAGACAGACATCGCTCTACGCCCTAAAAAAAATCCATTGATTAAAAATAAATTATTATTCTGAATAACCCAGAACTGGGGCTCTGAGAACAGCTCTTTGTGCTGCAGCACGCTGTAACAAGTTCAGGCTGTGCCAAACCAGGATCTAAGCGAGGTAAGGGAAGAATCTTTTAAATTTGCTGCCAAAATTTTCAGCAGCAGCAGGGACTGGCCCTGGGAAGCCCAGAGAGAGCAGCAAGCAGGGGAATGGAAGGCTCACCTCGTCAGGATTCTCACTGGTGATGCGGGCAGCGATGACGTGGCCACGGGGGCTGGGGACGTGGGCTGAGTTCTCAAAATCAATGGTTGTGTCCCCCCAGGGAGAGACTCCATACATCACCCTGATATCCTTGATCCTGTGCAGGGGGATCCCCATGGCAATCTAAGGAGAAATTAATAAATTAATTAATTAGAAACCTCACCACTAAGTTTGTCTCCTCCCAGGGCCAAACATTGACACTTGCAGGACAGCTCAGCTCAGTGTAATATCCACCTTAAGCCCTCCAGCCAGTATTTTCCACTGACTGATTAAAAGGCTCCAGGGAAAGCTGGCAGTGCCAGGTCAGCTGAGGATGGGCATTAGGCCTGTTAAAAATATACTGAGGTCCCAGTGAGGCAGAAGGGCCCTAATTAGTTATAGGAAACTGTGGAATTTTGCAATTATAAACTGTGGGGAGAGTAAGCTGCAGAACCAGCTGCTGGCTGCATCCTTATGGAGCAAAACCCCATTTTCCCTGTTCATTAGTCGGGCTTTTTAATAGATACAGTTCAAAAAGGAAGTAGAAAATCATGCAGAGCCTTGCTGAGGTGTGAGGGGACCGTGGCATCCACCCACTGCTGGAAAGCTGGGGGGACACACAAGGGACTGACAAAGCCACGGCACACCAACAACTGCTGTCTGCAGGACCTCTGAGGAATCCCCTGGTGCCTTCGGGGAGCTTCAAACAACTGCTGACCTTGCTGAAAGATGAGGAACTGCATTTGTGTGCTGACCTGGAGCTGTGCTGCTGGCAGGTTGACATCTGCCACCATCTCGGTGCAGGGATGCTCCACCTGCAGGCGTGGGTTCAGCTCCAGGAAGTAGAAGCTGCCATCCTGGCTGTACAGGTACTCCACAGTGCCTGCACTCACGTAGCCCACCATCTTGGCCAGCTTCACTGCACACTGGGACACAGAAAGCAAGAATATTGCATTGCCAGTCACCCTGCTCGCTCTGTTCACCCTCCACACCCTCCTCAGATTCGTGCTGGCATTCTGAAACACCCCAACACTTGTAACAGGCCCGAGACCTGCCCAGAGAAAAGCCTGTGGCACTGGAGTTTGGATTCCCAACTTATTTCATCAACAATTCACAGAAGGCAGAGTTTGAAGCAAATATTTGCAACACTCAACATTAGGCAATTCCTGCAACTCCTGAAACTTGCTTTCAATATGATAACACATTTAAAACACACTTCCCTCCCCTTTTTTATGGGGGGGAATTTATTATTTGAAAGGAGCCGTTGGTGGGATTCAGCGTGGAAATGTGAGAGGCTGCCCACACCAAGCAGGTGGAGACACACAACCCTCTACTGCTCCTCTAGAACTCTCACCGACGCAGAACTGGCATAAAACAAAACCACCGAGTCCTGCCTGCTTCTGGAGGCTGGCCAGGCCCAGGGGAAGCTGCAGAGCCCCTCTCTCACCTGCTCCATGTGCTCAAACACCGCCGAGGTGGCAATGGAGGCCGGAGCCTCCTCGATGATCTTCTGGTGCCGGCGCTGCACGGAGCAGTCGCGGCCGAAGAGGGAGATGGCGTTGCCGTACTGGTCTGCCAGGATCTGCACCTCCAGGTGCCTGGACTGCTTGGCCAGCCTCATCACAAAGATGGGAGAGCCTGGCACCTCGGTTTGGACCTGCAGCAGGGGCAGAACGGGGCAGAGATCTCGCGTGAGAGGCAGCTCCAGCAGCGAGGTCTAACAGAGACCCAGCTGGGCACTCAGAGCAGGGCAGCACAGAGCAGAGGGAGCAGTCACCTGTCTGAACAGATTGGGGAAGTCATCGGCATTGTTCACCTTCCTGATTCCTTTTCCTCCTCCTCCTTCAGAGGCCTTGATCATGACAGGGTAGCCAACCTCCTCAGCAGCCTGGCAAGAGGGGCAGAACAGCAGGGTAAGTACAAAAAGGCAGCAGAATCCAGTGAAAAAAATCATTATTTCCCTGCTGATTCACATCCATATTTGACTATTTAGCAACCAATGGGATGGTAACCAAATATCCCATTGACAAGAGAGCCTGTAGCTGGAAAAATCAGCAGGGATTTTGTGATTACAGAGAACTCTGACCTCTGCAAGTGACCACAAAATCTTTTGTCAATGTTTCCATGCCATTAAATCTACAAATTCACAGAAAAGCTTTTGTACAATACAGAAAATCATTAAAAAACCTGGGCAACATTAAAAAAATCACACACTCCACCCCCACCCTTCACAAAGGAAAACTCCAAATCCTGTATTGTGCCAGGAATATTTCTTATTCTAAAACCCCTCCCCAAGGAGAAACTCCAAAGATGAAGCGAAGTGTGTGGTTGTGGGTTTTTATCAAAAACAAAAACTAGATGACAGCTCTTAATGCAACACAGCCTTGGTCCTGTGCTTTGCCTCTCCCTGCTAACCCTCTCCCAGCTGTGCAGGCTGGGGCCAAAGTTTGGGAAGGATCCCTTCCCAGTCTCCAGGAGGCAGCTCTGGGGCTGCAGCCCGGCCCCAGGGTGTGCTGCCGTGAGCAGAAAGCTGCAGGGCAAGCTGTGTGAGACCCCTGGGACCCCCCAGACCCACCCTGAGGCCGTCGTCGGCGTCCTTGACGTAGCCCTTCTCGTAGAGCTCCTGGGGGACGCTCAGGATGCGCTTCTGCAGGTCGTTCTCCTGCCAGTCCACTCGCAGCCCTGCAGCACAGACTGACTGAAAACCACACAGCAAACTGACAAAGCCAGCCTGAAGCCTGCGTGAGCAGATGAAGCCTGATAAAGTCCCTCTCTCTAAATGAACTCGTTCATCTCATGGGTTGGACTCGATGATCTTAAAGGTGTTTTCCAACCTAGAAATTCTGTGTTCTGTGATCTCCTCTGACTCTCCAGTAATTCACAGGGGTCGAGTCCAAACCACTGGGGCAGAGGAACCCCCTGAGTCCATCTAGCCATGGTTAAAATGTGCACAATCTACACAAAGCACCACCTTTGAACACAAGAAGTGTCCCCAGCACCCTCTGAGCTCCTCATGCTGCCAGGCTGTGAGAAGCCACTGTAGGACACACGTCACAGCCAGAGCTGCACTCCTCAGGAAAGGAGAGTGCAGAACGCAGACACTCCTGATCTCTGGGGAGCAAATATCTTTATCCAATCCATTATACCCTCCTCCATCTATCTGTGAGAAGCAGGCTGTTATTCAGTGTTTTGGAGCTGCAGAGGAACTTCCACAGCTGCAGAGTGTGAGCTCCAAAACTACACAGAATCGTGGGGTGGTTTGGGCTGGAAGGGACTCCAAAGGTCATCTTGTTCCAAGCCTCTGCCACGGGCAGGGACACCTTCCATCAGACCAGGTGTCTCCAGGCCCTGTGTGCAGCAGGTGAGCCCGTGAGCATCAGCTGCACTCCAGGAAAGCTCTCTGATGTTTGCTCACTTCTCCTCCCTGCCCTCCTCTGCACGCTGCCAGCTTCTCCCACCATTCCAGGCTCATCCCACCCCCAACGTCACTGCTTCCAGGGCACCCCACTGGTGTGGTGGGCAAACAGCACAAAGGGGAAACCCTGAACAGATGGAACGTCTCCTGGAACACACTTGTGGGCACAGAGCTTCTTAAAAATTGGACATGCTGGAGGAAAAAAGATCAGGATGATCTTGATAAACACAGGACAATTTCCTTCTTACCACTGCCACTCCAAGGAAGAGTTGGAATGCCAGCAGTCTGAGCCACGATGGAAGAAGCAATTTTATCTCCTAAGGCCCACATGGCTTGGCTGGGAGGACCTGCAGAGAGCAAAGACAATGCATGAGAGAGACCCAGGGGGCTCAGACATCAGGGCAAGGTCCAGCAGGCTGATTTAGGAAAAACTCCACTCTTCCCATAAACTGAGCCCTCTCTGAAATGAGAACAGGGACAATCTGGTTTATCAGGAATCTCTCCTGATTTTTTATCTCAACATTAAAGGCTGTTTTGGAACACTTTCCCCTTCCTCCATACAAGAACTGCTGTAAAGAACATTTCACCCCTCTTGCACTGCAGACCATTCCTCATGGCTCTCCACTGGACTCAGGATTTCCATCTCCCTGAACCTCCCCACCTCCAAACAAGACACCAGAAGAGCAGTCCATCTCCTCACCCATGAAAGCAATCCCGTTTTTGTGGAGCAGTTCTGGCAGTTTGGGGTTCTCTGATGCATGGCCCCAGCCAGCCCACACGGCCTGCAGGAGAAAAGAAACAATTTGCTCTTTGTTTGAATAAAACAAGTGAGCAGAAACAGACACATGCAAACACCCCAAGTCTTTCTTTTCCTCGAGGAAAACAGCCTCAGAACAGCCAGGAGCCTCCGAGCTACAGGTGTGCTGAATTTCAAGGGGGGCTTGCACCTTGCAGACAAGTGCAAGCAGGCTGAGGAGCTGGCTGAGGAGGATAGGAGTGCAGGGAAGTGCAGGGCTGCAGGGAACCTCCCTCTCCTGTAGATATTCCCTCTGGGACAGCCACTGCACTGTCACATGGGCTGCCTTTGGGTGCTCATCGGGTTTGGAATTCCAGTCTCTTTGTCCTGCTCCCCCAGGCACAGCTCCCTCCTGAAGGAGAGGAGACTGCTCAGTGCCTGTGACACTCCTCACCTGCACTGGGATCCTCTTGGCAATGTCCAGGATGAGCTCCACGTTTGCATAGTTGTTGTTGTTGGGTCCTCCCGGGACGGGCACGTAGTGATCTGCCATTTTAATGTACTCTGCAAACACAGAGGGTCCACTCAGGCTGCAAATCTAACAGCAGGACTTGCTCCAAACCCCTGCTTTCCCCAGGCTGAGCCCTCCCAGCTGCTCCTCACAGGGCTGGCTCTGGCAAGCACTGACCTGCCCCAGAACAGCCCACTGCTGGCAGATCAGGAGGACACTCCCCTCCCTGCTGTGCAAGGAGAAGGCTGTGACCTTGCCCAGCTCCCCAGCTCACCTGCATTGGCTTTCAGGTCCTCAGGGGTGACCATGACCACGAACCTGATGGCCCTCTCGTTCCTGAACATCTCGTAGGACCAGCGCCGGATGGACCTCATGCACTTCACTGCTGCAATGCCATTGTTGGCTATCAGGACCTGGGGGCATTAGAAGCTGGGATCAAACGGAGTCCAAATAGCACAAAACAATCAACAAGCATGAAAGAAGGGTTTTTTTCCCCCAGATTCTTTGCCCAGTTCTGGGCTGTGCAGTTTTTTTAGCCAGCATCCAGCTCATGGCCCATCTGTCAGTTCAGAGAGCAGCTCTTGTTTCACCATGAAATTTTAATGTGTTATGCCTTGCTTGGGTTAAAGAGCAGAAGGACTCCAATCAAATTATTTAGCATTTTTAAATACCTTTCTTAGTGTTTTTCCAGTCTACTTTTGGTTTTAATGTCTATAAATCCTTCTGTATCAGCAGAAGTGCTCTGGCTCACTCACACCTCACTACTCTAAGCTAAAATAATCAGATGTTTGTTTATCACATAGAAAAAGGAAACACAGTGATTCCAGGCAGAAGCACAACTTCCAAGCTCAGAAACAATAGGAATTTGATACCTGCAACGCACAGCCTTAGAGAGAGACAAGTCAGAGGTGCAGAGAGGAGCTGTAACATGCTAAAACAGGTCAGGGAGTCACCTTTTCAATCACTTTGTTGCCTCCAAAACGAGTCACAAACTCTGCTGGGGAAGCCACGGTGAAGTCTCGCTGCACATCCACCTTCTTCCTGTCCCGGCCTTGCTTGACAAGGTGCAGACCAGACATGCTGGGCCTGGGCAGAGGGAGAGACAGAAAGAACCTGTCAGGGCAGCTGGACAGCAGCAAAAGGAGGTGTGTGAATAATGGGAAAGCTCTCTTTGACCACACTCCCCAGCCAGACAAGCAGAATCTCTCCTTGCCTCCAGACCCTCACGGCCTGGTGCTCACAGGGACATCACATCCTTCACAGGGATGTGTCCATCACAGTTCTCACATCCTTTACAGGGGTGACTCCTTTTAAACCACTTCTCAGTTATTTCCAAAAGTTTCAGGTTATCTGGGAAAATGTCAGCTATGACAAAGTATAAATAGGTACAGTTACATCTGCTGTGGGTTGCTGTCCAACACAACAATGCTCCACCAGATTGCTTTCAATCCATCCAGAGAAGCTGGAAACAACAGTGATTTCTGGCTTTGGCAAAACAAGCTGCAAAGATCAGGCTCTGCAAGGAAATCCTCTTGGAAAGCACAGCAAGTTTATCTCCAGGTGCAAATGAGAGATTCAGACTGGCTATGGAAATCATTTTCCAGAAGTTCCCCACTACCCAGTCTTTAATATCTTCCTCAAAAGTTCTGGGAGCCGGAGGACAAATTAATCACATTACTCCCACTACAAACACAGAAAGCCAATTTTGTGCCTGCCAAGACCAGCCCCGTGCCCTGCCACAGCTCTGCTGTGTGGGAATGGCACAGCCACCTCCCCTCCTCCTGCTTCAGCCTCCACAGCAACCACACGGGCACAGATCAGCCTTTGGCTTTGCTTTGCCAGGGTTTACAAAGCTGAGTCTGTGAGAGGAAATTCCAGGGGAAAGCTCAGAGCTGCTCCTCACACCGAGTGCCTGCCATGGAAATCGGGGGATTCACGAGACACTTTTTATGTCCCAGGCACTGAAGCTTCACCTCTGTGCTCAGCACACAGCTCCCTGGTTTTCAGTGTGCTTTCCCTGAGAGTTTCCCTTCCCAGGAGCACAGGGAAGCCCTTCCCCTGGCAGGGGCAGCAGCACAGAGCCTTCTGAGGATGGGGAGCCCAGCTCAGAGCTTTGGGAAGCCCCGGCAGCAGCGAGGGGCAGTGCTGTCACTGCAGATCTGTGCCCAGGAGCCCTCTGGATGGAACCTCTGCCCTAATCAGCTGCTGCAGGGCTGCTCCGTTGGGCAATGCCGCTGGGAACGGCACGGGCTGCAGAGAGAGCTGCTGGGGGAGGGCACAAAGGGAAAAGCAACACCAGGAGAAGCCAAGGCACAGGTTTGGCTTTGGCCATCACAGCCACCAAGGCCACCAGAGCTGCTCCACCCCTGCAGGAATGAGCTGCTGCTCCAGGGGCCTGGCAGGGAACACAGGGATTCCCCCACATTTCCTCAGAAACCCCTTCTGGCCATGAGGATTTCCCCACGTGGAACACAGACCCTCCTCAGCACCTCAGCAGGGGCACAGGGACGCCACAGACCAAGTGTCCCTCCCAGTGACACTCTGGGACACAGGGACAGCTGTGCTAGGTGAGAACAACTCCATCCACTCGAGTATCTTATCTCAGAGAGGAGCTGAGAGCCAGAGAAAGGCAAAGAACAAGCTCTGTGTGCACAGGTTCAGCCCCTCACACTTTCACTTCCACTCAGCTGCACTTCCAGACATTGTCACCAAACTTAGAGCTGTCCCCAAAAGTTCTCACACTCCTGTGAACTCAGCCTGGGAATACAAGGACAGCAGCCAACAGGAAGAAAGAGAGCAAAGGTGTAGTTAAGGTTGAATTTCTACTAAATTTACGCATTTAGGGGGTCAGAGTCTTCCTGGCAAGGAAGGAGCACAGTCCAAGGAGTCAGAGAGGTTTATGCATTACAGGTTTATTGACAGCAGTCTCAACAAAAACGAGATAAAAATCTCAAGGTGAGGATTTATGTTTAAATATGAACTGTCCCACCAAGAAACGACTACACACAAAGATACTGCTGCAGGCAAAATGTCAACAGAGCCTGAGGTTCATCATCCAGGATGCAACAAACATTTGGACATAAACAAATTCACTTTGATTCGTGAGCAGGCCAAGAACAGCAAGTTTATTTATCAATGGTCACAGGCTGCACACTGTAATCTAAACAGAAGAGTTGGGGGTTTTTTTTGCAGGATAAGATGAGGTAGAAGCTGGACAGGAAGGAAGAAAGCACGGAGCTCTGCACGAAACAGAATGAATGCTGAGTTAGTGACTGTCATCCCTATTTACCACCCGCTCACAACTGCCATGTTTTGCGATGGAGGAATTTTCAAAGTGCTTTTCTCCCCTTCAGAGCCCGCAGGAGGTTCACGTCGTGCAGAAGCTCCAGCTTGAGCAGCCCTGATGCCCCAGCTGAGCTGCAGCCCGGCATCCCTGCACAGGCTGCACAGGGGCAGGGGCTCTGCCAGGGCACAAAATGAGCACCAGGAGCTCGGAGCACAGAGCCGGGCAGGGGGAGGCAGGCAGATATGCGGTTCTTACCTCTGCAGCATGTGGTACCTCATCTCCTGCCCCTGCTCCGCAGCCTCCTCCATGCTGAGCGAGGATCGCCGATCCCGGGCTGGCTCCAGCTCCTCCCTGCCGCTCCCAGCCCCGCCAGCCCTGCAGCTCACGGAGACGCCGCCGAGAGCCCCGCACGGCTTCTGTCCCGAGCAGGGCCCGTGCCGGCCGCTCCGGATGCCATCACCTTTGTCCCCGGCCCCCCCCCGGCCGTGCCACCCCCGCGGTGACGCAGCAGAGGGGACCGGCCCTCCTGTCGCCAGCGGAGCAGCTGATCGGCGAAGCGACAGCACGGCCACTTACGTAACGAGCAACGCAACGAGCGGAGCAACGAGCCACGGAACGAGCGACGAGCCCCGCCGCCGCTGCTCCCAGCACCGGGGCACCGGGAGAGCTCCCGCAGCGGGGCACACCGGGATTGCACACCGGGAACCGGCGGGACAGAGCCACGGGGGAGGCGGCACCCCGGGGAGAGGGATGGAGCAACCAGGGGAGAGGGATGCGGCTGCACCCAGGGGAGAGAGAGGGATGCGGCTGCACCCAGGGGAGAGGGAGGGATGCAGCAGCACCCAGGGGAGAGAGAGGGATGCAGCAGCACCCAGGGGAGAGGGAGGGATGCAGCAGCACCCAGGGGAGAGGGAGGGATGCAGCAGCACCCAGGGGAGAGGGAGGGATGCAGCAGCAGCCAGAGCCCATCTCCTGCAGGCAGGGCTCCCCAAAGCCCTCCAGCCCCCCAAATCCAGCCCTGCACACGCAGGGAGAGGCTGAGCCTGCTCCTCCCTCTCCTGCTCTTCCAAGAACAGCCATTCCGGAGGGACGCCTACCTGAGGCACATGCCAGGCAGGAGGTGATGCCAGCAGTGCCACATGCCAGGGCTGCAGTGAGCTCTGTGAGCTCCAGAGGCATGGGCTGGCCCGGGGAAGGCAGCCTGGAGCAGCCTGCAGCACACACACAAAAAAAACCACACACGGAGACCCCAGAGACAGGCTGGGCACTGCTTCCCTCTGGATCTGCCCTGGGAAGGGTGTGCAGAGGACAGATCCCCCCATCCATTTGGGCTCTGAGCTTTGTCAATGTGATGAGAACACAATTCCACCCCGGTGAGAAGGCTCAGGCAGCTGAGGCCTCCCCAAGACCTGCTCCAGTTTCAGCTCTGCCCTTGCGCCTGATCTCACAGGAAGGCAGAGGGAAGGAACAAGCAGAAATGCTGGCCAGCAAGGGATGCAGAGCTCCACAGCTGGAATAAACCATTCCCCACCCCTCAGGCTCTGGAGGCAGCAATCTGCACCCTGTCACAGACAGCTCTGCCCACGTTTTAAAGAGCCAGAACTGAACACAGACACTGTCAAAACCAGGGCTTCACTTACAGCTCCAAACAAATGAAACTTGACTCAGCTCTGACACGGACTGAGCCTCAGGATTGCAGGGAATCAAATGAAGGATGCAGCCCTCTCTGCACTGCCTGGCAGGTACCTTCCCTTCCGTGCCAACACAGGATGCCAGCATCAGTCCAGGCAGGTCTTTAGCCTAAAACTGGAATTTTTACAGAGCCCAAATGGGTACAAGCTGCCAGGATTCCTGCCAAATAACCGAGTGACAACAGTTTGCCAGAAGTTCCTCCTCCTAGCCACACAGCTGGCTGCTCACCTGCCACGCCAGGTGCACTCCCAGGACACACAGCCCACACCACTGAGCTTCCTGCAACTCCAGAAGCAACACCCTGACACCCAGAACACCCACGGAATCCAAGCATCAATCCAGATACACAGCCACGTTTAAATCAAATTAATATCCACACTGCAGCTCCTAAACTTACAGGGTACCAAAAGAGCTTGACTTTTCCATCCCCATGAAGTATAAAACCCCCACATGTTCCCAGAGCAGCAAACAGCCCAAAGCTCTCCAGGCCGAGCCCTGGCACCAAGATAAAAGTGAACAACAACAGCAGCAGCAGCAGCAGGCTGTGCAGCAGAGGGGGCAGGAATTGGAGCCCCTGGCAGGGAGCCCTCCTCGTGCTCTCTGGCAAAGTTCAGGTGCTGGGCAGATTGATCAGCAGGACATGAGAATGGACCCTTTACAGCAGGCAGGGGCAGCTGGGGGAGCCTCACATTAAACTCACCCCAGTAAGAGACTGGTTATCTCCCCGTGAGGAGGTCAGATCAGTGAGCACGTGGCTGCCACGCTGTCAGCCAGGGAACCCCTGCAGAATCTCCCAACTAAGGACTGAATCTAGAGAGGACATTTCTGTTAACTGAGGCTGAAGGGAGTAAAGCACCACCAAAATAAGAATACAGCTTCTGAGAGGCAAGCAGAGCTACCCAGCGTGTTTGCCCAGGGAGCAGAGCAGCTTCCAGGGAAGGAAGGAGCTGCAATTCCCACGTGTAATTCCCACCTTATCAGCACAACCAGGCACTGCCACGAGGCCAAACCACCTCTTCTTTCAACAGAGAGAGGAGGAAGTCAACTTTTCACTCCAGGTGGATGAAGTTCACGGCCCTAAGCTGAAGGAGGGTAGGTTCAGGTTAGAAATGAAGCAGAAATTCCTCCCTGTGAGGGTGGGGAGGGCTTGGCACAGGTTGCTCAGAGAAGCTGGGGCTGCCCCATCCCTGAGAGCATCCACGGCCAGGCTGGGATAGAGGAAGGTGTTCCTTCCTCACAAATCACCCCACACACAACCTCCAGCAGCACCTGACAGCACAGGCAGAGCCAGAGGGGGAATCCTTTCTGAGGGTGGAGATGAGAAGAGGGGGAAGCACGACCAGAAAGTTTCCCTGTGATGTGCAGGCCAAACCAGGCAGGGAGATTCCTTCAGCTGAGGGGCCTGGACAGCACAAACCCAATTTTGGTGGTGCACAGAAAGATGCAGACAGTATTTACGTGGATATTTATCCTGACCCTGCAGACAGCCTGGAACAGCAAGGACTGCTCCTCCCTGCAGAAGAGGAGAAATACCCTGGAGTATTTCTCCCAGAGGCAGCAGCAGCCCCACAGAGCCCCGGGCTCATCTGTGCCCCCCTGCCCACAGCAGCACCAACAGCTCCACAGCATCAAAGCCCCTCAGTGCAGCCTCCAGCCACAACCTGCTGGGCTGCAAAGGAATTTTTTCGATTCAGAAGAGGCTGAAAAGGATCTTTCATTACGTTCAGGGCCCTGTGCAGCCACTCTGAGCAGGCACCTCGTCCCAGTGCCAGGCTGGGCACGCTCAGCCACTGCTGCCCAGGCTAAAATCGAGGCATTTGTCCAAATTTCCTTTAGCAGATGATTAGTTCTGCTTAAGCATCTCTGTAATTTATTGAGACACTGAGAGGTCCGAGCAGAGTTAGGAGCAGCGAGTTAACTCTGTGGGCTTCATGTGAGGTAACAGCTGAACTCCATCCAAAAATTTGGCTTTCAGCTGGTACAAGTGGATTGTCAGGTGACTCTGTGCCCCCATGTCACTGCTTATGAAACCAGAGCCCTGATGTACAAATACCAGAAGACATCCAGGTTTTGATCTATTTTAAACAAGAATTTGATACAAGATACCGTCTCGGAAGCTAGAAATTAAATTTAGCAATAATCAACAATAATTTATTAAACTAAACAGAGGGGCCCAAAGCCCTTTCCAAGTGGTATTTATGGAGGAGTTTACTTAATCTGCCACTAAAACTTCAGAAAGGAGCACAGCAACTCTGTAACAGGTCACTTCAAGGAAAACTATCCCAGCAGGACTGCTTGGAAGCGCTGATGGAAACTTCTGAACTCAGAGACAGCACAAACAGAAAAAGGAAAAAAAAAATGACAGGCTTGGTTTTATTATTGAAAGGTGCAAAATCCAACAGAGGCCCTCTGAACACTCAGTCTGGGTGGTTACTGTCCCCACACGTCAATTTTTGGGTGCTGATGATCCACCCAGCAAGTTAAAGTTCATTTTTAACCCTCCAGAGCAGCAGCCAGCTGGCACACCTGAAGGTCTCCGTGGACCTGCAGGGGCAGCAGAGCCCAGAGTGCACAACCTGTCCCAGCAGGGGTGGCTTTAGCAACAGCATGAACACTCCACAAGATCGATAAGGTCACACAAACCTGCCCTCACAGAGCCTCTGGCAGCTGAGTAAATCCTGGATTTTAATTGTAATTGCTCCCCGAGGGCTGCTCTGCAGCAAAGCCCCTCACCCCAAACAGGAGCCACCTCTCTTTTAATCCTGTGGGAAAGTCACAGCAAATGGAAAGGTTTTTGGCAACTTCTTCCTAAAGATACGCTCCCTTGGAGCTGCCCCTTGTGTCAAAGTGTACAGAACTCACTGCCTGTGGGTCTTCCTTCATCACCTTACAAAGTGTGGCACCTTGTGAGCACCAGAAGGAAGCTGGAAGCAAGAGCAGCTCTGTTCCATTGACTGGCTGCCACGGAGTGACTCCAGGCAAGTTGCTGAACTTGTCTTTGCTGTTGTCTTTGTCTCAGTTTCTCCATCTGTAAACACGATTTAGAAATCTCCTGATGAAAGAGACAGCCATCCTGAAAAGTATTTCAGCTCGCCTGAGTTTATCTTAGAAAAACAGCCCATAATGCTGTAACTTTTCTATTTGAATTGGCATTTCTCTCCAATTTAACTCAAAAGTCAAGTGTTCCCCAAAGGGGCTGCCAAAGTAAGCAGGTTACAACAGAGGTGCCCAAGGTTGCAGACCTATTGCACTCTGGGGCCAGACACTGTCCTGGAAGGTTCTTCCTCTGATGTTTCCATTCACACACCTGTGCTCAGTGCTCCTCCAATCTCTTCTCTCTCCTAAGCTGTATATAGCTACAGTTTCCTGCTTCAAAATTACCTTTTGTGCTGCCAAATCATTGCGACGGGCAGGCTCTGGAAAGGCAACCCTGTGTAAATTTGCTTTAAGGTTTTGCATCAGTTGTGCAAGTGCCAGCTGGCTGAACGTGCCCAGCCTGACCAGGACAGCTCTGTCAGGCACAGAGCAATGTCCCCCCTCTGCCCCAGCCTGGGCTCTGGGACTCTGTGCTTCCAGAGACTTCTCCCTGAGCTGGGAAGGGAAACACCAAAAAAAGGAGAGATTATAATTCCTTAGCCTGCACAAGCAAAGAAACCAGTAAAACACAAGAACAAGGATGAGCTGCTTGTGTAAATACCTAGCACTGGTCAGGAAGCCCTGCTGGAATCAAGCATTCCTTCAAAAGCAGCAAAGCAAAGGCAGCCAGGGGCTGTCCAGGAAAAACTGGAGTGGGATCCCACTGCCCTGGGTGCTCCTGGAACGGGAAGGCACAGGCAGGAAGAGCAGAGCTCCTGGAATATGGCAAACAAATGAAGGATCCATGGCAGGGTGAAGCCAGGCTGCCCAGGCACTGAGAGACTGATGTGCACATGAGAAATGCCCGGAGTACAACAGGGACAATCCCACAGGCACACCCCGCTACTGGCACGGAAATCAGCAAAAACAAAGGGGCCTTTGGACAAGGAAACGCCACCAGCAGCACCCCAAAAGCCCAGCTCATGGCTCAATCACAGAAAATCAGGAGTGGGGCAACCCTGAGACCAACCCTGAGCTCAGGCAGCAGGGAGCATGTTAAATCTTGGTTTATCACCACACTGCAGGACTCCAGGCTTTGCTACAACCAGCAAAATTTTCCCTGTCCTAACCAAAAAAAATCCAGTATGGAGCCACTGATGCTACCCACTGCCAGCTCTGAGGCTGCACTGAAAGCAGCAAATCCCATGCAAAGACAAAACAAGCAAATATTGCTCTGGCTCTCAACAATCAGGGCCCAGAAAATCCACACACGAGTGAAAACCTGGAATATCTCAGTGAAGACACTTCCATTTTCTGAAAGATAGGCAAGGTGCTTAAGGAATTGAGGCACAAATATTTCACTAAAAGCAAAGGAAAACCGAAGGGTTTGGTACAGATAAACACACAAGAGGTCATTTAGAAACCAAATGCCAGAGTGACACCTGAAGCCAAACACGGGTATAAAACTGAGCCTTTGGATTATCTTTGGAACTGGCAGGGTAAAAAGACTGGAGAACTTTAATTAACTGTTCCATTTAACAGAGAACTCTGGTTTAACCATGCATCCATACCTCATGTGGCTGGCTGGGCCATCCTGAGCGTTGGGGAGCCCCAGGTCCGAGAGGGAGTCAGAGCACACAGAGGCAGGGGACAGAGACCTCTCCTTCTCCTCCAGCAGGTCCAGCTTGACCAGGGAGCTGCTCTCGTCCTCCGAGTTGTCCTCGGACACGGAGCCGATGATGAAGCGCGAGTGAGCGCCGGCGTCCGCGGCCTGGCTGCCTGCAGGAGGCTCCTCCATGGCTCCCCCAAACTGGGCCCTCAGCACTGCAAGGGGCAGGAGACAAACCCGAGGTGAATACCCAGCCCTGGAGGGCACAGCAAGGTGCACTGATGGGGAATGCAAGGTTAAAAGGGCAGAGCTGAACCCTGCCCTGCTTGCACAAGGACTCGGAGTCACAAAACGCAGAACAAAGCTGCAGGAGTCACTTAAAGGAAAAAAAACCCACCAAAATAACCCCACACACCAGACACACAACCTACAGACAAAGGCAGGGGGCTCTGAGTATCAAAATTCACAGGATCAGAGAATCCTGGACTGGTTTGGGTTGGGAGGGACCTTAAATCTCATCTCATCCCCTGCTATGGGCAGGGACACCTCCCACCAGGCCAGGCTGCTCCTGGCCTTGGACACTTCCAGGGATGGCTCTGTTCCAGTATTCCAGCAGGGAATGAAAGCGTTTTCTTAAAAGTCAAAAGGATAATTTCAACTGAGAAAGGAAAACACAGGAACACCCCACAGCACAAAGGTGGGATGGGGAATAAACATTTGATAGCCCTGCTCTGCCTGACTTTGCTGCACTTTTGTGACAACTACACCCAGCTGCAAACACATCATTAGCAAACGAGGATGCACCAACCTCTCGATATCCGTGCAATCTGAGCAGTGAGCCACTTCCAAAACGAACTGGAAAAGAAAAGAATTAGGAAGTAAACTTTAGGATTATAATGAAGCATATCCCAGGTGTGCTTTCCTGTTTACACCATCAAAACCATCCCAAAAAACCCAGAGGCACACCACAGGCTGGCTGGCTTGCTCCAGGTACAGATTAACCCAGGAGCTACACCTGCAGTGCCCAAGTCCAGCCGTGGCACCTCCTGCTGCTCCATCCTTCTGGAACCTTCCTGACCGTCCCACCTGCCCAACAACGGGCTGTGCCTGCACTATCTACTGGCACCAAACCTTCCCTGTCACCTGCTGGCTGGTTCCAGCCGAGTCCCAAGGAGGGAAAGCCTCACCAGCCCTGCTAATTACAGCCCCGTGTACCCAGCCCAAGGGTGCAGCACCAAACCTGGCCCGGCGTCACACCAAAGGGACATGGTGGGCCCTCAACAAGGGCACAGACCAGCATTTACAGCCAGAGCAACCCCAAACACCCCAGTGCTGCTTTCCATCAGTGACTGGGAGCTGAGAACTCATCCAACTGGCTCATGCACTTCTGCCACGAACGCAACTTGACTGAATTACTTAGATCAAATCCCCTGCTGACATCGCGCCTCCCACAAACTCCCCTTGCCCTGTGGCCATGGGCACTTCATTTGGCAGAGGCATCATTAACCATTTTATAACTGGAAAGCCACAAATATCTGTCTGACGTGGACATTAAAAGCACTGAAAAAACCTTTTTTGAGGGTGGAGATGAGAAGGAGGGGAAGCACGACCAGAAAGTTTCCCTGTGCACCTGTGATGTGCAAGCCAAACCAGGCAGGGAGATTCCTTCAGCTGAGGGGCTCACACAGCACAAACCCAATTTTGGTGGTGCACAGAAAGATGCAGACAGTATTTACGTGGATATTTATCCTGGCACCAGATCTCTCCTCAAGTTCTTCACCCAGATTTACTGTTGGCACAATCTCCAGCGCCGAAGAGGTTGGGATGCAGCCAAACTAACTTCAACCCCACTTCACTGAACAAAACCTTTTCCAATTTCAATAACTAATACATCAATAAGCAAGCTTCAAGGATTTGGGGTTTTTCAGAAGCAGAGGGACGGGAAGGGAGGTGTTTCACTCAAATATTCCATGAGAATCCATCCACCCAAGGCCAGGCACTGCCACGCTCACACAACTCCACTCCAGCTCCTTGTTTGTCCAATTCAGCTCCCAAAAACCCAGCTGTTACCCACAAAACTCCACTTTCCCAGGGCACTTCCAAGCCCTGGGAGCCAGTCCCACAGCCTGCAGTTCCGCTGGGGTTGTGCAACCTGCCTTGTGCTGGAGTGATAAGCTCGGCTTGTTCTCGACACACCGAGAGTCCTCGTTCATATTTAAATTAATTTCAGCATTGTCTGGGCTGAATTACACAGGGGCTTTCTCAGAGATCTCCTCAGTGAAGCCTCTGGATTTCAGGGCTGTGAGTGAAATGCACGAGGCTGTGCACTATGCACAGGTATATTTCATTTACAGAAATAGAAATTTAGGTAAACTTCAGATATACACAACTATAGAGGTGAATTACATACAAATATAGAGGTGTATGACATACACAAAAATACACTTACATTGGCTATACACAAATAGAGGAACGCTTTATATATATAAATATATATAGATAGATACTTGTGTTATCTATACACATATAGAGGTATATGTACCAACATAGTGGCATGTTACATATACACAAATAAAGGGGTAAGCTATATATAAAAAGGGGTGTATTATACAAATAAAGGGGTATATTATACAAATAAAGGAGTAAGCTATTTATATAAATAAAGGGGTATATTAGACAAATAAAGGTAAGTGATATATATAAATAAAGGGGTATATTAGACAAATAAAGGGGTAAGATATATATATAAATAAAGGGGTGTATTAGACAAATAAAGGTAAGCTATTTATATAAATAAAGGGGTGTATTAGACAAATAAAGGTAAGCTATATACTTAAATAAAGGGGTATATTAGACAAATAAAGGTAAGCTATATATATAAATAAAGGGGTAATATTTATGCCCTTCTGCACATTGTATTGGCTCTCTGAAATGCAACGGCCCCAGCTCCATTTTTACACGAGCACCTGGAACTCAGCTGAGCACCAATACACATTTGTGCACCACAAGGCACTGCACACGTAGTGTTTGTCTCAACAATGCTGAACTAGACCCTACAACCCAAAATTATCCGGATCCTGAGCTGCACACAGCCCCTTCACTGCCTTCCAGCCTGCCCAACAGGTAACTCCTCAGAGACTGAGAGGAACTGCAGTTTAGGCAAGGATGAGGACAGAGAGCTCAGTCCTGCTGAGGCGAGGCCAGGCAGCAGCGCTGAGCCTGCTCGGATGCAGGGACACGTTCAGGCACAGCTGGACCCACACAGGCACAGCTGGATCCGCAGACCCAGCCTCGCTGTGCTCCCTGCTCCAGGGAAACCAGCTCCAGCTCCCAGCAGGTCTCCAGGCATTCAGCACCCAAATCCCTGCTACAGCAAGGAAAACTCTGCAACCCAAACCCAGAAAGTGCCCGAGGCAAGGCAAGCCCCACCACACTCCTCCACAGCTCTGCTGCCACCATTAGTCACAACTCTGGCTCGACCCTGAAATGCACTTGCAAGAATCCCAGACTTTAGAAGTTTTGTAACACGTTCACTTTAAAATCACTTTTAATGCTGTAAAAATACACCCAGGCATGAAACTTGGGCAACGACAGGTGGAAATCAAAGTTCCCTGTTTTTCTCCAAGCCATCTCAGTCTGAAGACAAACCCACAGCTGAGGAGAGCATCAGTATTTCAGGGGGCTCCTTCAAAGAACCAGGGCAACACTTCTACCATATTGATGTGGCATGCAAAAAGGAAATTAATAAAACTAGCTGTGTTCAAACGTCTCCTGACAAGAGCTGTGGCACTGCTGATCAACGTGAATCACTTTAAAAGTGACGAGATGGACTTGTGCTCTCACCCGGAGAAACACGGGAAACAAGGGAGCAGGAAAGGTAGAACCAAACCAAAACGGGGTAAAAACCAGCAGAATCAGCAGCGTGCTCACCTGTACCAGGGCTGGGGGGGCAGTTCCAGCTCGGGAGAGAAGGGAGGCTCCTGCAGCACAGGCTCCCCAGCTCTGAACACCCCGGCTGCTGGCTGGCCACGCTGTTTTAACGCCCCCACGGCAGCCCCGGCTGAGCCTGCCTCCTGGTTAATCATTGGGCATTGCCTCATCCCCAAAACACAGCCCAGCAGCCGGGAGCTGCTGCACCAAAGGCTCCCCACACCTCCCCAGCACAGAAAGAGCCAAAGCTGACGAGAGTCCCAAGGCAGGGACAGAGCGTGGGGAAGGGTCTGGAGGGGCCTCAGAGCAGAGCCGAGGGTTTGTTCAGCTGCAGAGACTCAGGGGACACTCACCAGCTCCAAATTCTGCTCCCTGTGACCCGAAGAACAGCTGGAGCTGTGCCAGGGCAGGGTTAGGCTGGATATTAGCAGAAAAACAAGCACCTAGAACTTTCCACCTGTGGATGTAGAGTGACAGAATCGTGGGATACCCTGAGCTGGAAGGGATCCACAGGATCATCCAGGCCGGCTCCCAGCGCTGCACAGACACCCCAGAATCCCACCCGGAGCATTCCTGGAGCTCCGGCAGCCTCGGGGCCGTGCCAGCACCCTCCAGGGAAGAACTGTTTCCCATTGCCCAGCCTAAATCCCTAGAGACCAGAATAAGAGCCTGTATTTACAGCTATCATCCCAGCCTGCTAAAACACTCGAGGCTGCCTGAATCCCACCGTCTTGGAGATGCTGGCATCACTGAAACGCTCTGCTGAACATTTCCTGCCTGCTACACTGGAGCAGGCTCCACTCGCGCCTCGGGTACCTTCCAACACAGCACCTCCTCTCGCTCTAAACTTCTCCAAGAACATCCAGGAGACTGGAGGGGCAAGAACAAACATCGGCTCTGCCGAGCCGCTTTTAAAACTCCGCTGGTTCCGAGCATCGCAGGGCTGCTCCGGGCAGAACCGGACCCGGCATCCCGGCAGGGCCCAGCCCCGGAGCGCTCGGTGCCGGTCCCTCGGCCGCCCACGTGCTGCTCCCTTCAGCCTACGGGGGGACCGGCGAGGCCACGCGAGCGGCGGCACCGGCTCAGCGCCGCCCGGGCCGGCCCGGACGGAGCGCGGGGAACCGGGAGGGAACCGGGCGGCGGCTCCTGCGGCGGGCAGGGGCGGCTCCGGCCCGGGACACCGGGGGCTCAGCTCGAGCCGCCTCGGCTCGGCGTGCCGCCATCTCCCGCCGGCACGGCATGGCCCGGCAAGGCACGGCATGGCCCGGCCGCCTCCCGCCGGCGCGGCGCCCGGCCAGGTCCCGCCCGCCCGGCACGGCCCGGCCCCGCCCGGCCCCGCGCGCCGCCGCCCGCCGGTGCCGCGAGCCCCCCGCGCTCCCCGCGCGCTCCCGGCGCCCCCCCGGCGCGGCCCCGCCCTCACCTCACGGTGCCGGTGCAGCGGAGGCGCCGCGGGCCCCCGGCCTGGCGCTGCCCGCGCGGCCCCGCCCCCGCCCCGCCCCGCGCCCGCCGCGGCCCCGCCCCCGCCGCGCCCCCCGGTGGTGTGATCGGGGTTACCTCGGGTCGGGCCGCGCGCGCCCCGCCCCGCGCGCGCCCCGCCCCCGCGCCGCTCCCATTGGCTGCCGCCCGGGCCGCGGCGGGGGGCGTGACCAATGGGGAGGTGCGGCGGGGGCGGGGCCTCGTGGGGCGATGCCCGTGGCCTGAGCGCCGGGCGGGGCCGCGCCTGGATTCGAACCCGCGACCCCCGGGACAGTCGGGACCCCCGGGGCAAGCGGGACCCCCGGGACAGCCGGGACCCCCGGGGCAAGCGGGACCCCCGGGGCAAGCGGGACCCCCGGGGCAGCCGGGACCCCAGGGACAGTCGGGGCAACCGGGACAGCCGGGACCCCAGGGACAGTCGGGGCAACCGGGGCAGCCGGGACCCCAGGGACAGTCGGGGCAACCGGGACAGCCGGGACCCTCGGGACAGCGGGAACCCCCGGGGCAGCCGGGACCCCCGGGACAGCCGGAGCAACCGGGACGCCCGGGACGCCCGGGGCAGCGGGAGCATCGCTCCTGGGAGGAAAGGCCGAGAGGGCCGGGCCTGCCGAGCCTCCACACGAGGTGACGGAAGGCAGCTCGCCAGTGCCGTGGGATCCATGGCGGGGGTGGCCAGCAGCAGCACAAGGGAACCCAGGCAGGGACTGATGCACAGCAGTTCCACTGGAACGCGATCGGAGCTCTCCTGGGCAGGTGATGGTGCGCGGGCACAGACACCGGCAGGGCGTGCAGGCTCCACGCTGCAGCACGCTGCCCGGTGCCGTGTGCTCCGTGTGACCCTCCTCCGGCGGGGAGGGCACCGGGTGACCCCCGTGAGGCGGCAGCAGCAGCGCCCAGGCCGGTGGCTGCGCACGAGGTGCCCGCGTGGCTCGGGGACACTGGCCTGTCCCCCCTGGCACAGGCAGGCAGGACAGGGTGATGACAGGTGCTGAGGACACGGCCCTGCCAGCGCCTCTCCTGCCCGCCTCTGACCTTCAGCTGCTTGCTCTGCCCGCAGACAATGGTTTACAGAACTCCCCCTCTTCCTTCTCTCCACGTTTTGTGTTTTATTTGAACTCTGCGCCGTTGCAGGGCTGCCGAGATTCAAACGGAAGGAGGAACACAAGTTGAAACGCTAACGCTGCTGGATCTGGTGAGCCTTGCAGGCTGATCCTGCCGGAGGTGCCAGGCACCACGAGGATCTGCACACGAGTGGGATCCACGCTCCCAAACGCAGATCAGTTCCACCAAGGCAGGGGTTAGCAGGGGTGAGACTGCGCGTGGTGGGATGGGTGCCCACCGCAGGCAAGAAATACCCAGAAAATCCAATTTGGGGCTTTTTTAATAAAATTATTGGGGGAACAGAGCATATTGTCACATCCATTGGACTAAATCTGGAAAAGCTGGGCATGGACAGTTTTGTTTATAGCTGTGTGCACATGAATGCATAGCTGCAGATGTGTTTCACACAAAGAATCCTCCTCTCAGCGAGTGTTTCATGGAGGAGCTGCAGAGAAGGGTTTGGTGTTGGTTAATCCCTGCCAGGGCTAAAGCCCAGCCGCTGCAGAAGCGAGGGGGAGCGCTTGGCTTGCTGAGGGGCTGCTCCCCAGTCATGATAATAACTGCACACAGCGCTTACCAAAGCAGGAGATTACAACAGCTGCTGAGCTCACGCTGCCTGCTGCTCCCAGAGCTCCAGGCCTGCTAAAACCTGCACCTGCACTCTGCCCAGCCCGGCGCATCCATCCAGCCCCAAACACTGCCCAAACCCTGCCGGGGGAGGCATTGCCTCACAGCCCGAACCCCGCGGCAGCTCCTCCCTCCCAGGGCACGGCGGGGCACGAACACGCGGAGAGGAGCAGTTAAAGACGCTCAGACACGCAGCATTTGGAAGGAGCTTTTCTGGGCTCTGAAGATGGTCAGGGGTCTGGAGGGGAGGCTGAGGGCGCGTGGAATGAGCAGCTGGAGGACAGGGAGGCTGATCCTTGCGGGTCCCTTCCAACTCAGGAGGTTCCATGAGATGGAGCTGGTGACAGTGACAGTGGTGGAGCCCCCATGCCTGGAGCTGGCCCAGGAATGCCGGGATGTGGCACCCTGGATGTGAACTCGATGATCTGGGAGGTCTTTTCCAACAGAATGATCCTGGGGTTCAAGTCCGGGCAGGAACAATCTGTGTTTTAATCGTTCCACAGGGTTCAGACACACTTTGCAATGGTTTTCGTTTAAATGTTTGAATCTCAACCACGTTCTGCTCTGGAGGAGGGGTGGTAAATGCACCTGACACCTTTTTCCTGTCCAAAACTGGACACATTATTTACTCTCATTCCATGGCTTCCAAGCATGTGCACTGTCAACTCATGCCACTCTGTTCACTCAAAAAAAAAAAAAAAAGGAAGTTTAGCCTGAGTTAATAAACTAAAAACACACAGGGGAAATGTTTTTACCTCTCGTGACGCCAAGTGCTGGTTCCACCTCTCCTGAGCAGGCTCTGGTGACAGCCCCAGTGCAAACACAGCTTGGATCATCCCGGGTGAGGGGGTCGGTGACACTGCCAGCCTGGCACCCCTCGTGTCCTGGCAGCCGAGGAACAAAGGTCACATCCCTTCCTAAAGCCAAACACCAGCCCTCGAGCCTCCACTGGCTCTTGTTTTAAACATAAATATCCTAATTTAAATCATTTCAATGCTTATGGGGAAGCGTTCTGGATTCTCTGGAGCCTGGGCCAATGGAAATGTCAGTTCATTTGGGACTGAACAGAAAGATTTCATCCTTCCATGCTGGGCGACACACACGTGTGGCTGCCGAGCACGCCAAGGCCCGAAGCTCTGCAGGAAAAGGCGATTTCCATCGCCACCGTGCGTCCGAGGCACAAAACGCCACAGAAACTCCTCCAGCAGCGCCGAGAGATCCCCCCAGGGGCAGGGAGAGGCCTGACAATGCTCCCCCGACGGCTCCGTGTGCGCCCTCCGGGTTCCCCGGGCACAGCTGCCCCGAACTGCTGCCTCACCCGGGCTCTGCCCGCACTGGGCTGCCGGGGAGCAGAGTTACCAGCAGATAATTGCAAATGGCAAATGGAAGTGAGCTCATCCGCTAAAACCTCCGAGCAGCAGCGTGTGAGCACTGAATCCATTCCAGAGAACCCACCTAGATCTTTCCTGGAGTACAGCTGGAGTGACAGAGGCTGGGAGCTGAGCTGAGACCCTCTGGAGCCGATTCAGGGCTCTGCTGAGCTGCAAACCACTGGAGCAGACTCCAGAAAAAAAAGACTTTTCCTGTCACTGCTCCCTCCAGGAGCCATCAGGGATCTGTGGCTTCAGCTCAGGTCAGCCAGATGTCGTGTCACTAAAATGCTGGTCTGAAAAACCTGTAAGACTCCACGGATTTTTAATGTTCCTCATGAATATTTTTTCGTTTCCATGCCAGAGGCATAACAGGAAGACCCTCAACACTGAAATACCTGAAGCCCACGGAAAGCTGCAGCATTTTTACCTTGCCTTTTGTGGGAAGAGCAGGAACCAGCTATTGAGAACATCCCCACATGCTGATTCCTTCCCTTAACCACCCAGAGCCCTAATTCCCAGATGCAGGAAAAACCTGTTAGCAGAAGCAATAAATATTTCATTGACATTCCACACTTCGCCTCTCCCAAATTCTACATTTTTTTTCCCTGTAATTTTTCACACGCAAAAGGAAAAGGAAATAGTTGCCAGCATTTTTAATCTCGTTGGGAAACAGCTCAGACAAGGAGCAGAGATGGACAGGGGGGAATGGCTCCAGACTGCCAGGGCAGGGTGAGATGGAATACTGGGAAGGAGCTCTGCCCTGGGAGGGCGGCGAGGCCCTGGCACAGGTCTCACATCCCTGGCAGTGTCCCAGGCCAGGCTGGATGGGTTTGGAGCAGCCTGGGACAGTGGCAGGTGTCCGTGCCATGGCAGGGGTGGCACTGGGTGATCCTGAAGGCTCCTTGCACCCAAGCCGCTCCGGGATTCTCTGTTCTATCTGTTCTAATCCCCACAGGGCCAGCTCCTCCCGCACCTGCCTCACAAGGCCATCCACAGTGCCACGGGAGCCCTTTTCCACAAAAATCCCCCCTTCGCCACCTCAACCGCTGGCGGGATGCCCCCGAAGGCCGAACGCCGTCAGCAGCCGGGGGAAGCTGCGCCGGTGACCGTGCAAGGAGCGCGGGGCTCTCCCGGGCGGCCAGAGGGGCTCAGGGCTGTTCCCCGCGGGAGCCCGGGCAGGCAGGGCGTGTGCCGGTGCCCTGCTGTGTCACTGTCCCGCCGTTCTGTCCCGGTCCCGCCGTTCCGTCCCGGCCGGGCCCGGCTCCCTCAGGCCCCGTGAGGGGCGGGGGCGGGGCCTGCGGCGCGCGCGCGCACCCGGTGCCCGCCAGGGGGCGCGCGGCCCCCGCCCCGCCCCGGCGCGTGCGCACGGCCGGGCGGGAGCGCGCGCGCGGGCCCCGACCCGCCGCCCCGAGCGAGGTGAGAGGCGGCCCCGGCGGCGGCCCCGGCTCCCCAGGCCGCCCCCGACGGGCAGCACCGGGGCACGGCCGGGCCGGGCTAGGGGGAGCGCGGAGAGCGGGGTGCGGGCGGCGCGGGGGGGGGGGGGAGCGGGGCGCCGGGAGCGCGCGCGCTTCTCACGGAGCCTCGCGGGCCGCGGCGGGGCCGGAGGGGGCGGGGCCGGGCGGGGGCGCCGCCTGGCGGTGATGGGGAGAAGGGAATGGGAATATGGGGATATGGGGATATGGGGATGGGAATGTGGGGATGGGAATGTGGGCATGAGAATATGGGGATGGGGATATGGGGATGGGGATATGGGGATATGGGGATGGGAATGTGGGGATATGGGAATGGGAATGTGGAGATGGGAATGGGAATGTGGGAATATGGGGATATGGGAATGTGGGGATGGGAATGTGGGTATGTGGGGATATGGGGATGTGGGAATATGGGGATATGGGGATGGGAATATGGGGATGGGAATGGGCATGGGAATGTGGGCATGAGAAGATGGGGATGTGGGGATATGGGAATAGGAACAGGAATGTGGGAATGGGAATATGGAAATGGGAACATGGGGATATGGGGATGGGGATATGGGAATATGGGGATATGGGAATGGGAATATGGGGATGGGGATGGGAATATGGGGATATGGGGATATGGGAATGTGGGGATGTGGGGATATGGGGATGGGGATGGGTATATGGGAATATGGGGATATGGGAATGGGAATATGGGGATATGGGGGATGGGAACTGGGATGTGGGGGAGTGGGGATTGGGGTATGGGGCAGTGGGAGGTGCAGAGCACTTCCTTGCACAGCTCTCACACATCCATTCCTCACTTTGGGGCTGCATCCCCGTCACCCCACATCTCCGTGCTGGATTTCTCCCCACAGCCAGAGAGGGGACTGTGATCCCTGTGGAATGGGGTCTGCAGGCTGCTGAAGCCCTTCTGCTGCTGCTCAGGGCAGCCCGGGAGGATCCCCGCCGCGAGGGCTGCGGGAGAGGCAGAATTCCCTTTGGGATCCACGCTTTGGGACCCCTCCCGCTGTGGGTGCTTGGGCCAGCCGGGTGTCCCCCCGAGGAGCACACGCAGCAGCAGGGAGGGATGGAGCGCCTGGCCTCCTTCAGCAGTAAGTGCCATCAGATGGATCAGACAAATCCCACATCTGCTCAGGAAAAACCTGATGGTACAAGGAGTTCTTGGAGCAGTGGGATTTTGGAGTCACCATCCCCGAAAGTGCTCCAAAAAATGTGCAAATGTGGCACTTTGGGGACGTGGTTTGGTGCTCACACAAATGATTCAGTGTGAGTTTTGTCTGGTTTTTCTCTGCTTATAATTGGGCTGGTTCAAATCCGTTTCCTTGGAAAAAGTCAGAATCATGGAATCCCAGACTGGTTTGGGTTGGAAGAAACCTTAAAGCCCATCCAGTTACATGCCCTGCCACTGTCCCAGGCTGCTCCAAGCCCCATCCAGCCTGGCCTTGGACACTTGCAGGGGCAGCCACAGCTGCTCTGGGCACCCTGAGCACCTCCCCACCCTCCCAGGGAAGAATTTTCCCAATTCTCCAATCTAACCCTGCTCTCTTTGAGTCTGAAGCCATTATAACCTGACAACCCTATTCATTTTGTTGCACAATTTTCGTTTAAGACCCACAGACTCATCCTGAGCCGGCCCCACAAGAGCCATCAGCTGCTGGGGCTGGGCTCGGGTGCCTTGAGGGGCTGCCCAAGCCGTGCTGTGTGACAGGAGGTTCCCCCTGCTTTTCCCAGGTGACCCTTTTGACAAGCCCCCGTGCCGGGGCTGCTCCTCGTACCTGACGGAGCCCTACGTGAAGTGTGCTGAGTGTGGGCCCCCTCCCTTCCTGCTGTGCCTGCAGGTGAGTGCCAGCTCCCAGGGCTCTGGCAGAGCCAGCCAGGGCCACCACAGGCTGTCCCTGCCCTCCCCAGCGCTCCTGCTTGCTCAGGGACAGGCAAGTGACCAAGGGTGGAGCTCTGAGACACGGGGCAGGTGGGCAGAGAATGGGGGTTTAGAAAGGGACCCAGTGAAAATCTTCTCAGGGCAGAAGTAACGCGGCTCTGGTCTTTTGTTCTGCAGTGTTTCACCCGAGGATTTGAGTACAAGAAGCACCAAAGTGATCACACTTATGAGATAATGGTAAATACTCCTTTTGGGTGGCACCTGGGCTCTCCCAGGAGGGAGGCAGCCTTGCTTACTCATGTTACACTGAAAGGTTGAGTGATGCAATTCTTTGATTCAGAGGCTTTAAACTATTAAAAAAAAAGCCAAATATCCACCTGGAGCAGAGTGGAGTAGTGGAGCCACTTACAGCTGCATCTTTTTGGTGTGCCTGGGTAGCACAATGCTCCTCACTAGACTGACAGTCCTTTAACCAGGTGCATTGCCTGCTGTTTCTCTGGGCTGTTTCTTCTTCCTCCAAATTAATAATTCTTATATCTCCAGTAATTTCTCTGCGTTTCATGGTACAACCTTGGCAATTACAGCTGGGTACATCACGTACCAGTGTTTGCTGTGGCTGGTGCCCTAAGCAATCCAGTAATTATTCAACCAGGTTTTGTGGGAGTTTAAAGCTGCCAGAATTATCTCCTGTGTCACCCCGTGGTTCAGAACTTCCTTGCCCTTTCTGAGGTGGGTTGGAGCAGAGCATCACAGTTTGTTCCTTTTTCTTCTCCAGACATCTGACTTCCCTGTCCTGGACCCCAACTGGACGGCTCAGGAGGAGATGTCTCTCCTGGAAGCTGTGATGGACTGTGGGTTTGGGAACTGGTGAGAGTTCTGTGGTCCAGCCAATTGCAGCCAATGATGAGCAGTTTTTCCTTTCTTTTCCCTGGATCTCACTGTTGAATTCATCAGTGCACGCTGACTGTTCAGTGCCTTATTGTGGGTGAGACTCTAATTCAGCAGCTGCAGGAAGGATGGAGTACCAGATCCTGTTTTCATCAGCTGTCTCCTCCTTTATTAGAAATAGTTGTGTTTAAAGTGCAGAACCCCAGAATTCACAGAAGCAGAGCTGAGGTTGCAGTCAGAAGCAGGACTGATAACTGCTTACAGAGTTTGCCATTACCTGGAGTCAGGAAAATGTGTAAAAGGCTCTCCAATAACATCAGTAAATTTCAAGCCTGTTAGGGATGTGGCACATTCCACCAGCCAGAGGGTTTCCCATATGAAATCACTGAATTTCATTGTTCATGGGCACCCAAAAATGTTCCCTGGCAGCAACATGTGAGTGTTGGTGCAGAGAATGTGAGTTCAGGCGCCAGCACAGGCCAGTTCTCTGCACACAACCAACCTCCTGTCCAAAATTACCTTTTCCCCCTGGAGAAATGTTTAAAACCCCAACATTTCTGTGGTGCTCACACGAAGCCTCCCCCTCTCCCCACTCCAGGCAGGACGTGGCCAACCAGATGTGCACCAAATCCAAGGAGGAGTGTGAGAAGCACTACATGAAGCACTTCATCAACAACCCCCTGTTTGCCTCCACCCTGCTGAAGCTGAAGCAGGCCGAGGAGGCTCAGCACCACGAGACAGCCATTCCCTTCCACTGTGAGTGTGCAGCCCTGCCGAGGCCGGGCTCAGCAGCTCTGGCACCACAGATCATTGCCAGAGGGATAACCTGCTCTGATAACTGCCCTGGGGGGTGTCAGCAGCAGGGTTCTCCTCGCCCTGGATGGGTTCCTGGGTGTGTCAGACACACAGACAAGGCTGCCTGCTCCATGGGCAAGGCAGGAAACAGGCTCTGACACAAAAGCAGAAGTTCCTCTGCACACAGAAATCACCCCAGCAGAGGTTGTGGGTGTTTTATGGATTGTTACCCACCCCAAAGCTCCCTCAGCACAGATAGCAGTGTGCTTCTCAGCACAGGGAGCCGAGAGGGATTTCTGCCTCCAAGCATTCCCTCTGCCCCTGTGCACATTTCTGTGTACACACTGTGTCCCAGGCCTGGCTGCTGATTTAATTTGCCATAAAATCACTCCTTTCGGCTATGCTGATTTCACACCTCTCCCTTGAAAACTGCCTGTTAAAAAAGTCTGCAGCAAGCTCGCAAATTCTCAGCTTTCCTTGCATTTCACATCTTTAGCATTCCCCCAGTCTGGCAGCTGCTCCCTGAGCTCCCTGGGCGAGGCAGTGGCTGGCTGGCTGGAGCTTTACATCTCCCACTGAAGTGGTTAGAGCTAAACAGTAGGAACTGGGCAATTTTGGTTCTGTCCCTGGCTGTTATTGATATTTTTATGTGCCCTGGGCCAAGACAAGCTCCCTGTGCCTCAGCCTGCTTTATCTGTGCCGTGGGACACGCAAAGCTCAGCTCCTGCACGAGTGCCTCGTGAGCCTCAGCCTGTTATTGTCTGTAAAACACCGAGCTCCTCAGCTGGGAAGCGCTGTAAAAACTGGGAGTTCTCTGCCTTTAATTGCAGCCCTGTCAGTGGCCCCCAGAAGAAGGCAGATTTAACACTGCTGCTGCTGTTAACCAAAGGAACCTGCACGCCGAGCCCCAGGGATCTGCAGAGGTTCAGAGGGGGATGCTGAGCTCCAAAATGCAAAGTTTAGATTTTATTGCCTGTTTATTACCTTGAATTTGTGCTTGACTCTTGAGAGTACTACCGAGATCTCAGATTGCTGCATTTTTCTCTGGATGAACTCTGTTATTTCTGACTATAGCACTGAGTAAAAGCCCAATCAGGGTATTTTTCTTCAGCTAATTATTCCCACTTTTCCCGCAAAATAAACACTTATTTACACCTCCTTAAAAGAACATCTCAAGCCCCACTCAACAGCTGAAAACCTTTGTTTTTTGCAGCTGCTGATGATCCCCCGCGGCCCACCTTTGACTCCTTGCTCTCCAGGGACATGGCTGGGTACATGCCAGCCAGAGCTGACTTTGTGGAGGTAAGAAACACTCTCCTCTCGTTTTAAATCTGCTGCTGGGTGCCAGCTCAGCTCACACACCCCCGTTGGGCCCTGCCTGTCCTCGCTGTTGGTGTAAGAGCATCGGGGGAGGGCACGGGGCAGAGGGATGCTCTCAGTCCTGTGGTTTGGCTCGAGGATCCCTGCCCGGGTGATTAAAGCTCTGTGTTAATGAGGGCTCTGCTGCCCGAGGTGGCGCTGGTGGCCTGCAGAGCCAGGGCAGGGCCAGAGGCTGCAGCACATGCTGCTGCCACCAGATGTCCACATGTCCAGATGTCCATCTGTCCGGCCGGGGTGGCCCTGCTGGGCACTAGGAATTGGCTGCTGGGCCAAAGGACCAGCTCCAGCACTGTCACCTGCCTGGGGGGAGCACGCAGCCTGCTCCAGTCACCTCCTGGGAGATCTGCTTTGGGCATGGAAAAGGCCCCAGTTGCTGCTCCTGTCCGTGGAGGAGCGAGTTCAGCCACACAGGGCCTTGGGTTTGTGCCCCTGAGCAGAATCAGCCCCCAGAAATTCCCCCCAAGGCTCTCAGGCACACGGGGGAGCTCCTGGGGGTGTCCTGAGCCAGGCCAGGAGTTGGACTTGGTGATGTTTGAGTCCCATCCCAGTCAGGGGGGCATGACCTGGCTGATTCCCAGTGTCCTGTCACAGCATCCTGCTCCAGCCGCAGCCATGGGAGCTTTTACACACATTTACACATACATTTACACACATTTACACACATTTATACACATTTACACACATTTACACACATTTACACACATTTACACACCTCTACCCCAGGTAAAGCTGGCTGATTCCCAGTGTCCTGTCACAGCATCCTGCTCCAGCTGCAGCCATGGGCTGCATTTACACACATTTACACACATTTACACACATTAACACACATTTATACACATTTACCCACATTTACACACCTTTACCCACATTTACACACCTTTACCCACATTTACCCACATTTACACACCTTTACCCACATTTACCCACATTTACCCACCTTTACACACCTTTACACACATTTCCCCCGGGTGCAGCTGCCCTGTGCTGTTTGTTGCTCAGGGATGAGCCTCTTGCCCTGTGTCTGAGTAAACATCTCTGTCCCCAGTGCTCCTGCATGTTCTGAAACCTGAGGGCAGTGTTTTGTGCTCGTTAGTGACCGTGTATTAATCACCCCTGAACAGGAGTTTGACAACTATGCTGAGTGGGATTTGAGAGATATTGATTTTGTAGAAGATGATTCAGACATTTTGCATGGTAAGTGCCACATTTTTGTAGCCAGTCTGAAAACTCTTTCAGATGCCTGTGCTGCTTTTCCTTTCTTTCTCCACACACTTTAAAAGGGAACATACACTTCTAATGCATGGGGTTTATGTTTGGGTTTTTAATGCATTAAATCTATCAGGGTGGGTGTTCGTGCAGGCAGCAGGGAGGTGTGTGGTGTATGTGAAACACATGAAAAGTGTTGGACTGGAAGCTGTGTGATTTTTCATATGTTCAGCATGGCCTGAGGTAGAGTAGCATCAGCTGTGTGTGACAACTTCCTTTTTGTTGTGAAGATGATTTTATGAGGCCAGTTCCTGCTCTGAGTTTCTGTGAACATGCTGCCTTAATCACATGAAATAACAGGAATTACTAAAGTGACATTTTAATCCGTGGAGAGGAAAAGATCCTGCTTTTCCCCACGTTTGTAAGTACACACAGGGTTTAAGAGTCCTGTGTTTATGCCTCAGAGTTCTGCCATCTGTGTCAGGCAGTTCTGAGCTAAAGCCTCTGCATCCCTTGGAGACAGACAAATCCCTGTTACGTACAGACAGGCTTGGCAAAGTTAAAAAAGCCAGTTTGAAGTTGAGCAGTGCACGCAGGAGCTTTAGGAATGCAAACTGCCCTGGCTCGGGGCAGGTCCTGAGTCCTGTGTCAGCCTCTCCCCTTTCAGCTTTTATTGAGGGGAAACTGGCTGGAGGCCATGGCAGGGGCTCCTCCTGCCAGCTCTCTGCTGCTTCATCCTATTCTGGGTCCTGCTGAACCGAAAAAGCAAAATCATCTCCTGCTTCTGCCCACGAATGACAGGTCCACGTTGAGGGCAGGGGGCTTTGCAGCTCTCCCCTTGCACTGCCTCCTGCCAGCTCCCGTCCTGCAGCAGCTCTGCCAACTCCTGCTGAGCTGGGTCTGCTCGTGCTGCTGCACATCCTGCAGCAGGGGCTTCCACAACCCGATTAGGAGCTCACAATTCCGTTATGCGTCGTGTGAAGAAATGCTTCCCCCGTCTGCGCGACGTTTTGACCCCGTAATTTCATTGGGGGCTCTCTGCTCCATCCCTCAGTTGTCTCCAGTGTTTGGGAAGAGATGCCAGGCATTTGCTGGGTGTGCTCTGCCTGCCAGAGCCTGTGCAGCGTGGCCAGCTGCATTTTGGGTCTCTCAGCCCGGGAGCTCTGGCTTCTGCCTCCCCACAGCTGTCCCAGATCTGCCCACGTGAGAGTGAAAGCAAGAATGGACCCCAGGCTCCAGCCAGCTTTTCCCCTTTTTCTTGGGGAGAGCGGGAATTCTTTCCTGAAGAATTTGGAGTGAGATCTTTCACTCCTGCCATTTAATACAAAAAAAAAAAAAAAGGAAGGAGCCACATCCTCCCTGAGCTGCAGTTTTAAAGCTGCCCACCCTGCTTGGGAGAATTTTGCAGCCCAGCTGTGGAGCCCACGGGGCTCTTGAGAGCAGGGGAGGTTTAAGGAGGTTTTTCCTTTGGGGATGGGCAGAGGGGCTGTGAGACAGCCTGGGTGAAAGTGAAAATGTGACAAAAGATGTGACCCAGGGGTTGAACACATTTTATAACCCAGAGAAACCCAAACGGGGCCTCACAGCCGAGACTGAGGCTCAGGTGGGGAAGAAAATCCTCAGCTGGTTTTCCTGCCACAGGTTAGACCTCACTGGCTTCAAGACTAATTTTTGAAAATGGCTTTTATATTGCATTTTCTGCGAGTCCCTCAGGCTGGGCCCTGGAACACCCCAGTACAGTTTCTGTGGTCTCTCTTTCCTTCTCTTGGTGCACCAGAGCTCAGTGCTGCACATCCCACAGGAACATTTGTGCTTCCACTGGAGTGGAATTCCCCCTTCTTCCCTTTCTCCCACTCTGCTTTCCATAATATTTTGTAAAGATTATTTTTTAAGAAGTTCTGGATCTCAGCTGCTTGAACTCTGTTTTCTGATGTATACCTTTTATATGATATTTATATTTAAAGCTTTATCTCATGTGTTTTACCTGTCAGATTTCCCTGTGTCACTCTAAACAAGTTCTTGGTGTTCCCACAAGGAAATGCTATTTATTACAAGGTGGGAAGGCTCCCAGGCAGCTTTTATGAGGAACACAGGACCTGTACCTGCTGCCTCCCCAGCTCTTCCCACCTCACAGGAAGTCACAGACATCATTCAGTCACTTCTTGGTATTAGATAGCAAAAATTATATGAAATCTCTCACATTTCAGTTAAATTCTGGAATTACTCTCTTTTGTTCAGTGCTGGCAGTACAGTAGGGGCATGCAAATATCTATTGCAGTTACACAAAAACATAATGGACAGATCAAAAGCACCAACCAGTTACAAGCCTAATTCAGCCCACAGTGCTTGAATATTTCATGAACTACAAGTTTTCATCAGGCTGAATTAGAACGTTGGTAATTTATCTTTTTCCCAGCTTTTTTTTTTTTCCCCCTTCTCATGTAAATGATTTTTCACTTCTAACACTGCAAAGCAATTGCTGAAACCACAGATTCAGGAGGAGTGAGTGGAAATAGGCTGCAACTGGCAGGGGGATGTGATGCTGAGCTGCCAGGCAGCCGTGTCCCTCCTGACAGAGCACAGTGTTTGCTGTGCTTGGAGGCTCTGCCACGCTCCAAAGGCACAGAGCTGCTGCCTGCTTTGCTCCAGCCTGGCTGAATTTGGACTGCAGCCCTTCAGCCTGTCCCCAGCCCAGCACACACTGGTCCCACAGGCTGTTTACTGGGATTAGTTTGCATTCTTCCCATTATCTGGGCCTCTCCTGCCAAGGCAGGTTCTCTCCGTGGAACAAAGCTCTCACTCATTAGTGTTCCACAAACTTTCCTGCGCACCAAGTGAGGCTGGAGAGGAATGAAAAGCAAAGAAACTGTTTTGGACACACTCTGGAGAAACCAAAATATTTGGGGTTTTGGTTTGGTGGTTTGTTTTCTTTTTTTTTTGGAGTGGAGGAAGGAGCCTTGAATTGCTGCCTATCAGTGGGGCCTTCAGAGCCTTATCAGAGCCCAGAGTGGACACTGAGCACGGGGTCAGCTTGGATTATCTGCCCCGAGCAGCACAAACAGCTGCCTCCCTGCAGAACCCGTGGGGAAAGGCACAGGCAGATCATTCTCATTCCCCCAGCATCTCCTGTCTCGTTTCCATGAGTGGCAGGGGACAGGCAGAGTTATTCATGCATTCCCCATTTGGTCATCGCCTGGCCTGGCTGAATCTGGCTGCTCAAAACAAAAGCCCCTCCAGAAGGGCATGTGGCAGCAAATCCTCATTGCACTGGGAGCAGAAGCTCCCTTTTTCCCCTTCGTTTGTTCCTTCCTCTCCCCAGCTGATCGTCATTTCTTTGGAATATTGTGCACCCAGGTGAAAGCATCAAAACTCCATGGTTAGAGGTGCATAATTACTTGTGATATTTATAGAGGTTCTCCAGTGCAGTTTCTGCATGTACTTATTAAGTTCTGCCCACACAAACCCCAGAAAATAACAAGTTGGCTGAGCTTGCAGAGGGTTTCAAAACTACAAAAATATTTTCTGTAAATTGGCTCCAATTCCAGCCCTTCCTAATGGATTTCATTCATGTTTAACTTGCTGCATTCCCAATTTCTCGTCCCCACATTTTAGCACGAAGGAGAATTTGCTGTCTCTGCTCGTTCTTAAATTAGGAACCTTCAATCCCTCACTATGAAAATACACAGTGATGCTGGAAAATGCAAGAAATTTGGAAAAACAAGGAGGAATATTGCAGCACCCCTCCTAGCTCATACAGAATCCTTTGCTCCTAGCTTCAGGTCAGAGCAATTTGGGACAAACTGAAGGGTTTTTTGTTGGGCTCAAGCTCCTGAATCCCCACAGCCTTTGGGCTTTGTCCTTTTTCTAATGAAATTTGATTACCCAGAGGGATGCAGGGATGAATTTCCCAGAGGCTGGGGGCTTCCTGGTGTTTACACCTACATACATATTTAAGACAGACACAGAACCACGCTTCTTAATTGCATTATTAATTATTAATCCAAGAGTACAATCAATAAACTGCCACTGTCAGTTTTTGCTCTTTTTGTGTAACTGCAGAGAGAAATGGATCCTGGGTTATGTCCCCCTTGGGCCACCCCAGTTCCCCTTTTTCCAAAATCTGGTTGTTGTGTCACAGCCTCCAAACCACTGCCAAGCCTTGAGCCTCTTCCTTCTGAGAGCACATGGAAATTATTAACATAAATTAAATTAAAAAAAAATTGACGATCAGCCACCTCTACACTCGTTTAATGACCTACAGTTTGTGTGTTATCTAACAGAGCAAGGGAGGGGAAGGTGATATGTGTCTCTTTATCTCGTCTTTCAAGAATTTACCCAAAAAAAAAAGTTTATTAAGCTAAAGGCTGCAGGAAAAAGGAGCTGCAGGCTCTGTGAGTGGCTCAGCCAGGCTGCAGACAGGTTTGATTTTGGGAAGGATGTGATTCCTAATGAGCATGGCTTTTCCCTGGGCTTCTTCACATTGTCCTGAGCTGTGCTTTGTTCTGCTGGCAGACAGATAAGTTTGGAAGTTAACAAGCTGGAATCTTCCAGATGTCTCTAACAACCGAAGCAAAGGCTGCTTTGAGTCCTCACAGTCAGGACTGTGTCTGCTTTTTGGAGTTCCCTGTCCTGGGCAAACATCTTTGCCCAAAGGTGACACCTCAGCTCCTTAAATCTTTTCTCAGGAGAAGGAAAACTTGGCTGTTGCATGGATGAGGGAACAAATATTTGCTGATAGCAGAACAGTCCGAGAAGGAGGAGGAGAGGAGTTCTCAGAGCTGCCCAGGTTCATGAGTGTGTTCAGTGATGAATTTGGCAGGAGGAAGCAAAGGAAGCCTTGCCCAGCTAGCAAGGACTGCGCTGAGTTGATGCCCCTGTAAAATTGCCTCAGGATTTTTACCCGGGTCAGCCTCACGGGAACATAAAAGCTTGAAATTCAGCCTCCTGCAGTGATTGCTTATGAATTCTCTCATCTTTGTGTTTTGCAGCCCTGAAGATTGCAGTTGTAGATATCTATCATTCCAGGTTAAAGGAAAGGCAGAGACGCAAAAAGTGAGTTCCGAAGCAGTGGCTGTGGCTTTCCTTCCCCGTGCAATGCTGATGGATTACACATCATTCATTTCCTGCTTCAGAAAAATCCTGCCAGACTGGGACTGATTGCTGGACCCCCACTTTTCCCCCAGAAATATTTGCATCATTATTTTTAAATCCTAGTGGTCCCTAAGTTAGTTTTCCACACTGAAGATAACTCAGTTGCTGACGTGGGCTTGAATAATTTATTCAGCTCATTTGACAGCATTCTAGAATGACTCAATCTATTAATTAAATTAAGTTTTATTATAACTTTGAAGTACTTTGTTCAATATTTAAAATGATATCTTGCTGGATTACTCCATACTGGAAGGATTAGTGATTTGAAGTGAGGCTGCTCCAGTCCCTCTCATAAAACTACACAGTTCTGCTGAGTGACAGGAAGGATTGACCTGGTTCTTTATAATTCATAAATAAAAAGTATTTATGTGCTGTAATTTCCATGATGATCAATCTTGTCATACTAAAGGGAAGTGCTGCAGGGCTCTCCATAACCCTTGTGGTTACACCAGTGTCAGGTTTTGTGATGTTTCAACAGCAGGATGGGACAAAAATCTGGAAAATGGCACAGAAGTGCTGATGTCACTGTCAGAAAGGTGACTCTGCACGGGACAGGAAGGTTTTGGGCACGGCAGAGGAAATGACGTGGATTTACAGAGCAAGTTCTGGGCTGAGCTTGCCAGCCCAACTCTGTGGTGTCCTGTTTGCTCACCGCAGAGCAATGAGCACGTGGCACTGCTCACTCTGGTGACAAAGGGATTTATCAGGCACCTGCTTCCCTCTGCTCCTTCCCCGCTCCCAGCAGGAGCAGCTCAAGCCCAGAGTCACCTCCATCACCTCTTTAAAACCCAGGCTGCCATGGAAAAATGCCTTTCTCCTCTGCCCCTGGTGGCATTTACAGTGCAGCTCTGCCCTGTGCTGTAGCAGGGGGAAGTTTGTCTCTCTCTGGAGCTGGAAATGATGTTCATGAGACATTCATTACCTCTGATTTTGGAAGGACAAGTTATAAGATGCTGTAGATGTGAAATCTGTGCCTAAAGAAGCAATTTCCAGCCTTTAAAGTGATTGCAGCTCCCTTTGTGCTCAGTGCTAATGCACACCACTGTCCAGAATTTACCCTGATTATAGACACGCTGCATCATGTTTCCATTCCAGCCAGCCCAGGGCTTATGGAAATTTCATTCATGTTTAGTTTTAGACTCCTCTGATGGTCTAAATCAAAGTTTCTTCTGAAGCCTTTGTGTTTGTGAGGCAATGCAGGAGTAATGGCCTTTATTAATATGATTTTCTTTCATTTCCAGAATTATACGAGATCATGGCCTGATCAACCTCAGAAAATTTCAGAGTGAGTATCAGGTGTGACTGCTTGACTTCAAAGTGGCAAAGCTTCACACATTCACCATTTCCAGGTCACCAGGGTGGTTTGTTCATACTGGAACATATTCAGATGTTCTGAATTCCAGCAGATTTCCTGCCCCAGCTGTTTCCAGCCGTCTGCTTCTAACTTCTCCCAGCCCAGTGTTTTAGTTATTGCCTGAAAATTGCTCTTCAGAAGCACTTTGGGCTCTGCTGAGTGGGGAAAAGGGGGAAGGTGAAACCCAGGCCTTTTAAGTGCACCTCACACTTGCGAGAAATGACTGAGCAACATTTAAACATCACCCTTTATGCCTTAAGGACTTGAAGGGCTGTAACTTCTGTTGCTTTTTACTCAGCAGCTTGTAGCTGTGGCACCAAAAAGGCCAAAATGTGGATTTTTAGGCAGTCCCGAGGCTGGGGCTCACGGCAGACCCCAGAGAGGTGTTTTCTCCTGGCAGCAGGAGTGCTGACGTGTGGCACTTTGCCCCCCTAGTTCTGGAGAGGCGCTACCCCAAGGAGGTGCAGGAGCTCTACGAGACCATGAGGAGGTTTGCCCGGATCCTGGGGCCCCTGGAGCACGACAAGTTCATCGAGAGCCACGCGCGTGAGTCAGGACGGGCTCAGCACCTGCTCCCACACACAGCCCTCTCCTGGGGGGGGTTTCCTCCTCCTCCTCCCTATTTCCTACCTCAGGAGAGCAAATGCATTTGTGGTTTGATGTGCTGAATGAGCAGCCGGTGGGTTTTTTCCACCAAACTGTGTCCGAGCTCTTTGTTTGAGTTTGCAGCTGGCTGAACATTCTGGTCACGTGTTAGAGGTGATATTTTTTTATCTAAAGAGCACTGTTTATTTACTGGGACTCTGTATCTGGGGAAGAATAAAATCCCTATATTATGTCTGTGTGGAGAGATTGGGAGCTGGCAGCAGAGTGAATTCTTTGAAAGACACACGTTAAAGTACTTAATGTCACATAATTACATAGTGCAGTGGTCATTATGTCCTTACCTTAGGGGAGAGGCATTGTTCCATCCCTGAATCATCCCACAGCCCTGCATTTAGGCAGATTCCAGTCCCAGTCACCACATCCTGCTTCATTCTGTGACTTAAACTGGGACAGTTGTTGCTCATTAGAAAGAACAAAGCATTTACGAAGTGTTTTCAGGACAGCCAGTGTGAAATACCAACAGCATGATCCTGCAAAGTCATGAGTCCTGCATGGGAGTGCTGCTCCTGGAACCTGCTTTTGTTGTTGTAGTGGCTGCAGATCCTCAGGTGAACCTGGCAGGTACAGGCACTACCCAGGTCTCCTGAGCAGCAGCAGGAAATAAATTCACAGGGAAACTTGCTCCCTGTAAAGCTGAGCAGTGCTGGAAGGCAGCTGATGAAAGCAACAGACAGGAAATATCTCTGAGCAAAAGAAACATTTCATAATTTCATCTTCCTGACTGCAGGAAAAAAATTGTCTGCAAGGAAAAATTTTGGAAGGTCCAGCTAGGAAAATCATAGTTCCAAGAGAATATTTGATGTATAAGGAGCCTGGCTGGAGCAGTTCCTCAGAGCTATTGAAATGCCTCCTAGAAATCCCACATTATTGTTATTTGCCTTGTCCAGGGTATGGCAAAGGGACTGGCAAAGCATGAAGAGAAAATGCCTTTCCAGAGCACAGAAATTCTAGAAACCAGCTGAAATCTGTGGCCAAGGAGCATGGGGACAGAGAGATATGGACATCTTGTGGAGGGAGGTTAACCCTGGCTGTGGTTTGTGTGTTCAGAGCTGACCCGTGCGGGCAGATAACAAAGAGCCACATTGCCAGTCCACCCCACTGACCCACTTTTGCTTTTTTGGCTTTCCCTCCTGCCACCTCGTGGGGTCCAACAGTGGAATTTGAGCTGCGCAGGGAAATAAAGAGACTCCAGGAGTACAGAGCAGCAGGAATCACCAATTTCTGCAGTAAGTACCTGATGCATTATTCAGCCCATTCCCATCCATCAAGGAAGGGAAGGATGATTTTACAGCATTCAGGATGTGTTGAATGAAAAGGCACTTAGGTCAGAGAGGCTCTGGAGCTGAGCAAGGCTTCAGCAATGATGCACAGTCCAGCTGGGCTGGTTTAGAGCTGATCTGAGCCATCAGCCCGGAGGTCACAGTGTCTAACACAGCTCTGCTCTGGGCAGCACTTTGCAAAAGCTTCAGTTAAAAATATTTATGTCACAGCACAGTGGTCTCAGGACTTTATCTTGGGACACTTTCACTGCCTGTCGACACCTGTGATATCTGGAGAGAGGCCTAAGACCTCCACATAACCAAATGGCCCGGTTCATCCTGGAATTAGAGCATGGAAACCTTTTTTGTTTGGTTTTGGCCTGAAATTACCAGGGGGAAGGGTGCAGGGTGGAATCCCATCCCCTCTGGTGCCAAGCAGTCACCACGAGGGAGAACAGCAGAGGCTGGGCTGGACACAGAGACCTTCCCAATACCTGCTGAAGCAGGGACGAGCCAGTGTGGAGTGTTTGGGGTGAGGCAGGTGGTGAGGGCAGGCTGTGTGTGTGCCACAGGTGCCCGGACCTACGAGCACCTGAAGAAGAGCCGGGACGAGGAGCGGCTGAAGCGCACGATGCTCTCGGAGGTGCTGCAGTACATCCAGGACAGCAGCGCCTGCCAGCAGTGGCTCAGCCGCCAGGCAGACATGTAAGCACTGCCACGGGGTGCCCAGGGAGCCAGCTGCCAGCCTGGCAGTGCCCCATCCAGCTGCTGTGGCCTTTGGGGCAGCCTGCTGCACTGGGAGGTGTCCCTGCCCTGGGACGCGATGAGCTTCAAGGTCCCTTCCAACCCAAACCTTCCTGGGGTTCTGTGGTTCAGTTTGCATCCAACGTTTTCCTGCCTGATAGGAACAAATCCTTCCCCAGTTTATCAAAGTGGGAGCAGCCTGCAGAACTCAGGAGGGCAGAAAAGTGGGTGACAGCAGTAGTGCTTGTTGAGTGCAGGCAAAGGAGGGACTCAAACCCCTCAGTTTTCTCAAATTTGTATTTCAGGAACTGAGCTGCTGTTCATAAAGTCACGGAGGGAAATGAGCTCTTTATGGATATTAATGAGGGCACAGCTGATGCCTGAAATATTTCAGATGATTTTAGATGTAGCAGCATTATTAATGTGTCATCACCCTGCACGAGCACTTGGATTTAAGGAACAAACCTAAAGGAAGTGCATCCTGTGTGCAGGAGATGGTTTGGAACTTCCCCACTCAATCTCCACTGGATTTTTAATTGTGTGCCCCTCCACGTTTCTTTGTTGGGTTCTTTAACAGGTTTCAGACATATTTTTCAATGTGGGTACACTAAATATTTATAAATCCTGTTGATTCCTAGTCAGGGCTCAGGTTATGCAAGTTGAATTGTATAATTATTACAAGTTGTGGAAGAAGCACTTTCAGGGCCAACACATGCAGTTATTCCTAAAAAAACCGTGAAGGCAATTTGAAAATCTCCTTTCTTTTCAGTGATTCTGGCCTGACTCCCACGGTACCAGTTCCTTCAACTACAGGTGAGTGTTAGATGATGTCTGCCAAAACCCAGTAATATTTCTCTGACAGCCTTCTTCTGACTTTTTCTCGAGAGCCAAAGTGTCAGTCCTCCAGCCTCACTGTTAAGCACTGCTTAAGTCAACATCACATCAATCTGCAAGTCATTCCTCTCACATATCCTGCAGGATTTTTTGCTGAATTTCTAGATTTTTCTGACCAGAGGTCAAAACCCATCCTAAAGCTACATTAGCAAGGCAGGCAACAAAAGAATTTTCACAGTCTGTAAGCACAAATCAGGGTTTTTTCCACCAAGAGGACCCCACCTTCTTTCAGCGCCAGTAAAGACAGATTCAGGGGTCAGTCAAGGTCCTCATGAACAAGATTTAAATAAATTCCCATTCCATTTGTTGAGGTCATGGGGTGACTGAGACTGGGATAAAGTTTTACTACAAGGTTGTTAAATGGTGCCAGGCAAAATGGCTTTGGCTCTGTCCCTACTCCCAGTTTTTTATGTGGATGCTGTTAAACCACTTGAATCAAACCTCTCGGAGGTGGACACTGGGTTTATATGTTTTCCTCATTTCTTCCTGGTAAATTTGGGTCAGGATCCCAAATTTGGGTCAGTCTGCAGTGAGTCAGGGCACTGCAGACTGTTCTGAACCTGTTTGGTGATTGCTGAGATCTGGTATTTTGGAGAAAAAAAAAAAACCCAGCTTTGTGTATCTCAGAGTCCATGAAGAGAGGACAGTGTCTTCCAGCTGAAGGTCTGGAATGAGGGATGGACTTCCTTTTTTGTCAAGGATCCAGTGTCCCATGAAGGGGATTGCCTGTGGAGCTGGGATAGCTCACAGTGTTTACAAGCAGCATCACATGTGGAGCAAAACCCAAACAGAATACCATAGAGTTGCTAATTAAGCAAACATCCTGCCCAGGGATGCTGGGGAAGAGCTGCCACGTGGCTCTAATTAAAGGCTGCATCACTCTGAATGTACAAGAGGGCAAATTAATGCTTCACTCCTAGATTCTAAGCTCTTGACTTTGCAGCCTTGATATGTTTTATTTAATGTAGTTTGTGTGTGTGTGTGTGTGTGTGGTATTTTCTGGGTTTATAAAAGAGTAAAACTGAATTCTGTCATGTCCCTCCTAGCACAGTGGCCCCATGCCATGGGAAGGGGGAGCAGTGCTGAGAAATAACTTCCTTTACACCTCCCACAGACTCACACTCCAGCTTCTCCCCAGCCCCCCAGCTCCCTCTGCTCAGGCTCCTCACTCACACCCAGCCAGATCCCTTCTGTTCCTGCAGATGCCCAGGAGACACAGACACTTCCCAGTGCCAGGGGCAGGACCTGGCCAGGGCAGGATCCTTGGGAAAAACAATTTTTTTTTTTTTTTTGCCAAGGTCTCATCACTTCACCAAATTTGGGGAGTTATCCTGGGATAGACACCCGTGTCTAACAGAGCTAAATATGCAGCCCACAGCACAGGGTGAGAGGCTTTTTCCAGTGTGAATCAATAACCCAAACTTTGTCTTGAGCTCTGCAAGTTGAAAAAAAAAAAACAAAAACAAAAAAAACCACTAAACTAAAAAAACTGTTAGAAAAAAAAGCAAACCTGCAAGCAGACAGCCCTTGTGAAAGTTCAGGCTGTGCCAGGTAACGTCCAGCAAAGTAAACAATACCTTGTAACTTGTTGTTTATATAATAATATAGAAACAACAGTGAAAGTGAGAAACACCAGATGAGCTTGTGATAAATGTTCCTTCAGAACTGTTCATCCTAACAGACAAAAAATCAATCCCCAAACTGCATTTGCCTTGCAACACCCGAATGGTATTTAAAGGCATTTGAAGAAAGCTCTGCCTCATGAAGTCGTCAGTAATGCCAGAGAGAAATTGGCTGCTTAATCACGCCAATAAAAAGTCTCACCATCCTTACAAGGTGCTGGTTTCAGCACACCTGGCACACCCTCCCTGGAGCTGGCGTAGTCAGGGTGCCTGATGCCAGTGTGACACAAAGCTTTTGTCTTGCAGTTCCTCCCAAAAACCAGCAGCTCACGAGTCTCACGCAACATTCGCAGAGCTTCCAGTTGCAAAACCAAACCTTTAGTGGCATCAGCAGCGCTTTGTGCTGAGCCCTCACTAGCCCTGTCTGTAAACACTCGGTTGGATTGCCCCCTCCCAGAGGCAGGAGCAGCCCCTCCGAGCTGCTGCAGCTCTTCCTTCCCGTTCACAGGCAGACGGAGCGCGCCGCCGCTGAACCTCACCGGCCTGCCGGGCACCGAGAAGCTCAACGAGAAGGAGAAGGAGGTGAGGAAAGCGTGGAAGGATCGTCTCTACAATCTGTGTCTCCACAGCACAGGGCTGCCTGGGGAGCTGTGAATGTCACCTCAGTCACGGGCCCTGACTGCTCTTCCTCTCTCACAGAAATCACTCCGGTTTTCCAGTTGGCTTCTTAGTCTCCTGTGCTACACACACAGCACAAACTGATTTAGCAAAGAGAGGAGCAGAGCACCGGGGTGTTATTTGGTGCTGTTACCACATCCATCTCCCTGCCTGCTCTGTGAGGCTGGGCTGAGCAAAGGGGTTAATTTTTCTTAATGAACACCGGTTGTTTTTCAGCCCAGTGCAGGCCTGTCCTCTTAATTCAGTGAACAATATTGAAACAAGAGATTATTATTTCTTCATAGAAGTGCTGAGGTGTCCTTAGGCTGCCCCGGGCAGGTTGCAGTGCCCGTGAAGCTCAGCTGTACCTCAGCCTCCCCTGTGTGCATGTTTCCCTTGGCTGGAGCTGGCAGCATTGGCAATCAGCTCCTGGCTCCGTGTGGAACTGGCATTTCTGCTCCATTCTGCACGGGAATAATGGTGGCAGGACATCAGTGTGCGTGTGGAATCTGATTTCCTGGTCAGCTGAGACAGAAAGTCTGAGGGCTGAGGAATTCTGCAATTTCCTATCCGTGAGGAATGAGCATGAAGCATTTCCTTATTAAAGGGAGGAGACAGACAGTTTCTCCAGCAGGAGCAATGCCATGCTCCTGGAAGGCAGCTGGAATCTGGGAGCTGAGCAGGAGCTGTGCAGCCAAACAGCTCAGGGGCCGTGCAGAGCCATTCCTTACCAGACTTCCAACACGGAATGCCTTCCCTGCACAGCTTCCATGCCAGACTTGAGGAGGGGGAGCTGCTTTTGCAGAAGGTATTAGAGCCTGAGTCTGCAGGGGATTAGCAGCCAGATGCCCTCCCTGGCTCCTGGCCAGCCAGCCCAGTTGCTGCTTCCAAGTCTGGCGTGTGTGCTTCCCGGGCTTGGGAAGGAGCAACGCCCACACAGGGCACACTCAGAGCTGTGCTCTGCGAGCCCAGGGCTTGCTTTCATCCTCCTCCTTTATTTTTCCATCAGGAATGTTTCTGAACGCAGCAGCCAGCAGGCTCCTCCCCTCCCTACCTGTGGATCCAAACAGCTCCTCACGGCATTCCCGTGTGCCTGCCCTGTGCAAAGAAACACTGGAAGTGTTCTCAGGAAAACACTCCCCGTGCTCCTCCCCCAGCAGGGCTCTGGGAATGGAAGAACATGACAAGAGCTGGTGTTTATTAACTTCACCTTTTGTCTTGCAGCTCTGTCAGATGGTGAGGCTGGTCCCTGGAGCCTATTTGGAATATAAAGCTGCTTTAGTGAACGAGTGCAACAAACAGGGAGGCCTGAGACTGGCGCAGGCTCGAGCCCTCATCAAGATTGATGTGAACAAAACCAGGAAAATCTATGACTTCCTGATCAGAGAAGGGTACATCACAAAGGCCTGAGGACAGGCAGCAGTGCTTGGCTGGAGCAGGCAGATGTGGAGAAGCTTTGAAGTCGCTTTGACAGCGCTGAAAGATTTCACCAGTGTTGAATGAAGGACATTTCCTTTTGTTCAAAACCTTTTGGGGCTTTTTTTTTTCCTTTTTTTTTCCTTTTTTTTTTTTTTGTAAAAACAAGTAGGGAGCTTTGTTAAATTGCATGAATGCTGACATTTGTCTGGGTTCCTTTTGACTCTGCTGTTGTCAGGATTCCTCTGCCTCGCAGCGCTGGGAAGGATCATGTGCCATATAAGCTGATCTTAAACGTGAATGGGCATTCATTCCTCACACCTCCTGTGGCTGCAGAGAGGATCACGGTACCCCTGTGCTGGTGGTGACAAAGAATAAGGACACGGTCACACTTTTTGCAGTACAGGGTATAGAAATGCAGTCCCTCCCTCCTTGTGTTCCTTCCTAAATCAGCAGCAGCTTTCAGAGGCGACAGCACGTGCCCAAGGGTGTAAAAATAGAGCTTGCAGTGGTCCAGTCTTTTTAACTTAATTGTGATAAAGGATGGGAAAGGACGTGGCAGGGAAGCTCCTCAACAGTTGTGACTTTTATGTGGTATTAGCACATATCCCAGCAGGAGGGCTCTGCACAAAGCAAGGAGCTTCAGCCGCTCCCCCTGTCATTTGGGGGTGTCAGGTTAAATATAATCCTTCAATTGCAGTCTTCTGCTCCTTGGGAAGGCTGGAAGCTGCAGCCACTGCAGCTCTTGGGAACAGGAATGAAAAGGTTCTCGGGACCCTGATGTTCTCCCACAAAAAAAGGAGTGAAGGAGCTCCTGTTTGTGGGGTTTTTTCCCTCAGAGTTACCAGTGACACGCCTGAGGAGGTGCCACAAGTCACTGCTCAAACACAGCCCCCGTGCCATCAGCTGATCCAGGAGCTTCAGTCCCAAACGTTGGGATCTGGCAGTCAGGTGGATGGTGAAGATGGCTCTCTGCAGCTGCAGCCTGGTGTTATTCGCACAGTGATGTGTTTGTCAGACAGCTTCCTGCTAAGGTGTAATGCTGGAATGACATCCCACAGGAAGGCCGGGAGCCAGAGCAGCCGGGGTGTTGGATGCTCCCAAGTTTGGGATCTCGTGGAAGAGCCCAACTGAGCTACAGCTGCACCAGTATCTGTCTGAGGCGTTGAGGTTCGGGTTGTTGTTTGTTCCCCAAGAGTCATTATCCTGTGGACATGAGGTACCATTGAATGTGAAGTATTTTGGTTTGTAATAAAATCAAAATGACTTGAAACAATCTTACATCCACGTCCCCAGACTCGGAGCGAGACTGTAAAGGTCACACAGCTGCCTGGATCTATATCCATCAGCTCCTCACCAGGAGAGAGGAGATAAACGCCCAGCAGCGGCCACAGGGACGCAGCCACTGCATTTCCTAGCAAATATTACCAGTTAAAAACAGAAATAATAAACGACAGGTTGGAGATTAAAGTCCAGAAATTGAGACTGGGGATGCCAAGGGAAGGGCACAGTAAGCTGTGAAACCTTGGGGATGTTTTTCCCACTTGTCTTTTAACAATTAACAGCCAAGCTGCCTTTCTTTTGCCCAGCCTTTGGGGTGACCTGCACCCAAAGGGGCCGAGGGCGCCGGAACCATCCTGGGGTTGGTTTGGGGGCTGCTGCTGTGGCTGGGGAGCACCAGCCCTCGCTGCACTCCAGACTCACGGCTGGGGGATGCAGATCCTTAATTACAGACTCGGTGGACATGGAACATAAAACATGCAACAAGGCTGGAGATGGGCACTTCGGGCTGGTGGCACCTGCGGAATTGGTGACACCAGGGCCGGGGTGACGCGGGGAGGCTGCGGCTGCTCCAGCCCAGCAGGGGCTTAGTCACAGCACCGAGGTATGCGCGGAATGAGTCCTCCCGGGGCTGTGTTATCCGCCTGTCATTAAACCATCAGTGCTGGGGGCTTTTTTTGGGACTCACAGCTGCCGTCACCCCAGCAGCAAACGCACTGGGCCCGCTGGTGACTCAGCCCGGGAGGTGGGGGCTGCCTGGAGCAGATCCCGGGGGCTCCTGCCGCCCCAGCAGCGGCTCCTGCTCCCCACGGAGCAGATAACACCGATAACAACGGCACACAAGGAGCCCTACTTTTAGTGCCTGCTCAAATTCCCATCAGGAGGGGCCTGTGAAACCTAAACCACCTCCTTGGGAGAAAACACCACGCTGGAGCAGCAGCTTTTGAGCTGTGGTTAGAGGAACCCCAGGCTGCCATCCTGGTGAGAAGGGAAAAGGGGAAAATCCAAACCACATGGTGATGCCCCATAGTGATCTCTGGCCTTCCAGCAAACTGGCTGGGTGACCTTCCAGGAAAAGCCAGCATGGATTTATTAGTGACTGTGGAGAAAGCACACACGGTGGCACAGGCAAAGCACATTCCCACAGCCCTCCCTGTGACTGGAGCCGCTGGACGGTGCTGGGACTGAGCCCATCAGCAGCACCAGGCACAGGAATTCCTGCAGCCCCCAGCCCACTGGGCCTCTTCCCACCTGGCTGCTGCCCAGGGAGCTGAACACACTTCCACGGGGGAACCACAGCCTGGCCACTCATCCCAGCTGTGTGCTGTCACGCCTGGCAGAGCTGGGTCGGGACCATGTGGAACCCTACAGGGAGTAGGAAGAGCATGGGGAGCAGAGATGGGGTCAAGCAGAGTGGGAGGTGTTGGGCAATGCCTGCCCCCCCGCAGGCTCTCCATGGCCACAAGCAAGGATTGTGAGCACGCTTTGCTCCAGGGAATGCACCCTGGAATCTCCTGAGCTCCCCGTACCATCACCAACATCTCATTTCTTTTGCAAAGCCTGTCTGGAAAGTCAGTGTTTCATGAGCCAGGCGCCAGCACTCCCCAATGGCAGTGAAATGGGAACAGATGGGAGCTCAGAGCACCTCATGCAGTGCTGGAGGAGCAGGCACTGCCAGAGCACCTCCAGGCCCAGCTCCCAGGGATGTCTGGGGTCCCTGGGACGGGCCAGCCCCCAGCTCAGCTGCCCAGGAGGCAGGAGGTGCTGTGCAGGCTGCGATGGGGAGGGAGCAGTGAGTGCCCTGGGGAGGCTGAGCTGCCAGGCCATGTCAGTGCCCCAGCCCCTGCTCCCAGCCTGGCCACAGAGCCCGGCCCTGGGCTGTGGAGAGGGATCAGGGCAGGACACGGAGCATCCCGGAGGCACACGGGCACAGCCCCGGCTCACGTGGCTGCTCAGCCCCTGACTCAGCGGGTGAGCACCCGATGAAACTCACCCCACCCTCCCGACACAAACCAGCACCCTGGCACCCTGGCATCTCAGCGAGGGAGCTGCCAAAACAGCCCACGCTGTGGGGTCCCTGCACTGCACAGCATCCCTCTGCCCAGCGAGGGGCCAGTCAGTGCAATAACGGGACCCCAAATGCATCAAACACAAACAAACAGCAGCAGAGCTGCTCCTCCTGACCCTCGAGAGCCCACGGTCACCCACAGCCCATCAGAGGGAAAACTGGCCTAGAGGGACAGCACTTTGCTCCATGAGGCACCTGGGTGGCCAGGGGCAGGCGGGGATCCTGGCACGCAGGGCAGGGCACAGAGGTTGCCCCGGTGGTGATCAAGCTTGTGGCACACATGTGGCTCCTCACAGCCCAACACACCCAGGCTGTGGAAACACTTCCCATTTCACCCACTGCCCCACAGATCAGAGCACCCTGTGGATTTGGGAAGGGTGACACACCCTCACGGCCACATCCTGGGAGCCCATCAGCCAAAATCCTCCTGCCCAGGGAGCTCAGATTGGAACGCACTCCCCTTCTGCTCCTTGTGCCACTGGAAAGCCAAAGCCGTGCTGTGCCTGCCCTGCTGTGCTTGACGTCCCTGCGGAGCTGTGACATCCCTGCGGAGCTGTGACATCCCTGCCTCCTCAGCGAGGACTGTGACCCACATTCTGCCACCAAAGCCCCACGTGGTGACCCAGGCCCGGGCTTTGTTCTCGCCCATTAAGGAGCAGCAGCTCGGGGATCTCTGCTCCGGCTGTCACCTCGCATCGGGCGCCAGGCGGCCGATGGCCCCGCGCCGGGATTTGTCCCCACAGGAGCAGTCACTGCCTCCCCTGGGCCCCTGCTGCCATCAGCGAGGCCAGGAGGGAAGGCAGCACCCCAAACCAGCCCCTCCAAGGCTCCCTCCAGCTGGGGGTGCTGCCAGGGGCTCAGCGCCTGCTGCTCCATGCTCCGACCACCCTGGATGCAGCTGTTGTGCCAAAACCAGGAGGTCCCAGTCCCTGGGCTTTTTGCCTCACTCAGGGACCTTTCTCTACATCACACAGGTTCAGGTCAAAGGCAGGGAAGAGTCAACTCTGGTGTAGCTATGGGAACTGGAGGGGAGGGATGGATGGATGGAGGGATGGAGGGATGGAGGGATGGATGATGGATGGATGGATGGATGGATGGATGGATGGATGGATGGATGGATGATGGGTGGATGGATGATGGATGGATGGATGATGGAGGGATGGATGGATGGATGGATGGATGGATGGATGGATGATGGATGGAGGGATGGATGGATGGATGGATGGATGGATGGAGGATGGATGATGGATGGATGGATGGATGGATGGATGGATGGATGGATGGATGGATGATGGATGGATGAGATGGATGGATGGATGGATGATGGATGGATGGATGGAGGGATGGATGGATGGATGGATGGATGGATGGATGGATGGATGGATGGATGGATGGATGGAAGCCTGCTCCCCTCTCAGCAGGCCTTCGTGACCCTGAGCACACCCTGCACGGAGCAGGGGAACACCCGTGATTAAGATAATAGCCCTAATGACCAGCTAATGGCTCGTGGTCAGGCGCACCCTTCGGGAATGTGCCGGCACCCACCGCGCTGTGCTCACCCCAGCACAGCCAGCGGGCATCTGCCAGGTTGGGCTGGGCAAGCTGGGTTCAGAATCACAGAATATCCTGACCCACCAGGACCAGAGTCCAAGTCCTGACCCTTCCAAAGCCATCACCCCCAAAGGAACCGCGGGGTGCCATCCTCTTTGCATCCTCTGTCCCACAGCAAACGCACAAAGCTCCTGGCAGGGCGCAGGTTAAAAGCACCAGTTGCACCAGCATTAGAAACACCTTTGCAGTTGTGTCAGTAGCTAAAAACTGCCCAGGATGAGCAACTGGAGCTGTGCAAGAGCCTTTTCCTCTTTCAGCAGTGGTGAGGGGGAATGAGGGGTTTAGATGCTTGCGCAGGGAATCCCACAGGCTGCCACTCAAACCCATCCTCGGCTCTCCCTACGCTGCCCAATAAACACCAGCCCAGGCTCGCCCTGCCAGGGCTCCGAGCTCCCCGGCCGGGGAGCCCAGCTCCAGGGGGACACCCCGGGGGCTCAGCAGTCTCTGAGCTCCTCACAGAGCTGATCATCACCCGGTGATCACCCAGGATTGTGTCTGCCCCCGAGACGGTGCGGCTCCAAGGGAGGCAGCAGAACTGATGCAACACGGAGGCAAAGCAAACCTTGAGCTTGGAGAGCCAAAACCCTCACATTTTTATTTTTTGGCCTTTTGAGGTTTTCTTAATTTGTCTATTTTTGTTCCTCGCCCACCTCCGCGCGGAGTGTGACGCGAGCCCTCGCTGGAGAGGCTGGGTTTTAAGGGAGAGCTCTGGCTGCTATAAAGCAGCGAGGTTCTTGGAAAAACAGCCTCTGGAGCAATAAACAGATTTGGAGCTGAGGGCTGTGAGGGACGGCTCCATCTGGGCTGCTGAGTCATGAAACCTGCCCGAGCGAGATACCAGCCGAGGGCTCGGGCTGGGGGAAGCTTCCTGAGAGGGATTTGGGCTATTTCAGTCGGAGCGTGCGACAACAAAACCAGAAAGCGAACAAAAGCGGGCTGGGGTGGCCACGCTGCGCTCCAGCAGCCGCGGGGTTAAGGCAGAGGCTGCCCCCCTCCTCCACCTCCTCCTCCTCCCACCTCCTCCTCCTCCTCTGCCAGTGCCAGCCTTGTCCCGTCCCTGCCATGGTGGTGAGGCAGTGGCAGCAGAGCCTTCACCTCAATCCCACAGTTTGCAGCCGAAGACAAACTCTGTCCCCTGTGCTGTGCGGATCCCCTAAGCCACGGCATCCCTCCTCGGGGATCCCCATCCCTCCATGGGGATCCCAGCCTGTGGCATCCCTCCTCAGGGATCCCTATCCCTCCATGGGGATCCCAGCCCATGGCATCCCTCCTCGGGGATCCCAGCCTGTGGCATCCCTCCTCGGGGATCCCCATCCCTCCATGGGGATCCCAGCCCGTGGCATCCCTCCTCAGGGATCCCCATCCCTCCTTGGGTATCCCAATCCATGCCATCTCTCCACGGGGATCCCAGCCCATTCCAGCTCTCCACAGATACCTGAGCCCACCCTGCCCTGGGCCAGGGTCCAGCCTGGCCCCCAGGACGGTGCCACAAGAAGCCCTGGGAGCCACAGGGCCACCTGACATTCCTTCACTGTGCTCCCAGCGTGGGGAGGATTGTGGCTTGGGGTGCCCTGAGTCACAAAAACCAGGTCCATCTCCCTCTCTCAAGGCTGAGCCCCTCCCCAGTGAGCACCCATCGAGCTGAGGGACTCTGGCACATCCCCATCCCCAAAGGGACCCCACCTTGTCCCCACACACGCTGGCAGGGTCCCCACAGGGACATGGCATGTCCCATCCCTAACAAGGGATGTCCTGCCACATCCCCCATGCTGTCCCATCCTCACCGAGACCCTGCCACATCCCTGTGCCCACAGCGACCACCTGTCCCTGCCACGTCCCTTCACTGACTTCGACACACCCCATCCCCACAGGGACCCCGTCATGTCCCCACTGGGATCCCCATTGTCCCCATCCCCACATGGACCCCATCATGTCCCCACTGGGACCCTCACTTGCTTCCACTCCCGCAGGGACTCCCATTTGTCCCCACACAGAGTCACATCCCCACCGGGACCCTGATGTGCCCCACAGAACACCCCAATTTCCCCTTCCCCGCAGAGCCCCCGTGTTTTCCGTGTTTTCTCCACAGTGACACTCAGCTGTCCCCATCCCCACAGGGACCCCGTCGTGTCCCCACTGGGATCCCCTCCTCCCGTCCCCACAGCAGCCGCCGCTCCCACAGGCCGCGGGGCCCGGCGGCGGCGGCGCCTTTAAGCGGGGCCGGTCTCCCGGAGCCCCCGCCCGGGGGCCGGGCCGGGCCGCCCCCCGTAGCCTGGTAACGGCGGCTCTGCGGGCGGGGGCGGCCCCGGCAGCCGCGGTCAGGTGGCACCGCCGAGACGGAGCCGGCCGAGCACGATAAAAGTCCCGGCCCGCCGCCGCCACGGCCGCGAGGGAGCGCGGAGCCGCCGCCCGGGAGCCATGGTAGGGCCGGGCAGGGCCGGGCGGGGGGAGCCGGGCCGCTCGGGCTGGGGGATGCCTCCGTTCCCCGCCGTGTTCGCTGTCCCCAGCCCGCCCCGCTCGCTTACGGTGCCTCCGGAGGGGCCCCCGGCGGGCGGGACGGGACGCGGGGAGGCTCCGGTCCGCGGCGGGCTCAGGGTAGCGGGGCTGTGCCGCGGGACGGGGCGGCGGCGGCGCTGCCGGGCTGCCCCGAGGAGCGGGACGCGGCGGGGAGCGCTGCTCCGAGAGCGGGGGCACCTCCGAGCCGCGCCGGAGCAGCCGCGGGCACGGCTCCGCGGGTTCCTCGGCGTGGCACCGGCCCCACCGCGGGCTGTGCTGTGACGGGGCTCCAGCCCTGCATCCTGGCTCAGCACCCACCGCTGGCTCCTGCCCTCGGCACCCCCAGCCCAGCATCCATCCCTGCATCCTGCTCCTGCACCCCTGCTGAGGGCTCCCATCCCTGGAGCCTGCCCTCGCTCCCATCCCTGGCTCCTGCCCATCAGCCTGCTGGAGTGGAGCGCCCATCCGTGGCTCTTGCCTTCTCCTCTCCACCCCTAGATCCTGCCCTTGCACTCCTGCTCTCTCTCCCATCCCTGGCTCCTGCCCATCAGCCTGCTGGAGTGGAGCACCTATCCCTGGCTCTTGCCCTCTCTCCCATCCCTAGATCCTGCCCTTGCACTCCTGCTCTGGGCATCCCTCCCTGGCTCCTGCCCTCGCTCCCCTCCCTGGCTCTTGCCCTCTCTCCCATCCCTTGATCCTGCCCTTGCACTCCTGCTCTGAGCATCCATCCCTGGATCATCCTGCTGGAGTGGAGGACCCATCCCTGGCTCCTGCCCTCGCTCCCATCTCCGGCTCCTGTCCCCAGTCCCTTCCCTGGCTCCTGCCCTCCCCACCCCCAGCTCCCAGGGCACCCCCGTGTCCCCAAGCCCCGGCGGGTGCCTGCAGCTGCCCGGCCTCACATCCAGCCCGGTTGCGTGCACGGCCCTTGACTCAGCTCCGGAGCAGCTGCTTTGAGCAACACCGGTAATCAATGAGTGGCATTTGGCTGTAGGGAGATGGGGCAGGATTATAACCTGTTCGACTGGGCAGCAAATGAGCCTTTTATTCGGGAGGTTTGAGTGTTGGCAGATGCCTTAATATCATGTTGCAAGTTCAGTTTATCCCTAATGCCCCTGCCTCAGGAATGGTGGAGGATTAGCACTGACAAAACACTGTTTTCCCTTATGATACACCGGATCAGCTGCCCTTCTCTGGCAGGGAGAGCATTCCTCCCCCAGGCCTCGCTGTAAACCTCGGTGTTTGCTGTGTTCTCGGTGCTTGGGACGGGCTCTGTGGCACTCTGGTTCCCAAGGAATGAGAAGGAAGGATCCCTAATTTGGGGGACACGTGCTGTTCCCCGCTGGCAGAGAGATCCGATGCCACGACTTGGCTGACGTGACCCTGGTGGACGTCAGGGGAGCAGTAATGCAGCAGGTTTTAATCAATTTGTGCCTGCAAGGTGTGAACGTGCAGCTCTGCCTGTCCTTCCTGCCCCCGAGGGCTCGCCTGGGTCCTGGACAGGGACACAGATCCCGGTTTCCTCCAGGAACAAAGGTGAAATCCCGGGGATTTCATCCGAGCCCTCGCTGCGGGGTCTGCTCTGGGCTCTGGCACTGCTTCCTCCTTGGTCAGGGCAAGATGGAAATTTGCATGGCTTAATTCAATACCTGATCCCAGCTGGAATCTCAGAGCTGGAAGGCCAGAGAGCTCATGCTGCTCCAGTGCTAGAAACGTACGGGGTGTGGGGGGAAATCTTCTGCCTGAGCCAGGCTCCATGGGAGGGAGGAAAGGGAGGCAGAGCTGCCCCAAAAAACTCTCAGGTCTGTGCTCTGGGAGCCAGAACCAGCTTTGTCCCACAGAACCAGCCACCTGCACGGCTGGGCATGCAGGAAAAGGCTGGGAATGAGGAGTGGGGAAAAGGCAGCTGGGCAGGGCAGGGGGGCCTGGGAGCACCATGCACTGACCCCACCAGAGCCATCTACTACAGGCTGTTCACCACAGGAGCCTTCCAGGCTTCCTGCCACTGCTGCAGGACTTTCCTTCCAGGGTGGTTTTCCCTGGAAGGGAGGGATGACACCTCAAACCAGGCACGGGAGCTTCTCCCAGCCCCTCCTCTCCAGGTACACAGCACACACGCCCATTTATCGCTTCAGAAAGGACACTCTGAGCAGCCCTAACATGCAGAGAGGGCTCTGGCATTTGGAAATGGCTGAGGAGTCTCTGAACAGGAGCCCCAGCTCCCTGGATGCTTGGGAATAAAGCCAGGAACTGGGAGGCAAAGGCACTGCCCACCCTTCCTGGGGCACCTGTGGTGCAGGCAGTGCGTGGGCTCAGCTCACACAGCTACTCCCCTGCTTTAAAAATAGTATAAAATTATAATTATCAGGCAGGTTTGGGGTTCCCAGCAGGAAGGATCAACAGGTGCTGCCACACTCACCCCTAGGCCAGGTGGGTCAGAGCTCCCAGGCCAGTGAGAATTAATTCTCCTTTATTTTCCCCATCCCACCCTGCAGTGTGGGGGGGTCTGCAGGTCCCTCCCTCGGGGGGCAGGAGTCCTTCACGGAGGAAATGTGATTTTGCACAGTATCCCTGGAAAAGAGAATTCCCCCACCCTGGAGCAGCCAGAGGGAGCTCCTGGGAGCCGAGGGGCGCTGGCCCCGTGCTGCTCACAGGGGAGGAACTCCACGTGTGAGCTCCATCCTCCCCGAATCGATTGAAATGGGCCTGTGTTGGGTAACAGGCAACCCCCTGGATAGGCTCGGAGCTGCCCTCATTCCTTCCAGCTGCTGCGGGCACATCCTGCTGCTCCCACCCTGCCCAGCCAGCCCTGCCCGCCGGGAATGCCTCCGGAGGGCAAGGTGCCACCCTCGGGTCCATCAGGCTGCCCGCTCGGAGCCCCCCCGGGAAGCCAGGCAGCTGAGAGCAGGCACCAGTTGGCCCTGGCTCTGGAAAAGGCCGGGGTGAGGCCAGCCTGGAGGCACCGGAGCGTTTCCAGGACACGTTGCAGTGAATTTGCAGCTGTCTTCAATTTCATGGGCTCTGGGGTGGGCTGGGGCAGAGCCCCAGGAGCAGCAGGCACAGCCCTGGGCCCGGCAGGGTCACACACCAGCAAACACGCCAGGTCCCCGTGTTTTGTTCCGCTAACAGGGAAGAGATTGTGTCCCTCCTGTCAGCTGTGACTGCGCAGGGCACGGCTCCGGAAAAAACAAGGCTCCATCTTGCAGCACCCCGGGAGCCGGAGCCAGGCGTGGGTCTGCTCCCTGAAAGTGCCCCCCCTGCTCTCCATCCACCTCCCCCGGGGTCACTCTTGGACACAGGGAGCAGGGGATGGAGCTTTCCTAAACTCCACCTGCAATCCAGATGCCATCAGCTGGCGCTGGAATAATCTGTGGCGCTCCAGAAGAGGCGGTGTCGCCACTCGGGGCTGGAAAACAGCCCTCAGCGCTCAGCCGAGGAGGGAACTGGTGCTGCACGCACTGTCGGATCCCTTCGTGCCTCCTCGGAGCTTAGTTCTGGATTTTAAAGCGTTTCACACGCCTCCCAGGAGTTTTTGAGCAGGATGCAGTTGGCCACGGCACTGCCCCGTGCTGGGGGAGCCCCGTGCCCCCGCTGCGCTCTCCCGGCGAGCAGCACACGGAGCCCGTGGCTCTGAGAGCACAGACGTGGCGTTTACAAGAAAGATGGTTTGTTTTTCTTGCATCAAATCCTCTCGCTGCTCGCCGAGGGAGGCTTGTCCTCGGAGCAGAGCGAGGATTTATAAATACCAGCGTGCCCCGGGTTGTGCCCGCCGCCCGGCTCGCTCCGTCCCTGCGGCCGGCAGCTCTCCCCGTGGCCAGAGGTCCAGCTGGCAGGACCCAGCTGGCAGCTGGAGAGGGAGCAGTGCCTGTTCCTGCTGTGGAAGGGGTTGATGCACGGCAGGAGCACAGCAGCGTGGCAGGGAGCACAGCAGGGTGACAGGGATCACGGCGTGGCCGTGGGCAGCGCCGCCGTCGCGGGAGCGGGTGGCAGTGGGACTCCAGAGGCTGCTGGGCTGCTGCCCTGCCCGTGGTGCCAAGTGGCATCCTCAGATGAGTCCTTGCACAAAGCTCACCGCCCATTCTTCCTGCTGGGAGAATGGCAGTCGGGGAGTGATTTTGGCTGGCAGGGCACTCAGACCCTGCTCAGCTGGGCACCCCGGGCTGGGTTAGAGTCACCACCCCTGAGCCTGGTGCCAGCCCGAGGCTCGGTGCTGCCCTGTGGGAGCAGAGCCTGGCCGTGGAGCGAGGGTGGCTCATCCTCAGCAGAGGCAGGAGGCAGTGGGTGAGCCTCGCCAAGCCTGGCGCCAGCGGGAGGGACACAGGAGTGTCAGCTGTCACCCCTCTGAAGGCAGCAGGCTGGGACAGGCTCCTGAGGGATTGCCAGCCCTGCATTCCAGGCACGGGGAGCAGGCAGGACTCTGTGCTTGCAGACTAACCTGCTTGCTCTGGGCTCGTTGAGCTTCCCCGGAGAGCCCGGGACTGGTTGCAGGGCGTCTTGTTGTGCGTTTTGGGCACGATTCCCCTTTTTGTGGATCCTCTGGGAAGTTACTGGTGTGTTCTGGCAAGCGCAGGGACCCAGCTGTGCTGGGAGCTGCACAAGCAGCCAGGCCTGCTCAGAGCTCCGGGCAGACAGATTATTATCTTGATTTAACATCTGACAGCTCCCATCCTGCTCGGAGAGGCCAGCCCAGGCTGCCAGCAGAATCAGTCGGGGGTTGGTCGCAGCATCCTCTGGCTCAGCCCAGATCACCCCGCCTGCTCCCCTTCCTTCTTTCCCGTTCCAAACCTGAGCCACTCGACCTTTCCATCGTGAGGATGTGCTGACGGCTCTGACCCACGCCAGAGGAGCCTGTAATGGCTCCAGGAGCACAACCAAAGGCAGGAGAGCAGAGCCAAGGGCTGGGAAGAGGCTCCCGCTCGTTCTCTCCCCTCCCGGCTCTGCTTTGGGCTCCCTTGGACTCAGCACAAGCAAGCCCTGACCCCAGAATGGCTGCAGTTTGTGCTGTCTGCTGAAATTTATTTGAAATGCCACTCTCCAGGACCATTTCTGAAGCAATTTGCTGTTCAGCCTGGCTGGGAAGAGCCCTGAGCAGGCTCGTTCATTCAGCGCCCGCGATATTGACTCTTCTCTTTACTGCAGGATTAGAGAGCATTTGTCATCTCCAAAATGAATAACTTTTCCTCTCCCGGGAGGGGGGAGAAGCCTTGCCTCAGTGCTGACATTTTGCACACCCAGCCCAGAAATCTTCTTCAAATCCCAGATGATGATCTGGGAATTAAACCAGGGGCTTCAGTGTCTCTGTTCCTTGAGCAGGGCCCACCCTGCACTGAAGCTGAGCTCCAGAGGGAGAGAGGCCTGGGGAGCTCTCACCTGTGCAGGTACCAGCCCCATGGTTGCGTTTCTGCCACACAACCCAACAGAAACTCAAGTGCCCCAGGGACAAGCCACAGCCTCAGCTCTCGAGACAGAGGAGCTGCATTAAAAAACAAACAAACAAACAAACAAAAAACCCTTAAAAATCAGAGCAAACCACCCGGCAGCACCAGAATAAGAAGGCAGAAGCTCAGACTTGCCAGCTCATTGTGTAGAGCCCGACCAGTTCTCCCTCCTGTCCTGGAGATCACAGTACTCAACTCGCAAACTCACCCTGTTTGTCATTTGAGCTTCCAGAGGTGTTTTCAAGTCTTTCTCGGGAGGTCCAGGAACCAGCAATGCTTTCCCGTGGGAATTTCAGCCTTTGTTAACAGGACTGCATTCCCGGGAATGAAAGCAAGGGAAACAAACTCCAGCTGTTGCAAGATCTGGAGGAGCAGAGCCACGAGCATTGCCAGCAGCAACCTTTCCAAGGGGCTGCACCACCACAACACCAAGCAGGGCATCGGGACTGCTGGATTGCTTTGGGAATCCTCTTACCTGGCAAGGAGCTGCTCTGGGGCCAGGAGATCCAGCCCAGGTGGGATCAGCCAGCCTTCCATGGGAGGCACCTCCTCCTGAGACTGGGGGAAGCACGAAGCTCAGCCTGGAGGTGCAGCAGGAGGTACACCTGAGAGCTGGAGAGAGCCAGTGGGTGCAAGATGAGATCCAGGCTGGATGGGGCTGGAGAAGTGTCCCCTCAGCAGGATGAGATCCAGGCTGGATGGGGCTGGAGAAGTGTCCCCTCAGCAGGATGAGATCCAGGTGGATGGGGCTGGAGAAGTGTCCCCTCAGCAGGATGAGATCCAGGCTGGATGGGGCTGGAGAAGTGTCCCCTCAGCAGGATGAGATCCAGGCTGGATGGGGCTGGAGAAGTGTCCCCTCAGCAGGATGAGATCAGGTGGATGGGGCTGGAGAAGTGTCCCCTCAGCAGGATGAGATCCAGGCTGGATGGGGCTGGAGAAGTGTCCCCTCAGCAGGATGAGATCCAGGTGGATGGGGCTGGCCAGGAGCACTGGGAAAGGACCTGGAGGCTTTGAAGAGCAGAGTGTTCTCCAGGCTGTAATTAGCCACTGGCTTCCCCCACCCCTGATTATGCAGAGGAGGGAAATGGCAGAACCCACCAGTCTGCCAGGGAGGGAGGAGGCTGCTCCAGTCCTGCCCCTGCCACCCCAGGGTCCCCCTGCCACCCCAGGGTCCCAGCCCTCCCCTCTGGGCTCTGTGCAAGAGCAAGGCACAGTGTGGAAAGGGATTTACTGTGGGTCAGGGCTGCAAGATTGATTAATTCATTCACTGGAGCCACCCAGAAAAAGGAGGATGTGATGGCAGGAGCACCTGGATGCCACCGGCCCGCTGCCAGCCTGAGTTCTCCTGAAGGACCACCTGCAGCCTCTGGGGATGTCAGGCCTTTGCAGGAAAGCCCAGTGACATCCCAGCTCCTTTGGAGAGCACTGCCAGTGCTGCTTTGGGGACAGCTCTGGATCCAGCCCTTGGCCAGGCTCCAGCACCTTTGGGCTGCTGTGACTCCCCAGCCTGTGCCAGCACTCAAAAACCCCAACCAAGGAGCGGTGGGAGAAGAGGTGGGGGTTTATTTCCCATGAGGTGGTGCACCCTGGCTGTAGCTAGCAGTGCAGAGGCTGAAGGGGCAGCCGGTGCCTCTCCCTGTGCCCTGCCAGGAGCCTCTTGTGCCATCAGCCTTCCCGGGCGCAGCCACGCCGGGCTGTGTGAGTGCTTTGTTCCATCTTCAGCGATTTTCTCCTTTTTTTTTTTCCTGCACTCAGCAACGGCTGGGAAGAGGCTTTTCATTCCTTTTCCCTTTCTCTGCCCCAGCACAATGAGGGGAATGGCTGCGTGGAGAGCAGCAGTGTTGGATTCCAGCGGAGTGCAGTGGGATAACGAGGATGGGCTGGGACAGGCAGGGGGACTCACGGGAGCAAACCAGGGGATGTGGGATGTGCTCGACTGGGACAGGCAGCTCACAAGCCCAGGGGATGTGGGATGTGCTGGGATAACGAGGATGGGCTGGGACAGGCAGGGGGACTCACGGGAGCAAACCAGGGGATGTGGGGTGTGCTGGGATAACGAGGATGGGCTGGGACAGGCAGGGGGACTCTCTCTGGAGCAAGCCAGGGCACTTTGGGCCGGGCAGGAGGGATGCAGGGCTGCAGCCCTGGGGATAGATCCCACCTGCTCACCTGGGGGAGCCGGAGCTGCTGCCAGCCCAGGCAGAGCAGCTGCTCAGCCTGGTGTGTGTGGGCAGCAGCGTGGCTCTGTCACATGCCTGAGCCAGCACATCGCAGCCGGTGGCACACGGTGGCATCCCGGGCAGCTCCCGCAGCACGGCAGGGACACGGGGACACGGCACCCGCCCCTCTGCCGTGCTGTGCCCCTGTGGCGGGCACCGTCTGCCCCCGGGCACGTGGGCTGTGGGCACAGCAGCCTCATCTCTCGCTGCAATAATGAGATTCTCCTCAAAATGTTCCCTCCTTCGGGCTGAGGGCTGCTCTGCCTCGGGGGGAGCTGTGTCAGCCATTCCGAGCCCCAGGGATGCCGTGTGTGCCTGCCATGGAACTGGGCAGAGCAGATGTGGCTGCCCTGGGTCCCTGGAGGAGTCCAGGGCCAGGCTGGATGGGGCTTGGAGCCACCTGGGATGGGATGGGATGGGATGGGATGGGATGGGATGGGATGGGATGGGATGGGATGGGATGGGATGGGATGGGATGGGACGAGCAGCTGTTTGCTGCTGGCATGGCAGCCCCAGTTTGCAGAGCGAGCCCAGCCTGTCACATGCAAATCCCTGGATAAGTTCCTGCCTGCAAACAGGAACCACTTTATGGAAAGCAGCAGAGCCCTTCCCAAAGTGCTCCAGCTCCCCCAGGAGCAGCCGGAGGCTCTGCCTTGCTCGGAGCTGGTTTGGGGTGGCTCTGCTCTCATCCAGCAGCGTTTCCCAGGTGATTCACCTCCACTCTGGGGGCGTCTGGGAAAGGAAGGGGGTGTTGGCCCCACGCTCAGCTTTTCGGGAGCACGGTGCTGTGGCTCTGGCATCAGCTCTGCCCCTTCCCATCCACAGGAACAGGGGGTCCCCCGTGGGTGGCACAGGCACCATCAGAAGGACACAGACTGCCCCAGCTGTCTGGACTTGGGCAGATGCTAAACAAGACATTAGAGCAAATTAATTACTTAAATGACTTAATTTTTTTTTTGAGCCATGACTTCTGTGCCAGCCTCAGATTCCTCTGTGCTCACCGTGACTCTGAGTGCCGTGCTGGCAGGGATTGGTGACATTGTGACGTTGGCAGCAAGTGCCACCCTGAGTCCTCATCTCTCTGGGGAAGCCGTGGTGCTCCCTCGCAGTTCTTGGACAGCCCCTAATTAGAGTCCAGCCCAGATCCCAGTACAATCCGTGCTCTTTTGTCTCCCCAGCCCAGCGTTGGCCAGTGTCCGTGAGCCAGCCCAGCCAGCAGCCCAGAGCACCGCGGCGCCGCTCCGTGACTTAGAGCAGGACTTGGTCACCAACTGTAAGTGCCCAAATCCTTGGCATTGCCAGTAAGAGCTGCTTGGGAGCAGGGATTTCCCCTGCTCAAAGAACTTTATTCCTCTGAAAAAAACCACACCTTTCCCTGCTGCTCCAGCTGGGTGACTGCAGTGGGGGAAGCTGAGCACCCGTAGCTGCAGCAAAACCCTTGTTGGGGTAGGAACTTTTGTAGCTTTAGTCCGCAGCTTCAGGAGCTGCTCAAGTGGCTGCCAGCAGGGAAGAGCCACGTTATGCTCATTAAGTTTCTGTACCACAGAGCCAAAAATCCACTGGCAGCACCACCAGCCGCTGCTGGGACCTGCTGGTGCTTCCCAGAGCATGACATGAGGGCACACAGCTGAGGGCAGGGGAAGCCACAGCCCTTTAAAGGACCCTCTTGACATAATTAGGAATTCTGGAGGGATAGATCCCTCTCCCCAAGGCCCTGAGCATCCCGAGTCCCCTCAGCTCTGCCAGTGCCACCAGGGTGGGCTCAGAGGTGCCTGGGCAGGAACTCCCCGGCCTGCACGGACTGGAGCCTTTCCCGTGCCCTTCTCCAAACAGAGAACACACAGACTGGCAAATTATCCATACTCAGGGCTCATCCCCTTGCCTGCAGCTTCTCCCTGGCTTTGGAGGTGCCCCAAAGGAGCAGGGGGAGTCAGAGCAGGGACCCTCCTGGCCCATGTGGCTCTCACGGGCGATCCCAGGCCTCGGCAGAGCATTAGTCAGGCATTAAAGCAGGACAAGAGCCTCCCCTGTCCCAGCCTCTGCTCTTGGGTTTTACTCCCAGCTTCTGACATAACCAGGTCACTCTTTCCACACTTGCCCTGCCCCCTGACTGATGGGCATGGACGTGACTCACTGCCTTTGCTAATGAGCCACTTTCCTCTGTTTATGTGCTTTGGCGGGGCCTTCCCTGCACCTAAAAAGGAGAAGAGTGGCACGGGGGAGAGGGCAGCGTGCTGGAAATCGCTGGCATCTGCTGTTCCTCACCATCCCTTTGAACCGTGGCCAGCTGGGAGGCTGTTGTGTGTAAGCATGGAGAAGGTGTAGCTCATCTTCCACGTGCTGCTCGGGGTGAGATGCTGTCCGGGCCCAAGGTAAACCCTTGGCGAGTAATCGCAGTTAATTAGGCTGAAGAGTTTTGTTGTCACTATCTGTAACGAGCACTGCGAGCCCAGCCCCACATTCCCCACGGAGCTTTGCCAGGCCACAGCGGGGCGAGCTGGGCTTTCCTGTTCCCTGGCACAGCCACGGCTCAGGGCCGGCTCCCCGCTCACGGCCCCGCTTGTGTTTTGCAGCGACTCAGCAGCGGGAGCTCTCGCCGTCCCGCCAGGCCAGAGCGTCCCTCCCTCGGCTGCAGATCCCCTCGGCTCTCTTCCCATAATGGAAGCCTGAGCGCCAGGATCCTCCATGACCTCCAGAAGCCACAACTCCCTGCCGAGAACTCTGATGGCTCCGCGAATGCTCTCCGAAGGCGCCCTGGGGGGCATCGCCCAGATCACGCCCTCGCTGTACCTGAGCCGGGGCAGCGTCGCCTCCAACCGGCACCTGCTGCTGTCCCGGGGCATCACCTGCATCATCAACGCCACCATCGAGATCCCCAACTTCAACTGGCCGCAGTTCGAGTACGTCAAAGTGCCTTTGGCCGACATGCCCAACGCCCCCATCTCGCTGTACTTCGACAGCGTGGCCGACAAGATCCACAGCGTGGCGCGCAAGCACGGCGCCGCGCTGGTGCACTGCGCCGCCGGCGTCAGCAGGTCGGCCACGCTCTGCATCGCCTTCCTCATGAAGTACCACAAGGTCTCCCTCTTCGAGGCCTACAACTGGGTCAAGGCGCGGCGCCCCGTGATCCGGCCCAACGTGGGCTTCTGGAGGCAGCTGATAGACTACGAGAGGAAGCTCTTTGGGAAGACCACGGTTAAAATGGTACAGACGCCCTATGGCATCATCCCAGACGTTTACGAGAGGGAGAGGAGACCCCTGATGCCTTACTGGGGAATTTAACGGGACTGCGGACGGGAAGCACGACGGAAGGGACGCGCCGTTCCGAGTCGACCAGACTGGAGATGTTCCCTTCTCCTTCTACGGCCAACTTTGGTTCTCTACCACACAGCAGAACCTCAATTCTCACCTCACTAACCTGCAAGGCCAACGATTCCCTTCAAAGCATTTTTCTCTAAGGGGATTTCCCATCTGCATCTCTGATTTAGCAAAACCAGGTCTCATCATAAGTTTATCCCTTCCCTAAAGCCTCCATCTTTTTTTCCTTTATTTTAGTCAGTTTATTAGGATCCTCCGAGGAAGGGCCTAAGAGGCACTGGGCAGAGTGGATGGCCCAAGTACTCTTCCTGCCACAGTAGTAGCCTGGATATTTCGTTATAGCTCGTTTGCTTCCTTGCAAAACCCTGCAGTGGCTCAGGAGCAGCACTGGCGCGGCCCTGCTGCACAGCAGCAGGTTTTCCAAGCACCAGGGAGGCAGGAATCAGGGGCTGTGGTGCTGGTGCTGGTGTTTTCTTGAACATCCGTAGTGACTCTCAGTATATAGCGTTTGAGATCTTTAGTCAGCTCTTAATTGTATTCAAAGTTAAGGGGAAAAAAAAAAAGGGAAAAAACGAACAAAAAGATTGAATCAGTCCGTGTCGGCCACAAGTAAAATAAAAATTGAGCAATTCAAATCAAATAAATACAAGATCCTTTTTCACTCATTCCATGCCAGGGCAATAGTCCTGGAATACGCTTCAACTGCTGGGAAACGCTGGTGTGTTTTGTGGGTGGAAAGCTGACAGATCTTGTCCAGATGTGGCTCAAGGCAGAAGCAGGAGGGTTGAAGCTGCTGGGCAGCCAAAGAGACGCTCAGGAATGTGTGCATGGCCCCTGCCCCGGCTGGGCTGTGTGTGCCAGCATCCCAGCAGCCAGCCCTGCCCAGGAGGGGTGAATCCCCTGGTTCCTGGGCTGGGCTGTGTGTGCCAGCATCCCAGCAGCCAGCCCTGCCCAGGAGGGGTGAATCCCCTGGTTCCTGGGCTGGGCTGTGTGTGCCAGCATCCCAGCAGCCAGCCCTGCCCAGGAGGGGTGAATCCCCTGGTTCCTGGGCTGGGCTGTGTGTGCCAGCATCCCAGCAGCCAGCCCTGCCCAGGAGGGTGTGAATCCCCCCGGGGAGGGGGTGAATCCCCCGGGTTCCTCAGCTCCAGCTCCCTCGGGTCCTGCCTTAGCCCGTTCCTGCCTCTCTCCATTCCGTCCTCAAGGTTATGCTGCATTCCAGGGCTGCTCCTCTCTGTCCCCAGGGTGGTGACAGAGGCCTGGCCCCGCTCAGAGCGTGCCAGGAGCGACTCCAGCCCAGCCCTTCCCTGGAGAAGCCTTGCTCCAGGGGCAGGGACTGGTTCCTTGGAGTGTGGCTGGAGCCCGGAGCGCCCCTGGTGCTCCTGAGAAGGCACCCGAGTTTCTGTTGCCTCTGGAGGAGGAGCAGGCAGAGTCCTGCGATCGCTGTCTGATTTAAATGAGATTCTATACTTGTAAAAAAAAAAATCAATAAAGATTAAACCAGAACATGTGTTGGTTTGCTGTTCCAAAGTGTGCCAGTGGAGCTCCAGCAGCAGCCTCAGGCCCAGCAGTGCCTTTCAACAGCTGTGGCTGAAGGATGTTTTCTGCTTTTCCACGAGTTCTGCCCCACTGAAATAAAGGTGAGGTTTGCCATCGGCTGCTCCCAGCTCAGGTTCCAGGGCTGGATCCCAGTTCCTGTGGCAGGCAGACACAGGAGACTCATCTTCCAAATTTATCAGGAGTTAAACTTCAGCCAGGGAACTGGAGAGTGAAAATCGAGATTAATCACTGGGCTGGAGACGTTCCAACACATGACATTTTAAAGGGAAAAAATGCTAAAAACTGAAATCTGCTCACAAAATTAAACTTTACCTAAAAATGGGCAAAGTAGGGTTTAACAGCATTTTTGGTATAAAAAAAAGGAAGCTTAAAAATTCTCCACTTTGAATTATTCTTTAGACTTTATGCACACGCTGCCCGAGGACTGAGGGGAGAGGGAGATGCTGATGTTCAGCCAAGAGGGCACCAAAGGCTGGCTTTAAACACAAGGGAAAGTTAGACCTATAAAAAGTGAAATTGCCTAATAAAACACACGAGGAAACAATTCACCTGAAATCCCCATTCAAGGTTCTATTACACTCTTGGTGCTTGTAGGGATTTCACTGCCAAAGCTCCTCTTGTATTCACTACAGCAAACGATTTTACACAAGTGTTTCCCCCCTCAAAATCCAGTTTTTTCTCCATTCTCAAATCTACAGAAACCAAGAAAAAAGAGCCCTGGTTTAGCTTGGACTGCTCGGAGCACACCCACTGGCTTTGAGGGGAACAGCCCTTCTCCTGCTCCCCACAGGCCTTTCCAAACGGTTTCTAAATTGTCTGAAGAATATTTTATATCTTCCAGTATTTGGTGAGACACCTTCCCCATCCCAGCCACAGAGCAGGTTTCACATTATGATATAAATATTTCAGCTTCCCAGGCTGTTCAGATATGAAACGAGCTTTTTATTCAACACGGGTTTGAATCTCAACACAGGATTTATAAATCATTGCAGGAATTAAGGGAGTAAACAAGGTACTGAAGTCAATTAATAACACTTATTCTCACTGGATTTAAAATAGCAGCAGCAACTCCAGCACAGCACAAACCCAAACAGCTCCAACTAATAATCACAAAACATTTCTGGAAGAAAAAGAACATTTGCCCAGAGGGCAGGAGAAGAATCACAATAGAAAGAGAAGTTTTCTGATTGCTCTTCTTCATCAAATTATGACACTCCTATTTTAACACCGAGAACTGGAATTAAATACAGGTGCAGAGTTAAAAGGAAATCCAAAGCAGCCGTTTGTACAATAGCAGCTTTTATTGGGAAGGCAGGATTTGTTTCAAGTTTATGGTTCCCAGTGCAGCTGCCAGGACTCAGAGCAGTCCACGGGTGTCCAGGAGCTCCTGCTCAGCCCACGGCAGGGATGGCAGGGGAGCAGGGCTCCCACCAAACCCAGCCAGGAGCAGCTGCTGCCAGGGAGGAAAGGTCTTGGAATGAAGGGCGAGTGCAGGAGGTGACAATGCCAGGGCACTGGGGACCTCGGGGGGCACACAGCAGCAGGGAGGGGCAGGGGAGAGGCTGGAGCAGCCTCCAGCACCAGGGGGAAGCTGCCACGGCAGGGGAGCACCAGGAACACAACGGGGTTAAGCCATAAATACATTAAATAACCCAGCAAATAATTCCTCAGAACTGCAAATGTGCACAAAGAGACAGAAACCCCACAGGTCACGCCAAGGCAGCCCCTTTTATCTATCTAAAAAAACCAAAGAAAATCTCGTTTCTCTTCTCCAGTGAGAGAATCCATGCAGGAAAAGGAGTCTCAGGTCTGGGACTGGACACAAGCAGAGGGAAGGCAGCGGGGGAAGGTGGGCTGTGACAATCCTGTCACCTTGGATACAGCTTGGAAGGACACTGGGCTTTGGCTGGCAACAACATCCGAGGATGCTGAATGCTCCAGTGAGTCACTGGGATGACTGGGACGTGCAGCTGATCCCTCTCATCCCGGGGATCTCCGTGCAGACCCTCCCGGTGTTCCCATGGCTGAAGCTGCTGCCCCACAAGGACGGGGATGGTGCCTGCTCCTGTCCCTGCTCTGGGGGCAGGAGAGCAGCAGTGTCACCCCTCAGTGAGCTCTGCTGCAGCTGGAATTGTAAACGTCCATCCCTTTTTTCATGGGCCAGAGGACACGCTGGCTGCAGCTCAGAGAGGGGCTGGCCTGGTAACAGGCACAGAAAGAGCTCTACCCTTCACACCATGGCCTCTCATTTGTGGCATTTTCTTTCCATTGAGGGGAAAAAAATTCCTCTCCAGCAAAGTGCTGGGGAGCTGTGGTGGCTGACATAAACTCCCTTTTCCCAACACAGCATTCCCTCAGCACCAGCCTCTCCCAGAGAACACCTGCCAGTGGCTCCCTGTCCCCCAAACCCTGTGGGAGCCCTGGTGAGGGGCTCAGCAGCCTCACTGTGCTGGAAAACAAGGGCTGTGGGCACGAGCTGTGCTGCTGGAGCTCCTTCCCACCTAATGAAAGAAAGGGAGAGGAGCAAGGAGCTGTTTCCCTGCTTTTTTGGTAATTGCTGGGCAGGATGTGGGAAGCACAGCCCGGGAAATCTGCCTCTGGATCAGCTGGAGCTGCAGGCACACGGTGCTTGCTTCATGAATGAGCTAATTTGAGGCAGCAAGGAGATTTATTGTAATTGGTGTAAGGAAGGAGCCAGACACCTCTGAGCCAAGATTCTTTCATTTGGGCTAATTAATAGTTTGGTATAACTAAGCCTGTTTGTTTTTGAAACACAAAGCATCGTTTTCCTCATTGTAATTTCTGTTTCAGCAAACAACCACAGGTCAGTGTCAGGTACTTGCAATGGGGGCAGGATTACCTTGCAGAAGCTGTTGAGCTCTCTGGAGGAAAGGAACAGATGTGAGAGACTAAGCCAAAGAATTAAGGAGAAAGTTGCACCCCACGGATTTACAGCCCACTGCACTCCCTGCAGCCCTGGACAGGCTCCTGGGATGTCTCTTGTAACACCATGAAGCTCCCCCAGGTTTAAAACCCTGTCAGCAGCACTCCACTGCCTGCACTGTCCTCTGGACATTGGGTCTGAAGGAGGAACCGGGTACTTTAGATGCACAGGTAACATTTAGAGAGATCTGAGACACAAACCTGTCCACACAGGCACCTACAAAAGCAGGGACACGGTGCCTGCTTCAAACACAGCTTCTGAGACCACCAGATTCCAGGGTTAATTCCCCTTGGCTGTTAAATCCCACTCCCTGCTGCAGGAGCCAGGGGGTGTGCTGCCAGCTCTGAGTCACAGGAACACGTTGCTACAGGTAGCAGACTGCAGGAGTCACACTCAGCCATCCCATCCCATCCCATCCCATCCCATCCCATCCCATCCCAACAGCATCTCCACAGCCAAAAAAGGGAAAGAATCTCCAGAGCAGCAGATGTGCTGCATCAGCAGAGCCCAGCTTTCAGCAGGGCTGCAGCCATGAGCTCCCAAAAGGTCAGGAGAGACAAAACCCTGCCTGCAGCTCAGGACAAATCCAGGGAAGTTCATCTGTATTTACAACAAGGACTGTGAGCTCTGAACCCCAGCTGCCTGCACTGCAGAGTCCACACAGCACAGGGAAAGGACAGCAGTGTTCCAGCCCTCACCTTCCAGCACTCACCAGTTCTGCATCCAGCACAACTTCCAGCACCCAGCAGGGGAAGCACCAACGCCCAGCAGCTCCTTCTGAGTCAGTAATTCACTCTGCCTGGATGCTGCTGTGACTCATGGGCTGTGATATCACAGCAGCAAATACTTAAAGAACATCAAGGTCTGCGTCCCAAAAACGTTAAGGAAAAGATTTGCTTGCAAATACAGACTTCAAGTATTTAAGTGTTTCTATGCAAATCAGGCCAGCATTGCAGGATCCCTGGGAAGCTCCGTGCTGGCCTCTCCCATGCACAGGTTTGTGCACGTGGTTACCAGGCTGCTTTTAGACAGGAGAACCTTTTCATCATCCTCACAAAGACTGAAATGCCACTTTTTTTTTTTTCCATACTACATATTATCCAGTTACTCCTGAAACCTTGGCCATTACAAGTGAATTCTTCACCATCTGTAACAGTGGCTTTAATCTGTTGATTTTTGGACCAAGAATCAACCCCAAAGGTTTCAAACCCTGGCCCCAGCTGCAGCCTCTCTGCAGAGCAGTTACCCCAAGTCCTGCAGGATGAGACCCAAGGCTCCCCCTGCGGTGCAGCTGCTCTCAGAGCAGGTCTGGCAGGATGAGGCCCGGGGGTTTGGGCTCCACGCAGTTGATCCAGAAGTTGGCACAGCTGGCGTGGTACTGGTGCCCTCCGTAGGCCAGCTTGAAGTTATCTGTCTCGGAATTAAAGGCCTGCAAGAAGAATTGAAACAAGTGTGACAGTCTGATCCCCTGCAGGGTCTAAGCCTAGAGTGGGAAACGGCCCAGGACTCTCCCCTGAGCACCCCACCCCAGCAACTCCATTTGATTTCAGCTGCAGGAGGACAGAACCTTCAGCCATCACACCCGAGCCAGCCTACGCCTGCAGGAGGGAGCCCTGGCCTGACCCCTGGCAGCTAACTCACCTTGCTCCCTGCATCTTCTGCTTCTGTTCCACCTCCCTAGCCAAGGAGAAGCTTGTCCTGCTTGCCAGCAGACAGCTCCTGCATTTATTTCCCTGGCTCCAGCCTGGCTGTGGGTTAGGCAGGTGCAATTCTTGCTATTAGTGTTATTTCAGGTTGAATTTGATCAACTTCCTCCTGCTAATTGAAGCTGCTTTACAATAGGAGCCTCTGAGCGTGTGAAGCCATGAACAGGCTGAAACCACCTCGCTGTTTGTTGCTAGGAGATATTTTCCAATGCCTCACAGCTCCCTATTTAAAAAAAAAAAACATCCCAGCCCTGCTCTCCACACCCTGGATTTCCTGCAGAGATTTCTAAAAATGCCACTGCCTGCTACACAAAGCCAAGAGTCAATATTTCCAGCACAAAGCCCCTGAAATCCCCCCTCTCTGGCTACAGACACCCAGGCAGCACAAATTCAGGAAGTCAGGGATTTTCTAGCACACAACAGGAGGAGCACAAGCCCAGAGAGCTGGGCACGAGGCATGCAGACACACAGGGGGAGGCTCTGGAGCGTGTTAGTTGATCAGATCAAGAGTTAACGGCCACAAAACACGACTGGAGAGGAGGATTAATGATTGGCACCACTGAAATGACAGCTGAGAGCCCATCAGCAGCTCAGCCTTCCACACTCAAGAAGAATGAGTCTAGAAAGAATGTTTTTCACGGGTTCATACTTTTTTGGGAAGCTCTTCCACAGGTTTCTCTTCTTTCTGCAATAACGTTGAAACCAGAAAAAGTCAGGAAAAGTGCCTGGTTTTAACTGGCTGGCACAGCTCTGCACGTGTCCTGGGAGGCCCTCCCAGCTCTGCTAGTGGCAACAGTCCCCTCTGCTAAGCCATTTCATGAAGAAAAGTCATTAAAAGGTTTTTATTTGTTAAAAAAAGTATGCATTTTTAAATCTTAGTATGCCAGTTTCTCGCCCATCACAAACAATTAAGCTCAACCCTTTCTCTGCAGCTGTGCCACACCAAAGCCCAAGGAGCACTGCACATTCCAATTTAGGGTTTTATTGAGACCCAGCTACAGGTCAGAGCTTACAAATTAGAACCAGGAGGTTTTTTTTTTCAATGCACTCATCCCTGGAAGGGTCCAAGGCCAGGCTGGACAGCCTGGGACAGGGGGAGGTGTCAGGGGGTGGCACTGGGTGGGCTTTGAGGGCCCTTCCAACCCAAACCAGTCTGGGATTCTACACGTGGCAGCCCAGACTGTAAATTCAAATGGAATTCCCAGCAGCACACACTTACTTTGCTTCTGGAATCCACGTTCAGGAGGCACACTCCACAGGCAAGGTCCTGGGCGTTTTTAATCCCGGGGCGCAGCATGCAGGAAGAGAAATCCAGGGAGTTTTCATCTGGCTGAAGAGAGCAGACAGGGACTTTCAGTGCCTGAGAAAGCTGCATGATCAACATCAGTGAGCACCAAGAGCCAGGGTGGCACCAGCAGAGCTGTCAGGATGGCTCTGCCATCTCCAGCAGCACCAATCTGTAACTCTCCACGTCTTCAGAGAGGCCCCAGCCACAAAGGAAGGAATTCTTGAGCTGCACATTCCCAGCTCCAAAGGGGAAGGAGCACTGGGAGCTGGGGGAAGGCAAACAGAGCAGCTGCAGGTGTTTGTGCAGCTGTGGGGAGGGAGCCCTCCCAGCCAGGCTGGCGAGGTAGCTGCAGCAGGGACCACTGTCCTGCTCTCCCTGGCATTGCCTCAGCAAAAAAGGGCAGCTGGTTTTGCTGGTTTTGGGTTTTTTTTGATCCTACAATATGGCAGAGCAGTACAAAATGGGATATTAAGGTTAACCCAACCATGGAGTTCAGGCCACCAGCCACACACATGCTCAGGTTAAAGACAGGCAAAGGGTGGGAGAATAAACCTGTAAATCATAAATTACTGTGGTCATTTTTCCAGTACTTAACCTCACATTTCAGCCACAGGATAAATGATCAATTAAAACATTGCATAAAGATGATACAAAACTGTTCAAATTTTGCATTGAAGACAGCAATGCAAATAAAAACAATGACTGGAAATGCAAGAAGCTTAAAAAATGCTGTGATCCCAGGCCACGTGTGTCTCAATCCCACTGTGGCTGTGCTGCTCACACTGCCCTGCTGAATGGCCGGAGAGGAACTGGAATCCTGGAAGAAACCACCCTTGAATCTCGAAGTAGATCAATCAAATTAATAAAGGCACTCTAATATCTGTTTACCAAATGCATGAGTGAAGCAAACGAGAAGGTCATCCTGCAATTTGCTGTGAAAAACCACAAGGCTGTGCATAAAATTACCTTGTAACAAAATCCTTTAAAAGATAAAGTTAACCTTTCCAAGCACATGCCTGGGAGCTGGAATCCTTCTCTGCAGTCAATTGGCACTGCTGCATCCCTGAGGATCCTGTAACACCAGAGCTGTGGCTTCCCTCCCAGTGAACCCCCAGTGGGGAAGAGAGGCAGGATCAGGGGTGATCTGGAGAATCCCAGGAGTCACAGGTCCCTGGTTTGTGCGAGTTCAGCTGGACCCTGTGCTTGCAGCTCCTGCTGTGCCTCAACTTCAGCTGCAGCTACGAGCCAGGAGCTGCTGGGGCTCAGAGGACACAGGGCCAAGCTTTGGACTTTCAGTAATCCCTGTAATCTTCCCAGGAAAAGCACTTCAGCAACTGTATTTCAATCCACCTGTTTAAATTAGGAAAAGATCCTGGCAGCTCGTGGGATTGCTCCTCCAGCAGTGCCAGAGCTCTAACAGGTGAATGCAGGTTTACCAACTTCCTCTGCCAGGCAGGAGAATGCTGAGGATATGGATTTCCCAGGGTGGCAGGCTCTGTGCATCACCAAAACACCTGGGGAGGTTTAAAAGGTGCAGAAGGTGTGTAGAAAGGGACTGGCCATTTCTCAAACCTGCCTTGCAGGGAGTGACAGTGAGCTGGAGATGGGCATTTCAAGCAGAAACCAGGAATCCCAAGCCTTACTTATAAATGACTGTTTATGGGGAAGGAAAAACCTTTTGTGGCCACAGCTGCAGTGCAAGGAGGAAGCCACAGATGGAAAAGCTCAGAGGAAACCTGCCCATGGTAATGATGTGCTCAGTGATGCCTGGGGGGGTGTGCTGACCCTGAAGGCTCCTTGGACATGCACTGAGTCAGAGGGATCCATCCACTGTGCCAGTCCACAGAAAGGGGTGATTCCCCAAAATGATGAGTTTTTCCACGGTTAAAGGAAGTGATTTTGCACATTGTATCTCCTGCATCACAAACCCCACAAGGTATTTAATGGCAGGGTGCTTTTCCTGCCTCTGTTTGTGTCTGTTCTGTGCCCCTCTAGCCCAGCTCCTCTGCAGACCCTTCCCATGGCATGCTCCTGCTCCCAAGGGGCACCCTCAGAGCAGCCCTGCCTGTCCCCAGCCATGCCCAAAGCTCTCCAGCTCCCACCAGCCTGTCTGGGAGCTTTTCCTGGCAGTGCAGAGCAGGAGAGGCTGTTCAGTCTGTGGCAGGAACCAAAACAAACTCGGGCATTTCCAAATGCAGAGAGAAGGGGAAAAAAAAAAGAAGTTTAGTTGTTCCTGTGCTGCTCCACGGGGTGTTGTGGAATTGTGAGCATTAAAGCCAATTTCAGGGACATTAAAAAACAAGACATGTCCATGTCATTCTGGCTCTGTAAAATGGCTTCTTTGGGTTTTATTAAATCTGCCTTGCTGGAGATGTCCACAGACACCCAGCTGTCACTTAAACCATGGAGGCACCAAGTAAGACAACATCATGTTTGTGCATAAATAACACTTTTCTTAGAGGGTTTGGAATGGCTTTCACCAATAAGTTCATTTCCATTTCCCAAGACAAGAAACACAAACAGTCAACTCAGGACACCCAGCAAAGCCTCTTCAAATAAAATGATGACATTTGTTTTCACAACCAGGCAGCTTGTTCGGGTCTTACCGTGAGAGCAGCCAGGGACATGAAGCTGATGAGGTTGTTCCACACTTTATCAATATCCTTCAGCAGCTGCTGCAGCTTCTCACTGCACACAGCAGTTGCTTTGATGCCCAGCTCCACCCTCTTTGTGACTCTGTAGACTTCCACAACCCCTGTGGATGCAAAACAGGGGAGGATTGCAGAGAGTGCACTGCAGCCCCAGCTGGAGCTCAGAAGTGGCAAAACCAGAGTGGCTCAGCAGGGGTGGCCGTGGAGGGTGAGTTCAAAGCTGGGGTTTACATTTATTTGGCAGAAGAGTTCTTCATTATTCAGATGCAGGCAAAGATTAGGATTAAAAATAATGCCATTTGGGGAAGAGTGATTCTATATTCCTGGTTTTTAGGGAGGAACTCTCAGTGTAAAGCACGTGGAAAATTAAAACATACCCTGTAAATATTCCATGCCTTGTGCAGACTGGATAACTTCAGTGCAAACAGATGAACTGCTGATTCCATTTAAGGTGTCGTTGGCTTTCTTTATGACCTGGTGGGAATGAATTTCATAAAATGATGGGGTTTCTATCTTTAAATAATCATTACAAACAAGATTGCCCCCAGCAGAAAGCGTTACTCAGAAAAGGAGGCAAATTAAACAAGAAGTGATTGCCACACTCCATCACATGTTTTACACACTCCTGCTTAAGAATATCAGGGGAAATTATGAACATTTAAAACCTTAATGTATTCCCCCCAATAGTTTAATTACCAAAATAAGAGTTTTAAGAGCATGCATGCCTTGCTGTCTAATTTAATAAGAGCATTCACAGTTTGGGCTGTATAATACTCAAATGCAAAGAAGAAATGTTCAGGAGCACTGATGTGGCTGTGAAACGTCTCACAGCAGCACAGGAATGGTCCCTGGGCACAGCACACCAGCAGTTCTGTCCCTCAGGAAGCCCCGAGGAGCCAGGCACGGGGACCAGTGCCCTGAGCACACAACCCTGGGCACCCAAACACAGGAGCACCCTGCTAAGCAGAGAGCTGGGATATTTAGGGAAAAGCCAAACTAATGCCCAGCGCCAGGGAGATCAGTGAGGGGCGTTCAGCTGAGCAGGTGGCAGCTTTTGGTTTAAAAACTGCAATTCCCAGGGCTGATTCCCACACTTTCCCAAACACTGAGTGAGGCAGGTCCTGCAGGGAGGAGGGAAGGATCTGGAGGAGGAGGAGCAGCCACACTCACCTGCAGGGCACTCTCCAGGCACCTCTGCCACTCGTAGGCGTACCTCTCGCTCTCCTAGAGAAAGAGAAGGACAGGCTCAGTCTTGTTCCTGCACACAGTCCTCTCCCTCTCTCCTACACAGCAGACACACAGCAGACAGGTACTTCAAAAGACCGTTTGCAGATCAGCTGTGTGAACTTTTAACAGATCTGCTCCTAATTTCTCCCCATTCTTTCAAGATTCTCCATGCACCTGAACTCTGAAATTTGATTTCTGGGAGTGGGACTGAGTTTCAAAGGGAGAATGTATAGGGGTGGGGAAAAGTTTCATTGCACACACCTCGTCCTGACACATTTGTTCCAGTCTGCTGTTCTAGCAACGGGGATTAGCAGAATTTAATCTGAGTCCTTTTCCCATCTCTTCTCAGGATGAGCGAGAGAAATAACTACCACACAGCCAAAAAGTGATGCCATTTCCCAAAGCAAACTGTCTCTGCCAAAGCCGGGATTAGATTTAAACTGTAACTAATTTCCAGTCATAAGCTTAGGCTGCAAGGTCAAGTGATTCTGTGTTTCAGACAACACTCTGTGTCTTCCCACCTCCCTTTAAAGATGTAAGAGAAGAAACTCCCAGGTTCCACTCCAAACATCCGACTGCAGCCGGACACATCTCCCAGTCACGCCCACACTCAAACAGGAAAAGCCCCAAAAGGTGGGACACAGGAGGCCCTTGATGTCAGTGCCAGCTCCAGAGAGCTCCTCACCTCCACCTCCCCAGTGAGGTCCTTGTACTTGTCCCTGATCACGGGCAGGGCTGGCTTCTCGCTCAGGGTGTTCGAGCGGTCCCTGAACGGCTGCTCCAGGGCTGGCAGGGGTGAGGAGCGACTGATCTCTCTGTCCCCCAGGCTCAGGCTCCTCTTATGAGACCCTAAAAAGTCAGGTTGTAAAAAGTTATTCCTTGGCTCTAAAGACCCCAGGCTATTTAAAATGAACGAAGTGGCAGCAAGGGTTGTCCCGTTCCTCCAGAAGAACAAATATTTCTCTTTACTCAGTCACTGCTGCAGACCTCCCCAAGTCCCTCCATTCTTACAGGTTTTTGGCACAACAAATATTTCCCTTGTAGAAAAAGACCTGCTCCAAATGCCACGGAAATCAATGAGAAGATTCAGGTCGTTTCCAGCAGCCTTTGGAACAATCCCCATTAGCTAATTTATAATTCGATTAGGAAAATCAGCCTTTGATGAGCGCACGCATCGTGAGGTTCCTCCACCGTGGGCAGGCTTACCTTGCACAGACAGGTCAAAGGTGGCCAGCTCGCTCTTGATCATCTCCTCACTGGATTTCACCTTGCCTTGGGAAGTTGCCACCAAGAAGTCGAACTTGCTGATTTTCGGTTTTTCACTTTGGAACTCTCCGAAGTCATCCGCGGCCTCTCTGTGCAGCTCGGAGGAGGCTCCAGCGAGGAAATCGGCGCCCGGGGCTGCGTCAGCCGCTGCTGCATCCTGACCTTCCGAGGGAAGCCGGGCAAAATCCCCGAAGTCCCCGACGTCGTCGTCGCCGGGACCGCCGCAGAGCGGCCCCGAGTCCCGAAAGCTGGCGAAGGCCGCGAAGGAAACGTCCTGCAGAGCATCCTCGCTGGAGAAGGTTGTCACTTTGGAAACTGTCGTCATGGTGATGTTTTCCGAGCTGCCGAAGAAGGTCTCCTTCTTCTGGAGGACAGCGGTGGCCGCGGGCTGGGCGAAGCAGGGGAGCCTCTTGCCCTGCTGGCCGTCGTCCCTGTCGGAGCCGGAGCAGTCGAAGCTCGCCAGGCTGCTGAGGGCAGAGCCGCTGTGGCAGCTTCCAAACGGGGCGCCCTTTAAGTCATCCACATCTGAAACAAAGCCCCACAGTTAGGAGCTGAAGTTCAAACCCTGAACTCTCCACGGCGCCCAAGAACGACTTTGCCGAGAGCCTGGAGGAACTGCAAGGACAAGCACAGTGAGTCGGTGTCTCGCTGAGGCTTGGACTGGAGTTTGCACAAAAATAACCTGGAAAACACCTGAGCGTTTCATGCAGAAATTTCACTGTTCAATGAATGTAAGCCTCGACCTTTGAATGCTGCCTTACATTTTAAGCTGAAAGTCACCATAGCACTACAGTAGTGAAGAAACACTAAAAAAAAAAAAAAATCAGTTTCTGGCCAGTCCAGGCTGCACAGATCACCGGTTGAGTTTTCTGGCTGCAGGATCTACAATCAAAATATAAATGTTACAAGTCAAACACCTTTAATGCGTTATTTCACCTTATCAAATCCAACCACACAGAAGACCGGGCTGACTTTTCCATTCCTCTGATAAAGTATTAATACACTTTAATTTTCTATTCGTGCTTTGATACAAATAACATGTAAAAATGTGCTGCAAGGATCTAAAAAAGCCTAGAAATCCTGTTTGAGCTTATCAGGGCTCCCGCAGTGCTGCACGGCCGACTCGTCAAACTTCCAGGTGCCAGCACTGACAGGGATATTGCAGAGATCATGTTTTCACCCAATAAATAGTTTGTAAAAAGCTAAGTCTGGAGAAAATCCAATTATTTTGCAGAAAGCTCCAAACATTTATACCCACCTGGTGATTACATGGCCCAATAGGTTCTTCTCCCTGCCAGGGGCAGGTGTGAGGGCAGAGGGGGCTCTGGCTGCTGCCACCCCCCTGATCTTTCACCTGCACACTCACACTGATCCCCCAAGGCACATGGAGCCAGGGCTGGGCAGTTTGCACTGCAGCATGAGCCCCCTCCCCAGCAAAGCAGCCCTCCTGCCCTACTTTTGGCACTGTTTTCCAGCAGGAACACTTGTCAGTTCGGGTTGCTCAGGGTCTGGTGGCTGCAGGGACAGCAAACCCAGAGCACAGAGAGTTTTCCCTGAGCCTCCCTGGGGCTGAGATGCTGGTGCTGAACGGGCTGGCACACGGGGCTCTGACAGAGCCACGCTGGGAACAAGCTGAATGCCCAGCTGTCCTCTTCCTTCACTCCAGCCACCAGCCCGGGGATGAAGCCATTCTAACAAACCTTTTCTGCCTCGGTTTGTTCATCTCACAGGAGGGGGAGAGCAGGCCAGGCTCCAGGCGTGCCCCACACCCGTGGGTCAGCGAGGCACAGCGTGTCACCCCCTGCTGCAGCTGCCACCTTGTCCTGCCAGCATCCCAATCCCAGAGCAGAGCCCCTGCACACAGATCTCCAAGTGCCCCTGGAATTGTGGATGTGCAGAGCAGCAGTGGGCAGGGTGAACAGAGAGATGGAACCACCTGAGTGAAAGGAGCCACAGGGGCAGGTGATTTATCACCACACACATCACCCGGCGCTCTCCAGCTTCTGCCTGAAGAAGGGAAACGAAAGCTTTGCATGAAAGAGAGAGCCAGAACCACCTCCAACACATGAGCCAGCTGTAACTAATCCTGGGATCCTGCAAACACCACCAGCTACCAGGCAAGCTCTGCTTGCCTTCACTTGGGGCTGGCTCCAAACCCCGGCACAGAGCTGAGCCTCTGCTCCAGACAGAGAGAGGAGGGCTGATCCCACCCCGAGCACCTGCACACTCTCATCCTGCTGGGAAGCATCCCTTTGGTCACTGCTAACCTCCTGAGCTGCTAGCACATCCTGAAGGCCCGGGTCAGGGCACTGCTGATCCAGCCCTGGCTCAGGCTCCAGGGGGAACCCTGAGCTGCCCTGCAATCAATAGGGCAGGGCAGGCAGAACAATAGTTTAATTATTCACAAACCAAGAGTCAGGATTCTCTGTCCGTGAATTCAGGCAGACACGAAACCTCTGCAGAGGTGCAAGGGCTCAGGAGAAATGTAATGGTTCAATTCTGTACATTTGATTTTTGTTTTGGATAATTCCAGAAGGATCACTCCAGTGAACAAACCTTTTTCTAGGAATATTATATTACTGGAAAAACACTGCATCCAGAGCCAGTGTTACCAGCTCAAGCAGTCCTAAAACACCTTAGTGAGAAGTATGAAAAATAAGAAGGTGGAACCCGAAGTCCAAGGTGCCTGATCATCACCTGGGAGCAGGTGCACGTGCAGGAGCCAGGCAAGGGAAAGCAGTGCACAGCAGGATGAAATACAGTTTAAAACACTGTTTCCCAGCGTTATCTAAAGAAAAGCTTCCCACCCCTGATTTGAGCCAACTATAATAATTTATTTCAGCTACCAGGGATTAAGTTATGGCTGGAGGCAATTTACGAGCTGGAGCCTTCAATGTCAACAGTTTAATCATTTCAGGAAAACCCTTGACAGCATTAGCGACTGTCTGAAGAAAACTGAGAAAGACAACTCAGGGACATGGGAATAAATCTGGGGATTTCAGGCAGCACAGGAGGCTTGCAGGTTTTCGTATTTCAGTGGGTGTTAGAGTCTGATGAATAAACCCAGCTCTGGTGCCACGGTTTGGTTGTTAGGGTGACACAGGTGGCAGCTGGGGAGCTCGGTGCTGTTACCCTGGGAACATCCCCTGCAGCCTGAGCAGCAGGCAGGGCCAGCTGGGGACAGCTCCACGGCTCCCTGTCCCTCACAAGGGGACAGAGGCTGCAGCACACACAGCTCCACGCGCTGCTGCCAGCAGTGCCGTGCCTGTCAGCAACCTGGAAAACCCCAAGCCTGCTTCTCAGCTGGGGAAGCCTGGAACAGTTAACTAAAAGGGAATTATTCCCATTTGCTTCCTCTAAAGCATGGCTGCAGCTAAGGAGGAAACCACCAAGAATGCCGACTGTAAGACAAATGAAAATGAAGGAAATAGGAGAGAAAAGGCTCCAAACCTTGTGGAATTACAGGATTTGCTAATTATTTTCAAATGATCATGACGAACAACGTTTCACAGCAGAATAAAACCCCAGAGCTGACACTGGGAGCACAGAGGCCCTTGGGAAGGCCGTGGCAAACACATCCACACCCTCCCTGGCAGAGCCTTCCCAGATAAACCAGGGGGGATAAGCTCCTCTGTGTGCAGAACTAACCCCGACGAGGGCAGGGGAGTCAATCTGGCTGCCCAGTCTGGACAAAAACAGAATAAAGACAGTCATGAAGGCTCCTCTGCCTCCTCCAGGAATGACTGGCTGAACAAACACAACTGCACCAGCCCTGCAGAACTAGGTCTCAGCTTTACGTTCAAAGCTTTGGTTTAAAACCTTGAGGGCAGGGCATGACCTGGGATCTCCACAATCAAGGAGGGGTGTTATGTTTTTCTCCCTTTTTCTTTTTTTTTCCCTTTTAAAGCCTCTCCAGCTTAGTGTAAAGAAGAAAAGCCACATTCTGCTTCCCGGGCTGGTTTCTGCTCTTGTGGCAACTCCAAAGCCCACAACAACATTTTAACTACTCCACATCTCAGTTATTTTTAGCTTTTTTCCTTGTCTGCTAATTTGATGCTAATCCCAAGCTGTCAGTGGCTCAGGAGCTGGAGGAATGAGAAGTGACATAACTGCATGCCAAAAATTTGCAGCTGTCATTCATGTTTGAAAGTTTCAGTATTTAAAAGGTAGAACTTCCCAAATGGAAAATGTACTTTGGGGTTCTGGTTAACTGACACTGGATTAGGTAAATAAAAATCAGAATATCATTGAGTGGGCTTCTACTCATAAAAGTCTAGACAGCAGCACAGTTTTTCAGTGCCAACTCACAGAAACAAGCCTGCCACCACACATTTCCTCCACTCCATCCCTCTCAAACACAGATCTCTGGAAAAATGTTATTTAGTTTGATATGTAAAGATTCAGGAGGCCACAGGGAGCGAGGTCAAGCGTTGGAAGAGGAGAAGGAAGCTCACCCACACCCTGCTCTGCAAGAGAAAGGCACCCACCAGCTTAAGGGGATACCAGAACCTTAAACTCTGTATTTTTGAGGAAGAAGAGATACATCGCTAGTTTGCAACAAATCACACACACCCCCACGTTTTCAAAATATGCCAAGATAATATTTATTAACACAGCAGGACTTACAGATCACAAAAGATAGTGATACAGAGGAGTCGGAAGGGCGCTATCAGAGAAAAGCATGCAGGGCAATACTTGCAGAAGAGAGATACCAAAGCAGATCTGAAAAGGCACATTCACACAGGAAATGTTTAGTTGAAATCAGACATTAGAAAAAGCAGCAAAAAAACCTGAAGTTGGTTAAAATTTACAGAGAATCTCCAGTAATGCCAAAGAAAAAGGTACTTTACAGGTGTGTGAGTGCAGCAGGTAACCCTTTGAGGGCGTCTGGGGCAGGGATCCCCTGGCTGCAGCCTTTGGCAGAAGAACAGATCAGGCTCACCCAAAGCAGCAGGTGCCCATTCAAACCTCTCAGCTCGGAGTGAAACGGAAATTTGGTGTAAAAGAAGCAGCCTGGTTCAAACTAACAGCATGCAGCCAGTGCTCAAAGGGTTACAGAGCAAATGCAGGGGAATCAGGCAACGTTAGTATCATCCACCTTCCAACTGAGATTAAGAGCTGAGTTTAAAGAGACTGTATCCCCTTTGCAGAGAGAAAATCTGGAAACCTTTCACCCCTCAAGAGAGGGCCCTGGCACGGGAAGCAAGGCAAGGATCTCTCCCTAATTCCCAGCAGAAGCACCTACCTGCCCAGACCTGGAAGCTACAAATGTCAAAGCTCACAGCCCGGGGACAAGCAGCTCTGTGTGGGCACGGCACAAATCAAACCATCTCTCTGCTCCTCGGTCCTGCTGCTGCTCCCCGGGAGGTGTGACACAGGGGCAGCTCCCCAGGACACTCTCCCATTTCCCAGCAGGGAGGTGACAAAGGGATGCTGTCCCTTTTTGACATTAGAGTGACAGATCGAAGGGAACAGTGAGGAAAGAGGAAAAAAATCTGCTTGTTAACTTCGTGTAAACTGAAATAAATAAATAAATAAATAAACAAACAAAGGACTTGAGCATCAGCAGTTCACAGCTTGAAATGCATCAAACACACAGAAAGGAACACATGAGCACAGGAGTGTTTGTAGCAGAGTGTCCAGAGCACGTCCTGCTACCAAATCCAAACACTTAAATGGAGCTAAACTCTCCCTTTTGGAACAACGTCTAACTTGGCACCATAGGAGAATACAGACTTGTTTAAGTTTAATAAAAATAGCTTCTAAGTAATACTTCAGAGTTCAAAAGTTTAGCAACAAGCACATGAAGGGCTAACCCCTTTAAACAAACCAAAAAAAGAGAGGCTTTCCTGCCACAAACAGCAATTATTCACCACGGATTGCTGTGGCAAAATCACACGTCCTGTAAAGAGCTACAGAAGTCAAACTACCACCAAAAGAGGCTAGAAAAATATTAGGAAAAAGTGCTTTCAAACCCAAAGTAAACATTCAAGAATACACTGTTGGTGCTACGTTTTGACAGCTCACTCAACTTGGAGTTTTCCCAAGCAGCAATATGAAAATTAAATGTCTTTGCTAATAAATTATTCCTGATATTTTGTACCCTGTTAGAGAGTATCTTCCACATCGAAGTTGCCGACTTAATTCTCTCCCCTACTTAAAAATATCATAGAATGCAAAATTACAGTACTGTATATCTTTTCTCTACCCATATCTGCAAAAAATGGAAGAAATATTTCATGTGGAAATAACCAATTCTTGCAGTAAGAGCTTTTACATGTACAGTTTGGGTGTTCCCCCTGTTCAGAAAAGCCTCTGACTGCTTAAAACCTGTCCTAGAACACAGTAATGGTTCCCGTGTTGTTGAAGGCCACAGAACATTTAACTACAGCTTATCTCCTATGTATATATGAAAAGAAGAAGCAGGACACTTGGGAAGTCTGTTTTATGATATGTGATCAGGTCAGAGGTGGTCAGTTCACTCCCTCAGGAACGCTGTCATAAAGGGAAATTAAAGGAGGTGGAAACCTGATAAAGTGAAAGTCCCATGGTTTAAATTTAGGTCCAAGAGCTCCCAGTCATGAGACCAGCACTCGCAGCCCCTTGGCACAACGATTTCCACGAGGGATTTGACACTGGAAGGTGTGTGAAATGCTCTACAGCTGCAGTCCTGCAAAATGCTGCCCACCCGGACTGAGCCCCGCTGTGGGGGAACACACTGGTGTTGGTGATTAGTCAGCTTCTCATTAACAGCCCCAATTAGTGACCCTTGGGAAGCGCCGATGGGGAAGTCCCCAAGCCAAATGCTTTGTGGAAAACAAGAGATGAAAGTGAGACTCTGCCATCATCTTGCTGCTCTAAATGGAATGACACTGTTTGCACTGGAACGTTTTCCACTCGAGTCCCTCAAGTGCCAATAGCGAACAGGTACCAGTATGATGCTGTTAAATCTCAAAAATAAACTGGCCTGGAGTTCAAACCGTTCCAGCTAGTTATATTTATAGTCTTCTAAGACAAAAACTAAAGAGCGCCCTGCTGAGGGGCCGTGGCTGGCGGGGACACACACTGAGGAGTCTTCCACTACCGAAAGACGAGTGCATAATACTGTAATTGAGCACAGAGAGCACGGAATCTGCACCACCTACGTTACCAGAGCAATCTAACCAGTTCCTCACCTGCTGCTGGTGGATGCTGGCCACTAACTGTTGGCAAATCCAAAGAGCTATCAGACATGACATGCTTAAGATCTCCTCCCACATCAGCCAGTTTCATGTCAAACTGAACGGACAGCGCGTCTTCGGAGTCCTCCTTGCCCACGCTGCTGCCGCCGATGGAAGGCAGATCCAGGGATTTCACTGAAGCCGAGTCTTCTTTGGCCTGCTTGAAAGCCGCCACTTTGTCCACCAGCGACTTCTCGGCGCCGCCGGAAGAAAACTTGCTGGAGTGGAAGTCGGCAAAGTCATCGTCGCTCTTCGCCGAGGAGAGCGCGCTGTCCTTGGCCTCCTCGAAGGCCGCGCCTCCGGAGCCCTCCAGGGACAGCTGCTTGAAGATGTCGTATTTGGTGGGCGTAGCAGTGGCGGCAGAGCTCTGCCCACCCTTCGCCGCGCTGCCTGAGGAGCCAGCCTGAGCACCAGGGCTGGCCTCCAGCTTGAGCGCGTTGTATTTGTCGTCAGGTTTCTGTTCGGAAAAGCCCCCGCTGTTGTTGAAAGCCATAAAATCTGCAAAGTCATCTTGTCCACCGGCTGACGCGCCGTTAGAAAATTCCCCAAAGAGGTTGAACTCTCCAAAGTCATCGGCTAAGCTTGAAGTTTTGCTGGGCGCTGGCTGGGCAGAGGCGGATGGAAGGGGTGGCGGGGGAAAGGAGCCCGGTTTTGAGGTGTTAAATGCAGGTGGGAAGGATGGCTGCTTGTTTTCTCCAGGAGAGGAAAAGAGCTCCAAGTCTGCCAGATTCAAAGGGGTCTTGGCTTGCGTTGGCTGTTTCGGCTGAGCAGGCAGAGGAGGGAAGGGCGCAGGGAAGGTTTTGTCTTTTGAGGGTGGCTCTAAGGGGGAGATGCTGTCAGCGGTTTTGAAATCGGTGAAACCATCGTCGGCTCCTGTGGGCTTGAACTCGGCAAGGTTCTCTCCTGGGAACGAAAACGGGGAGAAAACAACAATTAAACCCTGCACAACAAACACAGCGCACGCACACCATGCCAGCAAGCAAATCATTCCATGCAGTGTCAGAAGGTTTTAGGCAAATTGTTTAAATGAAGACCTCGGGGTGCACACGGAACTGCAAACTCAACCTCCACGAGCCACACGAGTGCCAGGGGCAGGGATTCTACTCCTCACTCCAGCAAACTCCTAATTCTCTCAAATAGCCTCAAAGTCATACTAAACTCCCCTTGCACTGAGTTAATACCAAAACACACCACGACAAATGGATTCCAAAGGAGATCGATACTGCCTCATTTGGCTTCCATGCAAGTTGTTCTCCCCACCTCATCCTCTCCGTGTTTGCCAAACAATGAATGTAATTTTGAATTTCACCTATACCAATACAGTATTTGCTTTTTATGGAAGCAATTCCTCCCTTCCTCCCTCTGAAACACTGCAGCTTTTTCAGGGGGGATCACCAGATGGCTGAGACAAAACCAACATGAGGTAAGAATGTTTTCATTGAATTTGCATTCAATATTTTGGTGTGCTAATTTTATAACTTTCTTCTTTTGAACATGAAAACATTGTTTAACCCATTCACCAGCATGTACATACTTGGACTACTTGTAATTTTCAAGTATTGATGCTTACTTTAAGCCAAGTGTCCAATAAACAGTTTTTTTCTGTTTTAGAAACACACCACTAGCATTTAATTACTGAGCTACCACAGTGTCACACTTGAAATCAGTTTCACCAAGATTTAAAACAATACTCAGTACTGGCAGTAAAGGAGCACAGCTACACCTGACCTTTTGTTCCATTCTCCCTCCCCTCCAAACCAATTCATTTGGCTCAGCAGCAATAGAAATATTCCTGAAAATGCTACTCATTGATCAAAACTGCAACAGCACAGCAAACTAAACTTACTGAAGAATTGCAAACTTTTCCATTAGAAATGTAAGCTGGTGAAAGGGTTAAGAGTGGTCAGACTTTGACAGCAGGCAAATACAGCAACTTTCTATATTTTAGAACATGTACAGAAAGAGATCAAATGTTATATTTCACTTTACTGCAAGCATTTAATCCTGAAGAGGTTCCAAGCACGAGAAGCTCACAAAACACCACAGGGGTTTCATAAATGAATGACTCCTTACTTAAAACAAATTCCAACCACATCATGACTTTAAAATAAAACTCAGGAGCACCCAGAAGAGATGCCAGCCTTCCAGAAATACCATCAGCACATCGTTCCAACAGGATATTGCCCTGTTTTTTCAAGATACTTCCTACCAAGTTTTTTTAGAGAAGCAGCAGCACCATTATTTTAGAATGGCAGAGACGGAAATTCTGCAGCTCAAAGAGAAATGCTACAAATGATAATGAAACCCAAGAAAGCCCCAGTGCTTACCCAAGTATTTGCTTTCTGCTGGTTGCTCCAGTTCCCGGAAAGCGCTGTACTTGTCCCCTCCATCTAGAGAAGAGGAGAAAAGAAACACATTTACACAGAGAAATGATCAGTTCATGCAGCAAAATGATGAATTCATACAGCAAACATTACATTAATTGCTCTGATTTTTAAAGATGAATATCTTATCAATGCCAAAAAGAAGACAGGTGAAATTGTACAATAAATTGCTCATAGTGGTTGTGTATTTATCCCTTTACCTCCAAAAGCAGCTGCGCTCTCAGAAGGCTTCTCAGCTGCCATTCCTTTAAACACAGCATATTTGTCAGCTGGTGAAAGTGGCTTAGTACCTGGGAGTGGCATTAGTAAAGAAGGAACACTAAAAACAAAAGAGATAAAAGCAAAGTTCCTTTATTCATCCATTAGAAATCTGCATTTCCAGGTTTAATTTAAAAGAGCCCCTTATTATGCCTACACAATTTGGTTCCTAAACATAAGCTTATGCCTTAATGAGTTTAATCCAGCCCCTGATGTAAGTGACCTCAGCTGGGTAAATTCCCACTTTATCTCCCCTAATCATATTTCTTTAGCTCAAAGTCAATTTGCACCATTCTTGATTTTAATTTCTATCAAAACCATGAACAAAACCCTCCGGAACTTCATCCCAAGGAATTGGTAGCCCAGGAGAGAACAAGCACACAGACACACCCCAGGAACCACTCCTGCCTAATTTATCCCTATGGAAATCCCCCTGATAGAACCAGATACAGGAAAGAGTTAAAACTGCATGAGATTTCAACAGCTCCACACTTTCAGCTTATCAAATTCTGATTATATCTCATTACATATTGTACAATTAAGATAATAAAGCGGGATCACTGTTCAAAGGAAGGGAAATAATAACTCTGAATTTCTGTCAGTGCCAATCAGCGAGTTCAGGCAGGTATCTAGTCAGCAAAATAAGGATTAGTGCACAGTTACACAAGCAAGTCTTTCTGCATAAACACACTCTATTTTATCCACTAAAACTGCCACAACAACCTAACACCTTGTTAGCAAAGGCTGGAAGATTTAGGAGAGAGCTTTGCTTGCCCTCCACACGAGCCCCCTTATCAGACCTTGGCAGCTCCACACAACAACATCCTTTCCATATGAATGATGCATTCTACCTCCAGTTTGTGTCACTCACATTGAAAACCTGAATGAATTTCTATTGCATTCTTCAGCCTGGAGCAAGAATCTTTCCAGAGCCATTTAAATCTCCTTATCAGCAGCCTACAAGCAACACACAAACCCAGCACTTGCACACATGTGCTGATGCTGGGGTGTGCTGCTTGCAGGCAGACACAGTGCAACGGGCAAAAAAACAGAGCTTATGGTAATATAATTAAATTTCCCATCCCTGCAAAGCAGGCTATTAGATATGCAATCTTGGCAAATGGAATGGTTAATCAGCTGTACTCCACAGATGGCTTTTTTTTTAAATAAAGCCCCATAAGCAATTAGATTATAGCTCATTGTAACATTTTGTTCAAAACTGAACGCTTTCACAACTGAATAAAGAGAGCTGCTGCAGTGAAAAAGAAACACCATTTTTTGAAATATTTCTTTATGATCCTCTGCTTCCCATTGTGCAATTAACAAACAGTTTTCTGTCAAAACTTTCATAACAGATTAGCTTCAGCTGCAAAATGCCACCTAACACAAGATACACTTAAATCAGCATCTTCAGAGCCGTGTGGCATGGACTGACACCCCTGGGAGTGTCCAAGGCCAGGCTGGACAGGGCTTGGAGCCTTTTGGTCTAATGGAAGGTGTCTCTGGCCCATGGTGGGGGGTGGAACTGATGATCTTTAATGTCCTTTCCAAACCAAAACATTCTGGACTTAATATATATTTAAAATGATATAAAATATAAAATTCTATTTCTTACACAGAAGCCATTTGCCACAGCATAAGAGAACAACTGGGTTGAGCATCCCCCTTTGATGTCACTGCTGAGGAAGCAGCTGGTAATCAGGGCTCACATGGAATTCAGAGCTCTGTTTGCCACTAAGAACTGCCAGTTCCCACCCAGAAAATGTGTCTGTCTACAATCAGACACCTGGGAGGTGCATAAAGAGGAGAGAAGGCTGAAATTTTGTAGTCTTTGTAGACCCTGAAAGGTCGATTGTAAACTATCAAAGGGAGGAAACATGTTTATCTATTTTGTTATCCAAAACCTGCCTGATCAGGAATTACATCTTGTCTCCCAAAGGAAAAGCCAGGACTGCTGGAGTCTGACAGATGTCTCAATTGAGATTTATAGTCAGGTATCAAAAGGTGAGGCACTGGCCAGAGAAATGACAGAAACACCAAGGACCTGGTACCTGCTCCGGTGCTGTGAGCTGCCTGCTTTGGCTGCCTCCCCCTGGAAATCAGAGAAGGAGTCATCCAGGGAGCCAGACTTGGAGGCATCCTGAAACTCCTGGAAGTCATCATCTTCTGGTTTTACCACCTGAGTTACAAACAACACATGAATTGCTACGCTGCTGGCTCTTCAAATTGTCATACAGCACGAAAGCAGCTTGAGCAGTGTGATTAAGAGGAAAAAAAAAGGAAAAGAACCTTTCAACACCAGCATCATCAGCATTTCCACTTGGTCTGCACCTCGCCCTACTCAAACACACACAGGATTACAGGGAGCAATGAACAATAGTTCATTATTTCACAGTAAATGTCTTATTGATCATAGCCATGTCATCTTTTAATACAAGACAAATATTAATAATTTAAATCAATAAATAATTTAAAATTAATAGCACCAGAAAAAATATTTTCTGAAGGATGAAGCATGTCTGCAAACAGCAAATTTATCCCCCACATGATTTACCTTTGTAAACTGAAGGTTTCCAGTGTTCTCAGCTGCTCCTGAAACTCCTATTTTACCAGCTATTACAGTCTGCTGTGCAGTTTAACCTAAAATTCCATTTTACGTGCGTTACAAAATCCTAACTACAGCTAAAATCCTCTTCGGAATCCAGAACACTTTTGTACCTCTTCTAATACCACCAGAAAGAACTGCAAAAATAACAGAATGCCGTTCATGGCACTTCACATTTTCAGACGTCACGTGCCGGATTTCAGCTCTGGGGTTTTTTTGCCATTTACTTAAAACCCGTTCTCACCATGTAAGTTTGGAAGTGCCAGGCTAAGCTCCCTTCCAGGGAAGGGGGTTTTGCAGGCAGCTCACCTGGCCGGGCGGGTAGGAGGGCAGGAAGGCTCCGGAAGGCTGTGCGGGAGCTCCTCCCGCTGGAGCCGGGGCCGGAGCCGGGGCCGGGGCCGGGGCAGGGCCGGGGATGCTCATGCCCATCACGGAGGGCCCGATGCCCAGCCCCACGGAGGCCGGGGGAGCCGCGGGCAGCAGCGGGGGCTGGCTCACCCCGCCGGGCAGCGGCACCGGGAAGCCGGACAGGGTGGGGACGGGCGCGGCTGGAAACTGGTTCAGCACGTCGGGGCTCACGGCAGGGATCCCTCTCTGCAGGGGAAGAAGCACAGTTAGGCACAGGTTGAACAAAGGCTGCAGTGTGCTCTCAGCTCCGGCCTGCAGCTCCTCGTGCTAAGCCAAACACGAGCAGGGTACTGATCAGGCTCCCAGTAAACCTCCCACAGCCAAAGATGCCGTCAAGGTCCATGCAAGTGAAATATATTCATCACAGAATTACTGAGGTAGGAAAAAGCCTCCAAGGCCATGGAGCCCAGCCTTTGACCCACCCTGTCACCCAGCCCAGAGCACTGTCCTTCCTTCTTCAGGGATGGGGACTCCACAACCTCCCTGGGCAGCCCCTTCCAGTGCTTAATAACAATGACCCTTTCCATGAATCAATTCTTCCTCGTGCTCCAGCTGAAACTCCCCTGGCACAGCCTGAGGCCACGTATTCTTGTCCTGTCATGTGTTGCATTGGATATTAAAAATATATATACATGAGCTTGGTACCTGTACCTAAGAACTTCAGCTGACACTAAAGGCAAGAGTCATTGAAACGTAAGCGATGAAGTTGTAAGATTACAACCCCACTGAAGTCACAAGGCGGGGAGGAGTGCACACAGGCACACAGCCCAGGCGGCTGCTCAGGGGCTGCCAGGTGACAGCATACCTGGGTCACTGCTATCATGGCCAGCACGCAGTAGAGCTCCTCCTTGGTGAGCTTCCCAGGCGTGGTGCGGTTGGCCAGCGCCCAGATCTGCCCCAGCGTCTCCCTGGGCAGCCCCGAGGACATCAGGATGGGGTAGAGCTTGGCTGTGTCAATTCCAGCAGGAGTCAGAGTGGTTTCTAAGATCTTCTTGTACAGCTCTGTCGTGAGGGAGGCAGTGTTAGACAGTGACAACTGCTCTTTTCAAATATTATTGCTTTTTTATGTTGTCTCAAACTCAACACATCGAATCAGGAGCACTCAGTGAAAGGTAAGGCAAGAGCATTCTGGCACTGTACTGTATCACCATGCTTCATCTAAATGTGTTATTGGATGGTCTTCACAGACAAGTTTAACTCGAGCAGAGAAATATTTTATATCAAATACACTTAGTGCTGCATTTCAAACCACTTTTCTTTAATGAAATTGCAGAATAACCCATATAAAAAGATAGTTCTAAGAGCCTTATGTACTTAAACCTCAGTGTAATCAATATTTACTACAGCAATTCATTTCCTATTCACTGTGTTATTTACACACAGAAGACAAATAGCCTTCAGAAATGAGCCTGCCTAATTACAAGACATGCCAGAAACCAGAATACCCATGAAAGCAGCATTATCAGCAATGCATCCTCTGCTGGGATAAGCTGCTGCCATAAATGTTTAATCTAGAATTTGTTAACATGCTGGAGTAAAACCCCTGTTTCTTCAAATGCAGATAAATACATAACATATCAAAGATCCAGGAATCTTTTGATGAGGGAATAAGGCTTTGATCAGTAAGTGGCCATCCAAGCACAGGTACACTCACACCTTGCACTGCCCACCTGGCCAAATGCCCACTGGTTGCTTTACCTGGGACCAGGCTGTCGTTGTAAATCCAGGGAGGCATAATTTGCTGGATGGGGTCCTGGGGAGGGAACACTCCAACTCCTAAAGGTATTCCATTCAGTAAGAAAAACAGTTGTGTTAGGATACAGAGCACAATGATCTTAAGAGGCTGCACCACAGCTGGGCAGCATCATTCAGCATTTCAGGCAAAGATTTCAGATAGGAATCACTGTGCTCAGAGGAGAAACAGATACTGCAGGAATGTGAAATAATGACTAGAATGATGAGCAGTAATAGATTATAGTTATATATGTAATGAAGTAAGGAGCTCCTCATGTGCCTCCCTCTTAAAATCCAGATGTACAGAACCTAAAGTCTCACTGTCTTCAAGTTTCACAGCAGTTCTGTCAGAACAAATTCAGCTTGCCATCAGCCCCCTGCTATTAGGGCTATTTGTGGAATAAATAAATCCATACCTACCATAAACCCCTCAATGTTCCCCCAGAACATCCTCCCCTGGGAAATGCACAAACAGCCCAGGGACTGAACCTCAGCAAGATCGTACCCACACCCACAAACCTGGATCCACTGCTGCCAGTCTGCAGCTCCAGGGGACACCACAGCCACCTTCACTCCTCCAGGCTTCTGTAACATGATCTGCCACACTGCGCTCCCCAAAAATCAGTTATTTCCTTCTCCACCATGAGGACTCTTCCCCTCAATCTCCCTCAGCAGATTTTATGCTCATCTTGGAGGGAGCTCTGACCAAAATCAGCATCATTTCAGATTTCATTGTCTTTCCAGTACCCTTGCATCTCCTCATCTTCCACATGGATTCCCTCTTGACTGCAGTCTAATTTCTAATTATCCCACAACTCCAAGCACATTCTAATATAAGCAATTCCTTCCATTTCACCAACCAAGTAAAATAAAGTTGCCCCTTCCTCAGATCTCATTATTCTTTGGTTTTAACCCCCCTTCCATACACAGTCAACAGTTTCAACAAAATCCAAACTGGAACAAAGCCTTGTTTAAAGTTTTCCTCTAGACCATCTTTTGAATGTTCAGCCCTAAATCACAGGTAGTTTTACACATAATGTGTGTAAGTAGCAAATACTTGAGAAACAAGTATTAACTAGCTAAGAGTTTTAACCTGGCAAGATTTTATCTCCTCAAGGTTAAAAGATTAAAACCCACCATGACATTGACCATCTTTAGTGGTAAGTTTCCCTAAAGAGTTTTTTTAAAACATCTTCAGACAGCACAACTTCTTTTTCCCCAAGACAGGACAGAATATTTTAAAACAGCGAACCTGATTAAACAAACATGTTAAAGGTGATTACAATAAACTCACATGGAGAAAGTTCAGAGCAAAATCACGGCAGTTACACTTTGAGCAAGGAGCAGGAGGCACTGACACATTATTCAAGCAGGCGCTCAGAGCAAAATTACACAGGGTTGGCCTTGGAATTAGTGAACAGAGCGTTAGCACCAAGCAGCATCTCATTAGATTGAAATTCTGTCAAACGTTTTCATTGCTCACCACACTCTTCAACTGCTCTGTTTTGTTCTGAAGCCTTGTGCACCTCTGCAGCAGCAGTGGGACCACTTTCATGTCCACCTACAACATCCCAGTCACTGCTGGGGAGACTGGGATGGGCTTGGCTTGCAGCCGAGGCTTTGTGCCCAACTTCGGACGTTTTAAGTTTGGTTTGCTCTTGTTCAGATTCATCTGAGCCATTAGCTAAGGCTTTCTCCTCCAAGGAAGAGCCTGAATAAACAGCAGGAGGAATGATTTATACTTTGTTATGAACTGCCCCAGACTGCACTTCCACACTTTTCGTGGGAGAAGTACTTTTGGTACCACTGATGAGTTAGAGATGATCAGCCCCAGCTCAGACCAACAGCACCACCCTCTCTGGACACTTTCAGAGCCTGGTTCTGCCCTTTACTTACCACAAACACAACAAATTCAACAAGCAGAAAACAAGAGGAGGAAGACACAAAACTATTTCCCCTGTTAGGATTATTGTTGTGTAATCATCCAGGCATCAGGAGCAGAAGTGCCCAAAATCTCCAAAATTCTTCATGTTCATCTCACCAACATCCCTTCAGCCTCCAAGGCAGGAAGCACACAAGTGCTCCACATAATCATTATTTCATATACCACCATCTCAACTGTGTCTTTTTCTACCCCACAGATTTAGGATGATGCTAAAACACAAGATTTAGTTCAGCTAAGATCAGGCATGTGTATATTTAGCAGTATTTGGATCCATACATGACTTGCTTTTACAGGCAGTTCTAAGAGAAGCAAGAAAGGGACTTAAACCATATTTTCCCATGGATCAGCAGGTTTCTGCTTAATTGCCTAAATTATTTTTTCCAGCCAGACTGAAAAAATAAAAAATACCCCAACAAATTAAGGAAAGACTTTGTGTAGCTCAGAGGGTGACACGTAAAAGAAGATACTTTAGAGTTACCTGTTTTATGGGTATTGGATGGAGATGCAGAGGTAGGAAAATAAGGAACCTGCCCAGTTGTACCATGCAGGGTGGATAGCACTGGAGCCTGGGCTGGAGGGACAGGTTGGAGCACAGCCCTCTCTGAAAGCAGCTGCCCAGCCTCAGTGGCAGGATGGAAAGGCTGAGAGGTGGGTTGAGGCACCAGTTTGGGGGTTTCAACAGGCCCTTGCATAAAGTCACTAAATTCTTCATCATCGAGAAAAGCAGAATGGGAAACAGATACAGCACAATGGGATGGTGTGGGATGATCTGCAAATGGAATGAACACACAAAGTGATGAGGAGTGGGGGTGGGAATGGGGGGAAAGTGGCAAACACTGGGAATACACAGCAAATGGGCGAGGAGGAGCAGCGTGGAGTCTGTGTGGTGACACCTGCAGGGTGTCACTGGCACAAGGTAAAACTGAGCAGCCCCTTCCAACCACGCATCTTCTCACCCAGGTTTTCAGGATGTGAACACTGAAACTTGGTTCTTAACACTGGCTGTGAAAGTATTCTGTCTGTCTTAAGCAGACAGGGTCAAAACAAATCCAGAGGTAATATTAGGTAATATTTCAAACTGGACATAATGGGGTCTGTCAGGGGGACATTCTCCCTCAAAGGAATGTTTTATCCACAGAAACTCAGCAATGTATATTAAAGCACAAAAGAAATGTCTGCTCATGTAGACAATTTTCTGCTTGATCCCTTCCAGTGTTACCCATTTTAACAGAACTGGTGAAGGACAGGCAAATCTACAGACAGAGGGAAGACCACCTGAAACTGCAAACTTACCAAGGAGTGAATCCACAGCAGAGACACAAATTTTATACAGTAAAAAGCTGGCCTAGATAAGCTTTGTTTCAGGCTAGACACTAAAAAAACTACACTACAGACCATAAGAAATCTTAAGTGGCAATTGTTGCCAGTGTAATTACTGAGAACAGAGGCTTGGTTTGACCATGCCCAACAACACATCAGCCAGCTGTGACACTCCACTCAAGCCTTTAGATATGGTTTTGATCATTCTCAGCACTTAAATGCCACTTCTCATCTTCAAAAGCACTCTGCAAAACATTAATTAATGCTTTGACTAGAAAAGAACAAACACTTTATCAATTTCCTTGATGTTTCACATTTAGCACAGCACATGAGGCTCCCTGTTAAAGATTTCAAGTCTTTTAATAAAGGCTCATATCTATCAATATTTCACCCTCATACCCTGACCTAGCAAACAGTTGCCAGAATGACATTTGATTTTACAAAACTGTTAATCCACTCATTTTGTAACACCAAATAAAAATACTTGTTGGAATTAGTTCCCCCTGCTGAGGATTTCAAATGTTAGAGTTTTATTTTCAGTTGGAAAATGAGGAAAAATTACAAACCTGGCTTTTTTGGATGTGTTGCTGGTGTTGGGTGCATTTTAGCATCTCTAGAAAAGCCATCTAAGTTCCCTTTAATGGCTTCCAAAGCATCATCTCTGCTTTTTTCACCTGTCTGAAACAGCACAGAAAAAGTTTTGAAAAGTTGACAGAACAGCTCTGTTTTCTTCCAATACCCACACTTCCTCAGTACCAGAATGAACAATGCCTGCTGCTGGCAGAGTGTGGAAAGGACTGACTCTTCCAGAGGCTCTTCAAGCCATAATCTGGCATCTCATGCAATTCCCACGACTTGCTTGTTGAAAGAGACCCTCCCATAAAATCTATTAAAAAAAAAACCTGAAGAAAGAAACACCCCACTCATTATGAGGCCATACCTTGGGTTTCACACTGCTCAGGAGCCTCAGCTTTTGTTTCTGCTCCTCAAACTGCCGCCGTTTTCTTTCTTCCTCTAAGAACTTCTGCTGGTGCTCAAACCTCTTCCTGAAGGAGAATGATTTTTTAAAAATTATATATAACTATAAATAATTTTTACAAGACTTGTCATGTCAGGTTTTGCTTGCTTTCTCCATTTCTACTGTCTCAAATTCAGACGGTTTGGTGCACACACTCCCACTTCTTCTCAGACCTGCACCAGCACCACAAACTTCAGAGGCAATGCAATATCCAGCAATATTCCACAGCCCCAAACAATGCTGCTCCAGAGAAACCACACCTCCTTCGCCAGGAGGAGTCCCCAGAGTCAGGGAAGTGTCACTTACTGCTGCTCCTCTGCAAACTGCTTCTGCATGTCGGGGCTGTACTGCGGGCCGGCCGGGCGCATTCCCAGGAAGGAGGGCTGTCCCATGTAGGGCATTCCAGCTGCTGGCATGGGCCCCAGGGCCATGCCACCCTGCAACAAACACAGCACACGGCTCCAGGGCATTGCTTGCAGCTCCAGTGTGGTTCTTTTCCCCCGTAGGAAAAGCCAAAGCACGGGCAGTGCCAGTACAGTGGAGCCTGCAGAGTGCAGTCAGGGGTGCTGGAGGAGCAGAGCCTCAGTAGATGGCACTCTTCCTCTCCACAAGCACTCAAACTCACAGCTTTTGGGAAAACTGGCAAAAATCAGCTCTTCAAATCCAACCTGCCCCAAGAGCAGGAAGGCTACAGCCGTCCTACACCGCTCAGTATGGGTTTTCTTGGGATTTCTGGCTCCTACTCTAAAGGATTTAATAATATTTTATATTCCCTCCTACCAACCACAGGTGCTGGAAAATGTCTGGTCTAGGCATTTCCCCAGATATATCCAGGGAACCAACAATATATGCCAACAACCAAGAGGAACCTTGTCTGAATAAACTGTATCAGAAGCATTTTTTGTATTTTTGTATTTTGCATTTTTGTATTTTGCTGAGAAATATATTCTGGGACATTCAGAGCAGCAAAGCTGCCGAATACAGAAGGAGCCAGAAAATAATTTACTTTTCTTACCATTCATTTTGCATTTGGTCTCAGAACACGTAGGAAGAGAACAAAAGTTGTTTATTATTTTTAGACCAGCTCTCATAAAAACATCTTCCTACTATAAATTTTGCCAAAATAACATAATAAATTCCAGCTGGGGGAGGGAAGGGAGTATAAGGACATGGCAAAACAATAAATTCCATTTGTGACACAGCAATTTGGTTAGAAAGTCAGAATGCAATGCAGAAACACTGAATTTCAGCAAAGTGCAAATTTGTACATAAGCACATATAGTGCTAAATAGAAAACAATAGATTAAAAGAGAGAAAGCAGAATTTTATCTGCTCATATTTCATTCTTATCCCTCAATTAGCAACAGCAGCACTAAAGACAAAGTCACTTTAAGGAAAAAGAAAAATGATAGCGATAGGACAGAGGAAATGGCCATAACCTGAAGGAGGGCAGGCTCAGATTGGGTATCAGAGAGAAATTCTTCCCTGTGAGGGTGGGGAGGCCCTGGCACAGGGTGCCCAGAGAGGCTGTGGATTTCCCATCCCTGGAAGTGTCCCAGGCCAGGCTGGGTGGAGCCTGGAGCAGCCTGGGATGGTGAGAGGTGTCCCTGCCATGGCAGGGGGTGGAACTGGATGAGCTTTAGCCCAAACCAGCCTGGGGTTCTGCAGTTTCAGCCCACGTTTCACTGGCACACACCTGCATGGCCATGGGTCCAGGAGGCATCTGAGAGCCATAATTCATTCCCATCATCCCTGGCATGTTGGTCTGCATGACAGGAACCATTGGAAACCCTTGCTGCTGCATAGGAATCATCCCTGCAATGGAACATTAAACAAGCTAAGTGCCCAGTTAATGTTAAAAGCTTTTTTTTCTCCTTCTCTAACTCTACCTCCCCCATTTAATTGATCATTTTTGTTTACCAAACCAGAGGAGGAAAGTAAAAAACTCTGAGCTGTGCTGGACTGTTTAAAAATAAAAATAATGACATTTGCTACTCTGCAGGGAACCACAGAATCTACTTAGTTTAGACACTGGTCAGTCTACAGGGAAAAACATTACAGGGCTTTTCAGTAACTAAGCTGATGAATTATCCCACCATCCTAAAGATTCTCTGTGGGTTTCTTCCCTCATGATTTTGGAAGGGTCATTTCCAATTAAAAAGATTTAATTAACCAGGGTGACTGGTGCTGGTAATTCCCATTTCTCTTGAAACCAGCAGCTTCTGAAAATAAATCTTGGGAAATAAAATCAACTTTTCACAAAGCAACTTCACACTCTGACCTGGCTGGATAACTTGTCTGTAAGTTAATTAGCACACTTTAGGTTAATTAGCCCACTACACGTGTTAGAATGGTAACAATTCTTGTCAGTAAAAGCTAAACATGCACAAAATTGGACAAATCAAGCTGGAATGTGCTAATTCACTGAATAAAGCAAGTGTGTTTTGTTTCAGTGTCTTCCTGTCCACATTTTGCTGTCCTGGGAGACAAACACTAACGTGCACTTGTTACCAGCACACCATGAGGTAATTATGCAAAAACACTCCAGGAGGCCATGACACAGGCAGGAATAACCCATGAATCAGTCCCTGGGATTTTAATAAAAAACTCTCCATTTTCCCCATAAATTCTCTGCATATTTTCCCCTAATTAAACAAACAGCACTGCATCAGGAATGAGAACAAAGGCAATTTAAGGCTGAGGCTCTCCCATTGTATTAATACTTTCCACACAGGTTGTGACTCTTGTCCCGGGGTCTTGATGTGCTTTGTAAATATTTACCAGGTCTTGCAACACCCCCGCAGTATGGGTCTACACAGCTGGGAGATGAAGCAGAGAGAGGTGAAATACCACACTCAAAGTAACAGCAGAATCCAAAAGGCCAGTTCAGGTTAAAAAGGGAGATGTAGTTTTCCTGGACCTTTAATCCAGATTCTGGGGATGCTGCTTCAACAACACACAAGAGGTTTTCCCAACAGAGGAGCGAGAGAGCCGAATTCAAGGGCAAAAACCAACCAGGGAGTTCAATCAATAATCAGACCAGGTTTAGGCCTAATTTGTCTGAACAAAACCAAGAACTTTGTGCTCAAAATGTGAAGCTGATACATACCTTGAGGGGGGCCCAAACCGCCTGCGACAGGAAACATGAAGCTGCAGGAGGAAAGCAGGAGTACATGAAACTCTGTCACTTCAGCGCAAATGGAACATCCACCTCGACTTCCACATCAGCACCATCACCAGGGGCCTCCCACCTTCTGGCCAGCACTTGCTCCTGCAGGTCCCACAGAAGCCAGCCCCACCCGAGGGAAAAGGTTATCCCTGGAAAACCAGGAAACCCAGATCTGATCCTCCCAGCAGCCCTGACACGGCTTTGACTCATGCACATCACCCACAGGAGACTTTCAGCACCCACACAGCTTGGGAACAGGTCAGTTTGTTGTGTGGGCTAAGCATGGAATGAATAAACATCTCCTCTTGGAAGTATCTGACTCAGCAGGACCACCAGAGAGTACTTCTCAGCTGCTTAGGAACAGCTTTTCTGAAGAAAAATAAACTATCCACAAAACCCCATCACTTTTTGCCCCCTTTAGAAACATTAAGTACCACAAAATAATGGAGCTTCTCTTTTCTCAGTTATCTAATTACAACAAAAATAGCACCTTGGAGAAAACATTTATTCATATGTCAAGGGTCAAGTGCACCTAGAGCAAGAACCATTAAAATTTCAACTAAAATCCTAATGGAAATCGCTAGCCCTCGCTCTCAAACAGCTGCCAAACAGCAAAAAAGGACCTAGTTTAAAATTCTCGTTTGCAAGCAACTTGCAGAAACCCACGTCAGCAGCAATTTCCCAAACAAGAACCTCACTCAGTGTCCCAGGCAGTTATTACATCAAAGTGCTGTGGAAGAGAAACACACTTATAGATATTCAATGTTCAATTCCAAGGGTGGATGTAAAAGAAACTGACGAAGGGTACAAGAGAAAATGCCATCAGAAATGGCTGCAGGAAGTCCTGAAAGCCAACCTGGTTCATAAATATAAAAGAGCCGTGTAATATGAGCACTAAGATAAAATAAGGAATTTAAATTATGCATTTATCCAGGAGCAAATTGCACCTCCTCACTGTACAGGCAGCAGGTCACACGGTCACCAAGACAACCCATTTGCTCTTCACTTCATCCTCTGCTCAGGATCTTCATCATCCTGAGGGTTCTCCTTCAGCCCTGAGCACCGTGTGCTGATTTCTCCTTCCACAGCCATCACACCCCTGCGCTTCCAGTGGTCCATCTTGCCATCCTCCACCCCACCATCTGGGGCTCTGCCTCTGAAGAACTCTGCAGACTCACACAGCTCAGCCCCAAACACGTGCAGGGCTTGGTTCTCACCACAGCCAAGGTCTGTCTAACTCAACCCAGTCATTTTAACCCACTCCTCGGCACAGAGAATCAACACGAAAACAAACAGACTCGCTTTAGTCAGAGTGATGAAATACTAAATGTAATTTCTGAAGAGCTCCTAATCATGCAGAAGTGTTGTAAGCTTCATGCTTCCCTTCCTGTTGGGGAACCTGATTAACAAGAATTCTCCAAACCAGCCAATGCAATGTAAACTGAACAAGCCTCACGAGGTACCACTGCTTGTTGGGAGCAAGTAAAGGCCAAACTATTAAATATTTATCCCTTTCTACAGAGCTCCTGGTTTATTTATAAGTCTCTGCTGAAAAAAAATAAAAAGAAACAATCAACCAAAAACCCCTCAGCTGATTAGAGGGCACTGGAAGAGGAGCTGGTCCAAAGCAGCACAGCTCTGGCAGCACAGCCCCGTCCGTGCCCAGATCCACCAGGGATTCACTCCAGGACTCAGCGTGCAACTGCCAGCACCAGGCACACTGGCACGGCCACAAACCACTCCACCACTGGGAATTTCTGACTGAGCTGCTTTTTTGGAGATGCAGAATTGCCCAGAGCAATCAGGGAAAGCAGCTGGTTCTCGTGGCTGAGGGAGCCAGCAAAGGGACAGTCCTGTGTGAGACAGCCTCGGGTACGCTGCTCAACCACAATGAGGGGAAGGGAACCAAGTGATCACCCTGCAGCAGACCCCTTAGAGCACTACTAGGAATCTGTGCCTTCCCACTAAATGAGTATTTCAAATACGGAGCTTAAAAAGAACACCAAGAAGCCCCAAAGCAACCAAGCAACAGCTTCAGCCAAAACACAGGAGCGTGGGGAGCAGCAACTCCTTTTCTGAACTGAGACTTCCCTGTAACAGCTCCAAACCACACAGAACTTGTTTTCCCGTCTACAAGTGGATTTTTAAACCCCTTAATTCCCAAGCAGTACAACTCCATGCAACAGACTGTCAAGAGTATTTTTGAATGGCAGAAATGCACAAAAATTGAAGTGAAATCAGGCAAAGAACCCACACAGACACAGAACAGAACTCTTCCTCTACCTCCAGACTTTGTCCTCAAAGAAACCAAAATACTATCAATGGGCAATGGTGATTTGTAAATCCTTTTATTTTTCAGAAGCTTTATTTCTGAAACTGACAATAATGATAACACTCCCAATAACACTGACAAAACCATGGGATTTGGACATCCAAGACAACTCAATGAGCTTAATTGTCAAATGCAAAATTTCCTCAGCCTCCCTGGAAGTAGGACAAGAGATAAACAGCAGAAGAGAATCTACATTGAAAAAAAAAATTACTAGAGTCTTCAAAGGTGGTGAAATCCAGTTTTCCAGCCTTTCCAGAAACACAACAACATCTCTTTTGACATTGGTTTTTTTGTCTCCTGACAGGATTCCTCAGTCCTCTCTGTGGCCAAGGTGCCCTTTGTGAGAAGGAGGGGAAAAGGGAAGTCCCCAGGGAGGCTGGGTCCCAGGAGGCCACAGACCTGCCCAGCGGTGACAGGACATTTACTGTGGCAGCACCGAGTGGGGCTGGCAGAACCCCCAAATCCTTCCCACCCCAATACCTGAGACTGCAGCTGCAGAGCCTGATGGGGAGCGGGGCTCAACTGCCCAAGCCTGGACACACGGGGGAGATCAGCTGGGCCCCCAAAATGAGAATAAACCTCAGCAACACGCAGAGCTACTGGGGCTGCACTCCCAACAACACACCTGGGACCTCCCCACCCCACCCAGGACCCCACCACATCCTGCCTGGGCCCCCGGTGCTCCATCCAGGATCACAGGTGCTACACCTGAGACCCACACACCCCACCCCAGACCCCACAAAGCTCACCTGACAACCCACGAACCCCACCTGGGACCCCCAGCCAAGATCCCACGAACCCCACCTGGGACCCCCGTAGCACACCTGCGATCCCCGCATCCCACCCAGGATGTGCCACACCTGAGACCCTGCACGCCCAACCTGGGACCCCAATAACCTCGTCAGAAACCGCGCACAGCCCAGCCGGGCCCTGACCCCCCTGCTCTCACATCCCACCTGCACCCCCCCAGCCCCCTCATCGCCCCCCATCTCTGCCCCTCCCCGCGTCCCCTTCACTGCCCATCATCGCTCCCCTCCTTTGTCCGCTCCCTCTCCACAGCCCATCGCCCGCCGCTCCCGGTCTCCACCGACCTGGCGGCCCCGGCCGCTCCGCCGCCCGCCCCGCCGGCGCCCCCCGCGCCGGGCCCGGGCCGCAGCGCCATCTTCGCGCTCGGCCCCGCCGTCTGTCAGCGGAGCGGCGGCGGCGGCTTCCGGGGCCGGCCCGGGCAGGCACCGCCCCCGGCACCGCCGCTCCTCCGTTCCACGGCCCCTGGGTTCCTGTGTCCCACAGAGCCACGGCCCCGCAGAGCCACGGCCCCTGGGTTCCTGTGTCCCACAGAGCCACGGCCCCGCAGAGCCACGGCCCCTCGGTTCCTGTGTCCCACAGAGCCACGGCCCCACAGAGCCACGGCCCCTCGGTTCCTGTGTCCCACAGAGCCAGCGATGCACAGAGCCTCGGCCCCTCGGTTCCTGTGTTCCACAGCCCCACAGCTGCTTCGTGTCGCAGCCCCACAGAGCCACAGCCCAACATCCCCTCAGTTCCACAGCCCCACATCCCCTCGGTTCCACAGCCCCACAGCCCTACATCCCCTCGGTTCCACAGCCCCACAGCCCCTCAGTTCCACAGCCCCACTCCATTCCTCCGTTCCACAGCCCCACATCCCCTCGGTTCCACAGCCCCACAGCCCTACATCCCCTCGGTTCCACAGCCCCACAGCCCTACATCCCCTCGGTTCCACAGCCCCACAGCCCCACATCCCCTCGGTTCCACAGCCCCACATCCCCTCGGTTCCACAGCCCCACAGCCCAGCTCCATTCCTCCGTTCCACAGCCCTACATCCCCTCGATTCCTCTGCTCCACCAAACCAAGGCCCCGCGAGTTCTCGGTTTCACAGCCCCACATCCCCTCGATGCTTCGGTTCCACACTCCCCTCGGTTCCTCAGCCCCACATCCCCGCGGTTAGCGGGGAACGGCCTGGATGGGGATGAGTAGCCCCGGCTTCCCCTCCGGTTCATTTCCAGCATTCAAACCACCACTTTTCCCCACCGCTTTTCCATAAAAATGAAAATCAAGTGCTGCCTTTCCGCCCGACCTCCCCCAGGGGTCACCTGGGGACATGCGACAAGAGCCTGAAAGTGACAGGACACGGGGCAACGGATTCACAGCGACACGGGGAGGGTTAGATGGGATATTGGGAATAAATTCCTCCCTGTGAGGGTGCTGTGGCTGCCCCATGCAAACTGGATTAAACCAAGACAATCCTGTCCAGAAATTCTACCTTAAAGGATTGCAGTTGCAAAGAAGCCATTCCTGCCTGACTGGAATGCTGATGACAAAAGCAGGGACGGCTGAGAACACGCTGGGCAGATGAAGAGAGGGAAAACACACAGAGCTGGGCCTTTTTTGCCTGCAGACTTGTTCCACCGAGGCTGCACAGACACACAGATCTCTGAATTAGCATCTTATGACCTTGGTTATTCTAGTTTTAGGCTCAGTTATAAAATCGTACAAAATTAATGGACATGTAAAGTATTTGTTTATTTCAAAATAATTTTATAGAAGAAAAACAGTAGAGCAGGCTTTACTTTCACATACAAGTGGGCTTGTTTTGGCTTTTCTGAAGTGTCCAGGGAGGTCTCTGACAGCTGCATTTATCAAACCTGAGGGCAAACATTGTGTGGTTTTTGTCTCTGAATCTCCTGGAAGTGTCTAAAAAATGTATTGGGGGTGATCTGAATGCAGACAATATTTTCAAGGAGCAGTACAAAACTGTGTGAAAGTAACACAAACTGATGCTGGTTTTGAACTACTCTTAGCAATACACAGCATTCACTGCACGAGCCCATGCTCCAGCTTCTATAAGAAGCATCCAGGAATTCTCTTCTGGCATTGCAGTAGAGACTTTCTAGCATGGAAACCTCCACCTTCACCCCAAAGGAAACATGAGAAACGTTTTTCTCCCTTCACCATCGCTGCCATCTTCATTCTTCTGCTCCAGCACAGACAGAGGTGTCAGCCCCAGCTGACCAGCCTGAATTCAGCTTTCTGCAACAGTCTGTATTTTACTGCCATTTTTGTCTTCTTTACCTTTCTTCTTCCCCTTAGTATTTTCCTTTGTGGTTTTCCTACAAGAAACACATTGGAGATCAAGAGACCTGAACATAACCAGTGGTTTAGATCCAGGCTGCTGTCACCTGACACGTGGCACCACACAAGGCAAAATGCTGTCATTAATCCAAGCTCCAGCAGATACTGACGGTAAAACTTCGTCACTAAAATCATTCTGACTGGGTACTTCATCCAAACAAGTTATCTGTTACTTTGCTTAAATTTTCCAGGCTGTTTCTGGATAAACAGCATCTCTCACCTCCTCTTCAGCAAAACCTACTTACATTTTTCTTTTGCCTTTTTTCAAGAAGCACTTTGGGGTGGTGCAAATGGATTCTCTCGTCAAAGGCTTCTTAATGAATTTCTTCTTTTGTTTGCTGAAAACAACATTTAGTGAAGAAAGGTGAAATTACTAGGGTTCCTAGTTCTAGAAACTACCACAAGTCATTAGAAAGCACTGATTAAAAGACTGGTTAAGTGCCCAAATGAACATACCTCTGCAGTTTGGGCAGGTGTTTTATGTATTCTGGCACAGGACAGCCAGCTCGCTGGATAACGTTGGCAATACTGGGAAGGAGAGGAGGGAAGAGATCAACTCCAGTGCTTGCACAAGCGATAAATATTTTTTTGTGGAAAACAGCAAACCAAACAAACTGACTGGTTTGTTGTTGGTCTTTTGTTTTGTGGTGATTTCTTTTTAAAGCAACAAATAAAGATATTATTCATCCAGACATATTACCTCCGTAATAAAGGTTTGTCATCTTCTGTAAAGAAAGTGACTGCCTTTCCTCTGTGTCCTGCTCTTCCAGTGCGACCTGCAAAGCACACATTTTGCAGAGTAGAGATTTTACTGCAGACATCTCCCTTTATTCCTCCTCACAGCCCCATTATCCCAATGCATGTTCACAGACCAAGGATATACCAAGCAGCCACCCCCCAACACTGCTCCCAGTGAATGAGAGCACAGCTATGTCTGAAACATCTAAATGAGGTTCAGAGTGCTGACAAAAACAAATGCATCCACATTAAAGACCTCAGAAACGGGGAAAAGGAGGTGATTTGAGAGCCATGCCTCACCTATCCTGTGGATGTATTCCACTGCACTCGTTGGCAAATCATAATTGATGACCATGTTCACACCTTTGAAGTCCATCCCTCGAGCCAGTAACGCCGAGCAGATCAGCACCCAGATCTTCCCAGCTCTGAAACTCTGCACTACTTTGTCTCTCTAGGAAAAGAACAGAAAAGATATTTGGAAACAGCCGCCATAGCAAACTGAGAAAGGAGGTGAACTTGTTTCCTTAAAGCTGTCATGATGTTAAGGAATAAAACTAAACCTCTGAACAAAAACCTGCAGGAATTTGCTGCCACGGTTACCTGGAGTTGCATTCCAACACTCTTGCTTTTACCTTTCTTTCTAAAGCATTTCTTGAAAAGAAATAAAATCCTCTTACCTGTTGCTGAGTCTTGTCTGCATGGATGACATCCACATTGATGCCTTCATAAATAAGCTCATGGAAAAGCTCTTTAGCCCTCTCAATAGACTGTACAAAAACAAGGACTGGAGGAGCAAAACCCTGCAAAAGAGTAAGTTTATCTCAGGTTCCAAAGTCCTTTTCCTTGCAGAAACTGAGACACAGCAGATTTGGGCAATGGTTTAACATGTGTCCCAGAGAAGTGTTTGAAAGTGGGAGTCTCTGACAGACCAGAGCTCGGTTGAACAGGAAGAGGAACACGCTCAGTCTCTCCAAAATACCTTTTTAACAAGCTCTCTCATTGCTGTTAGTTTTCCTGTCTCAGATCCAACAAACAGCAGCTCTTGCTCTACTGTCTCTGCTGCAGAGTTTCTGAAACCAGAAATCCAACAGAAACACTTCCGTATTTTTACATACATTTACAAAAACTTATATATTAATAAATATACGTAGTATATATAACCCCCATTAAAATATAAGCTGGTGGATGAGAAATACTGCACAACAAAACCTATTTCACCAGTGCACACTCCTAAGATTGATATTTATTTGATGATAAAGTAATTGGCAAAGGAAAAGAACACTTTATTCAACACAAGAGAAAGATCTACATGCCTACACAATTTTCTCTGGAGACAAACAACCTGCAGTGCTGACTAACAACAGCCACACAACCAAGCAGGCTGACGATGCAGAGAAAACAATTTCCCAGGAAATTTTTTTTAAAAAAAGAAGCAGACAATACCTACCTTGCCCCAACAGACACCAGCACAAGGTTGTCCAGGTTGAGCTTACACCACTCCTCCACGTCGTGGGCAAAGGTAGCACTGAACAGGGCCCTCCTGGCCAGGTGGGAGGTGCATGCCAGGAAGATTGTGCCCAGCTGGTCCCTGAATCCTGACTTGCCATCCTCAAACAGCTTGTCTGACTCATCCACCACCAGCCACTCCACGCTAGGAACAAGAGGTTTGAATTTCAGGAGAGCCACTGCTGAGTGGCCAAGCACACTGCAAACAGACTCTCCTACCTGCTCAAGTCTATTGCTGGAGGATCTTCTTTCAGCAAATAAATGAGTCTGTTGGGAGTAGTAACCAGTATATCTATTAAAAGAAAAGAAGCAGAATGTCAAAGAAAGACACAAAATAAACCAAACAGAGCCCTGAAAAGCACCAGATCCAACCCAATGTGCCAGAGGTAGAGTTTAGCAGAGTCCATGTCAGGCTCACTTCCCATTTCTTCCCTGCCACTGTCTGACCATCTCTTTAAAACCACACAGCCCAAAGAGAAAGGTCAATGACCCTTTTTAATTTTTAGAAGCACTTCAGTCATTAGAACAGTTACCAAATTTCTTGGAAGACTTGGGCCCAAACTTCTTGGCTGCCTCAGCTGCCTTGTGGATCATGTGGATTCTGAAGCCTGTGCCCTCTGCCAGCTTCACCAGCTCCCGGTGGGTCTGAAAAGGCAGCAGAGATTGGCTTTCCAACCTGAGCTGATGAGCTTTTCCAACCAAAAAACTGCTGGCCATCGTGGACTCATGGAATGCTTTGGGTTGGGAGGGACATTAAAGCTCTTCCAGCTCCCCCTGCCACGGCAGGGACACCTCCCACTGTCCCAGGCTGCTCCCAGCCCTGTCCAGCCTGGCCTTGGGCACTGCCAGGGATCCAGGGGCAGCCACGGCTGCTCTGAGCAACCTAATCCTGAAGCTAGAGCTTCAAACCTCACCCTGATCTCAGAGTAAAGAGAAAGCTCTCTGGTTTCCTTAGCATAATAAAATGCAGCTCTCTAACAGGCATTATTCACATCACTGCCACATGTGGCTGCCTCTTTCCCATGAATAAAAGCTGCCCAAAGGTGTCATTTTTATTTCATTTTAATAACACAGCTTTGTTATAAAGTTATCCCTTGAAATTCCAAGTTTGGGACAAACAGATAAATCTCTCACAGCACTCTCAAGCAGGAAAGGAGGTTTTAAGAACACCTGAGCACTGGGCAGTTCAAAATATGATCAAAGAATCTTGAGCCTCTAATCTAATCATTGAGATTAGACTCAGATAATAGATATGTACCTACTCCACACAAACCAAAAGACTTGAAAGAAACATTTAAATTAGCTTTCTCTGATACGTGAGGGCAATAAAGGAAAGCAATATTTGCTAAGCTGCTCTTTTGCTGATGCAGAGTGAAAACACCTCAGCCCATCAGGGTGAGATTCCCTGGGCACACACCTGGCTGGCGAGCTCTCGGGTGGGGGATATGATCAGAGCCCTGAATCCTTTGTTCCTGGGCTGTTTCAGATGTGTTAAGAGAGGGATACAAAATGCCAGTGTTTTCCCAGACCCTGTAGGAGCTGAAGCCAGAAGCTCCCGGCCCTGTAAGAAAAAACACACTTGTATTTCAGCAAGCAAAATAAAAAGAAAAAAAAAAAGAGTAAAAATTCCGTTCCCATCAACATCAATGCTGCAAACTGACCCAAAACACCCCAGGGAAAGTGAAAAAGCCAAGCTTTCCATCTGGAGGAAGCTGACCCAGCTCGGAAAGCGCCACAGAGGCAGCCACGGCCCCAGATCCTGTGGGACCCCTGGAGCCCCAGGGAACTCACGTGCAGCATGACAGGAATTGCCTGCATCTGGATGGCTGTGGGGACGTGGAAGCCCGCAGCCCGGATATTCTCCAGGATTCTAGGGTGGACTTGGTACTCCTGCTGAAGCTGCTGGAAGGTGGCAATGGGGTCGGGGAGGTCTGTTCCCTGAACGCTGATCCTGTGCTGGTGCCTGAAGCGATTGACCTGCGAGGCAAGAGACAAACTCCTCTGGAATTTGCACCACAAAGCTCACCACGTATGGATTCCTCTCCTGGGTCTTTCCCCCACACTCCATCACCCTCCTCCCGTGAGGAATCACCATAAATAAACCCCACTTTTGGATCAAACACCCACAGAACACCAGGAACCCCTTGCTGCATCAGAACTCCCTGGTCCCACCTTTTCTCTCCTCAAGCGTTCAAGCTTCTCTGCAGTAGGTTTTTTGTCTTTTGCATCTTCAAATTTTGCTTCCAGAGAGGACATCCACTTTATTCCATTGTTTTCTGACAGCTCTGGCATTGATTCTGCTCCTGGAAGTTGCAAACAAATTGAAATTTCCTTTAGTAAAACACAAGCAGGCGTTACTTGGAGACAAAAAATAAAAAATAATCTCAGAACCTTTTTTCTCTCATTCCCAATAAAACTAATGAAGACTCCAGAAGGATGGCAACCACATCCCCAGCTCTCAGCACTGAATCCTGGCCCAGTTATGGGATCAGCTCTGAGCCAGGCCAGCCAAGGAACTGGATGGGCTGTAAGGTCCCTTCCAACCCAAATCTGGGATTCTCTGATGGTTCTGCCAGGGATACACGTGTGGTGTGTACAGATACCTCGTGTCTTTTTCTTTTTTCTTTTCCCTTCACTGCTTTCCGCCGTTCTTTTCCTCTTCCCATCGTTTTTCCCTGCTCCATCTTTCTGCTGCTCCACCTCCTCTTCAGCCCCTGCTGAAGACCCCTGAGGGGCTCCCTCCTTGTTCCCGAAGAAGTCGAGGCTCTCCAGCGGGACGCTGCCGCGGTTCCCTTTCACCACCTGCGGGAGAACAGGGAGAAGGCTGAGACGCCACGGCCGGGCCGCGCTCCTCACCGCCGCTGCCGGGGGAGAACGCGGCTCCGGAGCCTGGCCCGCGCACGGGCCGCTCCCCGAGCTCTCCCCTCGGTGTCCCCGCACCCCGAAGCGCCGCGCGTCGAGCCCGAAGCGCCGCACGTCGAAGCGAGCGCCGGCGCCCAGGCGGCGGAACAGCTCGTGGGTCTCCATGCCGCCCCGCTCCCGGCAGCCCCCGCGCGCCGGAAGCGGGAGCACTTCCGGCCGCGCGCCGGCGCCATGGCAACGGGCGGCACGGCGGCGCGTTACCATGGCAACGGCGCGGGCAGGCCTCGCTAGGCCGCGGCGACATGGCGACGCTGTCGCGACAGCGCGGGGGTGGCCAGGGACAATTCCTTCCCCCCTTGCCTCCATGTGGCCCCGCCGGGGGCCTGGAACCTGTCAGGGAGCAGAGGAGGGTGCGGGCGCTGCCCTGTGCGCGACCACTCTGCTAATCCTCGATTTCTACTCATACAATGCCGCCTCGCAAGGTGCCCGAGGAAGGAAATGCTTGAGGCCGTGGCAGGAGCAACCTGGCAACTGGCTGAGCTCCTCAGGGCGTTCAAGAAAGCTTGCCCAGATTAAGATCAGAATTTATTTCATTAATGTATTTATTCATTGCGGTAAGCTGTGAGATCCAATAATGCAGGTGAATCTAGTACCCTCTATCAGATCAAAGAATGCAGATTTTCCCTGGTTGTTCATGAAGGACAACAAACAGAAATTTAATTAGCAGCAACAGAACTTATTTAATGTAATAAAAGTCTCGTGGGCTAAAGGTTTATGTTGCTGAAATCCAAGAGCTTTAAGACACATGGCTGTTCCTCCTGTAACATTCACTACTTTAATAACAAACTTTGAGATGAACAATTGGGTAAACCTGATCCTCCCCTCCGCCCTTCTCTGCCTGATTTTTGCACTTTTGCTTTGCCAGACCTTTAACTTCCCAGACCCAGGGACCCAGAGCACCCCAGCGGTGACATTTCCCTTTCTTGTGTCCCCAGCAGAGCATTTACAGTGAATAAAGACCCAGCTCTGCATCCTGGGTGCAGTTCCCACTGCTTTCTGCTGGGAGCAGCGACTAATGGTTGCTGCGAGAGGATGGGGAAGAATGTGCGGGCATTTGTGTAACAAAGAGCCATAAATCATCTCCAATATCCATCACTCACCAAGGGATGCTGCTGGCAGATGCAGGAGTGAGGAAACAGGGAATATTCTCTCTCTGTGTCAGGGTGAGGAGCTTCTGAGGGCAGAGAGCCCTGTGCCAGCAGTGAGGGACCGTGGAACATCCTGAGCTGGGACCCTCAGGGACCACCCAGCCCTGCACAGACACCCCAAAAATCCCACCCTGTGCATCCCTGAGAGCGCTCTCCCAAAGCTCCTGGAGCTCTGGCAGCCATTCCCTGGGCAGCCTGTTCCTGTTGTGTTTAGGAAGTAAGATTTTACAGAATGGGGGATAAAGCTCTGGAATGTTCTGCCTGGGCAGGTGCTGGAGTCCCCACCCCTGGGTGTGTTTAACACAGCCTGCGTGTGGCACTGGGGGCCAGGGTTGAGTTGAGGTGCTAGGGCTGGGTTGGACTCGATGACCTTTAGGGTCTCTTTCAACCTGGTGATTCTGTGAATTCTGTGAATTTGTGGGAGTTTTGGGAATTCCTGGGGACCAGGAGGTGGTGGAGTCACCACCCCTGGGTGTGTTTAACACAGCCTGCATGTGGCACCGGGTGCCAGGGTTTAGTTGAGGTGTTAGGGCTGGGTTGGAGTTGATGACCTTGAAGGTCTTTTCCAACCTGGTGATTCTGTGATCCCTGACCACCCTCTGCAGCTCTCGTCACTCTCCTGCTCTGAGCACGGTGCCTAAAGCCTTGCAGACAAGGGCCTCCCTCAGGTGCCAGCAGCAGGAACCCCACAAGGCAAAGGACGCCTCGCTTTGTCCCCTGTCCCTGACCCAAACCCGCGAGGGAGAGCACAGAGCCTCCTCAGGGGCTCCCACTCCAGCTGCACCATGGCAAAGAGGAAACATCCTCCTGTGCCAGGCCAGGGGGGATCCATGGGGCCTTCATGGCAGCCCTCGTGCGTTCCCTGAGCCCCCTGGCCTGGCTGTCCGTGACACCGGGGCTGGGGACAGCCACGGCAGGGGAGCAAAGCAGCGCCTGCTCTGCCTGGAGCTGCTGGCAGCATGCCCACGGGATGCGGGGCCCTGGTGTCACTGGTGATCCTCGCAGGAGCACAGCAGGTACAGGTGGCTGGGGAATGGCCGGGTGCTCTCCTGTGCCTGACACGGCCCCGTCCCTGCAGGGCTCAGGGATCCGGGGTGGTGCAGAGCAGCTCAGGTGAGGTGTGCCACGGGGCAGGTCACCGGGCTGTGCCAGTGGCACAGCATCTTAAAACCCCATCGGATGGCAAAGCAGGCCAGGTGGGTGCAGATCCTGGCATGCTGCAGAGCAGCTCAGGTGAGGTGTGCCACGGGGCAGGTCACCGGGCTGTGCCCCAGGCAGGGAGCTGAAATAAAACCCCATGGGATGGCAAAGCAGGCCAGGTGGGTGCATTTATTCCACCATGGGCACAGGCAGGTCCGAGTCCCTGCTGCCGTGGGCTCCTGCAGAAACCCAGCCAGGCCAACGTGTGTGTGTGTCCCTCTGTCTGCAGAAACCCAGCCAGGCCAACGTGTGTGTGTGTCCCTCTGTCTGCAGAAACCCAGCCAGGCCAACATGTGTGTGTGTGTGTCCCTCTGTCTGCAGAAACCCAGCCAGGCCAACGTGTGTGTGTGTCCCTCTGTCTGCAGAAACCCAGCCAGGCCAACGTGTGTGTGTGTCCCTCTGTCCCTCTGTCCCACAGGTGTCGGCAGGGATGGCAGGACAGCGTGCCCCCCACGGCCTGCCCGTGCTCCATCACCATCCCTGCATGCAAACGAGGGTCAATTAGCCCGGCTGAGGCACTGCTGACCTCTGAGCCCTGCTGTGTCCCCCGATCCATTAACAGGCCCGCGGCCCTCAGCTCTCAGTATGAATTGATGTAGCATCCATTCTGTTGCAGCACAGAAACATGCGTCCTCATTCAGCTGTCCGTTTCCACTTTCTGTTCCTTTGTCCTGCCCTTCTGTTCCCTGTGTTGCTAACCTGGTCACCACTTCTTGACCCCACGTCCCCGTCCCTCCCAAGGGTGTTGTAATCCCAACCACTACCAAAAAACTTTTACTTTTTCCCCTTTTACTCACATCTTGTTTAGCAAAAAATGGTTTCCAGCAGTGTGGGAGCTTTGATCCCCTATTCAAGAAATCCTTGCAATGTTTTTTTAAAGACTTTCTTTCTAAGGCAAATGAGTTCTTCATAAAGGGGGAAATGGTGTGCTGGTTGGGCTCTGTTCATCTGAGGAAGACAAATGATCTGTTTTATTACTTGAAAAGCAAAACAGTTGAGTATGTAGATTTGTGATTTATCTGTAATTAAGAATCCATTTGAGCAGCATATTAATTACAGAGAGGAGGATTCGTTTTGCTGAGTAGAAAAGTAAAATCAAAGTTCCTTGAATTAGAAGACAGCGTAAATTTGCCTGAGGCTTTGGTTTTCCATGGCCCTGCATTGCACCTACACTGGGAGAGGACAACTCTAGGGCACATTTGAGTTTTAACACTTTTAAGTTTCCTCTCTGGGTCAGAGAAATAAAGTCGGGGGGCTCAGAGACCTCTCCCTGCCGGTGCTGGTGGCTCCCCCAGCGCTCCCATTCTGCCTGGGCTGCTCCTCTCCCTCGGGGCTGCAGCAGGGGAAAGGATGCTGCGGGATTCACGGGATTCATGGGCTGCTGCGGGGAGCCCAGGGCAGGGCAGGGAGCTGCAGGAACCATCGCAGACACACCGGGGTGGCATTCGGGGCAGTTAGGATGGGCAAGAGGCATGAAGTCTTGACTTTATGTTTCAGAAGGCTGGTTTATTGTATTGTGATATATATTATATTTAAAATGTTATATTAAAATTATACTAAAAATGAAAAAAAATCAGAAAATGAAACAAGAATAAAATAAAATAAATAATAAAATCTTATAACTAACCAAAAACGATCTGAATTGCTGGACTGTGATTGGTCATTAATTAAAAGCAATCACATGGGCTCCCTTCCTCCCACAGTGATAAAAAGACAATGCCAAACCCTCGTGACAACCCGTGGATCCTCACGTGCAAGGAATTCCCTTATAAGCAGCTTTGAACTGTAAAATAATCACTCAGCCCTGTAAAACTGTTTTGGTCATAAATGAACTTTGTCATGGCTCTGCTGGTTTCTTTGTCCCATAACAACTGCATCAGATGCAAACACCACGTGCCCGACAGCAACTGGAGAGAAAAAGTATCTTCCGAGAGCTTCATTTGACATGCCATGGCATTTTCCAGCATTTTAATGAGGCAGCCAGGGCACCTGTGGGAGCAAACACCCCACCCAGGGCTTCTCCGAGCAAGGTGAGGTCCAGGGACAGTCCCAGCCCAGCCCCGCTGCTGCAGAGGCTGCTCTCCAGAGTTCTGTGTGGTATTTGCCATCCAGAAAGGCTTCCTCAGCCTGATTTTTAACTCGAAATCAGAGGAAGCTTTCTCCCCACGCAGGGATGTGTAGCACCCACAGCACCCTTAGCAGCCTGCCCTGCTCTCCCCCTTCCCAGGCCCCGCTGCCCAGGGATGGGAAGTGGCAGCGCACAATCCCTGCTCAGCAGCTTCAGAAAGCCACACCTCTGGGGAGAGTCTCTGTTATCAATCATTTGTTCTACTCACATTATAGACTTTATCCTGTCTGCTTCATCACACCGTGCTCCGTGGGAGTCACCTGCTCCATCTGTGCCTTCATTTGTTTGTATCCTCTGCCCTTTTTCCCCCTTTTTTTGGCTCTGTCCTCTCTTCCTTCACCACTTCCCTCTCTGATGGGGTCACTTCTCAAAGCCTCTTTTCCCCAAGGTTTTCACTTACCTTTTCTGCAGGGCAGCACTGACCCTGGACCATTTCCCAAATTTTCTTCACACCCCAAGCTCCATCCTTTCAGTCTGCAGCTCTCTTACAGCTGCTGCAGAAATCAAGCTCCAAAAGGCTGCAGCACGTCTAGTGCCTCCTTCTCCCACCTGCCTCCCTCTGGGTTGCCCATTCCTCCCTCAGCAGGGCCAATTCCACCTGGATTTGCACCAGCCAGGGAAAAACCTCACATTACTTCACCTGACCATTAACTCCACAAAGGTTCCACCCTTTTCCACTGCTCTGCTCAGAGTCACTCAGCCCTGTTAGCCCTCCACAATCAAGGATCTTCAAAAGCTCTCCAGCCCCTGGAGCACACCCTGCCGCCTCCTCCCGGGGCTCAGCATCCCCGGTGGATGGGGCCTGGCTTTGGCACTCCCCTCCTAATTGGTTTGCTTAGCACTGGGCTGCTAAAGCCAGCAGGGAATGAGGGAAGCACTGCTGGGCTAAGGGCAGCATCATTAGGGCATCATTAGGAGGCTGAGGACATGGCTCTCCCCACCTCCAAAAGCCTCCTGGCTGACACCTGGGGGTTCACAGGGAACCCTGGACTCCCCACACGCAGGCAGGTATAAATGGAGGTGGTCATTGCACGGGACAGCAGGGGGGACGTGCCACCAGCCCGTGTCCCTTTCAGCCCCACCTCTGCCAAACCACCACAGATGGTCACTGTGGAATTCACAGACCACGCAGCAGCAAGGGCTCAGAAGAAATGGTGTTTAATTATGGTATACATTAAATTAAATGTAATTCCGAATATTGGTCTCCAGATTCCTGATGACTTATTCGCCGGTGGGCAGCTCCCGTCAGTCCCAGCGAGGGTGAGGGTCCCACTGTGCCAGACACTGAGTCAAAGAGCCTTTGTCAGCCCAAAGACAGCGTCCAGTGCTCTCCTTCTCAGCACGGCTATGTGTCCTCTGCTGCTGTCCACCTCTCTACATCCCTCTCAGCAGCTGGCACAGGCCACAAAGGTCACGAAAAATCAGCACAACTGGGGAGCATGAGATCCATCTGCAGAGGGGAGCAGGCACAGAGGAGCTCGTGTCTCACAGAGGGCAGACGATGCCTTCAACAGCTTCCGTGGCTTTGGGAGGTTGGACTGGGCACCCAAACTCCTGCAGGGCTCTGGTGTGTGTCCTCAGCGGATGCCTGAGGGGCTGGACATGCCCTCACCACAGAGCTGGGATCATTCACAAGCTGGAGATGTGTCTGCAGAGCTTTCCACGCAGGAGCTGGTGCCAGCTGAGACAGGGCAGCAGCTGGGGCCTTCCCACCACAGCCCACATTCCATCCATCCATCCATCTGTCCATCCATCCACCCACGAGGACCAGAGCACCCTGTGCACTGCTAAGGGTGGAGCCAACAAGGTTCATCATCAACTGCTGAAGGTGGAAAGAAGCCACCTGTACTGGCCATTCACTGGGCAGGAGATGAGGCAGTGACTGGGCACACAACCCCTTCTGTGCCCTGAGGGAGGAGAAAAGGGACAGTCTCTGAGCCCATCCGGGGAGATCCCATCAGAATTCCCTGTGGCCTCATTCACTCTGTAGTGGAAATGCTGCAGGCACACCTGGAAGCTGCTGGCACTTCCCAGCAGCTGGGTGTGTTCACCAGGCTGTGAGTCCTTCCCCACCCCACCAGAGCCCACCTCAGTGTCCCCAAAAACAGGGAAGTCCATTGAGATTAATTCATGGTCGCAGCTCTCCCCACATGGATCATCCAGGTCCTGCCAGGGCTCCTCTCAGCTCACCCTGTGCCCTTCCTTCACGTGGGATGTCACCGTGCAGGGGACACGTGTCTGCCCGTCCTCCTGCACAGCAGAGCCCAGTGCTGCCTGACCGGGGTCCTCGCCAGCCCCAGGACTGGAATTAACTCATTTAAAGGAAAAAGAGAAATACAAAACCAAAACCATCCTCAGCTCTGACCTTTACCATAAAAAAAAAAAAAAAAAGACAAAAAGAAGATATTGAGGACCAATATATACAGATGGGGGAATTGCACTTAATTACAGTAGTTTACATCCATTGGACAAAATTTACTTCTTTTTTTATATAAATCTCTATGTATAGGAGTGGGGAGGGGGGAGGATGGAGCAGACTGTACCTATATTTACAGTTTCATTGGCTCAGTTCAACAACACACGCAGTTCCTCCCTCCAAACGCCAAGTAACAGACCCCGGTCCCTCTCAGTCCGAGTGGAGGAGTATAACTTAAACATGATCCATCTTCCCCTTCTGCCAGGTCCCAGCACAGCTCGTGCCTTGCTCCTCGGGAGAGCCTCTTGGAAGGCGAACACTTCAGCAAAATAATCCCCAAGACAGGTCTTGGAAACACTGCGTGGAGGGATGGAGAGGCGGGTCCCCGGGAGGGGAGCCCCGAGCCCCGGCTCCGTGTCGGGCTCCTCGCTGCTGGGCTGTGCTCTGGCAGGCGACTCCCGGGCTGTGAGCGCAGCTCGCCGGCGGGACGGTGTGGAAAACAAGATCCCGTTGCTGTGTGCAAAAGCAGCGAGGTGTGGAGCATCACCAGGCTTGCAGGGGACACTGGGGAGGGAGAGAGAGCAGCACGGTGAGCGGCGCCGGGGAACGAGGAGGAGGCAGCACCACAAGGCGTTTGGAGGCATCACCTCCTGCGCTGCTCCGTGACCACCTTGGTGCTGCCCTGCCCAGCCCCGAGCCCTCCCTGGCACCCCTGTGGGGGAGGCAGTGGGAAAATACTTTCTTAGCCAGCTATAGCCACCCCCTCCCAAAAATAATAATACTAAAAAAGGTCCTGTTTGTGCCCAGGCTGTGCCAGGCAGCCCGGGAGCGGCCAGGCGTGAGGCTGAGCTCGGCTGGGGTGGGAGCAGCTCCATCGCTGTCCCCAGCAGCGCTCTCATCTCCAGGGACAGAGCCAAGCAGCCCCCATGCCACGTCCATCCCGCTGCAGAGGCCCCTTCTCCATCCCTCTCCATCCCCGGGGTCCCCCCAGCCCCCGGTGGGCGGGGGGCAGGGGTGGGGTGACCTTGTGGGCTGGAGCGCACGGCAAACATCATCAGGCGGAGATAAGGAGACGCCAGGAGCCTCCCGTGACATGTCATTAGGGACTGGCCGTGGCTATCAGGTGTTTGCCAACGTAATAAACGTGGTGGCTCGGCCTCGAGCGTTGTCAAAGGAACGGGGAGGTATTTGCCCCTTCCAGGTCTAATGACAACATCTGATAAGAGACCCACAGCAAGCGAGGGGAGAGCTGGGGGTGACCAGGGACATCCCTCCAGCTCTGTCCCCCTGGCAGGACCCAGAGCAGCCACCTCCACCACAGAACAGTTTTTGGGGTCTGGTGGGGGCTGCCTGCCTTGTGCCAAGACAAAATGTGGAGGAGTCGGGGCACAGCCCCTGGTAGCCCCAGTCAATGATAGAAACCCAAATCACCAAAAATATTCAGGTATTTGAGCAATTTGGGTGGCGAGCAGCATTTATGGGGCCCCTATCTGCATCCGTCACACTCCATTCACCTCTGGCTAATGAAACTGCTGACCACCAAGAAAGAAATCCATGTCCAAAGATAGATTTTTCCAACTGCAGCCTGGGCACAGAATGGTTGGTAGGAAAAGAGGCCCTGGGGGCTGGCAGGTCACATCCTGCCCTGGTGCTTGCAGGATGGGGGTCATGGGGGGGTGGGTGCCCCTTCACCACAGCAGGTGAAGGGTCCTGGCCCCATATCCCCCCTCCTGAGCCCTGACACCTCCTCCTGCTTGAATGAGAGTGCAAGAACGTGATGGAGGCAGAAACCCGGGAGCCGCTGCCCGCTGGTCAGGGTAGGGTGATCGCAGGGCAGCGGGGATGGCCGGGCTCGATCTCCCTGCCAGGGACATTTCCTGTGTCCCGGGGCTGCCGCGGCCAGCCCGGCATCAAAGGCAGGAGAGCTCGATTAATCAGGGGCAGTTCGGGCTGAGCGCGCAGCAGATGGGCTGATAAAGCTGCACGGAGGAAATGGAGCTCGGAGGGGCGGCCGTGCCTGAGTGCTCACCCTGAGACCTGCCCAGAGTGGCATCCCCGGGGGGGTGGCATCTGTGACCCCTTCCCAAGCACCCCAAACATCTCCCCTTTGCAGCCCCAGCCCCTTTCTTCACCCTCGCCAAGGATCTCACGGCGATGCTGGGGGGGTCTCACAGCAATCCCACGCTCTGTTTACTCTGTGGCCATTGCAGACATTTTTTCCCTGTCCCCTGTCAAACCTCGGGAAGAAAGTTTATCTGAATGCAAGTTCAAGGCTCTCTCTTATTTATCTAGCGATCAATAAGGGCCACATATTTCCCACAGTCCCCAGAGCTGGCTCTCAGAAAGGGACTATTGTCTAAGGAAAACCTCACACACCTGATTTGAACCAGGATAAGTCTGGCCTTACACCTGCAGTGGGCAGATGATGAAGGTTTATGGGCTGGGGGAAGCTGGGGAGCCTTGGACTCCACTTGGCTCCAAGCAGGGTTGATCCCCCTGGACACGGGCAGCACAGCCCGCTTGGTTCTGCCTCCTCAGCCCCAGCAGGATGCTCCCCCTCTCATGGGGCTGCCCCAGGGATGAGCAGGGCCTGGCTGGTACCACCAAGCGCTAGCCAAAATCACCCAAATCCCCATCCCACCACGGCAAGCAGGTGTTTTGGAGCCCACGACAGGGCTGCGATGGGGTTCTCATCCTCAGCTCCCCAGGGAGTGGAGCACAGGCAGCAGGACAGGGTCTCTGCTACTCCCACCTCCAGCCCCACATCCAGAGGGGGAAAAGCTGCACTCCAGGTTCACAGCCCCAGCCCGTGGCCCCTCAGCCACCCCTGTGGGGCATTACCTGCTTGCTGGAAGACATGTTGGTGAGTGTGCTGATGCTGCTGGTGTCCGTCACCACCATGGCCGAGGGGAAGCGCGAGGTGTGGGAATACTGGGGAGGCTCCTGCTTGTGTGCATACACTGCGGACAGGAGGGGCACAGGTCAGGGAAAAGCCACCCCAGCCCTCGCCGCGGCAGCTCCAAGCATGGGAACGGGCAGCAGGGAGACGGGGATGGGATAAAACCAGCCAAGGGAAGAACCCACCACCTCCCTCCAAGCCACTGCATCCTCAGGCAGCAGCTCACCCCCAGAAACCCGTGGGGATTGAGGGGCTGTGGCTGGAGCAGGTGGAGGAAGGGATGAGGCAGGATGTGAACAGCCTGCACTGCTGAGCATGCCATGGGCTGGGACCACGAGAGAGGCGCAGCAGCCAAGGGCAGAGCAGGAGCAGAGCACAAGCTGATTTCCCATCTGAATTCATGCAGGGGCCCTTTGCAGCTCCCCCAGGCCTTACTGTGTGAGTTCTGCAGCTGGGTCACGGTGGCCATGAAGGGCTGCTGTGTCATGTGGCCCGGGGACTGCTGCATCAGGGGCTGCTGGTGTGGGCTGTGCAGCTGCTGGGAGAACTGCACCGGCTGCAGGGCTGCCAGGCTGCCCGCCACGCTGTTGATGACAGGGACACTCTGAGCCTGCGAGGTGTTCAGACCTGGGAGCAGGGAGAGAGCAGAGGGGGCGTCAGCAGGAGCAGGCAGTGTGTCCCCCCGTCAGGGGCAGGGCACGGAGGTGAATTTGGGGTGCACTTACTCTGGGCGATGGCCATGACTCCCGAGAGCGGCGTCATGATGAGGTTCTGGGACTGCTGCGGGTTGTGGTGGGACAGGCTGTGGATGTTGGTCAGGGTGCTCACGGGGGGCAGCCCGCCCCCCGACACGGAGATCTGCCAGGCAGGACAGGCACAGTCAGGGCAGAGCCACGGGGAGCCCCCAGCCCCCTCCTCAGCTCCGTGGGGACATCGGGGGCGTCAGCAGAGCCCCCTGCCCAGAGGGGAGCAGGCTGCAGCCCAGAGAGCCCCCACAGGGCTGCACACCCCGACTGCAGCACCTCAACTCCGTGCTGACGCACAGCAAAGCAGCTTTGGGAACACTTTGCTGGCTCCCAGCTGCACTGGAGCGTGGCACCGGGACACAGCCCAAGCCTCTGCTGCTCCGTACCCCGAGTCCAAGCTCCAGCCCACGGGGACAGCCGAGGGCTCTCAACACTCATTAACTTCTAACCATCATGCTTGTAGGGGAAAGTGGGACTTATAAACTCAGGAAAGTGAAGAAAAATGACAGAAGGCAGATTAAAAGGGCCTCGTGGTGATGATCTTAGTCACCAATCTGGCAGGATACTGGTGAGACGGGTGGGTGTGCACAGCCAGAGCCGGGGTTTCGGGCCAAAGTTTAGGGATCAGACAAAGGCGCTTGGCGTGTGCTGTGAGGACTGGAGCTGCTCCCCAGGACGTTTAAGTGCCTTAGTTCTTTAATTGCTGCACCTTCCCCTAATTCCTGCTGTTAGCCCTCTTGCACTGGGTGACCTCAATCCCAGCTCAGAGCCATCCCTGCGGCCCTTCAGGTGACATTTCTGGACACCAGTTCCGAGCACCTTGTTTATTTTGCACATGTGAGCTGGAGATAGCAATTGAAACAAATCCATCAATAAATTCCAAAGCCCGGGAGTGACTCACATTTCCTGATCCGGTATTTTCCACTTTCAAAGTCCCTTCAAGGCCGGGTTACACCACACTCGGCTGCACAAGTCAAACAGCTCCCGGCAAGCACACGCTGCTCGCCTGCAGCCCCGGCTCCTCTCACGGGGTGTTTAGCCCCAGAGCACTGCACCTGGATTGTGCATGACTGGAAAAGACCCTCCAGGCACTGGAGCCTCAGGGTGGACCCTCTGGCACTAACACAGCTGAGGCAAACACTGGAGCATGAAAGAGTGAGCCTCCAGAGATTTCTGGAGCCTCGGTAATGCTCCTTCCTGAAAGATGCAGCAACTTCCTTGGCAGCTCCTTGTTTCATGTGGGGCATTAAAGGCACATGTTTACTTACTAGAAACCACAGCCTACAGCATGTTTCTATTAAATCACTTGCAAGCACCAGCTAGCCCTGCCTGGAGATCAGAGATAAGCTGGCAGAGCCGCGGTCCCGCAGGGTCCCCACGGCGCTGGGCAGTGTCTGTGCCTTGGGGAGAGCTCAGCAGGGCTCTCCTGCTGCACTTTACCGAGTGGCTTTTCCCAGTTTAATCTACTCTCTTCCCTCCTCCCGTGCTGCCCAGCCCCTTCTGGGGGTCTCTGCCCCGGTCCCAGGAGCTGGCAGGGGGTGCTGGCATTGCCTGGTCCTCGGGGACTCCCACCCTGGGCGTGCAGTGCTGCTGCTGCCTCCTTTATCCCTGACTCATTTTATGGCTTCCAGGCTCAGGGTTATGAGGCTCAACACACCCTGAGGTGAGCTGGGCGTGCTGGGGCAGAGGCAGTGGGCTGGGAGGGCTGCGGTGTCTCTCTGCAGTGTCCCCCCGGCCTGGCAGGGGACGTTTGGCTTTGCAGGGTGAGTGCCAGAGCCCGAGGGGCTGCACAGAGACCCTCTCCAGCCAGAAGGAAAGGCACAATGAAATGGTGCCATGGCTGAGGGAGGGCACAGTGAGCCCCTCCATGGCCACCCGGCTTCGCCAGGAGACTGACGGGATGGCCCAGGAGGCACAACCCTCTGAAAATGGAAGTGAAAACCGGGGAAGAACCGGCTTGGCCCCGTCACCCAGTGCCATGTTTGACTTTCGATTTCAGCAGGAAAAAAAAACTCCCGGAAAAGCAGCAGCTGCAGGCAAACCTCTGCCAGCCTGCTCCAGGGACGGGCTGTGCTCTGCTATCACATCCCATCCCGTCCTGGCCTGAACCCCTGTACCCCCTCCTTGCCCTGCTCCTTCACCCACCCCTCCAGGGGCTTTGTGCCAGGAAGGGGCAGCCCAAGTGCCACGGCCCTGCAGCACCAGCATGGGGACATGTCCATGCTGATGTCCCACCTCCACTCCTGCCACGCTGACACTGACAGCTCTGGCCAGCAGAGCCCCAAAGACATGGCAAAGGCCAGGGGGAGAGGCAGGAGCTGTGGGGCCAGAGCCAGCACGAGCAGCTTCAATCCCCTGGGACAAGAAGGTCCCTGCTGGCAGGGGAAGCTCTTCCCAAACTTGGGAGGGCTTCGGGAAAAAGTAATGAATGAGCATTTTATCAATACCATGTCATGGGCCGGGGAGAGCAAACAGAGATCCACCCAGCACCTTCAGCCTGCGATCAATGAACCCCGGCTCTGGCAGATCCACCTGGAGCACACTCCGTGTCCCACCTCAGAGGTGGGGACAGTGGCACCCTGGTCCCCCACAATGCCCCATTGTTCAGCCCAGCCGCGTGTGAAACCCGGGGAAAGCGTGTTTGCTCTGCCCGCTGGGCCCTCTTATCTTATCAGCGCCGCCGCCACAATGGGCCAGGTGTACTCACCATTTTACCTTCGGGAGAGAGCAAACCGTGGCCCGGGTCCAGGCTGGCCGGGGAGACCTGCTGCAGGACAGCCTGGCTGGTGGTGACCATGGCAGCGCCGCCGTGGTGGCTGATGGCCCCCGAGGACGCCGCCTCGCCGCTCGCCGCCTGGCTGTACCGGACCCCTGCAAAACACACGGCCTTGGCATCCCACCACACAGCTGTGCCAGCTGCTGCCCAGCCCCTGGGAGCCCCAGCCCTGCCACGGGGTGTGCAACGAGGATGCAGATGTGCGCCACGGCTCCTAAGTGACACCCGTGAGTGACAAACAGGGATATGGTGTCCCTTCCTCCGGCCTGTCCCTGGCCCCATCTCCTGGAGTTACTGTGAGCAGTTTATGGCTGGAGCTGCAATCCCACACTGCCCCACGCCACGGGGGGAAAGGCAGCCCCACACTCACCCTGCACCCCTCGTGTTTCCACCTGCACAGCCCACAGCTGTCCTGCAGACTCCTGCCGTGGCTCTTGGACGCTGGCCCGGGGACCCTGCACCGTGAGGAGTGACCCTGCACCCCCAGCTGACCCCCCGAGGCTCTCCCTGCACCCCCAGCTGACCCCCCGAGGCTCTCCCTGCTCCCCGCAGCCCCAGCCATCCCCAGCTGCCACAGCCATGGCTCCCACTCTTTTCTCAGGGCCTCCTGCAGCCAATTCCCTCTCCACAAGTGTGTGACTAACAGGGCACTGCAGCAAGGGGACAGAGGGACCAGACACACCCCAACCCCCAGAGCAGACCCCAGCCCTGCACTGCCCTGAGGGAAATCTGGCCCCAGCACAGGTCTTCTCTATAAATATATTGAATTTGGCTAAAGCACCCCGCACTGATAGCCATATGATCAGCCATGTGCCATGGAAAGGCATCTACAGATCACAAATAATTAACTGAGGAAAACCCATGGCAAACAGAAGTGTCTTTTACAGGGCTGCCTTGACAGCTAGGGCGAAAAGCCATTCATCAGGAGGAGTCCAGCCCTGTGCTCCCAGCCAGATTTACCAAACTGCTCTGGGATGGAAGGGCTGGATGATGGACAGACAAACCATGGCTCTCCTGGGGAAAGATCCCATGGTGGCAAAGCCCACCTTGCCAGGCACCACGAGCACCATCCACCCCTGGCCAGTGCACAAGGACACTGGGACAGCTCCTCAGCATGACCAGCACAGGGGAGGCTCAGCCTGTGGCTGGCTCGGTGAAGGATGCTCTAAGGGCGACTCTAAAATGAATCTCTGAACCAAGGAAAAGCAAAGAAATCAGAACTGGAGTCCAGGAGCTTTCCCCCCAGCTCCAAAACCATCTGCCCAAGCACAGACCCACCCACACCCTCCACCAAAACCACAACACAGTCGCCCCGTAATCGCCTCCGAATTTCCCCCATCAGCTGGTTAAACACGACCCACAGATAGGAATCTCCTCACCATGTCTGGTTCCTGATGATTTCCCAGCAAACCCCTTTATCCCTGATAATAAAAGAATGTCCTCTGGCAGGTGGATATTTGCCCGAGTGGACGTCCCCGCCGTGAACAGGGTAAACATTACCCAACCCGGGCACTGTCACAGCATTCCTGCCGCGGCCCCGGCCCTGCAGAGGGTGCTTCACTCCGGGCTGGGATCCCGCTGCTGAAACAATGGCAGGGCAGATAAAACAAAGCCCTTTCTTCTGGGCGTGATCTGAGAGATAGACCAGGGCGCAGACGGCTCCTCTCGCTAAGGAGATCAGAGTTTCTGCTGTCTCCAGGCTCTTCTGGGCCCAGCAAGAACAACAAAAAAAGTCCATTTTAAATGCAAAATCATGCCCCATGCAGCTGAGGGGGTGGTAACTCGCGGGCCAAGCCACCCAAAGCTGTGAAGTTGGCTTCAAAACACACAAGAGGTTAAACGCTGATTTTGAAGCTCTTCCTCGAAGCCCCAGGACAAGACTCTGATTGTCTGAGGAACAATAACCAGCGCCCAGATCCCCAGATAGGCTGGGGACTGAGATCTTGGGTCTCTAGATAAAACCACTGAAGACTCTGTGCCTTGATGAAGAGTCTTGATGAAGATTAACCCTCCCCAGGAGAGCCAGGTGGGGCTCTGGGGCTGGTGACAGCGGTGTCACTGCTGCCCCACCAAGGACCCTGCTCAGGAGCCACTTGCTGGGCAGGCAGAAGCCTCCTGCCAGGAATCCCTTTAGGAAGCATCCGTCCTCACTGGGTTTTCCCCATCCCCACGGTGGGAGGGGTGTTATTGTTTACGTGTCCCCAGGGCTGGGTTGCATTTGGGCAGAGCAGATCATTAATATCAGGAAGCCACCACAAGGCATGGCTGCTGCTGTCACTGCTGGAGCACACGGAGCTCCCTGCTGACGGGGGTGCCTCTCCTCTGAGCTCCCCAGGCCTCCCTCCATCACTGAAGCTGGGATCCAGCCCTGCCCTGGCAGCACAGCCCCTGGGAGCCCCCCAGAGAGCCCCAGAGCCGGGGTGAATGCAGGGGCACAGCTCCAGCTGTGAGCACCAGCACTGAAGGATTCCCCCCGGAGCTTTGGCATCCAGGCTTTATGAGCTGGGCTCAGACAGCCATCAGAGCCCGGCACAACGGTTCTCCTGCTGCTCTGCTGTGCCTCCACAGCTGGAAGCAGCCCTTGTGCAAAGGGATTTTATTCCCCCTCGGTCTCAGGAGAGGAGCCTGGATGGGAGCACTGGGAATGGGTCTGGCCGTGGAGCCTTCCCTCCTCGAGGCTTTTTTCTTTAACTGGAGCTACAGCCATAATATAAAAGTCTGTTTATGGGACGGGCCATTGTGTGGCCCCTGAGCTGCACAGCCTGTGAAATGTTTTACTGCCTTCCCCTGCCCCAGACGAGCCGCAGGGTCCAGCTCCCGTAGCCTTAACCCTGTTCCAGCCGACGGACGGGGACAGCAGAGTGGCAGCCCCCAGGGTGGGGTGTCCTGTGCACCCACAGACACCCCCAGCACCTCCTGACTTCTCTGGGGTACCACACTCATCCTCCTGACTCGGCCTTTGGGGGCAGGGGGGTGCTGGAGGGAGTTTAGGGAAAGGATGGGTCTCTTCATCGCTTTCATCGCATCCCTGTGTCATTTCAGAACACACCAGGCCCGTGCCTCTGGCAGGCACCAGCACTGAAGCAGCTTGGTTCAGCTTTGCTTTATGTTTGATATTAATAAATTGTATGTATTAGAAAAAAAACCCTCATTGTACTTCTGTCTTCCCCATGCAGCAGAGCCCTGCTGCCACCATGCCACGGCACATCCCAGCCTCCAGTTGGGAGGCACATCCCAGCCTCCTTCCCCCAGCTCTAGATTCCTGCCCAGACCTTCACCAACGTCCTGCACATCACCAGCAATGCCAAACCCCAAAAGAGACCCCCAAAAATTCGCCGGTGATCTGGCGGTGAGGGGATGCAGCTCTGGCTCTGCCTGACCCCTCCAGGATGCAGCCAGCAGCGTGGACCAGGGTGTGAAAGTGGGGTGAGAAAAGCAAAGTGTAATTTTTGGGGTCATGCTGGACTCAGTGATGCTTCACCCATTGACAGTGTGGACAGCCAGGTCGCCGATGGGACAACTTCACCCTCCCAAAATTCGGATCCAGGCAGCACTGAGGGCACCTCTGATTTTTGGGCTGCCACTCAAATTGTCCCTAAAGTGTTAATCCTGCTCAGTTACAGAGGTGCATAGTTTATATCCATTATAAACCCGTTTATGGGGACTGGACCCTCCCATTTCGCTGCTGTCATAAAGTTCTAATTACCCCCATAAACCAGGGAAAAGCTCCTAACAGTGCACTGTACCCAGCGAGCCCCACAATGTGCCCGACAGTAAAATATTACAACCACTGGCACGGGGTCCCGGGCAGAGCCAGCACCCCCCAGGAACACGGGGAGGGAGCCAGGTGTAAACCAGGGTACCCAGAGCGAGGGCTTGCTGCTGGGCTCTGCTTTTCAAGGGAAGTTAAAACCCTTCAGCTGCCCTTTGGGTTTTAGGAACAATCTCAGGGGTGGCACTGGGTTATTTTTATGTTTATCTCCATCTATAGAGATATCTAAATATATATATATATAAGTAATTAATTTTAACATATATGTATAAGCACGTATATATGTATATAAATGGGAATGCTCAGATATTGATCTGCTACTCTGATGTTTGCAGAGCAGGGATGGATGGATGGATGGATGGATGGATGGATGGATGGATGGATGGATGGATGGATGGATGGCACCCTGACCCCCACAGGTCTGGAGCCCCCCAGGACAGGCTGCAGGGATGCTGTGCCCCCCATGGGGTGTGCAGCCCCCCAGGACAGGCTGCAGGGATGCTGTGCCCCCCATGGGGTGTGCAGCCCCCCAGGACAGGCTGCAGGGATGCTGTGCCCCCCATGGGGTGTGCAGCCCCCCAGGACAGGCTGCAGGGATGCTGTGCCCCCCGGCCACGGGCCCGGGGCTCTGCAGGGAGGGCGGCCCTTTGTATGCAGGGCGGGCTCGGGGGGCGGGCGGTGCTTCCCCTAATCTCATCAATGCCCCGATTGTCTTCGGGGCTCTTGAAAGATAAAAATGGCATAAGCCAGAGTCTGCCATGGCACCGAGATAAAGCCCCGAGTGACCTTCAAATCAAACAGGGAACCAAGATCGCTGATAAAACCCAGAGTAGGGGAAAAGTCCAGCCTCGGAGAGGAGCCTCCGAGATAGAAAGGCTTTAAGTATTTACCTCCAAATAGTTAAAAACTACAGCTCGAGGCTTGACAGATGGGTCCCCAAGAAGAGGCCGGAGGATGTTTGACTTTTACAGCTCTCATCCCTGCCCCGCTGACATTCCGCCCCATTGATGTCCCAAGGAGAGGCGAGCCCTCTTTGTCCACGGGCACGGCAGAGCTTTGCAGCTGCCCCAGAGCTCCAGCGCCACCGTTTCCTGCCGGGGATGTCGCAGGCCGGTGGGACAGGGACAGTGTCCCCGCGCTGTCATTAAGCTGTTAAGGCATTGAGCGGCCCAGACGCCGCCACCTCGGGGCAAGGACAGTTCAAATCGCAGCACGGACAGCCACCACGGGGTCAGCCCGGCAGCGCTGAGCGTGCCCCGCCAGGAGGGCATCCCCAGCATCTCCTGGAGGCGATCCAGCACAGACGGACACCGCGGGGTTTGGGGAACGTCCCGGACCCGGCTCGGTCCAAGCACCCTGAAGCAACGAGCTCCATCCCCGCCTGCTGCCCCCAAATCAGCCCTAAAACCGCAGCGTGTCCCTTGCCATGCCCATCTTCGCCTCCTCAGGATGCACACAGGCACCGACCGCCGAGGAATCCCCGCAGCCAAGCCCTGCTGACCCCTCCGGAGGGGCTCTTCCCCGCAGCCATCCCTCCTGCCCTGCTCCAAAGCCCCTCGGAACGGGCTGTCAGCCCCGGCCGGCCCCTGCTGGCACCGCTCCGACGGGAAAATAAAGGTTGGGGCTTAAGGGCCCTCCAGCCCCGAGATGAATGCCCGCGGTTACAGTAATTGCTGTCCCCTAATAGAAGAAAACAAAGCCTCTCGGGGGGGCCCGTGTGCGCTGGCAGGCCGGGGGCACATCAAAGGCGGCGGGCTTCGTTCAAAGCCCCGGCTTAATTGTCAATTAAGCATGCACGGGGGACAGCGCCGTGACAATGCGGGGCTGCATGCTGGTGGGGCATTGTAAAGCCCGCCGCGACACCGAAAACAGCTGATTCTGCTGACAATGCGCTTGTAGGGCACCTTGTAAGCAATCAGCCGGTGACAGCAGGGCAAACGTCCTCCCCGTCCCCGCCATTGTGCGGGGCATTCCTGGGGCAGGGTCACATTTTGGTCACCGCTGGCCGGTCCCCGGGATGCTGCCGGCTCCTCCGGGGCCGGGAGCTGCCCACGCTCATCCCCGGGTACCGCTCGGGGACTGCCACCTCCTGCCACCAGCCGAGCGCCGGTGTCCGGCCACCGCTGGCAGCGTCCCCAGGCAGCCTGCCCTTCCCGCGGGGACTCTCCCGCACGGGTTCCTCCGGGTTCGCTTTATAATATGTGTCACACACGCCAGGCAGGGGCATTTCCAGGAGGTGGCCGGGCCGTGCCAGCGCCGGGGCAGTGTCCGAGGGGACGCCCCCGTGCTGTCCCCCCGCCACCGAGCCCGCTGTGCCACCCGCGGGGCTGCAGAGGACAGGTGAGGGACAATGGGGATTGTTCTCCCAACAATGCCTCTCGCCCCTGCCCGCCCTGATGAGCCCCCGGTGCGCAGCCCCCTCCCCACGGCGTTATCTCCCATTCAATCCCCCGGGGTCCCTCGGCGGCTCTGCTCAGCTCTGCCACGGCGGTGTGGGGAGGAGGAGGAGGACCTGGGGTCACCCTGCACCCCCGCAGCTTTCTTCATCCACCTCCCTGCGCTCTGGCACGGGGATGCTGCGGAGCCGCGCACCCAGCCCGGGGCGTGCCCAGCCCGGCAGCGGGACACGCTGCCACCCTTCCCTCTGGCACTGCACCCCCCTAACCAGGGCTCCCCAGCGGGCTGCATGCCATAGAGTGGCACTGGAACAACACGGCAGGCACCGGGCAGCCCCTCCTGCCCTGCTGGGCACAGCCTCTCCCTGCCCAGCCGAGCCCACGCGGAACGCCCGTGAGCTAAAGCAACCAAGCAAACACCGATTTATCCCCGGCACGGCGGAAACCCAGCCCTCACCATGTGGCCACAACGCTGCAGGGACAGCACGTGTGCTCCCCATCACCATCAGGACAGGGTGAGCATCCTCTCCCTGCACACACGGCATCCCCGAGCTCTGCCATCACCCCAGCACCCCGAGCTCTGCCATCACCCCAGCACCCCGAGCTCTGCCATCACCCCAACACCCTGAGCTCTGCCATCACCCCAACACCCTGAGCTCTGCCATCACCCCAGCACCCCGAGCTCTGCCATCACCCCAACACCCTGAGCTCTGCCATCACTCCCCGAGCTCTGCCATCACCCCAGCACCCTGAGCTCTGCCATCACTCCCCGAGCTCTGCCATCACCCCAGCACCCTGAGCTCTGCCATCACTCCCCGAGCTCTGCCATCACCCCAGCACCCCGAGCTCTGCCATCACCCCAGCACCCTCGGCGGGGCCTCACCTGGCATTTTGCTGGGCGGAGAGGCGCTGGGCTGGTTGTGGTGCGGGGAGCCGTGGGACAGCAGCAGGTTCATGCTGTGTGGGGGCTGGCCCGAGCTGTAGGCATCCATGGCCAGCTTCTGGCGGAAAGCCTCCTCCTTGCGCCGGTTGGCAAACCAGTTGTACACTCGCACCTCCGTCACCAGGTTGGAGCCCAGCCCGTGGGCCTTGGAGGGGGACACTCCTCGCTGCAGACACTCGGCCCTGCGAGGGCAAGGGACACGTTGGAGCAAGGGTGCTGCTGGGGGCACAACAAATCTGGGGGAGTTTCAGCCCTTCCTGCACGCCCAGCTGCTCTCTTCAACTACAGCCATACTGCAAATACCATCCCTGCTCTCTCTGATAATGCTGCAGCATCCCTGTGCTGTCCCCTGTGTCATCCTTGCAGCATCCCTGTGCTGTCCCCTGTGTCATCCTTGCAGCATCCCTGTGCTGTCCCGTGTCATCCTTGCAGCATCCCTGTGCTGTCCCCTGTGTCATCCTTGCAGCATCCCTGTGCTGTCCCCTGTGTCATCCTTGCAGCATCCCTGTGCTATCCCCTGTGTCATCCTTGCAGCATCCCTGTGCTGTCCCCTGTGTCATCCTTGCAGCATCCCCATCACATCCCTGCCCGAGCATGGAGCTCACTCTGCCCCAGACATCACCCAGAGGGGGAAAACATGGCAAGGAGAGGCCTGGCAGCTCGGCAAAGCTGTGCCATGAGCTGGGAGCCGGGGTGGTGAGCCGGGAGCATGGCATCTCCCACGGCATCTCCCACGGCATCTCCCATGGCATCTCCTGCAGCATCTCCCGTGGCTTTTGGAAGGAAGGCCGAGGCTCTGGGCAGGGGAGGCAGCACAGGTGTGTGGAGCAGCCATTACCTGTTGCACTCCTCCACCAGGGTCTCCCTCTCCTCCTTGCTGGGGTTCTTCTGGCGCTCGTAGGCTTGGTACAAGATTTGCTGGGAGGCCGGCCCCCACTTGAAGCGGTTGCGCCTCATCTTCTTGCTGGGGGTTTCAGAGCAGGCGTCGTCGAGCTGGGCAGCCCCCTGGTTCTGCTGATTGAACTCTGGAAAGAGAAACAGCAGCTGATCCTGACTGCCTTTGTCTGTCATATTTCCACAACCCTGGACTGCCTGGTTGAACTCTGAAAGAGAAAGGAGCAGACGTGAGCTGGCCTGTAGCCGCCGCTCGGAGTCACTGTCCCGCGCCGAGGGGCCCCCCGCGTCCCCTCCCGCAGCACCCCGAGCCCACGGCAGGCTTGGAGCGAGCCAGGTGCTCCCTGCCACCCACCCCGGGAAGGGGCCAGCCCGCTGCCATCCCTGTTTAATGGGGAGGCATGTGCAGGGCATGCTATGGCCATGCATATTCATGGGCAGGGCCCCTGCCAGCCTGCGCTCGTTTCGGGAGGATTTTTCCAAGCAAGGAGCCGGGCAGGACGGCTGCAAAGCCCCCCGAGAGGGTGCCCCTCTCTGCTCACCCTCCCACTCCCCTCCCAGCGTGGTGGGACGCCAGCCCCGTGCCCGGGGCGGGCAGCAGCAGAGGTGACCTTCGGCGGCCGCCCCAGCCCCGGCGCTTGTCAGCACGGCAGTAAAGGGAGATTAATGGGAGGGTTTTATTATTCCCAGTTTTGCAGGGGAATTCTCCCTCTTTTTATAATGGCTTTTCCCCCCCACGACGGGGGGGAAGCACAGGGCAAGGCTGGAGCAGGCTGTGTTTGCTCTAACGTCTCAAGGTGTGTTTTCAGAGCAATGGTATTTGGTGCTGAACCCTTTTCTGCACTTCCCCTCTGCTGGATATTGCATCCTTTTAGAAGAGGGAGGCAGAGCCCTTTCCTGGGGGGTGCCAGTGCCACTCGGGGCTGCTTTGAGAGCTACGGGACAGATCCCAGGGCAGGGAAGAGCGGGAGAGGGGCACAAAGGAATAGTCTGTGTGCTTGTCAAAATAATCTGCATTTTAAACAGCACAGACTGCCCCAAACCCTGCTACACATGGCAGCGATTCAGGGGCTTTTAATTTTCTCTCTCTACATTTTTTGCACTTCGTTGAAAAAGAATGAGCAGCCTGAAAAATAACAAGGAAAAGGGGCAAAGGTGGGAAAGGCACCTGATTGTGAGCCATCATTAATTGCTTTCCCAGCTCCAACAAACACAGATACCCAGCAATTCAGCTGTGTGGATGCGCCAGGGGGAACCCTGCCACCAAGAGGGGCTCTCACCCACTTCTCCCGCACCTTCAGTTAATTTTACTTGGAAAACTTTGGGGAGGTGCTGCACAGCTGGAGTCTGGGGGCTGTGCTGGTACCCAGGGGCAGGACGGGGACACGGGGACACGGGGACCCCCTCTCCCCCCACGTTCCCACAGGTACTTACGGCGGAGGATCTCCCGCTGCTTGCGGACGTACCACGTGTACAGGGCAGCTCTCTTCTGGGTCTTCATGGGGGTGCCCTTGTTGAGGTGCTGCGAGAGGTGGGACTGGTTGAGGCCGGTGACATCCACCACCTCCCTCTGCGGGATGTTGTGCTGCTGCATGTAGCCCTTGATCATCTTCGCTGCCCGCCACGGGTCCTCGCTGTGGGCAGGGAAAACAAGGGTTAATATCTGCTGCCAGGGAAAAGCCCCCAGGATTTGCTTCTTCCCATAATGGAAACCTTTCATTACTATTATTATTATTATTATTATTATTATTATTATTATTATTATTACTGTTTCAGAAGGACACAAGATCCTTAGAGTGGATGTTTTTCCCCAGGCCCCCAAAACTGGGCTGGCGGGATGGGGGCTCACACCCACGCCAAGGAGTGCCAGCCAGACTGTTCCCCCAGGGAGGGAGAAGCAGAGAGGACCCCAGTGTCCTGCTGGGACACACCAAGGTGCCATTAATGCCAGCCAAGCTCCCCCAGACCCTCCATAGAGGAGCACAGCCCCATCCGTGAGCGGCTGCCCTTCCGTTCGGCGCGATTTCTCCCGGGGAAGACACGCACAGGCAGTGGGACACACACATGGATGGGCACAAGGAGCCCATCCTGGTCCACTCATGAAGAAAGAGAAGAGCTGGGGATGCTTTTCCTGCCCTGCTCAGGGTGCAGCACCTGCACTGTGCCCGTGCCCCTGGCTGGCAGGGACCCCGGCACTGCCACTGAACCCCACCCGCCGCACCTGCTGTGCAGCTTCTTCCTTCCACTCCCACAGGGATAATGACCTAAAAACATCAATATCCCCTTAAAAAGGACCCTATTCCCCCACTCCCACGGCTGTGCACGCACTGACCACACGCAAAAGGCTGAGAAGCCAAGGTCAAACCAGGCAGGCAAACCCAACGAGTCCCCGAACGCAAAACCGAAACCAAACCCCCGAAAATATTGAGTCGTTCCTGATTATTATTAAACACTTGAATTTGGCTCCTGTAGGATCCAGGTGTAAATGACTCTTCTCTAAATCTCACCGCTTTACTGTCGTTGGGGTAGCTGACGCCGATTTAGAGTCGGCTGATCAGGGTATTTTTATTTTAGAACAAATAAAATTACAGCTGAAAATCCAAATGCTGTCTGTGGCCTTTAGCTCTATCGAATGCCCAGTGACAGCAGAGGAACAGACCAAAACACCTGTGCTGTATCCAAGACCCCCAGGGTTTATTCTGGGCTAAAAGGGAGCATTTTAAGCACTGAAAAATCAGTGTGAGCCCAGAGCTGGTCACAGTCCTGCACTCAAATAATGCGATACCCCAACGCCGCGCTTGGAACGGCCGTCCGACTGCTTTCCCAATCCATTACCTCTTTGGATCCTTCACCTTGTCAAGTGAAGGGGAAAAAAAAAAAAAGAAAAAAGCCCAACAAGTAGATTTCTTACTTTTTTTCCTGAATGCAGCTTGAAAACAAAGCTGGTTGGATCCACGGCAAAATACCGGAGCAGAGCCAAGCAGGGCTTTGTCACACGCGGGAAGGAGCCACGGAGCCTTCCTGGAGGGGCCGAGCCTGTGCCCAAGGCTGCATCCTCCAGGCAGGGGAACCCCGCTGGTTTTGGGGGTCCTGTCCGTGGGAGGGGTCCCAGGAGAAGGTGGGAGGTGAGGGGAAGGATGTGGAGGGAATATCCCTCCCGGTGGCACCGGGCAAAGCCGCCGCCGTGCCCCAGCTGAGGGGCTCGGGCAGAGCTTTGTCACCAGCGGCTCATGTCACCCAACTGATCCCACTAATTACTGATTAATAACAGGTTAATGAAACAGAGCTCATTATCATTTCTAAGAGCGGTTTGGTTCGCAACCGAGCCCAGGGCAGCGTTCCCTCAGAGTGAAACCGAGAGCCAGAGAATCAGAGCACGTTGGAAAATGTCAAATGAGGGACTCGGGGGCTACAGAGGGATTCTGAAATTCAAATAAAATTTGGCAATATTTTGGTAGGAAAAATACCTGAGAATTAGTTTTAAAATGTCCCAGAATTGTTCTCCATTTAATTATTTTTAAAAAGGCTTCACCTTGACATTTCCAACGTGTTTCACACTCACACTTTCAAAACAATTATTCAGGTCTTAATTTCTGAGAAGTGATTTTTCCTTTACGAATCAACTTGACCGTATTCAAAAGGGTTAAACAACCTGAAACCAAACCCAAACATTTTGTTTCATGTTAAACAAAATGTTTGGACTTGACCCAAAATGAAACGTTTGAGTGTTTGTTTGGCCTCTTTTTTTTTTCCTTTCTTTTTTGGTAACCTAAAAAGCCAGAGAGGAAAACCTTTTGAGTCAACACCAGCCCTTATTCTTTGATTCTGTCACCAAAATGAAATAAAACAAACATTAATTGTCCAATCTTCAACAGGACTTTACTTACAAACAAAACCAAAACCCCGACCCAACCCAGGAGCGCTTTCTAACACTGGAAAACCAGTTTATAGCCCTGGCTCCACGCTCCTTCTCTCCAAACCCATGGAAAGGTGTTTTTCTGGCACAAAATTAGCCCCACAAAGCCTGGCTGCCAATGCTGCCCGAGAAAGAGCCATTTCCCCATTCAGCCTCACACACGGCGGGGGCCAAAGCCTGTTCCTCTCCCCAGGGATTCCCAGACCAGCTCACCCATTTTGTCAGCCTCAAAACCAGGTAAATACACTCCACATCCTCAGAGAAATATGCCAAGAATTTACACAGATGGATTATAAACCCAGCTCCCTGCAGAATGCCACCCTGGCCAGCATCTCCCTGCACCAGGGACCCGTCGGCTCTGCCTGCACTCCCCACGCACCTCGGGGTGGCTTTGCTGTGTCCCCAGGGCCGGTGGCCTTCCCAAAATCCCCAGCCCACGGACAGGATCTGGGCGCTCCTGGGATTTATTTCCCTGAGCGAGGTGTGGGTGAGCCCTGGCAGGTGGGATGGGGCAGGGAGGGAGCTGTGGGGTGTCTGTCCCAGAGCTGGGCTCTCCGTGCCGCCACCCGGGGTGACCCCACGGCACCCACCACGCCACGGGTGGGCAGCAAAGCCCAGACCACGGTCCTGGAGAGCTGCAGGGCTCCTGAGCAGCCCCGGGGATGTGGGGACAGCCCGGGAGTGAGCCTGCCCCGGGTCAGGACACCAGGGGAGCGGGAGAAGAGGGGCTCAGCCCCCAGCACGGCTGCAGTCGGTGTCCCCCGGCTGCCCTACCTGCTCCCTCTCCAAGTACAAAGGCCTCTCTCAGAGCAAACACGAGCTCTTTGCAAAGGCTCCTCAGGGACATGTGCCCGCTCTTGTTCGCACCCAAGGCAAACTTTGCACAGAAACACCTGCGGGAGCACAGGGATCCCGGGGCTCAGCCTGCTCGGCACCCCCGGCCACCCCGGCCACCCCCGGCCGTGGATGTGGCCAGCAAGGAGGGCACCGGGGACAGGTGGGAGCACCCAGGGGTGCAGGGCTCGAGGGGTGGGAGCCCATCGGGAGAGGCCTGGACGGACCCTCCCTCGCACGAAGCCCCCTTGGCACCCGAAGGGTCCCGGTCTGGGCGGGCACGGTGGCACTGCCCCGTCCCCAAAGGACACCGCCTGCCCTGCTGGTACCGGACTGCGGCGCGTCCTGCCGGGATCCCGGGGGCCGGGGGAAGAGCCGGGGCCGTCCCCGGGCTCAGCAGGCTGGCGCAGGGTACACACGGCCGGCAGGAGCGGGGCCGCGCTGCGGGCACCGCGCTGGGCAGCGGGACGGGCACCGGAGCGGCAGCGCCCGCGGGGCTCCCACGGACGGACCCCGAGGCGCGCCCGCCCCGCGGGGCTCCCACCTGCTCCCGCCGGCAGAGGCGGCCGCCGCTCCCCCGGGGCTCCGGAGCGGCGTCGGTGCCGCCGGGACAGCGCTGCCCGCCGAGCCCGGGGCTGCCCCGTCCGGCCCGGCCCGGCCCGGCTCGGTTCGGAGCGCAGCCGCATCCCGGGCCCGGAGCGGAGCCGCCGCCGTCGGGGGTTCCCTCCGCCTTCCCCGCTCCCGGTCCGCTTTACAACCCCGGCAATGAATAACCCGCCGGCCCGATCGCCCCGATCGCGGCCTTTTGTGTATCTTTCTGTTGATGATTTATAGAAATAAATTAATAACGCCCCGGGCTCCACGTGGTGCGGTTTATGTTTGAGCCGCCGGCGCGGAGGGACGGAGCCGGCGGCCGCTCCGAGCCCCCGCGGCCCCGGCGGCCCCGGCCCCGCCGCCACCGGAGACCGGCAGCCCCGACGGGGCGGGGGCGACACGGCCGCCGGGCCCGGCTTCCCCCTGCCCGCTCCCCTCCGCCGCGGGGCCCGCACAAGGGAGCGCCGAGCAAGGGAGCCCCGGGACCCGCCACCGGGAGGGACTGCCCGCGGGGCGGGCAGGGAGCCCCGGGACCCGCCAGGGGTGGCACACACCGAGCAGGGAGCGCCGGGACCCCTCGCCGGGCCCGGCACCCCGGGAACCACCCCCGGGCAGGGCGCTCGGGGCCGGGGCCGTCGGTGCGAGCGGCCGGGGCGCGCCCGGTGCCGGTACCTGATCATCCTCTCCACCTCCGCCCGCTGCTCCACGGCCTCCTCCGTGTTGAGCGACTGCAGCTCGCGGAGGATCTGCGGCGTGTCAAAGTCGTCGCCGTCCTCGGAGCCCTCGTCGCCCGAGAGCTTGCCCTTGCCGTGCCCGTTGGCCAGCGGCGGGAGGGCGGCCCTGCCGTCGGGGGCCCCGCCGGGAGACAGCGGAAGGCTCTCCAGCTTGACGCCGAAGCCGGCGGCGGGCACCATGTCCTCCAGGGCGCGGATCAGCCCCTCCTTGGTGGCCCCGGAGCTGAGCAGGGCGCCCAGCAGCTCCCGTTGCAGGGCGCTCAGCTGGGACACCATCCTCCCGGGGCCGCGGCCGCTGCGCCCGCCGCTCGCCGCCCTCCTCCCGCTCCGCCCCGGCCGCGGCTGCTGCGGGCCGCGGGCCGCGCTCTACCAAGCCATGACCGCCACCATAAGGCATTATACCTTATGCAAATCAGCGCCAAAGCCTCTCCTCCGGCCCCCGCCCCGGCCCGGCACGGCTCGGCCCGGCCCTTAGCGCCCGCCGGGGCGGACTTTGCCTCGCGGCCGGCGGGAGGCCCCGGGGGAGCGGCGGGGGCAGCGCCGGGCGGGACGGAGCGCACGGGACGGCGGCTCCCAGAGCCCCACGGCCGGCGGCCCTCGGGGGTCCCGGGCCGGTCGCACCCCGGGAAGGGAGCGGCTTCCTCTGCCCGCGCCCCCCGAAGCCCAGCCGAGAGCCCCGGTGGGTTCGGCTCCCTCGGGCGCTGTGCCCACGCTGGAAGGGGGCCAAGACGAGATCCCCTCCTGCTCTCGCAGGGGAGGTTTCTCCCCACCATGTCCTCCAGTGTGGGGGGTCGTGCTGCCCGAGCCCCGGCACGGAGCAGGAACAGGGTGTGGGGGTCCGGGGGAGCACCCCCAGGATGGGGGTTACCTGTGGGGGTCGTGGCCCCCGCTGTGAGCAGCTCTGGGGACAGGCTCACTGCCGTGCAGGACAGGGAAGGGCACCCAGTTAGCAAAGGGGACACTGCGGGGACAGAGGTCACAGGGGACACGAAGCCCCCATTGACCCTTGGCAGCAGTCAGGGCTGGGAGCAGGGAACGGGTTTGGGAATGAGATCCAAGCTGTGCTCTGGGACCTGAACAAAACCTGCTTTTCCCATGGCTGCGAATGCACCGAGTCCCAAAGATCAGCGAAGTCACTGAAATGAAAGCAGCACCGGGCAAGAGGCAGCACCACACCCAGAGCAGGGCACAGGCGAGCCCGGGACCCTTCAGGGGAAGGCAGGCCTGAAATCTCCACTCATGACTGCCCAGGTGCCCAAAGCACTTCCCGTTCCTGCCGCTCTTGGCTGGCACCTGAACGGCCTGGCAAAGGCCACCAGCTTTAAACCCAGCGCTCCCAGCCCAGACTCAGACTTTTCCAGGGCACCCAGAGCTACCCGGCCATCTCAAAACACACGGAAAATCCTGCCAGCCACCAGCACCCATGGCAGACCCCAAATGCAGCCCCAGAGCCCCTCAGGAGCTCAGCTGCTGGTCTCTGACCCTGCTGGCCATGGATCCCCTCTCAGCTGAGCACCCTGGGGAGCTGGTGGCAGTTTGGGTCCTGCAGAGCCAGGCAGAGGCAGGGAAGGGAAGGGAAGGGAAGGGAAGGGAAGGGAAGGGAAGGGAAGGGAAGGGAAGGGAAGGGAAGGGAAGGGAAAAGCCCCGCGGCTGGGCAGGGAACAGCCTGTGCAGGTGTTGGGGGGGAGCTGCACGGGCTGAACAGGCTGAACTGTCCATGGAACCATTCCTGCTCCGTGGAACAGAGCAGCTTGGGGCCAGGATGGCAGCACAGCACCCTCAGAGCCCCCTGCCCTTCGGGGAATGGGGCAGAGCCACGGGCAGAGTGGGCTGCTGGGCATCAGCAGGGAGCAGGAAACCTCTCTGTGTCGGGAGGGAGGCTGTGGGTGAGCTCAGCATGGCCACACAGGGTTTGTCCATGGCCACACGGCAGCCTGAGCACAGCCTAGAGAAGAGAGGACTGAAAAACCCCAAAAAACCCTTTCCTGGCTCCCAGCTTGGAGCCCTCGGCCCAGCCGAGCCAATTCCCAGCTCTGGTGGTGCATGCACAGGGAGGGGACAGCAGCTCCCTCACACCCCTCTGGCACCGGTGAATCCTCGCTGGGAGGCTGAGGGGCTCCCCAGCTCTGCCGTGCCCTGCACCCTCAGGGCTCCAGGGAGCCGGGAGCAGGGAGCAAGAGCAGGGAGCAGGTCACTGGTGAGTGTTCCCCCTGTGCCCGGCTCTCCCACCTCTGACGGTGTCACCTGCCCACAGGTGCCCTCATCCTTCACACCACAGCAGGTCCCTGATCACCCCAAAACTCTCCAGATCCCAGGAGATGGAAGAGGCACCAAACCACCCACCCGTGGGGCCGAGGGACCGTGCAGATCCCTTGTCACCCGGGCAGCCCCTCAGCGGCACCAGCAGGGTCTCACGGCCGCCGTGCCCCCGGGCTGTGCTCCCGGCGCTGCCCCTCCTGCCCGGGGCGGTCTGCGGGAGGCTCTGCAGGTGCCAGGGCAGAGCAGGGGCCGGGCTGAGCGCCCAGACCCCCCGGCACGGGCTGCGACACCCCCACCCCGCCCGGCCTGGGAACAGCCTGGCTCCCGCTCCCAGAAGGTCCCCGGTCCCTTTCAAGTGGGCTGCTGAGCTTTGACTTGGTCTTTGCACAGGCTTCATGGCATCGCATGATAATCGTGTTCTGTCACAGTGGGTGACCTGGACCTTGTCCTGTTTCCACACATTTGGAACCACCTGGCTAATGAAGTGGATATCGTTTTCTGGTCCATCTCTCTCACCCCGTGGCTCTTCCCCCTCCTTCCACGCCCCGCTCCTCGGAGCGGTGTCTGAGCCTCGGAGCGAGCGCCCTTTTCCCATCGCTGTCCGGCACAGCTCATTAACTCCTCCGGGCAGAGGAGCTCGCTCGTCGCGGCTCGGGGGGCCGCCGGCTGCCCCCGGGGCTGGGAGCGCATAGTTTCCCAGCCCAGCCCGGCGGGAGCACCGGCCCGAGCTTCCAGCGGGAGGTGGCTGGGCTGGGAACGCAGGGCCGCGGCCCCGGGAGGGTTTTTCAGTGTGAGCACGCTCTGCTCTGCCCTCAACCCTCCGAAGCCGCCCGGAGCTCAGCCAGCCCACACTGGGCGGCAGCTCCCAGGGCTGGAACGGCCTCACCTCCCGCTCCCCATCATCTCAGAGACTCCAGGCACCGAACCAGCAGCCCATCCCTCCACACTGCCCACGAGGAGGGAAAAGCCGTCCCGCTGCGACCGCCCCGTCCAGGCAATCCCTTCCCCACGGCCGCATCCTCCTCCATCGCGGAGGGGCCAGCCCTGAGCCGCAGCTCCCCCCTGGCAGCAGAGCCGTGGGTAGCGTGGGGTCAGCCCCGGGCACGGCTCAGGCACGGGGACTTTGCCCTGGCACGGCTCGGCGCAGGAGCCAGGCGCCAGGACACCCCCCTGTCCTGGCCGGGACGGCCTCGTGTCCCCCGGCAGCGGCCAGAGCGGGGCCACAGCGGCCACGGGGCACCGGTGGGACTCTTCCTGCGGGCACCGGGGCGGGCACAGCGCCGGGGGATTTCTGCCACTCATTTTTTCCTTACAGTTTGTTTCATTTAACGCCTGAGCGCGCCCAGACACCTCTGACCCCGCGGGCAGTGGGCAAGAGAGAGTTCCCACCAAAGCGGGCCATTAAACCCCCTCACGGAGATTTTTTTTTTCTCCTCTGCCCCCACTTGCGCTGAGATTTTCGCATTCCCCGCCTGCCTCCGCCTCCCCCACACGAGGTGATGTAATGTTTTGAGCCTTCTCCCATCCCCACCTTTATTAAATATGACCCGCGGTTGATCCCGCGCAGGGCGAGGGGAAGCTGCGGCTTCGGGAGGGGTCAGACATGAAAGGAAGAGCTGCCCGCCCCGCCGGCCAGGGCCACGGGGAGCCCTCCTGCCCAGCACCCCGACAGCACGGCCCCCAGCCCCGCAGAGGTGCCGCTCGCACCCTCCAGGGAAGCCAGGTCTGCGGGCACCTTTGTTTGGGATGCAAATTACCTTTTTGCTCGTCTCTCCCTCCCAGATCATGGGCGCAGCCTCGGCTCTCCCTCTGCAGAGCTGCTGGGGGAGAGGCTCAGTCCTGGGGTGCCTCTGTCCCCTGCAGTCCCCAGCACAGACACCCCACTGACACCCCAGTGACACCCCATCACGGGCTGTGCTGCACAACCCACTCAGCCCCCAGGGAAGGGACATGTCCCAGCTGTCACCAGGCTACGGAGCGAGGCTTTGGGGTGGGAGCCTCTCCTCTTCCCCCTGTGTGCCCCCTGCCCCGAGCACAGCAAACACCAACCTGGGCATCATCCAGGCAGAGACGCCCTGGGGCTCAGGGCTGGATTGAAGGGCTGGACTGCAGGGCGTGGATTCATCCCCATCTGGTGTCCACCATGCCTGGTCCCAGCCCACGGGAGCACTCGGGGGGGCTGGCACCGGCTGGGCTGTGCTGGCAGCAGCGTCAGCACCGGGGACACAACGGGGACCCCCGTGTTGCCCCTCCAGCCATGCAGGCGCACCCCTTCTGGGGACATGCACCCCCCTGGGGACACCCATCACCCAGGTGCCCCCAGCCAGAGCCCCACAGGTCCACCTGGCACAGGAGGAGGAGATGAGAGAGGAGCTGGGGCTGGCCCGTGGCGGGGACAGGAGGCACCAGGACCTGCTGGGACAGGGCGCAGGGTGGGCAGGAGGACACCCAGCAGCAGCTTTGTCCGTCACACTGATAATTAATGATAATTAATGTTTCTCCCCTACACTTTGCAAATAACTCGCGACTCTCTTTGTCTGGTGATAAATGGCCCCTTTGAAGTTCTCCTTTCTCAAAAGCAAAGCAAAGAAACACTTTCATAATCCCTCTTCACCTCCCGTCCTGCGCCGAGGCTCTGCTGCTCTGGGGGGGCACGGGGGGCCTGCTGGCCCCTCACCTGCAGGTGGGACCCCTCTGGGGCTGCTTGGTGTCCCTTTGCTCTGCCAGGGGACAGGCAGCGGGGTCAGGACCACCTCAGCTTGTCCCCTGCCCGTGGCCATGACAATGTGTCCTTCTGCACTGGTGGCTTTCCCACCACATCCCCTCCCCGGCAGTATGGCCCCCCCAAAACCCCAGACCCTTCATTTTCAGAGCCTGGGGGCTTCCCCCAGCGTCCCCAGGTCCTGAGCTGAGGGGAGGGCTGGGGCCGGGCAGCGGGGACCCTCTGCAGGGCAGCTGGGGCTGCAGGGGTGCGGACGTGACCCAGCTCCCACGGCGAGCCACGCTCTCGTCCCCCCGCAGCTCCAGCTCGCGCTCCGGTTCTGCTTCGCTGCCACAGCAAAACAAGTTCTGCTGGGCTGTAAAACGGCGCAGGGAGCAGGGCAGGCCGGGAGAGCGGGCGGAATCCATGCCAGAGCTCCCGAGGTTGTCACTGGCTTACGTGTCAGGGCAAACAATGCTATCTGCCCGTGGGATCGCGGCACAAGGAACACCACAACAGCGGCCCGAACCCCAAACACGGGGTCACGGGGCACCACCGGGCAGGCAGAGGGTCCCCGAGCAGAAATGGGCTCCTCCATGCCCGCAGGCACCGGCCCACGCCTGGCCGTGCCCGATGGCTGGCGTGGCACGGGCCCCGTGGCCCCTGCCGGGGCCGGGCAGGGTGGCCCTGCTGGCCACCATGTCCCCACAGGGGCAGGCATTGCACAGATGCCATTCTGCTTTGCCGCGCGTCCTCTGACTCTTTATTAATTTTAAGACAAAGCGGAGGGAAGCGAGCTGGAACCGGCGCGGAGGTGGGGTTGTTTTCTGGGAAAACAAAAGCAGCGTGGCCGCTGCCAAGGCCCAGGGGATGCTCAGGGCTGGAGGAGCTCCCTGAGGACGGGGGTCCCAAATCCGGGGCAGCTTCAGTGCGAGTGCCAGCTGCACTACAGGGAGGCCCAACCCGAAACCTGGCCAGCCCCACGCCCCACGTGCCGCCCCGTGGCCGTGGGTGTCTGTGTCACTTGCCCCTTCGTGTGACAATGGTGGCACCAGACGTGCCCCACTGGTGGCTCCCCAGGCTGAGGGCAAGAGCTGCCACAACGGGACCAGAGAAATTCAAAAGGCCCCAAGAAAAGTAAAATCCAACTCTCCACAAGGAAATGCTGTCGGAGGCTGGCAACATCTGCCCACCTGTGAGCCCCCCATGGGCACAGCCCCGCTCAGCCCAGCCCCTGTTGCAGGTGAGACCCCCGCTCCAAGCACATTTCCCTGCACCGGGTGCCCTCCCTGGGAGGGTCCAGCCCCGGCCCCCGGCGGGGTCCCCACCAGGCCGTGGGGGGAGCCGGGAGGGCAAAAATCAAAAGCAAATTGCGGGAGTCAATGGTGCGGAGCCGCGGGCGGCCTCGGCGGCTGCCGTGTGACTTTGATTCCCCTATCATAACCCCGAATTAAAAATTCAAGCAATTACTTGCATGGCTTCCCTCCGATTAGGCTGGGCCTCGCGTTCATTAATGCGGGCGCACAGAGAAAAGCCATTAGGGTGGTGGTGGGGACGGTTTCGCTGAGAACAGTTCCGCTCCAGGAAGGAGCTGGGCCAAGGCCGAATTTCACACATCTCCCAGGCCGCCCAAGCACGGCCGGGGCCCTCAAAGCCGCCTTTGTCCCAGGGATGGGTCCCCCAGAGGGTGGCACCCAGAGGGGCATCGCCTGGGCAGGCTGCTGGTAAAAGCATCAGCCCAGCGGTGACAGAGGCGAGGGACTGACCCGAGGCACGGTGATGTTTCACTACTGAGCTGGGCGCCCCCAGAATATTTACCCAGCCCAACCCCAGCTCGCAGGGGCAGCAGGAACGGGGGTGGTTGTTGAATCACCCGGCCCATCGCAGCTCCCTGCACGCGGGCCAGCGCTCGAGCAAGATGTGGCAAGCCTCCCACCCTGCCAGCCCGGGTTTATGAGCAAATTTCAAGTTCCACATAGTTTTCCCTCCCGTTCCAGTGCAAACGTTTTTCCTGCCGCTCCAGGAGAGGGGACTGGGGACGTCGCCTGCCCAGGCCGTGCCCCCTGTGCCCCCACGGGACCCCCCACCCCGCAGCTGCCGCGGTGCCAGCCAGCGTGCCCCTGCTCCACCGCCGGGCCATCAAGGAAATCTGCCGGACTGAAAAATACCAGCACGTCTAGACTGAAATACCAGTCTGGGCTCCCACAGGACCCCCCCGGAGCAGCGTGGGCTCCCTTTTCCCGGGGGTGGCACGGGAAGGCATGACCCCAGGGACAATCCTGCTCCCCGGGGCTCTCCAAGCCCCTTCAGAATCTCTGTCCCCCTCCCCACTCGGCGCTGCGGTGCCCACGGTTTCCTTCCACGCTCCTTCCCTCCCTGCTGGGCTTTAGCCCCCGGGAGGAGCGTGGTGACAGCCGGGTCGGGCCACCGAGGGTCGGGCTGTGCCCAAATCCCCTCGCCAGCCGCCGGCTCCATCCATCAGCGCGACCCCGGAGCCGCCCGAGGGGGAGCGCCGGGAGGCTGCGGAGGGCAGAGGAGGCAAACAGGATCAAAATCACCGGATTAGCGGGAACCGGGCAGGGACGGCCTGCGGGAGAGCAAGGGGCCGTTTTTTATGGCAGAGACAGCAGGCGTGAAGCGAGGATCAGCCTCTCCCCTTTGACCCCGCCACTGGAAGTCACCCCTGCCTCCGCCACCGCATCGCTCACGGGTGTCACCGACACCGCAGCCCCGGGGCCAAAGCCAGCGGCCGCGCTGCGGGAGGGGCAATGTCCCCATTGTCCCGCGGGGAACGCGCCGCTCGGAGCGGGGCTGCGACCCGCTGGTGGCACCCGCGGCACCCCGCGACAGCACTCAGGGGACAAGCGGGACCCCGCCGAGGGGACGCGGGCCGCCGCTGCCGCCGCTGTCGCCGCTGTCGCCGCCGTCGCCGCCGTGCCCGGGTTGCTGGTGCCACCTCGTGGCCCGGGGACCGGCGCCGCTCCCGGGACACGGCGGGGCCGCCCGGGGATGCTCAGCCGCAGGTGACCGGCGAATCACCGCCTGTGCTCCGCGGTCACAGAGGGAGTTGTCGGAGGGAAGGGGGAATGGATTAAAAACACAGCCGGCAATCAGCAGCTCGGGTGTTTAAAGCCCGCAGGGACGCGGCGAGGGACCCGCTGCGGCCGCTCCTCGCTGCGTGTCCCAGGGCACAGCCCGCCACCGCAGCTGTCCCCAGGGCCACCAGGTGGGCGACAAGCCCGGGGCAGCCCTCCCGGGGCCGCTCGGCCAGGAGACACCCCCGGGCTGCGACCAGGCCGGGCACTAAAGCCCTTTTGTTGTCCCCACCCAGTGACCCCGCGGCAGAACGGGCGGATTGTCTTTCAAACGGAGCCGATGTGGAGCTGAATGTCCCTTGCCACCTTGGCTATAAATCATCCTGCATGTGATAAGGTAATTACCTTCTCCTTGGAACTATTCATAGGAAAACCTATAAAGGGCCTGGCTTGTAAACACAACAATAAAGAGGCAGTACAATAAAACCTTGGCCGGGGTGGGGAAGGTGCTGCCTTGCCCCAGCCCCCAGCACCTCGTGCCCACCGGGCCCCGGAGGACAGGGGAGCAGCCAGCCCTGAGGCTCCCTTGGGCAGAGAGGGTGGCACGGGGCACAGGGGGCACATCCCTTTGTCCCCAGAGGGTTGGCAAAGGGGGATGCCCTATTGGGAGTAACAGCAGCTCCCATTTGCTTCCTGGGGTGCACAAAACCAGGGGTTTCTCTGTTCAGAGAACAGCCTGACGTTGGACGGGGCTGCTGGAGCACACTGAGCTCAGCTACACCCTGCTGCCACGTGCCACAGATGCCTCAGCACCAGCAGTCCTGCTGGAACGGGATGGAGGCAGCTCTGGAGATGTCAGCAACTTTGGGAAAGAAATCCAGGCAAAGCTGTGCTTGCTCTCAGTGGCTGTGGGACAGATTTCTCCCCAGGGCAGTGGAGAAACACGGGCTTGGTTCAGGTGTGGCAGCTCAAAGATGGGATCTCTGCAGCAGGCAGAGAGGAAAGGAGCGAGTGGAGCTGAAGGGCAAATGTGCCACCTGAAGCAGAGCCAGGACAGGCCCAGCAGGGATGCTCAGCTCTGCCTCCAGGCCAGGGTCTGCAGCCTGACCACACACACGGGGCTGGTGCAGCAGGAGACATCCCTGGCAGGGAACTGGCTCCATCCATCCATCCCCTGGAAAAGGCTCCATTGCTCCAGGAAGTTTTGGATACTCTCAGCACCTGAGGCCTGCTGAAGCCAGCGGTGAGGGTGGAAGAACAAAGCAGATGAATTTTGCATCCCCCAGAGGTTTTACGACAGGCAGGGCTTGCCCTGAGCTCTGTTCAAACATCCAGCCCGGGGTTAGGACAGCAGGCACTTAACTCTGAGAGCCCCAGAGCCCTGCTCATTCCTGGAGGTGCTGGTTTGTCCCCAGCAACATCAGAGAGCTCAGCACTGCCCCGGCTATCAGCAGAGTAAGCACAGAGCAAACACAGAGTAAGCAACACCAGCGGGAAGGGGACAGAACTCCAGAACCACAAACAATCCATGTGCTGTCAGAACACCACTGCACCTCCCACAGAGGTGCTTGGAGAGCCAAAATTCCAGCCTTGGAGAACCTACTTTGAATTTTCTGGCTTAGGCAGCACGGCGTCATCCACCTGGAAAGAAGGAATTCTGATTTTTTTGGAAGAAAGGATGAGTGGAGGCAGCAGGGAGGCTCAGGCCAGGTGTACAGCACTGGGAGCACAGACAGCTAGAGGCAGAGGCTGTTTGCTCTAAGCTATTCTTCAAATATTGGCATAATTGGGTTTATTGCGGGAACACAAGAGTGACAACATTTGCAGTGCTCTGAAAAACAAAATTCTTCCAGCCCCCTGCTTTACAAACACGATTCTGGATCCTGCAGCAATAGGAACAAAATGCTTTGAGATAAGCTGAGGGAACAGGCAGCTTTATAAAACACACAGAGGAGGAAAAGGTGTTTGTTTTCCAAGTGGCGACGCTGTGACAGCAAAGTGCACAAACCAGCCCCAGGGAGGGCAGAGTTCCCCAAACACAACAATAAAAAATGGTAATAATATAGAAAAGAAGTCCTAGAGGCATTATTAATAAAGTCAAACAAAATACATTGTATATGCAGCAGGAAACTTTTCCTCTGGATGTCCCGTGCAAGGGAACACAGCTCTGTGGTCCCTGTGAAGATCTGGTCACTGGAATGGGCATTTCCTTCAGGCTTCTGCCAGCTCCGTGGCATTGGTGTGGTGTGTCAGGACATCCTCCAGGAACAGGGACACGCTGACCCTGGCCTTGCCCTGCAGCTCTCTCTCTATGCCACCGAGGTGGTCGATGGCTCCCTGCAATCCTCTCTGCCTCTCCCCCAGGTCCGTGTGCCCTCCTGCCTCGCTCTCCTCCCCCGAGGAGCTCAGGTACTGCAGCACGTAGGGTCTGATGGCCTGGCCGTGCTCCCGGAGGCTGCCCCCGAGCAGGGGCAGGTCTGTGCTCCTGGCCAGCCGCAGCAGGTGCAGCAGAGCCTGGCAGAGCTGAGTCCTGAGGCTGGAGCTGTACTTGAACTCCAGGAAGTCCTCGGTGTCCTCGCTCCTCTGCAGGGCCACCACCAAGGCGCTCCAGATCTGGCAGAACTGCTCCGTGGAGCCGTAGCATTCCCTCCTGCTGGGGATGGACAGGGCCATGGCTGACTTGATCCGCACTTTGAAGTTCTTGCAGGACTTGACCACGGAGGAAAGGGCACTGAAAGCTTGCGTGGCCCAAGGAGCCTCTCCTGAAAAAAAACAACCCAAAAAACTCCCTTTTTTAATCAGCCAAAATATGCAAAACTATAAATGTCTCCTGAATATTTAATGGGCTAACATTTATTGAATTTATTGTGGTTTAAATCAGAGAATCAAGGGTTATGAAATGAAATATTAGTTAAAACAGTTAATCTCCTGAAATTTTACAAGAGGGCTGAACACAGCAGTTACACCTGCACTGCCACTGCAAGGAGCTGAGTCTGCTGCCCTGGGAAGAGCCCTGGGAAAGCTGGGACAGCCAGACTCAGCTCCGTTGCCTTCCCCCTTCTTCTCCAGCCCCCTGGCAGCAGAGATGATGATGTGCTCAGCCCCACAAGCGCAGGGCAGCCCGGGCAGGGGAGCAGGCTCTCACCCAGAGGCAGGGCAGGGTTCTTGAAGACGTTGCCCAGCGCGTAGCACGCGTTCCAGCGCACCTTCATGGTGGCCTCGCTGCCCACCGTGGCAATCAGGGCCTGCAGGGACTCCTCGATGGCCTCCCTGAACCTGGGGTTGGCCACGTGGCAGGGCTGCAGGAAATGCAGCACGTTCCCCAGGGCACGGACAGCGTTGCTCTTCACCTGGAACACACGAAAAGCTCTCTGGTTTTTGGGTTGTTGGCAGCTTTGATTTCAAGCCTGCTGTGAAACCATCTCAGAGCCAGCAAGCAGCACAGCTGGAATCACACTGGCTCTTCCTGAATGCCACCAGAAGGATCATTCTCTGTAAATGGCCACAAACCAAACCAAAACCCCCTGCGCTGTGGAAAAGCCCAAATTCCCTGCAATTCAAACAGCACAGGAACCCTCTGAAGCACAGGAACCCTCTGAAGCACAGGAACCCTCCTCCCCAGGGGAGGATCTGAGCTGCAGCTCCCCTCCAACACTGGGACAGAGACCTAAAGTAACTGGTGCCTTTTTCCTTCTGTTTTTAATGCAGGGGATAACTCCACCAACCCCACCCTCCTTCCCCCCAGCCTTACCTTGTCTCTGTCCTTGGATGCTTCCGTGGCAGAGCGCAGCAATTTCAGCAGCAGGAGATCAGAAAGCTCCTCCTGGAAGCTTTGTCCCATGGTTTCCCTGGCAGGAGAAGCAGCCTGTGAGCACCCAGCTGGGCTGCTCCATCCCCACAGATGTGATACCACCCTTTATAAAGGCCCACGAACAACCTTCACTCTTTAGAGGGCTAATATGTAAGGCAGACCTTTCTGCATGTGACCACTACGTTTATTAATTTAAAACCAAACTATCAATGCAAGAAAGCTGGTTAGCAATGGTTAAATCTGTAATAAAAAACAGAGGGCAAGGAATTGCTCAGGGGCGATTCTGCAGCAGGAATATATGATAGCTATTTTCCTGTTAAAAATGTAACAGTAGGTTGGGCTTCCCTCAGTCTCCGGCTTGAGGAAGGGTTAAATATTTATTAATTTTACTTGTGTTATGTTGAAAGTAAAGGAACACCATGTAATGACACCAAGGAACACACAAGAAATGGAAAACTGAAAAGTGAAAAGTTTTAAAGAGTCTCTCCTTAGAGTGACAAGGGGGACAAGGGGGAATGGCTTCAAACGGAGTAGGTTTAGATCAGGTATTAGAAAAAACTGATCCCTGTGAGGGAGCCCAGAGAAGCTGTGGCTGCCCCATCCCTGGAAGTGTCCAGGGCCAGGCTGGACAGGGCTTGGAGCAAGCTGGGATAGTGGAAGGTGTTCCCAGATGGATACAGGATGCTCAAACAGTGTCACACTGGCAGACACGCAGGCAGAGGGTGGTTAAAAAGAAGGATCCAAGCCAAAACTCAGCTTTTTTTGATGTTAAGGATCACAGAATCATTCTGGTTGGAAACGTCCTTCCAGAACATCGAGTCCAAGCTGTGCCTGATCCCCACCTTGTCCCCAGCCCAGAGCACTGAGTGCCACCTCCAGCCCTTCCTTGGACACCTGCAGGGATGGGCACTCCAAACCTCCCTGGGCAGCCCCCCCAGTGCCTGAGCCCCCTTTCCATGGGGAAATTCCTCCTGGTGCCCACCCTGCAGTTCTCCTGGCACAGCCCGAGGCCGTGTCCCCTTGCAGAGCCCAGGCCTGGCCCGTGTGACACTCGGGGCCAGGGCAGGGAGGTGCCAGCCCAGAGCAGGCTGTGCCACATACATGTTGATGATCAGGGTGTCTGTCAGGTTGCCCAGGGACCAGGCTGCCTTGGCACGGACGTTGGGAGACTTGTCCTGGAGGGAATTCAGGATGGCATTTGCTGTGTCTGCCACAAACATCACATCCTGTCAAAGCAAAAACGGCTGCAGTCACACAGGTGATTTTCTTAGCAACACACTCTGCTTTTTCCAGGGAAAATGAGAGAGAGAGCAGCTCTGTTCATTTACTTTCCTAGGTGACACCTTCTGATGAGCTCACAGTGCTCTCTGCAGCTTTGCCTGACCTTTAATTAACAATCCAAGCCTGAATGCTGACCAAGTCCACCCCTCCTGGGTAGCTGTTGCTGAAAAGCTTCTATGGATTATTTAATTCCATTGGTGATTTAGTTACTTTGGATTTTAACAGAATTACATGGACTGCCAACCTTATACCCATCAAATCCCACTCTTTAAAGTAATTGCTTCTCCAAACTCCCTGTTGAGCTGCCTGTCTAATCTTCTCTTCTATGGCACATTACATGTGCCTATGGTAAAGGATTTTCTTTAAAAATATTTTGGAATTAAACTCCAAAGTCAGCTACTGCATATTTTTTTATTAAAATCATTCACTTAAAGGTTACACTGTAAAAACTAATCTTCCAGCTCAGCCAAGTTAAGATGATATTTTGTAGGAAAAAAATCCTTTTTTTTTTTCCTCCAAATAAGCTTTATTTCTTAGTTTTAAGCAAAACTGAACGCTTCACATTAAAAACTTGTTAGAAAAATAGAATCCTGGAGGTTGGAAAAGTCCTCAAGGATGGAGTCCAACACCAAACTCCCCAGAGCACTGCAGAGCTGCTCCCTTCATCCCAGCTCCCCCTCACCTCCTGCAGCTCCTCTGTGCCAACCTACCCACTCCAGCTTCCACCCCTGAGAGCCTGGGAAGATCCTCTCCTCTCTCCTTTCCCTCTCTTCTGCTTCCCCTCCCTCAGAGCTGCACTGATTCTGCTCTCAAAGGCAAGAGCAGGTCTGGAGCCAGTGAGGAAAAGTATAAATATGCTACAGGCCCAAAGTAAAGCAAATTAACTGCAAACAAATCCATGTTCCACATCTTATGGCACATCACAGAATGGCTCAGAAGGGACGGGCTGGCTCTGACCTGCCTGAGGCACGGGAAGAGGATGTAGACTCCCAGGGCACGGGCAGCAGCAGCTTTCACCAGGGGGTTCTCGCTGTGGTTCAGGCCAAGCAGCAAGGTGACACACAGGATCTGCTGGTCACCCTGCAACAGGAGCAGCAGCAAGGTGACACACAGGATCTGCTGGTCACCCTGCAACAGGAACAGCAGCAAGGTGACACACAGCATCTGCTGGTCACCCTGCAACAGGAGCAGCAGCAAGGTGACACACAGCATCTGCTGGTCACCCTGCAAAAGAGCAGCAAGGTGACACACAGCATCTGCTGGTCACCCTGCAAAAGAGCAGCAAGGTGACACACAGCATCTGCTGGTCACCCTGCAAGAGGAGCAGCAAGGTGACACACAGCATCTGCTGGTCACCCTGCAACAGGAACAGCAGCAAGGTGACACACAGCATCTGCTGGTCACCCTGCAACAGGAACAGCAGCAAGGTGACACACAGCATCTGCTGGTCACCCTGCAACAGGAACAGCAGCAAGGTGACACACAGGATCTGCTGGTCACCCTGCAAAAGAGCAGCAAGGTGACACACAGCATCTGCTGGTCACCCTGCAAGAGGAGCAGCAAGGTGACACACAGCATCTGCTGGTCACCCTGCAACAGGGACAGCAAGGTGACACACAGCATCTGCTGGTCACCCTGCAACAGGGACAGCAAGGTGACACACAGCATCTGCTGGTCACCCTGCAAGAGGAACAGCAGCAAGGTGACACACAGGATCTGCTGGTCACCCTGCAACAGGGACAGCAAGGTGACACACAGCATCTGCTGGTCACCCTGCAACAGGGACAGCAAGGTGACACACAGCATCTCTGGTCACCCTGCAAGAGGAGCAGCAAGGTGACACACAGCATCTGCTGGTCACCCTGCAAGAGGAGCAGCAAGGTGACACACAGCATCTGCTGGTCACCCTGCAAAAGAGCAGCAAGGTGACACACAGCATCTCTGGTCACCCTGCAAGAGGAGCAGCAGTGGCAGCAGGGGGGCTGAGGAGAGCTCTGTCCCACAGGGACACACACTCTCTCTCAAACACCCTGTGTCTGCAGGAGCCCCCACTCAGAGCATCTCCAGATGAAGTGACTCGAGGAGTGATTCAGAGCCCAGGCAGGGAACTGGAATGCTTCCAGCACACAGGATCTCTGCTGCTGGGTAAGACCAAGAAGGCAAGCAGAGCATTAGCTCTCACCCAAAGCTGAAGGAAGGGTAACTCAGAGAGGATGGCTGCTCCTGCCTCCCCTCCTCCCTGCCCCTGTTAACCAGGGCAGGCTGAGCTCAGCCTGGGCAGGTTGTCAGTTCACCAGTCCATGACAGAAGGTCAGAGTGGGCACTGACTTGACCCCACTTGGCCACAGGGACAGCAGAGGGGATGGGATCAAAGTACAGGGGGATGAAGCACACGCTGTACTTGGAGAATTCCAGAGATACTGCTGGAGCAGCAATTCCTGGGCAAATGAGATCTGGCAGAGCACTCCCCAGCAAGGGCACAGTGACACAGAAGGAGCTGCACAATGCAGGGGGGATCCACTGCCAAGGCTTTCATGTTTAAAAGCATATTTCATGTTGCAAAGGGAAAAAAACCACACATGCAAATGGATGCACAACATCAGGCCCTGGCTATTGGCTCAGCTGGCTCTTCAAAGGATTAATCAGCAGAATAACAATCCTTCAGCCCTCCCTCATGCCATGAAATTCTTGTTCTCCATCTCCTGTGCATCATTGCCAAGGCTGGGTGTTCATGGCAGGTCCAAACTGCTGCTGTGACCCACAGTTTAATTGTTCTGACAGGCTAATTACTCCCAGCATTGCCCTTTCCAGCCTTCAACAGTCACAATGTGCAGAAAGGAAAAAAAAAATTTGGGAAGGTTTCTTTACTTTCTCCTGGCAAGTTTTAAAAGGCTTTTACTACTGTAACCTGGTGGGCAAGGACAAAGGCTCAAAGGTAAAACCACCACATTTAAAGGTGTGCTCTCCTACCTGCAGGAGGCTGAAAGCCTCTGGTAAGATAGAGGACAGGGCATCACAGGCACTTGTCTGGAGAGTGGCATGGGGGGAGTTCTGCAGGGTGCCAGGTAAGGGGCCATTTAACATCATGGTCCAGAAGGTCACAACCTGCAGGAGAAGCAGCCAGGTTTATCTTTTAAACTCAGCAATTAAGCCTAACTTCTTGTCTTAAAGATGATCATCATATGCTGGAATTTAAACTGCATTAAATAGAGTTGCAATCCCACTCCTGAATCCACACAGCTGAGTGTTTTCATCTGCCTGACAATTTACATTCATAGCAAATAACAGGAACCTGATGCTACTGAATACATTTCCTGTCTTGTAGGCTCAAAACTTAGCACGAGCCAAAGAAATTTTTAAGCTTGTCGTCTGCTCACAGAAGGAAGACTTAAAGAGGCCCATATTACTGAGCTTCTGCAAACTCAGCCAACAAACAGCTACTTAATTTCTCTAAATCCACTTATACTGTGGTTCTGGCCACTCTCTTTGCACTTGTGACCAGCCAGAAAATGAAGGTTGGCTCTCTAACAATGCAAATTCACCAAAATTCTACAAATTTTACGCAGCAGTAATGACACACACAAAATCAGTGCTTTCTTCCAGCTCTCTGAGCTACAGCAGGCTGCAGGAGTTGGGAAGAGGAGAGGCAAAGACACAGGGTTAACATCATGTCAAAGAAATAAACCCCAACACATCTGCCCACAGACAAGAACAAGTGCCAAATGACTGCAGGAAGTCTCCAGAAACTCCATCCTGGCATCCATGAAGCTGCAGTCTCAGTCCCTTCCTGCAATTGTTCATTTGCCTGTGCCTGTGCCAGTGGCTTTGCAGAGGGCAGGGAAGGAGCTCAGTGAGTGGAGTCTCACACTTACCACGCTGACAGGCACCCTCTGCTCGGGGGCAGTGGGGGAGTCAGGTTTGTGCTGCTGCAGGACACCCGTGCCCAGCTCCTCCAGAAGCTACAGAGGACAAAAAGCAAGGGGGTTTCCATCAGGGGTGACTCAAGGACCATGGAACTACAGAACCTGCATCTACTCGCCCAGGGAACAGAAAGAAAAGATTCAGCACTGGTTTGGGCTGTTCTGTCCCTGCTGGTACTGGAATTAGAGGGGAAGCCTTTCCTACATAAAGTCTCCAGCAAGCACAGCGTAACAAACTGCTGCACAAACTGGAAACCTTTGGGTCACAGAGCCCAGCCCCTGCCCCAGCTGATGCTCAGCCAGGGAAGCACCAGTGCTGTGGTCCTTGCACTTCCCAAGCTTCCTGGTGACTCAGCAGAGCAACAAAATTCTGCTGAGACTTCCAGACTGGAAGCTGAGGGTGCATTTCTCAAAGTGTCAGGGTACTGCATTTCTGTATCACACTCACAGATGCTCTGAATATTCAGCACCACTCATCTGCATTTGCAAAGCACACAGACAGATAAAACTGACTTGGTAACACAAGGTTGATGTGTCTCCTGCTCTTACTTTGGCTCCATGAAGCTGAATGGATGGATCCATTTCTTCCATGCATCTGCAAGCCACTTCTCCAAGTCCCAGGAAATAGCTCTGAGCCACAGGGAAATAACCTTTCACAAGAAGAGCCAGCACCTAAACACAGACAAAAGAAATCCCATTCAGCATTTCTTCCTTCTGTTTACCCAAAATACCCCAACTACACACTGAAACGATGTCAAAGGGCTAATCAACCCTGGCACCGTATACTGAGCTCTGATGTAACAGATACACCTTGCAGCACAGCTTCTGGAATACTAGAGCTGATTAAAAGCCTCCCTGTTCCATTACATTGTTCAAAGAAGAGCCACAGAAGCACTATCAGGTAGCAAGGCCATGAATTATTTAGTGTAAGTGAGGGCTCCTGTAGCCAAAAAAACTGTGAGCAAGACATTCTGTGCCTCCTGGAACACTGCTGCTGCCTTCTGGGAAGCTGGATTTAACAAATATTTACTGCTCCAGAAAAAGAGTGAGACTTCTTGGGATGCATGTTACAAAATCTTACCCTTTGCTGTGGCTACATGAATTAAAACAAAGCCAAGCCTCAGCATCCACAGGTACTCCCTGAGTCGCTCCTTGCAGACTGTTTTCTGACTGCAGGGCTCTTCCCCACTCTTTTCCACCAAAACTTTAATTTGGATTCTGTATGGAGGAGTTTGCACGGGGAAGACTCACAGTCTGCCAGCACACACCCCCAGATAATATTGAAAAAAATACGGAAGACAAAAAATCCCAGGCAGATGAACTTGCTGCAGCGGGTTTGCAGCGGGACAGTCACGCTGCGGCCACGGGACCAAAACGTTTCTCCTTGAGCCACAGCAGCTCAGCCCCACTGCACCAGCACAGGCCTCAGTGTCCCTGAGAGAGCAGGCAGCAGAGGGAAGCCCCAGGCGAGGGAGGCAGCAGGGTGTGAGCCACAGCAGCCCTCCCACCTGCAGGGCCTCCAGGCGCAGGGGACAGGGCTCGTAGACGCTGCCCAGGGAGGGGAAGCTGTCGCTGTCAGAGCAGGAATCCTCCCTGGGCAGGACGATCAGGGACACGCAGAGGTGCAGCAGCCAGCAGGGCTCAGGGGGGGCACAGCCTGCAGGGCTGTCCTGGGGGCTCTCCCCTGCCCAGGGCACTGCTCTCCTCCGCTGCTCGCGCCCGGGGGTCGCGCTGCCGCTGCTGCTCAGCCCCGAGGAGCTGGGCTGCTGCAGGAGCAGCTGCACCTCTGGCAGAGGTGCCTGCACAGAAATGATTGCCCCCAGCAGTGTCAGGCTGGAAACTCGAACGTTGACGTCTGCAAGAGACAATGGGGGGAGAAGAAAAAGCAAAAAAAACTCCATTAGAGCATCACTGACAGCCCAGCACCCTCCCTCAGGGAGATTATAACATATAACCATCCACTGCTACTGAATTTTGAATTATGGAGCACAGAGGAGGGGAGGAACACAGCAGAGAGAATGCAAACCTTTGTGAGAGATGTAGGGCTTGATCTGGTTCCACACCCTGGTAAGCAGCCCGGGTTTCAATCTGCTGTAGGGTGCGTTGGAAACCAAGTTTGCAAGGCACTGAAACACAGAGAAAGGTGCTGGTTACAATGTCAGCCTGGCCTCCATCAGGTCTGCTTTTACATCTGTAATTTAGGTCACTCAAGGAGCTCATTATCTGAGGGCACCTGAAAAAAAAACACCCCAATTATCTGCCCTGTGAACACTGGATACAAACTTGGTTCCTAAGAACAAGGATTTAGCTCCTGTGAGGGGGCACAAAGACCAAGGAATTTTTAAAGCCCATAGAAGGATTTGTCAATTTGGATTCCAGTTTTAAAGTAAATGTGAGTCTTGAGAATAATTTTATAGGTTCATTCAGCTCTGAAAAGACTAAAAAAATGCAGAAAAAAAAAGAGAACTGTGCTGAAGAGAAAAGAAACCCCCAGACTCTGGATGGAACTCTGAGGAACCCGGTCTGATGGAAGGTGTCCCTGTTCACAGCAGGGGATTGAAACAAGGTGATCTTTAGGGTGCCTTCCAACCCAAACCATTCTGTGATTGCATGGTTCTGTAGGATGAACTCTTGTGAGATGACAAAGGTCTGTTTGTCACCACCACCACCTCACTTCTCAACAGCAATTCCGTGCAATCTTCCTTCAGGACTTAATCTAGAGAGCAGTGTCAGCCCTTGGCAGCATGTGGCAGGTACCTTGACTATCTGTGTCAGGGTCTGAGAGGAGGACTCTGCCACCAGGGCCAGCAGCAGGCAGCGGTGCAGCTCCCGGATGCTGGAGGCCATGGTGACAGAGAAGGGAGTAAAAGCTCTCTTGTGGTCATTGGCATCTTCAGCCACAGACAGGAACTGCTTAGAACCTTCCAGGAAGGCTGAGAGGACTTGAAGGGCACAGGCACGTGTCTGAAATGACAAAACATTTGTGATACCTTTTAGCACCTCCTTTGAGCAGGTGGAGAATTTAAAAATATATTAAATACTCTGTAGAAAGAGAAAATTCAACTCCAACTATCGTTTTTTCATAACTTCAGGCAATACAGAACCAATCCTTTGTTTCCTTAGCCAATGCTTCCTATTTGTTTCTTGGGCAGTAGCCAAATGCTCACTGAAGGCCAGAGAAGACAACTCCTAAGATTAATGAGGGAACACAGAACCATTTTTGTACCCAGAAAAGCCTCACCTTTGGAGAAGGGTCCTTTAGAGCAATAGTCATCAGGGACACAGACTGGGGGCTGCCAATACCAGGGGCATCAGGAACAAATGCTGACCAGTAGCCATACAGAACTCTCTTTTCTATTGACTTTATAGTGGAGAGGAAACAGGCCAGAGCCCCTTGGCGAACATTGGCTTGGTAGGACCTTAAACACAAACAAAAAGATTCATGAAAACAGCAGGGACAAGGGCTGGCCTCCACCTCTTTCATGTGTTATTAGTGGCTGGCTGTGAGAGGAAATCTTTAAGACCAAGAACAGGAAGAGTGAATTTACTTCCAAACCAACACAGTGGCTGTGCTGAGCTGGGGTCAGTCTCTTTCTCTGGGCAACCACAGACAGAACAAGAGGACACAGTCTCAAGCTGTGCCAAGGGAGATATGGGCTAGAATTAAGGAGGAAGTTTTTCACAGAAAGAGTGGTCAAATACTGGAATCATCTGCCCAGGGAGGTGGTGGAGTCCCCATCCCTGGATGTGTTTAAAAAAAGCCTGGATGTGGCACTGGGTGCCATGATCTGGTTGAGGTGTTAGAACATGGGTTGGACTCGATGATCTTAAAGGCCTCTTCCAACCTAGGAATTCTGTGATTCTGTGAAATTACTGCATTCCAGTTTTCTCATACCATCTCAGGATCAAAAGGGACAGTGAGTCCCTCGGCAGTTTTGCTTAGGAACAAAGGATGGTGTGGAAGGGATCCGAGGATGCCACGTGCTCACGCACACAGCAGTCACCTCACTTTGCTCTGTATTCCACCTTCAGTGTCAGAATACTCCGACTCGCTGCTGCTGAAGCGCTTCCAGGGCTGGGAGCTCGGGGGGTCCTTCCCAGCACACACACCCGGCCGAGGCTCGGGGCAAGGGCTGCTCTGCACATCCCCCAGCTGCAACTTCAGCATGTCTGCTCCCAGCACCGACTCGTTTCCTGCATCCCCTGAATCTTCTCTTCCTTCTTCCCCAAACTCTCCCTTCTTTTGCTTCCCTTTGCACCTTTTTCTTCGGCTCTAAGAGAAAAAATTGATTTTTCTTAGTCAATGCTCAACGAATACATAAATGCAGTTACATGTCTCTGCAATACTCTACACACAGTCACTCTTTAGTATCTGAGCTTTTATATTCTTCAACAGGCACAAAATGTCAGTAATACCTAAGTAAACAGTTTATAACTGAATAGCCTCAAAAACTAACCTTTGGCTTCTTCGTCAGTAAAGCAAAAGATACCCAAGGAAACTTTTAGCTAAAATTCATATTTCACACGAAAGTGATTAAAGAACAACACTAAATACTTCTGTGGTTCTTTTAGATTTACAGTAGGTAACACTAACTAACCTTCCTTTTCAGCACCTAAATAAAAACAAGTCAACATGACTAGATAACCCTATTTCCTCTAAAGTCTTTCAGATAATCAGTAATCCAAAGTTATTTACACGTTAAAAAATAACCTGTAGAAGGACTGAGCAGAACAGATGAGGCAAGAAATCAGTCTTAAATGAACTTGACTTCCCTAAGAAATAGTCCAACAATTGTGCAAGTGTTAGGAGAGAAAACGTGACTTTTAAAATCAAAAGCTTTGTCGAGGTTGCACGCATCAATCCCGTGCCTGCAGGCCAGGAATTCTTGGCTCTGGATGAATAATTGTTGCACAGAGCTTAAGTGAGGAAAGCCAAGCCCTGCAGAGCCATTTGTTCCTGTCACTTGAGTTCCCAAAGCAATTTTACCCGGTGCAGAATTTGTAATCATCACCTTTGAAGCAAAGAATTAAATGTGCCACATGCTCAGGACATGAAGAGCCACCAAGACCATGACAGGCAAGACACAACACAACAAAGAGGCTGGAGAATCAGGAGCAGCCCAGCTTACCCCTGTCTGCTTCGAGGTGGCTGGTTCTGACTGCTCCTGCTTGGCAGGTGACCTTTTATCATACTGAGGTAAGGGAGCAGGGTACAGGGCTGTGGGCACCTCTATGCTCAGTCCTGGCAGCCCATGGAACATGCATTTCTGCAATAGGAACACAAAGGTTAGAGTTCTGTCCCTTTTCTCACGCACAGATTTACTGAATTCACCCATTTTCAGCTGTGCTCCTTCCCCCAGGTCCTGCCTCTCCCAGGTACAACATCTCCATGCAACATCTGAAATCCAGCCACACGGAGAAGGATTTCAAGTAGGTCCAAAAAACCCCAAGCCTCCCATCCTCCTCTCTCATTCTGCAGTGGGAAGTGCAGTGAAGATGCTGTGACAGAAACTCAGTATATTTTTCTTTAATAACTCACACCCCATCTCCCCCCATGCTCAGGCTTCTCTGCTCCCTCTTGCTCATCCTCTACTGTCTCCCACTGAACAGCACCTGGAACCTCCCAGTGGCTGCCTCCTCCTCCAGGTGGATTTAAGGATTTACCTTTAGCACTGCCAGAAGAGCTCCAATTTGGTCAATCTGCATCAGTTTCATCTTCCCACCATTGAGAAGCGACTGGACACCTTTCAGTGCACTTTGCAGTAACTGAAAATAAAGAATTATTTACTTTTCCTTCCCAAAATGCTGCAGGTTCACATCTTTCAAGTAACTTTCTAGGCAGTTACAGTTTTGCTCAGCTGGGACAGTAGTATGATAAATTATGGACTATTAAAGCAAAATCCTAATTGACAACATTCCAAATTCCATATATTCCAGCAGCACAACCTCCTAATTAGACTATTTTAGACAATTAGACTCACACTTACCATGCAAAAAGTGATGTCATCCACATCAGTGGTTTTTGAAGACTGCAGAACACTTAGGAAAGTTTGAAAACAGACAATTCTGTAGGACTCATCCAGGTATGGCTGCCCAGGGACACTAAAATTAGAGCAGGAGGAGACACAAGGTTTGTTTACAGTCTGTCCACAGGTTCATAAAGTTACACAAAGTCCCACCCAAGCCCCCTGTTAGCCTGCAGAGCCCCCAGATGGATGGATGGCTGATGGAAAGGACCCAGCTCTACCACAGAGAGGACAAAAGAAAACCTTCTGCACGAAAAACCAGACAGCACAAAGCTTTTCTTTTCTTCCCCAAACTAACCCCTGTAACATCATTTCTGGAAGACTGAGAGTTTCAGGGTTTATGCACAGATAAAGCTCTGCATTCCCAATTCATGCACCTACGCCTTGCTGGCCCCGTGCTGGCAGGTGCACACTTTGTAACCCACCTGAGAAGGGCTGTACACACCTGAGACACAGGTTTGCCATGCTGCGCACGGCTGCCCTCCTGAGCTCCACGTCAGGCTGGCCAGGGTCACTGAACTGCAGCAGGAGCCCAGCCTGGCCCAGCAGGTCCGGGAGAAACTGGAAACAAACCACCAGAAGCCATTAGGGGTCAGTGCTCCTCCCTCAGCCTCCTGGGGCTGGTGTTTGGGGGATGAACATCGTGGGAGATGGCTGGAGCCTGGCTGCACACTGGGTGCCCACCAAAACTGCCCCTCAGATGGGCAGGGGAGAGAAAATCTAAGGAAAGGCTCATGAGTCAACAAGGAGAGGTCACCCACTGATAACCATCACGGGCAGGGCAGACCTGACTTAGTGAAATTAGCTGAGTTCATTACCAGTGAAAAATCAAAGCACAATAATGAGCAGTAAAACAAACCCTAAAAATTCTCAGCTGCAATTTCAGATTCCAGAGACAGATTTATGTTTATAAAATACAGCATGAAAACCTTAACTCCTCAAGTCCTCTCATTTTGCATTAAGAAAGGACAGAGTGGAGCACAGTTCAGCTGAGCCCCAGTTTATGCTCTCTTCCCAGACATGAAGCTAAGCTAGGAACAACTGCTGCACCAAACTGCTGCCACTCCATGGGCTACAAGCCCACACGAGCTGGCAGCTCCCAAACTGTGAGCATCACCACCCCATGCTCAGCCCAGCAGCAGAGACTGCTTTGCAAGCTGCCACGAGCTGCTGACAGCAGGAGGATTCAGCTTTTCAAACACTGTCAGCTGCAGCAACCAGGAGCTCACACAGGATTGATACTCGAGAGCCTCTGCTTTGAAAGGCACTGAGAGAAAGCCCTGATCTGGTTGCAGGATGGATTTCTGGAGCCTGCATGGGGAGTTATGTGCAATTTCAAGCTCCCTGTGGTCTTCCTGCCTGAGGTACAGGGTGGTTGGTCTGCAGGCTAAGCCTGTCCCTTACTGAATGGTGATCCCAACAGCTGCAGCCTGCAGGTACAGGGTATTCCACATGGGAATAATAATTATTAATAAATACAACTGAAATTCAACTTTCCCATAAATATCAGCCACTATTTAAATGGGATCTGATCTTAGCAAGAAAGGTAACACGATTTGAGAACTTTTTTATTCTTTCTCTCAGGAAAAAATAAAGTGCAAACAGCAGTGGTGTAAATACTTTAGTTGTTACTTTCTCTCTGTTTGTAAACTCACCTTCTGACACTTTGGCCCATTATTGTAAACAAGAGCTGCTAAGGCTTGCAGAATTTCAACATGTGTCCAGGAGCTGCACTGCCTCAGAGCAGAGATGCAGTAGGAGAGAAGGAAATCCAAGTTCTGCTCATCAACCATCACCTGTCACAACAGAAAAGCTCAATATAAACATCATGGTGTACTGCTGCAGTCAATAAACCCAGAGAAACTGCTCAGAGATCCGGGTGATGGGGCTGTTAAAATCACACACCAGCAGAGACCACACCTGACCAGGAATGGATAAATCTGTAAAAGTGCTCTACAACCAAGACTATTTCCCAAGGTGAATCACTTCTGACTGAGAGGTGGTTTAATGAGGAACCATGCTAAAACCAGATCAGAGCCTCAGCTACCCAAAAATAAGTAATTCAGTGAAAATCCAAGAAACTCTGCCTGAAGGTTGGCTCCACAGCCCTGGAAAAAGACAGAGTTCCACTGGCTTATTGAGGGACGTGGCCAAACCCTACCTGATATCTGTTGAGTAAGTGATGGATAAGCTGACAGACTTTGCTGACAAGATGTTCCTGATCAAGGGGAACCAACTGACAGGCTTGGACAAGCACAGCACAAACATCCTGGAAGAGAAAGCCTCAGTTTATTATTTAGGGACTACAAAGACAGCAATAATGGCTCAAGAAAAACACCAAGTTAGATCAAGGAACACAAGAGTACTGTCCAAAAATCAGTTAATTCCAAAGTGCAAAGTAAGCCTGCTTTGGAAATAAAATGAAGACAAACCAGCGTAATAATGAAGTGCTGTGTGTTGCCAAAGGAGCAGCATCCATGCCGCTCATCTAGAGTGCTCAGCTTTCAAGGGCTTGCTTTAAGGCTTAAAAAATTACTATTCTTCCAACATCAGACTGTGAAAATTGCCGAGTCCCACCCATTGGTGTCACCCACGGCTCCACCCGGCAGCGCTTCGGCACGGGGCAGCAGAGCTCAGAGGCACCGAGGAGCCGGGAAGAGCCCGGGGGAAGGTGTGCGGGAACATCTCGCCCGCAGCGGGGCACAGCCCTCGGGGGTGCCGAGGAGGGGACACGGGGCTGGCACAGGGGGGCACCCGAGGAGGGGACACGGGGCTGGCACAGCGGGGCACAGCCGCCCCACGCCGTCCCCACAGCGGCCCCCCCCCAGCCCCGCCACACGTGCGCTCCCACACGGGCACGGCCTCCTCCTCCTCCTCCTCCTCCTCCCCGCGGGGACACAGCCCCGGAGCCGCCGCAGTGCCGGTGCTCCATCCCGCGGTACCTGCGGGCCGGGCGCGGCCGCGGGCTCGGGCCCGCAGCTCTCCGAGATGAGCTGGTCGAAGAGAAGGTGCAGCTCCGTGCGGCGGCCGCCGTCGGGCCGGGCCCGCAGCGCGCCCAGCCGCGCCAGGCAGCGCCGCAGCGACCCGGCCGGGCCCGGCTCCCCCGGCTCCCCCGGGCCCGCCGCCGCCACCACGGCCCGTGACCCGGCCGGGCCCGGCTCCCCCGGCTCCCCCGGCCCCGCCGCCGCCATGGCCCGCGCCCCGCCCCGCCGCTATGGCAACCGGAGCCCTTCCGGGGCGGCCGCGGCTACGGCGGCCCGGCGGCGCTGAGGGCCGGGCACGGCCGGGCAGGGCCCGCGGCAGGTGGCGGTGCCCGCCCGCCTGTGGGACGGGAACAAGAGCGAGGGTTCCGCCGCAGGGTGACCCAGGGCGGGACAGCCCCGAGAGAGCAGCCGTCACTGAGCCGTGTCCCCAAGTGCCACATCCACGCGGCTTGTAAACCCCCCCCAGGGATGGGGACTGTGCCAGGGTGGACAGGGTGTTCCGTGGAGAATTCCCCCGGTGTGCAGTCTGAACCTGGCCTGGTGTGGAGGATGTGAGGGCTGTAAGGCAAGATGAGGGTGCTGTGCTGCGAGAGGCTGCTCCTGTCACATAGCCCTGTCCCAGCCCTGACTGTAGCCAGGCCAGAGAACACGCTGCCATCGCTCGGCACTGGGGACACTGGGACCGGTGGTTGTGAGCAGGAACCCGCTCCCCTTAAGGGGATGGGATCTGCATTAACATCTCGCTGAATGAACAGCTGGGCTCCCGCCATTCCCTGTGAGCAGGATCGGGGACAGCAGCCAAGGCCTGGAAAGCCCTGGGTGATGGGGACATTGGCCCCAACAGGGCTCAGTGCAGTGCTCCTGCCCTGCTGCACACCGACTGCTGCCAGCACTGCACCCACACCACCTGGGAAGGAGCGGCAAGGCTCCCGGGCAGGACACGCTGCTTTCCCTGTCGCATCCAGGCAAAGCCTCACCTCTGCTTTACCCTCCTTCCATTTCCTTATCACACCGACCACCTCGAGTAAGAAAAGTACATTCTGTGCCACCAGTGCCGTGGCCTTGGTGTCCTCCTGTGCCCTGCGCTGGCTGGTTCTGGGTAATTGCTCTGCTCCTTCCCTTTATGGTTCCATTTGTCCTGTGCTGTTTGTTCCTCAAAGCCCCTAAAGGCCTCTGAGGCAGGCACAGGAAAGCAGTGCAGAGACAGCCCCAGGCATGCTATTACTGTGCAGGGATGATTTTCACAGAATGACAGAATATCCTGTGTTGGAAGGGACCCACAAGGATCATCAGAGTCCTGAGAGATTTTAGAGAGCTCCGTGCCAGCCCAGCTTAGACACTGCTCCAGGGAGAGCAGCTGCTTGAGATCCTGTGAGTGCTCTGGGAGGCAGTGTGAAAAAGTGATGTGGCCTCCTTCATTATTGATTTGAGATTTCAAACCCAGGAATGTCAGTGTTGCCTCCCCAAGTTCTCTACTCTGCATAAATTCCTACCACACCCACACTCAGAGACCTTTTTCAGTTTTGTTTATTTTGTCACCGTTTTATTTTTGTGATTTATTATTTTAAAAACATATTAATACATATTTAAAGCTGTTTCTTCTTTTCCTCTTTTTTTAAATGGTGCTGAAATGTGCATTCTGACAGCATCCCCTGCTTTGTGAGCAATAAATCCATGACTGACAGCATCCCATGGGTTGTGAAGCAACAAAACCAGCTGAGAGCTGGGTGAGGACACTGGGGTTTGGGGAATAATTCCGCTGAAGCCAGTGATGTTACACCAAGATACATTTTGCCAGTGCCTGGCAATACTCCAGGTTCACTCACCCCTCCAAATCCCCCAACTGCAGCATTCAGCAGTGGCCAGGAGGGAAAATAGCACAAGTCCTCCACTGTTAAACGTGCACTGCTACTATCATGCAAATCCATCTGGTTCAGCAGCTCTAAGCAGACTTCAAAGGACAGAGAAGTCATTAGAATCACAGTTCAAAGAAAAAAGTGAGCAGCTGGTCTAGGCCATCTGGTAGGGGACATAAAATGGTCTCTTTCTTCTCCAGTCAGTCTATGAAATTTTCATTAATTGTAGGAACATCTTCCAACATTAACCAACATCATATTGTTAAAAATGTAAGTCTTAATAAATCATCAAAACTGATGTCTTAGGGAAGCAAGGAAGCTGCAGTCTGCTGGGGTCTCCCTCGGCAGTGAGACACCAGGCCATAATTACAATTTTAAGTTGGTGTTTTCAAAGCAAATTAGTGGGAATTAGATTCCTCAGCTCCTTTGAAGGCCCCAGGGAAGAATGTGGACAGGGTGGTTCCCTAGGCTGCAGAGGAATCTCCTTTTGTATTGATTTCAGGAGACAGTTCTGGCTTAAAAATGTGGAGCAAGTGTCCCTGTGCTGCACGCCCAGGCTGGATCCCAGCAGCTGGGATGGGAGCCCACTCCAGGACACATGAACCCCAAAAGGACCAGGGCAAGTTTCAACCACCCCCAGCTCCCTGCAGCCCATCCAAGAGGAACTCCAGCTGTGGTGGGGGGAGCACAGCTCAGCAGAATCCCTGTGTTGGCTGCTGTGGTCTCAGGGTCCCCCGGAGCTCCTGGACATTGACATTGCTGTTGAATATATGGATGACTTCCTCGAAACCCAGGCAGGTGGTTTGAAAAGGCAGGGATAGTGACAGCTGCCACGGGGAAACCAAACTGAACAGGAGCCACAGGAGAGCTCCAGGATGTGGCAGGGACCTGCTGAGCCTGAAAACACGGTGACCTGGAGCTGCTGCAGCTCTCCTGGCCTCCTCCTTGCCTCTCTGCCTCACCAGCTGTGTCCTTTCTTCAAAAAGCAAACTGGAGAGTTGATCTTAACCTGATCACTGGGAGCACAACTAGCCCAAATCTCAGCAGGCAGTTTCAGGGGTTCCAAGCCCAGGCTTTCCAAGATGCCCGTTTCCATCAATTCTGCCTTTGCTCCTCTTTGCTGTGACTGCCCAGATTTACTGGCTTTTCACTTCCTACCAGCAGCATTTCAGATGGGAAACACCTGCATGTAGAAAAATCCCAATCCTCTGAGGTATCCCAGGGAGCCCCAGGGGTACCCACAAAGGTGCACATGCAGGTACCCCATCCCTGGCAAGGGGATTCAGCCCGTGCCTCTCCTGCACCAGCTCCACCTTTCCCGCTCTCCAAAGGTAAGTGCAAATTCAGCCCCTGGTGCTTAGCTGGGTGTCTCCCACTGCCTTCCCGGCTGTTTTCCCAAGCTTTGGGCCAGCTGACAGGACAAACAGCACAGGCTCCAGCCTTGTTTGCCACTGAACAACAGGCACAAATACTTGAAATACTTTCCTAATCTCATTTTCTCATGCAAACAACTGCTGGGATGTCAGGGATGTTAATCCAAGGCAGCAGCAGAGATGGGGCAGCAGTTTGGTGAGGGAAGAACCCAGCCAGGGAGCATTCACAGCCCCTCAAGCCTCCCCACGTGGCCCCAGCAGAGGAAGGTGCCCTGTGCTCACACCCACCCAGCCTGGCCAGTGAGGTGCCCTGCTGACCTGGCCAGTGAGGATAATTCCCTCCCTAATGGCAATGAGGGCCATTGAAATTCCTTACAGATGGAAACATCCACGGCCTGGGGTCACCACTCCTCCCAGGGAGGGAGCTGAGGATTCCCAAGCAGTTTTTCCTGGAAGGATTGCTGGCTTTACTTGAGTGTGTGCTGGGATTGCAGTTGCATCTGGCGAGATTTTGGAAGCCCTGCTGCTGCCTTCTGCTTCTCTCCTGGGTTTATTTCCCCAGAGCTGTCAGAGGCCAAGATGTTTCCATGTCTGCCGTCCCCAGGAGATGCTGGGGACTCGAGGGACACCGCTGAAGGCTGGCTGGTGGCAGCACAGCCTCCAAACACCTCCCCCTCTGTACAAAATAGAGCAGACCTGCTTTTTTAGTTTACACCCAAATCTGTTGTCATCCCTTTTGTTTACAGAAGAAAGGCATTCAATTAACACAGAAAAACGACTTGCCCAGCCTGTGAGGGGAGCAGGAGCAGGGGCTGCCATCCTTACTGGGGGGCTGGAGCCCCAGGAAGCTCCGGGAGCCCTTGGGAAGCAGCTGCCAGTGGAGCAGGGACCACAGGACCCAGAGCCGCAGTGACCTGCTGGGAGCTGGAGCGCACTCCGCCAGCACCCTGCCAGGGATGCACACCAAACATGAGCTAATCCGGACAAAAATAGGAGTGAAATCATAATTCAGATGCATAATTCATGTGCATAATTTGTCTTGCTGTATATTCTCCCGGGATGTATTCTAGAAACTGCTTTCTTTCCCCTCCCCTCCCTGCTCCCGTCCTTCCAAAGAGTGCCGTAGATGCAAATCATTGGAGGCAGCAAGAGGTAGTAGCTTTGCTGGGTTACTAAATAAATGCTAAATTTGTCTGAGTTTCTAGCCTACATCTTGGCAAGTGATGCAGATTGAAGCTGGTGTAGAGACACGCAGCCTTGTGATAATCACAGGATTTTAATTGCTTTCATTGTGAGCCCCGGCTACTGATTGTATCTGCACGGAAAACTGTAACAGTTTGCACTTGCAAATACTAAAAATGTTAAACAATAATGGCAATTAAGAGATAATTATAGTTATTTTGAAGCAAGGATTGTAGTTAAGACTCCAAGAAGACATCCCAAACGAGCAGGAAGCGTTGCCCTGTTTACTGCACAGGCTTCAAGCTGCTTTTCTATGATGTGAGATCCACCAGATTTAATTGCTTAATGATTTTCTATAAAATATTTAAGTACCACGGTATCTTTAGCCAGCCCAGGCTCTGCCTGAACTGCGTGTGTCAGTCCTGCCCAGGACAGAGGCAGCGTCTGGCACCCCCTTGCTGAGTCACCCAAAGCTTTTCTTCTGCTAAAGACAGCCCAGGAGAGCTCCAGGGGCTCCCCAGCAGCACCCCTGGGTGGGCACCCTTCTGGAAGGGGCCGCACGGGTGCCATCCCTCTGTCCCCCTGCCAGCTTCAGAGGGAGCCCTTGCAAGGTGGGTCAGGGTTTCCTCCAGCCGGGCTGACCCACGGAGAAGCAGATGCTTTCGGCCAGGTCACTTTGAACCCTCTGAGAAAGCAGGGCTTTGAAACCCAGCTTTAGGAAGAGGTTGTGTCCTTGTCGGAGCGTTCTGGGCTTTCCTCAACAACAACAAAGGCATTTCTTTTTTTCCAGAGCCATGTTCTGGGCCAGGCGCCAGCCGGCCGTGTGCAGGCTGCGGCGAGGCCCGGCCTGGCTCCGTGTCAGCCCCCGACCTTCCCCGGCCGGGCAGGCAGCAGGGATCACACCCCAAAGCTGGAATCAAACCCCGCGGGGAGAGGGAGCCCTGCGAGGAGGGATTGCTGTCTCTGACTCAGCTTAGGCAGCACGGGGCTAAGGCTGGGGTGGCAGGCTCGGTACAGCCTGGGGAAGCCTTTCTCCAGCGCCCTGCTCGCCCTGGCTGGGATGAGAGGTGGGAAAACCTCTTGCCGAGGGCCTGAGTGCAGCGTGGCAGGCAGCGGGAGCACACATCCAGCTCTGCAGATTCCAGCCGTGGGAGGGTGTGTGGGACTGGGCTGCAGGAACAAAGGGCGTCTTTCACTGGCTCACCCCGCACAGGGCCGCCGAGGCGAATTCCTGGGATGCTTTTATGGGCTGCTACCAATGCACAGGCAGAGCCGGGCTCCCAGCAATCTCCTCCCCCTGAAAGCGCTTCATTCACAGCCGGGCTGCAAGGAGGTGAAAGAAAAGGCCAAGCACACGGTTAAATGCAAGGGGCCCGAATGCAGGGGGTCAGAGCACTCCCCAGGAGCTCCCTGCCCAGGCTGGGAGCGAGGGCTCGGAGCCCAGGGGTCTGGACGAGCAGCCGAGCCGCAGCCAGGCTGCTCCGCAATGGCCATAAATCATGGCAGAGGCGTGAGCAAGGGAGGGAACAAAGGACATGGAGAGGTGCCATGGCATCTGGCAGGGAAGGACCGCGGCGGCTGCACCAGAGGATGGCGTCTGAGGAAAGCCTCTGAGCCAGCCCAAGAGGGCCCCGGCCCCAGGGACGAGAGCTGGCCCTGCTCTGCCTCTCCCCAGCCCAGCCCTGTCAGCACGGGGCATGTGGGGACAGGGGACACGGGGGATCATGACATCCCACCTCGCCCATGGCCCCACAGCACTCCTGGGATGTCTCTCCACGCTGCCCTGGCCCACTGCTGATTTTTCCATCAGGTCACAAGGAGCTCTGGCACTTTTCTGAGTCCCCAGCACCAGGATGGAACAACGTGGCATGCAAGGGCCACTCCAGCAGCCTGATTCCACAGGCAGTCGGGAACATGCTGCACCAGGGCTGGAGAAAGCTGTTCCTCCAGCTTTAATCCAAACCCCACTGAGCAGCAGAGCACAGCCTGGGGCTGCCCAGGCTGCCCCAGGGGAAGGGACAGGGACTGGAGGGGGTCTTCTTACCCCCTGTTGTGGGTGCTGAGCCCACCAGTGCTCAGAGCACCTGCCACCACTACCAGAAGGGCTGGCAAAGGCACTGACCTGATGATAAGCAGTTATTTGTCTCGTTGGTAATGAGTTATTACTCAGCCTCAGCTAGACACTGCCTTAAGGAAGGAAACATCTGATCATCTTTTAATAAACACAGTTGGCTCCTGCGAGGCTCCTGCAGCTCCTGCATCTACAAAGTGCTCCAAGACACATGGCTTCTGCACAGACAGAGCTGCTGTGAGTCACTGTCTGGGAAAGGGTGTCAGGATCCTTGCTCAATAAATAGAACAAAGCAGGGAAACCTCGGGTGGGCAGGGATGGCACAGCCCTGCTTCCTTCACTGTGTGCCACCGTCCTCCTCAGGATTTACCCAGCAGAGGCTGAAAGTGAGATAAAAATGATTTCCATGTTCTCTCTCACCTGCAAATGCACTGGGAGAAGGAACAGGTCTGCTGGGTACTGGGTTTTCCAGCCACGGGCTCTGCTTCCACGTGCCTGGAGCACAACACTGCAGCAGCAATGCTGCAGGCTGGTTGGGAGAGAAGGACAGCCCTGACCTGCAGCCTGGGTGTTCCCACAGGAGCAACGTGCAACTCCCAGGCCTAGGCTGCCACTTGTCCCTTTCCAGAGTCCCAGGTGGTCACAGAGAAGGGGAGAACATTGTACCAGGCAGGCAGGGAGATGGACTGACACCTCCCATGGCTTTACACAGTGCTCATTCTGCAGAAGAGTGAATCCCAGGCAGTGTCTAGCAGTGATACCCACAGAGCACAGCTCCCCAGCCCCAGCCTCTCTGCTCCCCGGTGCCACACAGCCCTGCTTTTGTAAGGCACTTCCACATCTGGAAGAAATACTCGGCATGAGGAATTGAATGACTAGGCTGGTAAGAGAAAACAGTGTGACACTCTCACCAGCCACAAACCACACGGTTCCCCGCAGCCAGTGCACATCTGCAGGCACATCTGCACCCAGAGCTCGCCCACAGCAGCAGCCTCAGAGTCCCTCCCTGCACTCAGGCGCTTTCTGAGAGCTTGGGAGGCAGCACAACATAAGCTGAGTTTACATTTCAATAGCACTTTTGCCCAAACACATCTGGAAGCAGTTTCTCCCTCCAGATGATGCCCCTGCAGATACATACCTTCCAGGTCGTGTCCCAGATCCAGATGTTTCCAAATAGCTTGAAACTGAGCGGCCGTCCTGGGAATGCCATTGGTTTCTCCAGCATGGAAAGAGTTAATGCTCCCAGGCATCATCCAGAACACCTGTGCCGGGTGGAAACTGGAGACAAAGTGGAGCCCAGCAATGGAAAAAGTCAAAGCCAAGAGCCTTGTCAGCTGCTGGGGAGTGGGAGGGGAGGGAAGTGGGACACAGCTCCATGATCAAACCTCCCCCTGCTCTCAGCTGTGTAGAGGGAGGCACTGCTCAAATTCAGGCAGTTTGTGTTTTCCAGGGCCCCAGTGCTGCAAGGAAGATGGTTTAGGGGAAGGACTGCTCTGCTTCACTGCCTAGTTCCTGAAGATGTGAGCAACAGCTCCTCTTCCTCAGCCTGAAGCAGGACTCCTGCTGCAGAGACACGTCCAAGGAAGCAGCAAGCCCGCTTTGTAGCGGTGTGTGCCAGCTCCGGGGCACACCATCCCTCCAGCCCCGGCAGGGCCTCCCCATCCCACCAGAGATGGATTTCCAGCAGTACCACAGCCCCTGGATACATGGCTGGAATGGGGGTTTCCCAGATGAAACTCAGGCTGCAAAAGCATTTCACCTGAGGTTTGGCTCAGCAGCCTCCTGTACTGCAGCTGGGGCTCAGGATGCAGGTTCTCTGCCTCTCGCTCTGTCCGAGGGCCCTGTGCACAGAGGGGGCTTGGCTAGCCCAGCCCCACATGGCTGCACATTTCCCTGGAGCCAGTATTAACCCAGGCCGAGGCAGGCCTGGAATGCAGAGCCCCTGCACGGCCCGGCTGACGCTCAAGCCCAGCAATTCCACTTCCAGCTAAAAGGCTGGGACTGTAAAGAAAAGAGCATCACTGCCAGCTCCCCTAAAGTAGAAACCACCCCTGCCTGGGGCACTGGCAGGTGCAGGCTGGAGCAGATGGCCCGTGTGTGACAGCCGTGCTGCTGCCTGCCTGCCAGGCTGAGCCCGTGCGGAGCGTGGGGCTGAGTCACGCTGCTCCCGCTGCTGTTACTGAGCAGGGCAGAGCTGCTCCCGCTGCTGTTACTGTGCACGGCAGAGCTGTTACACTGCTGCGCCCGGGAAGAGCCCACAGCTTTTCCAAAATATCACCCGGGCCACAACCCCCAGCTGAGGTTGCACGGGAGCGAGATAACAAGCTGAGGGGGTTGTTTAAGGGCAAGCCCACAGCCCCCGCACCGTGAGAGGCATTAAACACATCACACTCAGCTCTCAGCTTTCTCCCAGCACCGGGAGGAGGCCTGAAGGGAAAACCTGCTTTCCTGGGAAGCAGGGAGACACCTTCCTGTGCAGGAAGCTGCTGTACCACCCCCTGGCTGCCTCGAGCCGTTAAGAGGTCAGCTCCCAGCCGTTCAGATCCAGGTTACTTGGCACAGAGCATCCCATCAGGGTGCAGCAGGACACAGTTCCCTCAATCCCTCCCCTCTGGCTCAGCACCAGCACTCAGCTGGTGCTCAGCATCAGCACGCAGGCACCAACCAAGCTCCTCTGGTCATTTCTCCCTCCCTGAGCTGCCTTCTGTGGGTCATCAGCACCTTCCAGGGCAGAGAAACCGCTGCTCACCCTCTCTGGACAAGGACAGGCTTTGGTCAGGAAAGCTGGTAAGGAAGAAGAAACCAGAGGCTGTTTAAATGTGTCAATTCACCTTTAATGTTTGAAAAAAAAAAATAAATGGTATTTGAGCAATTGCAGTTATGAAGGGAACAGATCTTGCTCCACGAGAGACCGTGAACAGATTCACATTAGACTCATGCTTGGAAAAAAACAAACCCAAAACATTCTCCTTTCAGACCCAGAGTGGAGTTCTGAAGAGACAAGACCACACGAGTGCCCCAGACAGTCCAAGGCACATTATCCCAGTGCAGACAGTTCCATCGACATGAACTTATGACAGCTACATTCTTTCTAGTTACAACATTGTTCTATCCATAATACAAAATTAGGCATACTTTGGATTTTGCACAGAGACAAGAAGGACTTTTACTTCAGGAAGTCATCAACCTGGGTCACCAAATCATTTCACCAAGAGCTCCCTTCACTCTGCCCTTTGCCCCCAGCAATGATTTATTCCCAACACCAAATTAATCTCAGAGACACAAGCTGGGCTCACCAGCCCAGTGGTATTGCCAGTGCATTAGTCAGCAAACCAATAATTAGAGCTTATAACAAGCACCAGGGATTTATTTGCCATCGCACAGCATTTCTGCACACCCAGGTCAGAACTTCCTGCAGTGTAATCCCGAGTCAGTACGTACTAAGACAACATCACTGCTGAACCTATTGGAGACCAAGACATTTGTCTGCCTTTGAAGCAGATGTCACATGAGTTTCCTTCACACAAACATCACATGTAAATTTAACTTCTTGGTACTGTGCTTTAAGAACAAAAGCAGATATCAGAACATAGAGGACAATCCTCCGGAAATAGCTTATTAGCTACAGAAAATAAAATAAAAGAAAAAAAGAAAAAAAAAAGAGACAGTGGCCACTTACAAGTCTTCCACACGACTAGCTTGCTTTAAGGAGAGCATCAAGTTAAGGCAGTGTTGAGACAACTGGCTACAAACATGCCGAATAGAGCTGTTGTCAGTAGTCACCAATTTGATATCCTGCTCCATTGCGGGGCCGGGCCACGTGGCTTTAGACTCAGTATCGGGGTCTGAAGACTTCAGCCACAGGATTGCTGCTTTCTGCAACAAGCAGGAACTCAGGGGCTGCATTTGAAGCCTTCTAGACCGCGCTGAATTGCTTACTCGAGTCTAGGTCAATGTTTCAGCAGAGCCAAAAATACAGCGAAGGGCACTGAGCAAGAACACCGAGGGGTGCCAGCTGCAAGCCTGTATCACAGTCAAAGGTGGAGATCACCTTGGGTGTGGAAGCCACGTCACCCAGAGCCACCCCACCAGCTTTCAGGGCAGGTCTAAGACCTGCCCCGAGGGTACTGGGAGAGCCAGCTCTCTACAGTCTGCAGGGTGGGACAGAGGCTCACACTGGCTTTGCTCCTCTTTGCAAGATTAACAGTCTAACAGGACTCAGTAAGGAAGTCTGGGGCTTTTGGCCTGCCCAAAAAAGTTTTCCCAGCCTCAAAGAAGGAGTTACCAGTGAGGGAGCTGTTGTGGAATAGTTTTATTTCTTCCCACGTAAAGGCCATTGTTTAAGCATTTACAGGTTTCCTAGTGCAATACAACCAAAAAAAGCAGTAACAAAAAAATGCCGCCTTCTTCCCAGGCAACTAAACAGAAGTAGATTTTTACTGCAACATATACACATTAAATATAGTATACAGTCCATGCAGCGGCATAGCCATGTTAGAGGGAGTCGTGGCTTCAGCCATCAGTGCATTACAGTCCAAATTTCAATCGCTCCTACTTCCTATCCAGACTTGAAGAGAAGAATTGCAACCTGACCCAAGTAAAAATAGATGAAGTGCTTTGTCTCGTGTGTTACATAGCTGCCAAAGTTTCTGCCAACAATGCAGTGCCAAGTTGGGTTGTATTTCTTGTCAAATTCCTGAAGAAAGAGAAGAGAGGCATTAAGGCTAAGAAAGCCCACATCAAAATAGGTCTAAGCACAAATTCTGAGCTGGTTCTGTCCACACACTATCACCTCTCCTGCCACCTGCAGCATCTTGAGACACCTCACTGCAAGACACTATTAAATTAAGCAACCAAACCTCTGCACTGGATTGTTTGTGAAGGATTCCACACAAGTAAAACATCTTCTAAGCCTTGGAGCACCATCAGCCCTGGGCAGGGGGAGCAGATGCAAGAGCCTTGGTACAGCCCTGTGTGTAGGCTAATCAGGGGAATAATTCTCTCCCATTCCAAACCCACTCACAAAAAATAAAAAAAAAAAAGGTTTTGGCATGTCTACTCCAGCAAGGCATCTGATCTTAAAGGTCACCTAAAAAAAGGAAGGAAGAAAAGCCTGGCTTCTGCTATTTGGGACTCTTGTACACAAAGGGGAGAAAATCCACACTGAAAATGAGCAGGCAGATTCACAGGCCAGAGAGCAAAGACCCAAGAGGTCAGAGGTAAGCAAGCTGAATGCTGGTTTAACAATCTTCTCCTACTTAGCAGGATAGGGTTAAAGACCATTTTCCTCCCTCTAATTAACACACAACTCCCAAGAACACCTTTCCCTCCCGAGACAGGGCCAGAAGAACAGACTCAACATCCAAGATTAAAGCCAGCTCTAGTCTCAGACAGCAGAAGAGTTTGAGATGTTTGCAGGCAACCTTTGAAGGAAGAAAAAGGCTTTCTTGCCAGAGCACGAAGGTGCATCAAATTGCTTCCCTCCTCCCAACACACTCTCATGAAATAAAGGCCAAGTTCTTCTTGGATGCCTTCTGCTGCACTCCCTCACTTTACAGGCTGCACTGCCCTGAGCACTTAGAGCTAAGTCACGCCTCAAAGTGATCTGAGAAGTCAGGAGACACTTTGAATCCTTTGCCTTCAAGCTTAGATTACAAGCAAGGCCCAAACACCAGCCCAGGTGCCAGGACTTCACTGCCTCTGAAGTAAGATTTCCCTCCTCCAAGAGCGCTTTTCCTGACCATTCTGAGAAGCTGCTGTAGGGGGAACCAACAGCTCCCCAGGTGCCACCATCAAGCATGAGACTCAATTAACAGACTCCTGCAAATGGGGACAGAACCTGTTCACCAGCCAGGGCAGCTGCTTGCACTGTTTCTATCACAACAGCTTCCACAGCCCCAGCAGCCGGCACGAGGCCCGTCCCAGAACCACACATGCACTGCTGCCCACCGAGTGAAACATCGGGGTGATCCACCTGCACTGGTGCTGCAGGACTGTGGAGCAAGTCCTAAGCAGAGGCAGCTGCCAGCCCTTTCCAGGCTGGCAAATCCTGAGGGACAGCACTTGCAGTTTGCTCAGAGCTTGCCAGAGCTCTGCCACAGCCCTCCCCTGACCTTGGAGAAGTCACTCCATCCTCTTGAAAACAGCAGTAAAGCAGCCAAGAAGCCGAGTATCTTCACCCTCCCAGCACGCAAGCATGAAGCCTCAGCCACTCGGCTCCCGACAGGCTCAGGAGCTTTGGGAAGTCGCAGCCAGCACAGCACCCTCATCCCGGAGTTACCTTCTTGATATATGCTGCAATGTCCTTTTCTATGTTGTACTTCTCCATGGCCTGTGTAGCACAGTCTACAGCGTCCTGCTGCATGTCCTCGGACATGTCCGCATTCTTGATCACAGCCTTTCTGTCAGACATGGTGAACCTAAGGCAGAACATAGATTCCTTTAATCCCTTCCCAAACAGGAGACGCTTCCTGTGCATCAGAGGTTGTCCTTTCCGTGCAGGCTGCGTCACGAGGCGATGCCACAAACCCCGAGTTTGTCGGGGTTGCCCACGGCAGCCCCAGGCCAAGGTGCCCCTTACAGCCGGAGCACTGGCAGGAGGTTAGAGCAGAGGTAGTCCAGCACCACCACACGCAGGAAAAGCTTATGTGTGGGAGGAGACGGGATCTGCAGAGAGCCACAGCCCTCCTGCACATCAATAGGCTACAGCCAAGTTTGCCATCCAGGTGTACCAGTGTTTTGGAACATCCCCTGCTCAGAGCCTTGCAAGCAACAGATCCCAGACCGTCTGCCACGGGCACAGAGGCTCAGAAGCACCTTCAGAGCAGCAGTGCTTTTATTCTACCCCATCCCAGGTGCCACAGCTCCTGCTGCTAGTTTAGCCTGGAAGGAGCACTGCTCCACATTCAGCCATCATCACACCTTCACTTCCCTGCTGCTCTGCCATGAAACCCAGCCTCCAGCTGCTCCCCCGGGACAGAGCCAGTCTGATGAGCCAGAAGCAGGTTAACACCACACTGCAGCCTGGAAACAGGGCAGGGGAAGCAGGTCCCACCAGAGACAGAGCTGGGCAAAGCTCTCCCCTTCCTGCCCCCTCCTCACCTGGAGCCACAACGCAGATGCCAAAACCAGCACGCTAGTGCAGCCCCAGGCTTGTCCTGGAGCGAGGGGTGCAATGCTTTGCTCTCAGAATCAAACTGCTTTGTAGCAGCCACCAGATCTGACATGGCCTTCCCAGGGAGGTGTCCAGCACAGCTCCTGTCATCCCAGAACACTGGCATTTCACAATCCCAACACTGCAGTCTTTCACCAAGCCCTGGAGAAGGCCCACCATGAAGGCCTGCTCTGGGCACCACAGCCCTCATTCCCAGTCCCTACTCGAGGCCTGGGGAGGCACATGTTACCTGGGGATCCAGCTGCTCGCCTTGCAGCAGCTCTTACCCCAGCACATTAAAACTTTGTGGGAATAAGCTCCTTGATGGCAAGGAGTGCCTCCAATTAAGCCTGCAGAGCACCGTTAAGTTTCCTAAATCCTTTTACAGCACTCTAAGTCTTGAGTGATACTACCAAGTGTGTTTTGAAACAGTGAAACTACACATTTTTAGCTCTGCTGTGGAGTGAAAAAAATCTGCAATGATCACTTCCTGGAAGAGCCCCAGAAAACTGAAGGAGTAGCTTTGTTACAGCAATTAAAGGAGCTTGCTACCCAGAGAGAAAGAGAATCCGGTTACATAATTGCAGCCCTCTGATTACAATACTTCAATTCTTCCCTCTGCCTGCACTTGAAGACTTCTATTGCCACCTTAATTTATACAGTTTAGATATAGTGTTTAATAGAGCACCGCTATTAACACACACTAACAGCAGCGGGAGGAATGACAGGAACTGAGCTCCACTGCCAACACAGAGCACATGCCCCTATCACAGCCCTGGAAAAGCCACTTCCCGGCTGTTTGCTCCTTTCCACGCCCTGGTTTCAGCCAGGGGGGCTTTGCCTGCAGCCCAGAAGCCGAGGGAAGAGAAGACACAGCTCAGAACAGCCCAAACTGCTTGGATCCAAACTGATTTGGATTCACCACCCAGGAATCCGACAATCCCTTGGAAAAGTCTTCTGGGTGTCAAGTCCACAGGAAGAAGGAAGCAACAGAAATCCACTTGTGGGTCATTCTTCCAGAAAAGCTTCTTTAGGGAAAGAGAGCAGGCAAGCCCTCACACACATCAGGCCGTCACACACCTGCACCGTTCACAGAGTTCAGAGGGCACCTGCCATTGCATAACCAGGCACAGAGTGACCTGCAAAAGGCACCTTCCCTCCTCATTGTCTAGGCCAGGAGCATCCCAGTGCAGGCCCGTGCTGCTGTGAGCGACAGCGCCAGAGGAAAAAATGATTATCCTTCAGCAGGGCTGTATCCGCTGGCCAGGAGGCCTCCCCTGCACTGCTCCAGGGCACAGCATCCCCCACGGCCAGCCAGGGCAGGGGCTGGCACTGGCTGTGCTGCTGCACCTGCCACAGGAGCGTCACACCCTGCACCCACCTGAACACCAGAGCAGGGCCCCAGTCTCTGCTCACTCCCTGGGGGGTTACAGGGCCACCCTCCCCACGAGGCAGCCCACAGCAGCACCACAGACATAGCATAACCCTAAACCACAAAATCACAGGTGCCTCTCGGGGTCTTGCCACCCAATCTGGCCCTCTTTGAGGAAAACCACAAAGCCCCAGCACTCAGAGCAAGATGGGGCTAGGAAGGGGTAACATTACAGCTCCAGCAGCCACCCCTTTTCCCCAAGGGCAGGATGTGGTCTGTGAGGAGGAAGACCACAGCTCCAGCCGCCACTCCAGGGCAGTATGAGGCCTTGGGAGGGAAACTGGGCCCAAAGAGCACCCAACCCTTTTCTTACCAGAGCAGGATAAGGTCTTAATTGTACCTTCGAGCCCAGTACTCCAGCAGGACAAGCCAGGGCTTTGGGAAGAGAATGAGGCATAAGCTCCCTAGACAGCCACTCTTTCCCTCACTGGGCAGGACAGAACCCGAGAAATGAGATGGGGCTGAAGCCCAGCATCCACCTCCTCCCCCATGAGGACAGCATGGATGGGGAGGATGGGAGCACCCATCACTTCCCCACCAGGGCAGCACAGATCCCACGGCTCGGAACGGGGCCCGAGCCCAGCACCCACCGCTTCACCAGCAGGACAGCGTGAATTTCGCGACTGGGGACGGGGCCCAACCCCTCCACGAACCGCATCCACCGCCTTGGCCGAAAAGGGCCCTGGGAGAGGGTGCGGCACAGCCCCTTCCCCCGCAGGGCTCCCGGGAGCCGGAGCCCTGCGTGACCTTCACGGGGGGGAGCTCCGGGGGCGCCCGAGGCCGCGGTGACCTTGCCTGGAGCGGGACCGGCTCCGCAGCGGCGCGGCCCCCGAGGGAGGGGCGGGCTCCGATCGCTTCCCGAGAGCCGGCGGCGCCCGGCCGCGGCAGCGACCTCCGCCCTCGGGGCGGCCCCGCCGCCACCCCGCACACGGAGCGACCGGTGCCGGGCTAGGCTCGGAGAGCCGCAGCCCGGCGGAGACATCGCTCACCTTCACAGTGACAGGGCCACCCCGGGAGGGCGAGGCACGGCACCGAGGAGAAGGAGGTGTGAGGAGGCCCGGCCGCGCTGCCTCAGCCCGCTCCGCTCCGCTCGGCGCCCCGCGCGCTCTGCGCCCCGGCGCCGCGCCGCTCTCAAATACCGCCCCGCCCGCTGCGGCGCGCGGGCCGCCGCCACCCCATTGGCCGCGCCGCCCCGCGCGCCGCGCACCCATTGGCTGCGGCGCGGCGCGGCCCGCCGCGCCCGGCCCGTCCGCCCGCGCTGTTCTGCCTACATCCTGTTTCATCCCACAATGCCGCGGGGCGGCGCGCGGCGGGCAGGGGCGGGGCCGGGGGGGGGGGGCGCCGTGAGGGCCGTGAGGGGCCCGGGCAGGTGTGAGGGGTCGGGGGGAGCTTGGGGGCTTCCCGCCTTCGGCCCCCATCCCCGGGGAAACAGCCTGATCCCCTGGAGAGACTGATCCCTAGAGGGACCTTTGTTGCCCTAGGGGATGATGATTCTTCTGCGGGCGTCCCCTCTGCCTTGGGGATCCCGATACCCGGCGGGAGCCTGAACCCTTCTAAGAGGAATTCGCCGGGTTGGGTCACGCACCAGAATGTTCTCGGTCGGAGGGTTCAACCTGAGTCAAATATAGTCCTGTCTTGGTGATGAGTTGCAGCTTGGCACCTCAGTGGCACCTTTCAGCTGAGATCTCCAACCTGTGGTGCTCATGGATCTCATCTCATCTTGAGATGTCCTCCCACAGTGGCACATACTTACAGCTGAAACGCCCTAACGGGAGAGAGAGACATGAGAAATGTCCCTGAGGCTGTTCGCAGCCCATTTGGGACAGGTCCGTGTTCCCTGGAGCTGCACCACATACCCCAAATGCCCAGGTTTCCAGGTCACAGCAGGGAGGTGCTCAGTGTACCCCACAGGACTCAGCATTTCCCCAGACACATTTCCATCTCTTGAACACATAAAAGTGTTCCCGTGTTTCTTGGGGTTTTCTTACAGGAAGCAAATCGTGGGGAATGCCCAGGGAAGTCTGGGGAACGACCAGCTTTCACTGAACTGCCAGCCCCTCATCCTGCGGGAGTCACCGCTTTTCCCCAGGACGTCTCAGGGCATCCTGCCAGGCCCTTTTCCTGCCGGCCTTGTTTTGTGTGGGAAAGCTGATAAAATCCCAAACCTGGGCCCTGCGCTGCCGAGAATTGTCCCCGCACGCCCAGCGGCTGGGGGTGACATTGACACGGGGCTGTTTGAGCTGCTTCACCGTAGGTTCACCCCGAGAACACGCGATGTTCCACGGACACGCAGAGCCGAGGGGGCAGAACGGAACCTCTCTGCTCACACAGCTGCCCATGAGCTCTCAGCATCCTGTGCCGGGCCGGCAGTGAGGGATCACAGCCCAGCCAGACCTGGCACACAGGTGTGACCCCGGTGCTTCCCACACTTGGCTTTCCTGCACAGGGCTCCTCAAGCACAGGTGTGACCCTGGCACTGCAGACACTTGGCTGTCCCACACGGGGCTCCTGCCCTCGATAGCCGCGCTCCAGGCACACACCTGCCCCCCCGGCTGCCCCCGCGCGCCCGGCTGCCGGGCTGGCCGCCAGCCAGCTCCCGTTTTGGTTGCTCCATTTCACTTGAGCAGCAGTGCCAAGAAGCCCTTTGCAGAAGCTACCTGAAGAAAAGCCCAGCAAAACAAAAAAATCCAGATTCCTGTGCTGTCCCCGTTCCCACGCTGCAGTGCCCGAACAGTAGTGAGAAGGAGACAGCGCTGCCCAGGCTCAGCTGCCTCTTAATAAGACCAGTTTTAATTGCCTGCATAGCCTTGAGAACCAAGAAAACCACTCCAGGTCCTGAAACCTCCCTGACTTGATTGCTGAATGAAGACAAGCTTACAGCTGGTAACAGCACCCAGGGGACAGGCTGGGTTCACTCCACGAGCCAGCAGCCCCGGAATGGGCCAATGCCGTTTGCTAATGAAATGGATATTTCCTACTGTGACCTTTGTAGCCTCTGAAATACTGGTCAGAACTCCAGCAGCAAATAAAATATTTACTGTTCCTTAATGGGTCCAGAGCTGAGCTCCTGCTTTAAGAGAGAAATGAGCAGCAGAAAAGAAGTGAGGATGAATGAACACTGCAGTGCCCAGCACTGAGGCTGTAGGAGCACGGCGGGGACAAGGCCATGCCCGGGCAGGTGACACCGTCTCAGCCTGCCTGGGCAGAGCGAGCCAGCTCCTCGGGCCGTGCTGCAGAGCGGGCGAGCCGGCCGTCCCCACACGGCTCCGGAGCTCCTGCCCACGAGGGCAGCCGGCTCCGCTCAGGTTCGCTGCACCACGCTTGGCTGGGCTATTTATAGCTGTGCCGAGCTCTGTTGAGGCAGCAGATCTGAGCCGTGCGGATCTGCTTTATGAGCTCTCCAGACCGGGCGGCGCACAGCCCTGGAACGGAGCCGCCGCTCGCACCGAGGAGGTTTGTGCTCTGCTCTCAGGGCTCAGCTGAGGCAGGGCAGCTGTGGGGCTCGGCAGGTTTTAAGGCCAGAGGCAAATGCTGGGTGATGTTTATCCCGTCTGTCCCACCCAGTGGGAGCTCCCGGCTTTCCCACGAGGGCTCCCATCTTGGAATACTCTGAGCTGGAAGAGACCCACGAGGATCATTGAGTCCAACTTTTAATCCTGCACAGGACATCCCCAGGAGTCACACCATGTGGCCCTCCTGGTATTTTCCCAGTGCAGAACCAGCACTTGTCTCCCTCCTGTCCTGGAGAAGCCTGTGGGTACCTTCAGCCCAGGGCAGAAGGCAGCTGCCTTTAGGAGCAAAGGGACAAGGTATCAAAGAGAGGCCCTGAACCCAACTGGTGACAGTCTACAGTCCTCAAAGCTGGCTCCAGAGGCTTCCATAATCCCATTGTAACCCTATCCCAGTTATAGCCTGCCTCCTCCCAAAGCATCTGCAGCAAGAGGAAGCAGCCCTGCTCCTGCCTGGCTCAGTCCCGGTCCTTCAGTGCAAGGAGAGTGGCCTCGACAAAGAAAGTGCTTGGAGGATTGATGGAGGGAGATGCATTCCTGAAGAGTGCCAAAAGGTAGTTGTTTATAAATTCCTCTGAGTGGAAAGCACTTCACAGAGATCCACAGGAAAAGGGCCTGGCCTGAGAAGCAGTTTGCCATCTAAGGCTGTGCTCCTCGTGCCCCATGGCCACGTGCTTCCCCTGGGATGTGTTTCCAACCCCAGGTGATTAGAAGTAAAAAACCAGGGACTTTGTGCCCATCTGCCACAAGAAGTGCAGAGGTCTGAGATCCAAATGCAGGGCTGACAGTGTGAGTGTGGCAGCATTTCTTCCACAAGCTCTACTTCCATGCTGTACCTCTGTAGAAACATCCCCCACAGGAAAGTGTTCTTATTTAACCTAAACTCACTTTGATATGACTCAGCCCATTATTTCTGCTCTGCCCTGCCATGGACGTGGCACACTGACTTACTTTATAGCACAGATCCACAGCAGACAATGGCTGAAATGTCACCTTCATCTCCTGTCCTTGCAGGAATTCCTTCCCTCTCTCCTCCTCCCACGTGTCTCCTGCACCTCTGCTCCCCTCCTTTCTCTAGACTCCACCATCAGTCACTCTCCTTGCCAATAATCAATAAAAACAACAGCAGCAGTAAAGCACCTTCTATTAATTCCCCTCTGGAGTGGAATGGAGGGTGTGGGCACCCTGGAGCAGGACTGCTGCTCCATCCCAAGGGGGCTTTGGCCTCTTCATCATATCCACAAGAGCCCTTGCTCATGGCTGCAGCCCCCCACCAGCATTCTGGCTGCTGGGTGCCTCGCTGGCACAGCCCCCAGGGCTGCCCAATGTGTTATTTTTTTACCAGGTTTCAGTTGTTTTGGCAAGTGTTTTGCAAAGCACATTCCGGAGGGTTTGCTCTCCATCCTGGGCTGCTTTGATCAATCTTGTTTGCAAAGCAGTTTCCAGCGCCCTGGTTAATGTACGTTTTTATCTCCCTGAATCCCTGCTATTGAACCTGGATAAATCCCGTGGAAAAAGAAAAAGCCCTATAAAAGGAAAGGCTCTAAAACCTCCCGCGGGAGCTGCCACCGCAGATGAGGAGGCTTTGGACACCATGAGTGGTCCTTTAACAGCGAGAGCAGTCCCAAGTCCCCTGGATTATTGCCTGGTCTGCAAAGGCTTTCATCCCAACGTGAGACCAGAGTGCAGGAATACCAGAGCTGGGACTGTCCCCCAGGTTTCCCAGCCGGGAAGAGTGTGTGCCTCCCTGTAACTGCTGTGGTAGCAGCCGGGCGGTGGCTGCAGAGGTTGAGGTGTCCCTGCCCAAGGAGAAATGCTCCTCTGTGGGACCAGATCCCACACTTCCCAGCAGCGTCACACACCGGGGCTGTGTGTGACCCCAGCGCCATCCCCAAAGGCAGCACGGCCTTTCCCTGGCTCCAGCGTGCAGGGAGCCATGGCTCCTCATCTCCCCAGGTCTGTCCCGGAGCAGAGGCAGCGTGGCACCACGGCAGGGCAGCCTGGGCTTATCTCCAAGGCAAACGGGCTTCAAAATGTGCCAGGCTATAGACGGCTTTTTGTCTAAACCCTGCGTGCCACAAGGCAGCGCGTTCCTGCCATCCCACAGGCATGAGAGAAAACACTCCACGACTTGTGAGCCTTATTAATATGGATTCAGGTCAGCTGCTCCCTGCAAGTTTTTGTGAGTGACTCGCGGTGTGCAGTTCATGCAGGATCCATAAATAAGGAGGTCTCTCTGGAATCTCGCCAGGGTTGTATGAGCACTGGGATGTAAGAACTGCCTCAGTGCATGCAGGGGGACGAGGGGTGAGAAGCCACCCAGCCCTCTGCTCCCAGCTACCACCACCCCAGCCCAGGCTCCTGGACTGGCTGGATGCACTGAGGGCGGGCAACTCCCTTTAATCTGATCTCCTCTGAACAGAAAAACGGGTTTGGAGACAACATAAACACTGAAGGAAAGGTCACATCAAAGCCGCGTGCTCTGCGATGGTGTCTTGTGGCTTCACTCCCACAGTGGGCTGCGCAGGGCTCCGGGTGGACCATGGCACAGGGGTTGGGGACACAGACTCGGTGCCTGCAGGGCCAGGGCCAGGATGATGGGTAATTTACTTTGAGTTTCTCCATTTTTGTTTTTCTGTGCTCTCCCTGCTTGGGCTGGTGCTCCAGCACAAGCCCTACACCACACATGGTTTATCTTCAAGGCATCCTGCCTGCACATCAAAGGCTTCCTACATTTTTAAGGCTGGAAGGGCTGTGGTGATCATTTACTCCACCCTTCTGTGAGCCACAGCACTTGCCAAAGCTGGGTTCCTGTGGTCACACAGAGCACGGTGCTGCCGTCAGAGGAGCTGGGAGCTGCCAAGACATGACAGTGACTTTGGGCTGACTGCAGGGTGGGGGTTCCTCCTGCCCCACCTCAGCACATCCACATCAGCCACATCCCCGTGCCGCACTCCCTCCACTCTGCCACGCTCCCTGCTCCTTCTTCCAGCCACAGGCTGCAGTCCCCAGGGGAGTCCCTGCTCCGGGAACACGCTGGGTGCTCCCCAGTGAACCTACTGGGAAAGCACTTGGCGCTCATGCATGCAGTGATTGAGCAGTCATGCACGGGCTAATTGGGCATTTGTGTGCCACAGAACGGGCACTCATGCGTGGCCTGCCCGGGTGCTCGTGCATGCCCTGCTCGGGGCTCACGGGCACGGAATGAGCCGCCCACAGATGCACTGACCCCGCTCCCCTGCAGGAAACACCCTGCACCTGAGCGAGCTCCCAGTGTGAACCTGTGCGTGCCCCTGCAGGGTCAGTCTGGATGCTGATGCATGACCTCCTCCAGTGCTCAAATGCAAATTATCTGGGCACTTGTGCGTTCCCTGATTAGACACACATGCGTGACTTAATTAGGCACTGGACTGCGTGTTCACCGGGAACAAGGGGAGCCCAGGCACAGCGACAGCCCCACACAGGGCAGGGAAACCTGCCAGCACCCAGCACGGGATGGTGTGGCACCAAAAAACCCCTTCTGGCTCCCCCGGCGTGTGTGAGCTGGTGGCTTTGCCTCCCGAGCAGCCTTGCTGGCACACACCAGCCGATCTCACACCTTCCCCCGAGCTCCCCAGGGCGTAGGAAGGAGCTACTGCTGAACAGACAACTTAAACCCTGTTCTGGCACAGCTTAAATACAAGAATCTCCAAAAGCAGGAGACAAGGTCTCCACTGTGTAGAATAATTTAGGTCAGTCTCACTTCTGCAACGATTTATTTAAGCTTTAGCAGTTCCTGGCCTAAGTGAGGGAAAAATGAGGGGGAAAAAATAGAATCCCCCGTATTTACACTATTTTTCTGTAATGTTTATCTTGTGGAAGCTACAGCCTCATCTGCCAGCGCCGCTTTAATCCAGGCCTGCAGACATTTCCACCACACACTCATAATTCTTAGGATTCTGCTTCAAACTGGAGCAACTTGTTGAGCACAAAATCTCAGCCTGCAAAAGACTTCAAGTGGAAAGTATGTCCTGTCCTTCAATCACTCTGAGGCTTTACCAGAAATGCTTTTGCCTTCCTGCAATCAAACAACCAGCCATTTGAGTGGGCTCAGAAACAACCCCCTGTGGTACAACTCCACAAACCATTTCCAGGGACCAGCCTGCGGGGGTGTTGGAGGTGATGCCTAGCTGGGCCGCTGTGTATTTCAATGTACATAAATGTACACAAATGTGTATAAATGTATCTCTAGCAGGTGGCTCTCACGGGCTGGCCCTGGGCCGGCATCACTGAGAGCTCGGGTCAAACCCCTCCTGCCCTCCTCACCAGCCTGGTCATGGTGATGCTCCCACTGAACTCTACAGAAGGAGCTGCAACAGTTGATCTGATCCATAAATACACATTTTATACAACCCTTAGGTCTGTAATATCTGTCTGTATATAAGAGGCCATGAGGGATTTTGTTTTAATTAGAGGAATGCTTAAGGCTACTCTGCCTCCCGCTTAATCAGCCTTGGAAATGCAGAGGGAAGGGCTGTCCTTGTGCAGGGCACTGCTCCGAGCCAGAACAACCCAAAGGCTCGGCGAGGGCACAAGGGCAGGAGCAGGGAGAGAGGGGAGCACAGCCCATATCCACCCCATCTGGCATCTCCAGAACGAGCCAGGAAAACTCCTGTCTGGAGCTGCAAGTGCACCCCATGCCCTGCTTGACAATTCCCCGGGTGGGAGTTACTGGGCAGGGTCCAGCCCCATCCCTGTCTGAGGAGATGGTTATCGTGGATACACAGGGAGAGGTGTCAGGAATGCACTTCATGGCCAGCAAAGAGCAGAGGCTTCCAGCCAAACATTGCCAAAGCTTGTAAAGGTGGTGGTTTTATTACGGGAATGTTGCAACTGCTTAGGTCCCACGGCCCGGGAATATCCGTGGGAGGAGGGCACAGCTCTGCACAGACACGTGGCCTTGGGAACAGCCCTTGGTGTCCTGGGACAGCTCTGCCTCTGTGCTGGCATCCAGGTGAGCCCCTGGGCTGGGATCCAGGTGATCCCCCGTGCTGGGATCCAGGTGATCCTCTGTGCTGGGATCCAGGTGAGTCCCTGTGCTGGGATCCAGGTGATCCTCTGTGCTGGGATCCAGGTGATTCCCTGTGCTGGGATCCAGGTGATCCCCCGGGCTGGGATCCAGGCAATCCCCCGTGCTGGGATCCAGGTAAGCCCCTGGGCTGGGATCCAGGTGATCCCCTGTGCTGGGATCCAGGCGATCCCCCGTGCTGGGATCCAGGTGAGCCCCTGGGCTGGGATCCAGGTGATCCTCTGTGCTGGGATCCAGGTGAACCCCTGTGCTGGGATCCAGGCCAGCCTGTGGTCAGCCACCAGAACACACACCTGGCTTTGCCATGGAGCACCCAGAAGCCAGCGGACACCAACGAGACCCAGAGCCATGCCCTCAGTGCAAACCACCGATGTAGGGGTCTGGAAGATGCATTCCCAGCTCATTCCAGTCCCACCAGTCCCCAGAGGCACTTCGGCCCCAGTCCACCACAGTGCTCAGCTGGTGTTTAACTCCAAGCAGGCATGCAATCAGTTTGGGAGGATAAGGAGGAATGAAAAGGGGAATAATAAACAATAATGAGCCCTAGAGGAGAAAAACTGCTCAGTGGCAGACTGATGCTCTCGGAGCAAACAGAAGGGGAGGCGCTGCTTTGTGCTCACCCTTGGCCCCGCAGCACAGGTATTGTTTGCTGCTAACAGCCAAAAAGCCTCACGGGGATGCCACACGTGTGTGTGGTGAAACTCTCTGGAGCAGAAGATGAATGAAGAAGCAGTAAAGTCCTCGGTATGCCAGGACATTATCCAAAGCCTTGCATTTATGGTTAACTGGTTCCCATGGAGCAACTGCAGCTTCTACTGGTGCTGCAGCTCCCTGCCCTCGCCAGCCCAGCTGCCCCAGGCTCCTCATCCCAGGCAGCTTCTGCCCCATGGATTCTTTCTTTCTCACATGTATTTCAGAGGATAAAAATATTAATATACTTCTTGGGAAATGATCAAATTAGTATCCATCTTTCATGCTCTAAATGACACAGCTGACAAAGGCTTGATATTCCCATTTACTGCCCTCAAGAAACTGCACCTAAAAGGCCTATTAGGAAAAGGAAAAAATAGGTTATATTTCATGTTTTAGTGGGGCTATGGTGGCACAGCAAGTCCAGTATTATCCATAAATCAAATGGTATTGTTTTTTCTTTGCATTGCAGAGCAGAGCATGGAACGGCCACTGCTGGGGCTCCACTCCTAATTTCTGACACATCTTTTAACCTGCTCATTTAAAAGCACTTACTTTGCATCCTTCTCCTTAAGAATTAGTGGGATATGAACCACGAGGTTTTCTAGATTAGGGATATCTGGATAATGAAATGCTGTGGAACAGGATTACCAGTGGGAGCAGAATCCTTTCAGCAGTACCTGGGCACTGGGATCAGCAAACTGCTCCGGACCTTGGCAGCTGCTCCCACGCTGGCCCTTTTGTAAACGTTGAGTTTATTTTTCCTCGTTTATTTGCCTTTCATTGAGCTCCGACAGGAAAAATATATGGCCCAGTGTCCCTCCCGCCCTGGTCTCTGCGAGTTTTTGTTTCACATGGTTACCGCAGTCCCTCGCCTCGTCCAGTGTTTACATAAAGTTACAGCGCCCACAAAACGGCTCCAAAAACTTTATTTGTATTTTAAAACATTCTGCTTGAAACCCATCTTAATGCATTTCGCTCTCGTTGTAGTTCCTTGTGTTAAATAAATCAGCAAGCCCACACTGATGCCACAGGGGCCGCGTGGTGCTGAAAGCCCCGAGTCGGGGAGGGAGCGGGGACGTCGGCAGCGCTGCCAGCGGCTCTCCACGGAAAGCTAATGGAAAACCTCCTTTTAAAAACCACTCAGGCCTGGCAAATCTGGGTTATTTTTGGAGAACAAAGAGATCCAGCTCCATCCACGCTCCCAAGGCTTGGCTGGGTGGCATGGCCCCCACAGAGACATCCCCGGCATGTGTAAGTGCAGAGCTCCCGCTGGCCGTGGCTGTGGCCCTGCGGTGGCCCGGCAGGGATGGGGACAGATGCCACACACCAGATAAGAAGTGATTAATACCTCTAATGGACAGACACCGTTCCAGTTCCCTGTATCGGGATGGCACTGCTCGCTCCCAGCTGGAACACACGTGGTGGGAAGGGAAGTGCCAGAGGGGCTGGTGAGCCCAGAGCTGTGCCACCCGGGCACTGTGGCGGTGGCTCCTCATGGATCCCGGTGTGGATGGCTCAGCCGGCCGTGTGCCACACGCCTGGAGTGTGGGAATGCATGGAGGGGAAAGGAGGCAACTCCAGGGAAATGCACAGGGCAATAAAAACAGCAAAAGCAAAAGGAGCAGCTGCAGGAAAACCCTCGCTGCCCAGTCCCCGCCAAACCGCGAGGTTCCCTCTGGAATGAGCGACCCAAAGGGATTCGCTGCTTTCCACTTATTTATTCCTTAGCAGGAACAAATGTTAGCAGGTTTATTTACATTGACAGTTTGCATTCATTTTCCTCCCTCTCCTGTCAGGCCTTGGAGCATCCCACCAGGCAGGGAGAGGGAAGAGCAATGCAAGCAGCTGCCACGGTACTCGTGACAGCAGGAGGCAGGGAGCAATGGCAGAGCTCGGGATGAACAGAAATGTCTTCCCAGGGAAATAAATCCGTGAAAATGGATTGGGGGGCTCTTTGAAACTTTCTGGCCTGTGCTAACTGCTGCCCCTTTCCCTCCCAGCCCCAGCCATGGTGCGCTGGCATGCGGGAATCGCTGCAAATCCAAGTGATGTGAGAACAAGGCAGCAGAAATCACAGCAAACCCATGATTTTTTTTTTTTTTTTTTTTTTTTTTTTTTTAATTAGCCTTTTATTGCTACCAGCCCAACAAATAACCACACCCAATGTAACTGATTCTGCTTCCCTGTACCCTGTCACTCTGCTCTGGGGACCTTGGATCTGAGCACATCGTGGGGCCGCCTGTATGGTGTGGCTGTTCTCACAAAGGAAAAACAGCAGGGTTTTGGAAATTTAAAAATGAGCATTCCCAATCCACCTGGGATGATTTGAATTCCAGTGGCGTTGCCTCTGCTCGTCCAGCTTTTCTCCTTTTAGTCTCCACCCGTGTGTGTCCTTTTGGGCTGGCTTCCAGGAAAAATTCCCACTGGCAGTGTGCTGTGTTTTCTGTTTGCATCCAGACATGCCCCAGCATGTGCAGAGGAAATCTCTTTGCTTACAGTTAAATCTGCATAAACAAAACGAGCTCTGTCACCATCCACTGCTATGGGAATTATTCTCAGGCTTACACACACTTTCCTTGTCTTATCTTAAGCTCAGAGTTTCTCTGAAAAAGTCAGACCGGTATTTTTGCATCCTTTTCCTACATGCAAATCAGTAAGTCTGATCACTTTGAAGCACTATTCAAAATGGACACACACACCAAAATATCAGCTTTGGATTTCACCTGCAAAGACACAACCTGTGTGGTTCCAAGCTCCTGGTGAAATGCCAAGGAAAGCCCTCCAGCAGCAGATTCCAAAGGACAGCTCCGGGAGGGAAATGGCAAGTTTGGACAGTTCATTGCTCAGTTCTGAAAAAAATTTACTTCAGCTGCCTCTTATAAAAAAACGACCCTTTTCTCCCAAACAATCTGGGCTTTGATGAACTGTTATTTTGCAACACAGTAAGATTAGTCAGGAGCAATCCAGCTGGATGGCTCTGTGGCAAGGATTAGGACAAACAGGTTCTCTGTGACAGAGCTGGGTGATGACAGGCCGTGGGCCACAGCCCCAGCCCTCGGCTCTGCTTGGGAAACCTCCTGCTTCCCGAGTTTCATCAGCAATAACAATGAGCACTGATGTTATGTGGGCAAGATTTGCATTATTCTCCCTTGGAAAGCCCTGGTTTCCATTGCTCCCTTTTTGAGGACAAAAACTTGTCATTTTACAGTAGTTGGTTTATTTTTTTAGCAAGATTCTTTGCCTTGCCAGTAATTTATGTTCTGCATAACTTATTAATTCCCCACATATGTGTTTTGCTAGAAAGGCAGAAATGAGTCTGAGAAATGAGAATTGTGCAGTGTATCCAACTGAAGACTCCAGTGATAACACAGACCTAAGGAAGGTAATGAGGAAGAAAACATCTAATACTTCTGTAAAGAGACACTTCATTAAGGTAATTAAGAGAATCATTTAAAGCAGTTATGAGGATTATTAAGACACAAAAGAAATTATGCAACAGGGTTTTCACCGAGCAGGCAGACTCACCATTGGTTTATTATGCCTTTAAGAATAACTTTCAGTGGTTTTAATGAGTTTTTGAAAATAGAGACTCATTTCTTGGCAAGGGATGCAGTTTCCCTACACTTGGGAAAAGCATAATCGGGATCTGTGTGGGTTTTTTTTGTGGGGAGGGGACTTGTGGAGTATTTTAATATCACAGAAGGGTTTGGGCTGGGAGGGGCCTTAAAACCCATCCAGTGCCACCCCTGCCATGGCAGGGACACCTTCCACTGTCCCAGGCTGCTCCAAGCCCTGTCCATCCTGGCCTGGGACACTGCCAGGGGTCCCAGAATCCCCGAATCATAGGCTGGAAAAGCCCTCCAGATCGCCGAGTCCAGTCCTGGACCCATCACCACCCTGTCACCACCGAGTGCCACGTCCTGACATTCCTCAGGCACTTCCAGGGATGGCAGCTCCCAAAAGTGTTTCTGCTGAGCTGGTGAATAACTGAACAGTTATCATCCTGCTTCTTCCCCAGGATAGCCTTTTTTTGCATTGAGTCTGTTTTTCACGTAACCCTACATTATATCTTCATAAACATATAATATTTTCCAGCAGGAGCACACAGCCCTCCACAGTGTTCTCAAATGCATCCACTTGGGATGCAACTTTGCCCCAGTTTTTAACGCTTTTTGATCCTCCACTTTTATTAACTGAGACACCAAGTCAAGCCCATCCCTAAAGTTCGTTTTGGCCAGCCCATCATGCTCAGCTGCAGATGCTGGATGCGAGAGCCCCACGAACCATCCCACGGGCTCAGCAACGGGAAAACACCCCGCGAGCGGGGGAAACCCCCAAACCCAGGCGATTTAACCCCTGAAGGAGACGCGGGAGCTCCCCCACCGCGCTCCCCTCAGCCCCCGGGGCGGCCATTTTGGGTGCTGCCCCCCGGGGAGCGGGCACAGCGCTTTCCTACTGTCCCGAGGCACGGCATACCGGGACAGCGCATTGAACGAGCCCTCCAGCCCACGGCGGGGGCAGCCGGGGGACAGTGCGGGGACAGTGTGGGACAGCGTGGGACAGTGCGGGGACAGCGTGAGGAGCGCGGGCAGCGCCATGCCGGCCGCCGCGCGGGGCATTGTGGGAGCCGCCCCGCGCTTGGCGCCAAGCGCGCCCGCCGTCCCGCGCGGGGCATTGTGGGCCGCGCCCTCCCCGGCCGGGCCTAAACCCGCGGGGCGCCGCACCGGACGTGACGTCACGCGGCCTCCGCCGTTTAAGCCGCTGCCGGGAGGCGCGTTTTTCATCCGCCGCCGGGATCGCAGGCTCTCCGCGGTATAACCGAGCTACCGCCGCCTCGCGCCCCGCGGCCGCGGCCCCCGCGCGGGCTCGGCTTCCCCGAAGCGACGAAAACCGAGGGGACTACTTTGCGGCGGAACCGCGCAGGCGCGGGGCGGAAGAGTGAGGGCGCGGCGGAAGACGCGGGCGGCGCTGGCCCGCCGTGAGCGCGGGCGGTGCTGCGGCCGGTGCTGCGTCCCGGGGTGAGATCGGTGCGCGCAGAGGCAGCGCGAGCGGAGCCGCGGGCGCCATTTTGAAGCGGCGGTCGGGGGAGGTGACGAGCGCTCCGAGAGCCCGGCCCGGCCCCGGCACCGCCGCCCCGCGCCGCCCGCACCGCCCCGCGCCGCCGCAAACATTGCCGACCTCGCCATGTCCGGCGGCGGCGTCATCCGCGGCCCGGCCGGCAACAACGACTGCCGCATCTACGTGGGGAACCTGCCCCCCGACATCCGCACCAAGGACATCGAGGACGTGTTCTACAAGTACGGCGCCATCCGCGACATCGACCTGAAGAACCGCCGCGGGGGCCCGCCCTTCGCCTTCGTCGAGTTTGAGGACCCCAGGTGAGACCCCGGCGGCGCTGCCCTGCGCCCGCAGCCCGGCCGAGCCGCCGCCGCCCGCCCCGGGCCGCGCTAACGGGGCCTGGCGCGGCGGGCGGGGACACGCGGGCGGGAAGCGGGAACAAAGGCGGGGGGTGCGGCGGCCGCGCTCACCGCCCGCCCCGTGCCGCCCGCAGGGACGCGGAGGACGCCGTCTACGGGCGGGACGGCTACGACTACGATGGGTATCGCCTCCGCGTGGAGTTCCCTCGGAGCGGCCGCGGCACCGGCAGAGGAGGCGGCGGCGGCGGGGGCGGAGGAGCCCCCCGGGGCAGGTACGGCCCCCCGTCCCGGCGCTCGGAGTACAGAGTGATCGTCTCGGGTGAGTCATTGCTCTCTGTCGGGCTAAGTGCTCCCCCGGGGTGCTGCCGCGAGCTTCTCCGTAAAAAGCGTGGCCCCGTGTGCTTTGGGAGGGGAGCAGCGGTGCCCCCACGATCTCCTCTCCTTCGCCGCGCCTTTGCTGCCGTAATACGGGAGGTGAGGCTCTAATCGGTTGTAAAGTCACGTTTTGGGTTTTCTCTAGGGCTGCCTCCAAGTGGAAGTTGGCAGGATTTAAAGGATCACATGCGTGAAGCAGGTGATGTATGTTATGCTGATGTTTTCCGAGATGGCACTGGTGTCGTGGAGTTTGTGCGGAAGGAAGACATGACCTACGCTGTGCGAAAGCTGGATAACACTAAATTTAGATCTCACGAGGTAGGTATCACACTTACTTTCTTTGGCCAGAATTGGATACAAGGGGCTTATCAGTAGGATGTGAAGGTAAGGAACGCGTGGTGGTCGTTGTTTGGTTACAGAGCAGCTAGATAAGTGTGTGGTCAGGCCGGACATAGACGTGTAAGCTCTGCTGTCTGTCCCGGCCCTAGTAACGCTGTCTGCAGTCTGTCAGCATGCCTGAAACATGGCCCTGAAGCCTCGACGTTTCAATCGAAAGTTCTGTCTATCCAATAGGGAGAAACTGCCTACATCCGTGTTAAAGTTGATGGCCCAAGAAGCCCAAGCTATGGAAGATCTCGGTCCCGCAGCCGTAGTCGTAGCAGGAGCCGTAGTCGAAGCAACAGCAGAAGCCGCAGTTATTCCCCAAGAAGAAGCAGAGGATCTCCACGCTACTCTCCCCGCCACAGCAGATCCCGATCTCGTACATAAACATCACTCTAGCTCTGATCTTTTTGTAGAACCCCATGTTGTACACAGTTTTCCTTTACTTAGTACAGTCTTTCATTATTTTTTTTTTTAAATTCCAACTGTTTTACTCGAATTGGCTGAAGTGTTGAATTGCATTCTTGTGTAAAATCCCTAGTGAGTATTTGCTCCTCGACACCGACATTCCCCTCCTGTCTTTGGTAAATTGTATTTTAATTGCTGTCAGTCAGGATTGTTCTGGTTTAGTTCTAGTTGAATACCAACATTCTTGGAGCCGTGGTATTGCTGTGTAAATGTCTCAGTGTTCCGCTGTGGTCGAGACGAGCTGGGGATGTTGGGATGTTTGTGGCTAACTTGTCTCTTCTGGGGGATCTTACGTTTTATCTTGCCTTTTCGTGTGTCTTTCTGTAGACATATCTGAAGAGATGGATTAAGAATGCTTTGGATTAAAGGATTGTGGAGCACATGTCAATCATTTTAGGATTGTCAAAAGGAGGATTGAGGAGGATCAGATCAATAATGGAGGCAATGGTATGACTCCAAGTGCTATTGTCACAGATGAACTTGGCAGTATTGACCTTATACTGAGAGACAGGGGGATTGAGGCCGAGCACCTACGTGTCCCCACGTGTGGCTTCAGGCACGTCCTCGTCACCGCAGGCTGCCATTGCTCTTCTCTTTTAAAACTTCCTTCTCTGGGGGGGCAATTGTGGCCGGATCCCTGCTTTTGTAATTCTCCAGTCCCTTCTCTGGTTTCCTAAAGGAATATCCGGGCCCGGGGGGGAAGCATTGGTTGATTTGTCCCGCAGCGTTTGGTTACAAGTGTCCATGTCCGTAGTATCCGTACACTTGTAGTAGAACTTGCAATCGGAGTATAATATCAATACTGCTAAAATCTGCATGTCCTCTGTGTGACTGATACAGCGTGGCTGTTGCATTTTTATAAGTACCAGAATGAAAGCAAAATAAAAATAGCAAACCTAGCGGGGAATAATTTAAGTCTCAGCCCTGCCCCCTCAGACTAATTCACGATTGACTCACGATCCGTGTGAAAACACCGATTGTTAACGTTCCCTCCAGCTGGGAGTGCAGCTGTAGTCCAGCCATTCCATAGTAGGTGGATAGAGCGAGCAGTTAAAGCTTTTCCAGTTTAGTAAAACCATTTTTTACAACCACAAAACCTCGTACCCACCAATGCGCTGAGTATGTTGGCATTTCCAGTTGACATATTGTAAATATTTACGATGTTTCCTCCAAATAGTAATTAACATTTCTAAAGAGATTATCTGAGCATCACCATTGGAAAGTTTGTTTTGGGGAATTGATAGTTATTACTGTACATCTGAATTTATTGATGGCAAACATAACTGATCATTCCCCAGAATCCTATTTTTTCATTACAGTATCTAACTTTTTGCCTCCTCTTTTTTGGTTTTGCTGGTTATAAAGGTTTGGATTGGAGAGGGCTCACTGGATCCCAATCCTTGGAGCTGGATCATTGGATTCAAATCATAATGTGGATAGGATAGGGAGGCTGAATTGCAAGGATTCATGGAGCGGGATCAGATTACCAGGAACATAGGAGTGGATTCCTGCCCCAACCAAACCGCATTCGTGTGGATTTTTTTATTCAACTCAATTGGCTATTCCAAAGATATTTTTTTTCCTATTTTTGACGATTGGAGCCCTTAAGATGCACGATGGAGTTTTGCATTTTTTTGGTAAAAGGAGCAAAGCGAGGACCTGGAGAGGTACGCTGGAGCAATCTCCTTGGAAGGATTCAGCACGAGTAGATGGTAAACCTTAAAGGGGAAAAAGGGGGGTTTGTTTTAAAAAAAAAAAAAAAGTAAATAAGTCATTTCTCTAAATTTAAAGACCAAAATTGGAGTTAAAGATGACGTAGGTTTCAATTGGCCATTGCTTTTTTTCTTTGACAAATAAAATTTTTACAAAAACACGTTGGTGTCGTCGTTGGTCGCAGAGCCTCGCCCTCGCCTTGGGATCCGCACAGAAGCCCTTTGTGTGGAGCAGCCAGAGTGCTCCACGGGAAGCAGCCAGGCTTGGGCTTCTCCGTAAGGATCCTTGGGAAGGGGGAATCCATCGTGGGAGGGGAGAGGAGGAGGGAGTGTTAGTGTGAGTGTTGATGGGAGATCACGGGGAAATGGGAGAGTGTGGGCCTGTCCTGGGATTCCTGAGGCAGAGCTGGTCTCTGGCCGTTCCCGGTGTGGGTGGATGCAGCAGGGAGCAGGAGTTGGGGTCCTGCGACCCTCGGGCTGTGAGCCCAGAGGAGGCTGAGCCCTGGGAAAGGGGCAGTGGCTGCCAGAGCAGTTTGTGAGGATGGGGGAAGCGGGGGCTCCGGGGCACAAGGGTGTGAGCTGGGGAAGCAGAGGTGGAGCTTGGCCCAAAAACCCCCAACTCCCCTGGGCATGGGTCTGCTCCAGCCCTGGTGCTGAAGGAAGGTGACAGTGGTTTTAAAGGGTGCGGGTGTGCTCAGGGTGTTCCACAAAGCAAAACCTGAAGAGTTCAGTGTGCCAGGACTGGAGTTTGGAGAGGATCCTCTCAAAGGATCCATGGGGAGGAGTGAAGGACCCTGGCACTCCCGAGGGATGGCTTTGGAATAGACTGTTAGTTCTGAGCCAGGGCGTGCAGGCAGAGCTGCTGGCTCTGAGCAGGTTCACCAGGAGCTCATCCACGTTGGAGCGCCGATTTCAGGGGCAATGCAGCCAAGGAAGACACGGAATTCCCTGGATGAGGTGTGCTGGAGCTGCAGGAAGGCTGGAACTGAATTCCCTGGCCAAGGTGTGTGCTGGAGCTGCAGGAAGGCTGCAACTCTGAATTCCCTGTGCAAGGTGTGTGCTGGAGCTGCAGGAAGGCTGCAACTCGGAATTCCCTGGCCAAGGTGTGTGCTGGAGCTGCAGGAAGGCTGGAACTCTGAATTCCCTGGCCAAGGTGTGTGCTGGGGCTGCAGGAAGGCTGTAATTTGTCAAGCCTGCTTCTGGTGGATGCAGGATGTGCTCCAAGGCTCACCTGAGAGTGGATCAACTGCTGGAGGAGGAGCTACATGGGGATTGTTTGCTCCTGAGATTAGCTCTGTGGTTTGGATCACCCTGTGGATGCTCTGGGAGGGCACTGACACCCAGGAAGAGGTGGGAACACAGTGTTCTTTGGGATTTGTGGAGTGTCACCTTCCTGGAGAGCTGCTGACTGGAGTCTCTCAGCGCTGGTGGGGACCACACCTCTGCCAGGAGGCTGCAATCCTCCCCTTGGAGAGGATCCTTTCCATCTCACCTGGAGAATGGGAGGGAACAGAGCCCTCCTGTTCTCTCCCTTGTTTTGGTTTCCCCTCCCAGGGGAGAGCTCAGGTCACTCCAGGAGGAGCTGCTGGTCTGTTCCTGCCCCAGCACCCTCACCCACTCTGTTCTCTGTCTCCCAGCTGTGGTGTCTGTGAAGCCCTGAGAGATCCTGCAATGAACCTGCTCCCGCTGTGGAGCTCTCGTGCATTCCCTTTTTCCCCATAAATTGTTTCTGTCACCGTGCTGCAAACAGCCAGGCAGTGCTGGAGCAGGAAACCACAGGGTGAAGCGAGGCTTTCCCCAAGTGCCCCGTGTTTTAATTTCAGATTCTGATCCAGCGTGTTCCACCGTCCTCAGGGGGAACATCATGTTCTCTGATTGACATAAAATAGGGGAATTAAATTAATATCTCAGGGATGTGCTATGAACCGGGTTTGACAGCATTAGGAGAAGTTAACTGGAGGAGGCTGTGCCTCCTGACACACTCAGTTTTTAATTATACCACGTTATGAGTTCATTAACATTGTGACAGAGACGATGAGGAGTCGGTGAGTTTTGGGAGCAACACTCGTGCCTGGCACAACCCAGGGAGCCCGGTGCCATCTCTTTTGCCCTTCAGCTTCTCCAAGGGTGAACGTGAATCTCAGTAAGTGCCTGTTTGACTTGCCCCGCGGGGATTCTGCTTCCTGGGAGCCATCCACGGCCCGGCTGGGGCTGGTGGGCAAAGCTGGCGTTGGAACAGGCTGTTCCACCAGCACCTCTTCCGGGAAGGTATTTGCTAGGATTGCAACAGATGCCAACCAAGGCAAGGTGTCCTCTTTCATGGTGTGTTCTTCCTGAAACTAAATGTTTCGAGAGGCCATTCTCTCTGAAGAAGGTGGAAAGGGGCAGGGAGATGGAATTGCAGGGGACATCCAAGCGCAGCCCCCTCTCCTAAATCATTTTTCCACCCAGAGCAGGTGAGTTCCTGCCGAGCAGGGAGCGTTCCCTCCCGGGAGCTTCCAGCCAGCGCCGTTCCTGCAGGGACTCCGTTCCGATGCTCCTGCTCTTCCGATAGTGCCGCTTTGTTGCTCCAACTGAGGCCGATTGTGCGCCCGGGGCTGGGCGGCCCCTCCGTGCGCCCTGGGCCGCGCAGCTGCCCGGAGCCCGGCCGAGACTGCCTTCTTTGTGCCAGCGCTCCGGGCAGCGCCCGGCAGGGCCAGGGAACCTCTGCTCCTCGATTGCACATCGTCCCGATAGCCCCGCGCTTCACAAACCCAGCGCCAGCTCCGAAATAGAAACCGTTAGAAAACTTGTGGTTTCTCCCAGAAACCACAGTTTGGGGTTTTTCTCTGTTGTTTGTTTGGGGTTTTTTTCTTTCTAACAGAAACTTCTGCTTTAGAACAGGAGATTCTTTCATTGATCTGTGTGCGGTGGTTGTGCCGTGAGGTTTCTCGTTCCTGATAACAGCAGAGTTTTTAGCTGTGCAGCAAAATTAGAGTAATTTCTGGATTGGCTTAGAACAGCCCCAGCCAAGTGCAGAATGATCCTCGCTGCACCTGCGCGGGGAGAGCAGTTTATCTGCAATGGCAGTTGGAGCGGATTCAAATAGAAAGCTGAATTACTGGGAAAAATGAAGATTCCCAGCAGTTCCCTGTGTAAAAAGCGTTCCCTAGAATCCCTCTCCCGCACGCCCGAAGGCGAGCAGTGCTGTACCCACCTGCCCTGCCTGGTCCCTGCAATGCCCTGGCAGAGCTGCGGGATGGGATGGGCACGGAGCAGGGCAGAGCTGCAGGATAGGATGGCACAGAGCAGGGCAGAGCTGCAGGATAGGATGGGCACGGAGCAGGGCAGAGCTGCAGGATGGGATGGCACAGAGCCTGGCAGAGCCATGGGACGGGCATGGAGCCTGGCAGAGCTGCGGGACAGGACGGGCACGGAGCCCAGCTGCAGGATGGGATGGCACAGAGCTGCAGGATGGGATGGGCATGGAGCAGGGCAGAGCTGCAGGATGGGATGGGCACGGAGCCTGGCAGAGCTGCGGGACGGGACGGGCACGGAGCCCGGCAGAGCTGCAGGATGGGCTGCAGCCTCTCCCGGCGCTCCCTCGCCGTGTCCTGGTGCTGAGGGGGACCCGGTCACTCTGCGGCCCCTCCCGCCGGGCGGGCCGGGTGGATGTGCCGCTTGCAGAGCCATTAACATAATTTTATGCACTAATTTGTGTAATCATTAAAGAGTGGAGCAGGGCATTGTTCACATGAGTAATTACCTCTATATTCTAATAGCTCTAATTCATCCCTTTAGCGAGTTTCGTGTTTCAGTGACTCAGCCGCGATTCACGCTTCGGGTCCTGTGTTTTTTGAAGTGCCCGTCTCTCGCACGGCTCGCTTGCCCTCTGCGCAGCTCATGACGTGACGGATCCTGACGAGCTCCGACCACGCGGATGCCGACCTGGGCAGCTTTGCCAGCGCGGATGCGGGGCTCTGGGGCTGGCTGCATCCCACGGGGCTTTGACTGCCTGGGATGCCGCGAGGAGCAGCTGCCAGCGGAAATTTGAACGTGGAAAACTTGGCGGTTTGCTGAACTCTGGGTGTTTTCCTTCTGACAAAAGGCGGGGCTGTGTTTTTGTCGTGATTTTTGATACAAGATGAAACACGGGGGGGAAATTCCGCCGCGCAGGCTCTGGATGCGTTGATCCTCCATCCTCACACGTGCCTGTACAGTGCGCGGGCTGCGGGCAGGAGGGAGGGCGCGGGGAGCAGCATTTTCTGCCTGATTTGCAGGATGACACAGGATATTTTCCTGACGGCGCCGAAATTAATTTGAGGCAGAGCTGCCTGCTACCACCAAAGGTTCTGTTTCCCCCTTGGAAACGTGGAGCAAAGTTGGCTCCTTGGCCAGTGAGAGCAGGGATGCTCTGCCCGAGGCTCCCGCCAGCGCCGGATGCTCATCCCTGTGGGATCAGCTGAGCGATGCAGATGAATGCACAAACATTGATTGTTTTGGAGACAATCCATAACTGCCAAATGAGATTAAACACCGCCCAGGTCCCGGCAAAAAATAAAAGTAAATAGCAAAGAATAAAGAAAATGGGGCACGGCATGGGCAAATGGTCCTGGGGGACCATCCAGCCGAGGATTAATCCCTGCCATCCCCATCCCTGGAGGATTTCGGAGCTCTCTGCTGCTATTAATCGCAGCGGCCCTGCAGGGAAGGTAATGCAGCATTATCCGTGTTTTCCAGCTGTGGCTGGGGAGGAGGGAAGCAGCCGGCTTGGCCGAGCTTTGCCGTGTGTCAGTGAAAGATCAGGGATTAGCGTTAGGATTTCCCCGCTGGCTGGGCTGCTCTAATTCAGTGTTTTTCCCTAAATGCACTGACCTTATGCGCCTGCTGCCGCACATCCCGTGCCCGGGAGAAGCCGGGGCAGATGGTGGCAAGGGGAGAGAGGCAGGGGCGGATGTTTCCCTGCAGTCCTCGGCCCCGCAGGAATTATTACTAAAAATGGTCACTGGTGATTAAGCGGAGCAGCGCGCTGCTAAGGAATTGGTACGGGCTCTGGCTCGGGAAGTTTTGAAATCAAACTGGGAAACGGTTTTCCTGGAGAGCAGCAGAGTTCAGCAGGTTCAAAGGCAGAGTGCTGAGGGCAGCCCGGGCAGGGGGTGAGCAGGGGTCGGTAGCACCTGCCAGGAGGGCTCTGAAATGTCCCACGTGAGACTGAAAAAGCTGCGACCTCCTCGTGTCTGTGCCCACCCTGTAAACCACAAGGACACGCAGGAGCTGTGGCTGCCCCATCCATCCCTGGAAGTGTTCCAGGACGGGGCTTGGAGCAGCCTGGTCCAGTGGAAGGTGTCCCTGCCCACGGCAGGGGGTGCGACTGGATGATCTTCAATGTCCCTTGCAGCCCGAACCGCTCCACGACCCTCGGGTTTGATATTACGCGTGGGCAATCCCCACCACGCGACACCAGCACCCAGCCCCGCGTGTGGCTGTTCCGGGGTGTCCCCACGAGTGTCCCCAGAGTGGCAGCTCCAGAGATGGGCACGGCCAGGAACCCTACGGGCCACACCAGCAGCATCCCCGGGGCCGCTGTGACAACCGAGGGCGGCTCTTCCCTCCGAGGGGCGCAGGTGACAGCGGCTGTTCTACGGGAAAAAAAAAAAAAATTAAAAAAAAAAGAAGTTGTGACGGAGATGACCAAAATAACAACAAAAAGCCGCTGGGCGCGGGGCAGCTGCGGCGCTCAAGGTGCCAAGCAGAGATTAGCCCCGGCGCGGCTGAGGACAAGGAGGCGGCAGGAGATAAGGGCGCTTCCCGGCGTGCGGCCGCAGGGCTAAACATAGCCCGGGGCTCGCTGGCCCTGGCCCGCCGGAGGCTCCGAGCGACCCCCGCGAGTGCGGGGCCCCTTGGAGCCCCGAGCCCCGGCACGGCACCCGCCGGGGCTGCTGCTCGGGGGACAGCCGGGCTCAAAGCTGCGGGGACAGGCTGCGGGGACAGCCGGGCTCAAGCTGCGGGGACAGCCAGGCTGGGGCTGCGCGGAGCCGCCACCCGCCCGTGCCGGGCCCCAGGGACAGCGCACGGCGATGTGGCGAAGATCAGGGAGGATGGGGGGATCCCAGGGAGGCAGGAAGGGTGTCCCGTGGCAGCGGGGCTGAGGGGGGGCAGGCGGTGCGGGAGGGGCAGCGGGGAAGGAAGGAAAGAGTTCGGGAGCGCTGCGGGGAAGGGAGGGACCACCGCAGGGCAGTTTGCCACGGGAACGCTGTCACCAGGGAACGCTCAGAGCGTGGAGGAACCGCGAGGCTTTTCCTGCCTGGCGGGAGCCCTGGCGTGGTGAGAGCGGGGGGAGCTGGCACCCAGCTCGCTGCGGAGCCCGGGGTGTCCCTGCTGCCCCAGCCTGGCACCGCAGCCCCTCTGCCCCGGGCATCCCCCTGGCCGCTGCGGCTTCCCTCCCTCCCTGCTCCTCGCACATCCCCGCAGCACGCACCTCGGAGCTGGGCTGAGGCCAGCAAAGCGGAGCAGGGACCGGGCCATCCCCGCTGCGTCCCGGGGACAGCGCTCCTTGCCCGGGAGCAGCTCCTCGCTGCTTCCCCGCTGATCGCCGTCCTGCCTCTCGGTGCTCCAGCCGAGCTGGCTGGTGATATTCCGCATCCTCTTTCCCTCTTTTGGAAAGTGAAGCGATCTTTCACATGCGCTAATTGCGAGCAGGCTCCTCTGTGCAGTGACAGCGCTCCCGCCGAGCCCCGGGGCCCTGGGGTGGCCCTGGCACGGCACGGGCAGGACAGGGCAGGACAGGCCCTGGGGGTGGCCCTGGCACGGCACGGGCAGGACAGGGCATCGCTGCCACCCTCGAGGGCGGGATGGAGGCTGACTGTGGGCAGCCATCGGCCAGAGCTTCTCCTTTTCCTTTTTTTCCTTTCCCTTTCCCTTTCCCTTTCCCTTTCTCCATTCATTTTCCCATTCCCTTTCTGTTCCCATTTCCATTTCCCCCTCCTGGTAGATGGGTTGTCTGTCCCTGGTTTTGCCGCGGGTCAGGGATGCTCGCCCAGCAGGAGCTGGGCAGTGGCAGACCCTGGGACGCTCTTCTGAGGATGCTGGACCATCCCACGGTTCCTCCCAGCAGGCACACTCCGCTTCCACCCCTCATTCCCGCAGATGTAATTCGCTGCCTCTGTTTAGTGTCCCTGATCACTTTGAGAGGGAAGGCTGCAAAGAGAGAAACCAGAGGAGACAGAACTTGGGAAGCAGCTGAAGGGAAGTTGCCTGCGGGGAGCGCATTCTCAGCACCATCAGCGCAGCTTATTTATGCTCTCGAGGGCTCTCCAGCCCCACGGAGCTGCGAAATTCAAAGCCTGCTGTGGCACTCGGAGCACGAGCAGAAAGGGGCTCCTGCAAAGCTGAAATATTTGGCCACAGTTCCTGTTGCAAGCGGTGCAAGCACACGCTGGCTGCCAGCAGAGCTGGGGATGCGTGGTGCTGGCACCGGGCACGGCCTGGCTGTGGCACCGGGGGACAGCTCGGTGCTGGCCTGTCCCTGGGGGGCTTCCCAGCACCAGAGCTGGCACTGGAGGCAGGAGAACCCAGCAGCGTTCCCTTCCTTCCCAACAATGTGGGAAGTGCCGAGGGAGAAGGAGGGAAGGTTTGAGTTTGAGCAGGCAGAAAAGCGCAGCCTCGGGAGGGTGGTAAATGGGCCACCCGGCTCCCAGTGCCCTAGAAATTCCCTGAGCCTGCACAGCGGGGTGGCTGCTGATGCTATCGCTGTCCCAGCTCCATGACTAAGGGAGCTGGAAGGTATAAATTAAATAACACAACACTCCAAGCTGCCTGTTATGTGGGTTTGTCCTAAGCAGTGCTGCTTTAATTAAGATGGAGAGTTTACAAATCTAACCTTTGTTTATTCTGCTTTGGGGCATATATAATGTAAATATGTGTTTTCAAACACTGTGGCTTTTTAGACTTCCAGTTATAATTCTGGGTAAAGGAAAGTTCGTCAGGTTTGGCACAGACTTGCCCTTTCTAAATAGAGCTGCTGCGAGTCCTTCCCCCCGGGGGCTCCGTCAGCTCCCGGCGCAGCTCTGGGATGTGCCGGGGTGAAGGAGGGGCTGCGAGGGCCCAGCCCGGCCCCGCCGAGAGGGAAGCGGCTTCCAGCTCCGTTTCCCTCTCGCTGCCTCAGCTGCGAGTCTTGCAGGTTTTGTTGCTGTGTCCCCTCTCGGCGTTTAGCTGTGGAAACAAGAAGAGTTTAGGCGGCTACGTGCTGGTCGGGATTTCTCCGATGAGTCAGTGATACGCTTGGGTAGCTTTCTTAGCCTTTAATTGAAGTGAGTGTGAGCCCTTAACAAAGAGCTCTCCCAAGTCTTCCTTAATAAGCGTTAACAAAAATAACCGAGCTGCCGGGAGGGGAATAACCGGGGGCGGCAGCGGTGTCCCCTGCCCCAACGAGGGGTTCCTCGGGGCTCGGAACGGGGCAGGGCCGGGGGGTGCAGCGGGGGTGATCCAGCTGATCCCACGCCACGGCTGGGAAAAACCTCTGGGATGAGCAGAGACCACCTCCAGGCGAGCCGGGCTGCTGCACTGTGCACTGGCAAACCCCTCTGGCTCCTTTTCTCTGGGTGTTTTTCTCAGTTCGGAGCTTCTGCAGAGCAAGGGCAATATTTTACAATTCCCAGTGCTCAGCACAGAACTCTACTGCGGTGCAGACAGGGGGGTCAAAACCAGCAGGCTCCAGGCTGAGGCAGACGGACCCTTGGAGCTGCAGGTGCTCCCAAGCAGGCTGGGCCACTCCATGCCCACACGTAGTCACAAACTTCCCTCTGGGGTCACAAGGCTGAGAAAACTCTTTTTTGTTTCAAATGCAAACACATTTTGACATAACCACTTGACTCTGGCGCTGGAGTTTCAAGGAAAAAAGCCTGAGAGGCGTGAAAGAACCGCAGGCATCTCTCGGAACAGAACAAGGACTGTTTTGCAATGCTCTGGGAAGGTGAAGAACCGCCCGGGGAGGGCTGAGGACCAGCGCTGCAGGAGCCAGGTGCCCTGCCCAGCACCGAGCCAACAAAGCCGCGGCTGAGCAGCAAGCTGGGCTCCTCACTGTGTGTGCCCTGGTCCCTGCTCTGTCCCCATTGTCCCTCCTCCCTGCTGCACCGGGCTGCTGCTTCAGGACCGGCCTCTGCGTTATCTGTAACAGGAGACGAGAAAAACCACGCGGGTGTCCCACACGGGAGGAAGTCACAGGGGCCAAATTTAGCCCTGCACGCTGCGGCCAGGGCGCCTCGGCCGCTGCTTCCCGCGCCCGGTGCCGCCGAAGCCGCGGATGCTCAGCGGGGATCCGGGCCCGAGCAAAGAGGATTGACCAGAGCTGGGGGAAAATAAATAATAAAGTGCTGTAAGCCTGTTCTCATGTCCCCAGTGGCAGGGAAGGCGAAGGGAGGTCAGGATTAAAACCCCCCCTCCTGTGACGGTGTTAAACCTGCCACACTCAGGTGTCAAAGAAATGCTGGGTGTCCCTCGGGTGCCACCTGAGGCAGGGCACAGATGCGCCCCGCATCCTGGCGTCTCCTGGCAGCACCAGGGAGGAGCGAGGAGCCGTCCCCGGGCCCCGTCCTGCTGCCTGCCAGGGACGTGCTTGGTGTATGTAAACACGTAATTAACGGTACGCATGTATTTAATTGCTCGTGGCCACGATTTGCATGCGTGCGCCGCGCCGAAGGTGCCTCGGGTACGGGGGAATCCACTCAGCCGGCCCGGGGCAGGTGCGCGGGGTCACCGCCTCGCCCGGGCCCCGCACGGCCCGGCCCGGGGGAAGCTGCCGGGGCCGCGGGACAGAGCCGGCCCGGCCCTCCTGGAGCCCGGCCAGGCCGGCCCGGGGAGGCGGCAGCAGCCCCGGAGGGCTGAGGGCGAGCCCGGGTGGGCTGAGGGCGAGCCCGGCCGCGCCGAGGCGGCGGCGGCGCCGGGCGACCCCCGGGGCGGCCCCGAGTTCACACCTCCCCTCCGCCCCCGGCGCTGCCGCCCGCCCGCACCCGCGGGCGAAGCCGCCCCCCGCCGCCCCCGCGGCTCCCTCCCTCCCTGCCGGCGCGGCGGGCGGGGGCGGCGGGCGGGCGGGGAGGGGAGAAGGGGCGGGCGGGCGGCTCGGCGGCCCCGGGGCCGAGCCGGGGCGGGCGGCGGCGGCGGCCCCGGACACCTCGGCCGCTCCTCCATCTTCTCTCGCCACAGCTCGGCTTCCCCAGCCCGGGACCGGCCCATTGCCAGCCCCGCGGGGGGGGCGGCCGGCCCGCCGCGCCGCCCCGGCCCCGCCGCCCGCGCCGCCGCCTCGCCGCGCCGCCCCGGGCCCGCCGCCCGCCCCGCGGCGAGGGGAGCGGCGGGGGCGGCGCCGCGGCCGCCCGGGCCATCGCCGCCCCGCCGGGGCGCCGCGCCGCCGCCTCCCCCCTCTGGGCCGCAGTGGTGCAGCCCGAGGTTAGCGGAAGCGGCCGCTCGGCGCTGCCATGTTGAGCCGCCGCCGCCGCCGCCGCTTTGTTGTCGGCTCCATGTAGCTGCGGCCCGGGGGAGGGAGCGACGGGGGGACCGCCCGCCGCAGCCGCCGCCGCCGCCGCCCGGGGCCGCGCCGCCCCCGCCATGGAGGCCAACTGGACCGCGTTCCTCTTTCAGGTGAGGCCCCGCGGCGGCGGCGCTGCCCGCGCCCCCCCTCTCTCCCTCCCTCCCTCACGGCCGCGGCCCCGCCGGTCCCCGCCGGGCCGGGCTGTCACTCAGCGCGGCCGCCCGGCCCCCGCCCGCCCCCGGCCCGGCCCGGCCCGGCCCGACCCGGCCCGCCGGGCAGCGCCTCAGCGGCCCCGCGGCTCCGCTTCTCCCTCCTCTCCTCCTGCACTTTCTCCCTCCGCCGCCGCCCCGCAGCGCGCTCCCTTCCCGCTTTCATTACAAACCACCGATGTTCGTATTTGTATTTTATTTTTATTTTTTCTCCGCAAAATATGAGATCGCGCTTTATTTTTTTCTTTTATTTTTTGGTGTGTTTGCTTGTTTTTCTCTCCCCCCTTGTCTAAAGGGACAACAACAGAAAAAAAAACCCCACGAACAAAAAAAAAATAAAAAAAAAAACCAAACAAAAAAACAACCCCAAGCTTCCACCGGGCTCCAACAAAACCCCGATGGAACAAACGCCGTGTCTGGGAGAATAAATTAATCCCTCTTTAAACAGCCTGACTCAGGGCCGGCTGACGAGGGAGCTTGTTTTCTTTTAAAATAGGACGCGAGCGGGCCGGATTTCTGTAAAAACTGGCGAAATCCTAACGGGAATGGGGAGGAATAGGGACGGTGGAGCGTGCAACCCCTCCCTTTGCCAACTGAGTCACAATTTTCCCCCTTTCTGTCGGTGAAAGACTGACTTAAAAACACCGCTGTTTATGTAATTCCGAAGAAAATCCAATGTACCAGAAAAAAATCCTAAAAAAAAAAAAAAAGAAAATCTTTGCCTGGCTTTTGTGAGCCTCGCGAGCCCTTTCTCACCAGATTGTTTTCTCCTGGATTTTTTTTTTTTTTGTTTTGCGCTGGAAAACATAAAATGTGTGATTGCAGCAGCAGCAGCAGCGGAGGGAAAAAAAAAAAAAAAAAAAAAAGCGCCCAGCACATCACCTTTCTCAAGGTAAAATAATCCTCTTTGCACGTTCCCGGTGGCGGCCGCTCGCTTCCTCACTGTCCTCCTCGGAATTAAACCCAGACCCAACCCGTGACACGAGTTTGAAAACCTGAGTTGAATGAATAAATCCGCCAAGAGCGAGCACCATTCCTTTAGGGAGGAAAAATTCGTCCCTTGCAAGTAGCAGGGGATGAGTCACTCGCTCGGGTTCTGTGCCTCGGAAAACACGCCGGGAATGTTCCGGGGAGCCGGTACCGGGAGCTGGCCGCTGGGCTTTCCTCTTTTCCCGATGGATGCGGGCGATGCCATCGAGTTTGGCTGAGGGCTGGGGAATTATTTCTCACTCTAGTGGGCAGTTGTGATTCGCACGTAGGAAACTTCACGCTAAGAAGTTAATCTCCTTAGTTTAGGGCCATCTCCCTCCGAGCCGGGGCTGCTCCGGTGCCTTGCTGCCTCCCAGCTGAGCCTTTTCCAGGGGAAATTTTTCCTAGGCTGGCAGGACTGTATTGCAGCAGGCTGAGAAATGCCAAGTAATGCTTCAAGTACGTGTCCAGCTCCTCGCTGCTCGCCCGTGCTTTTCTGAAGGTGCTGAGTTTTGAAGTAGTGATGTCACACGCTGATTTAGGAGTCAGCTTTGCTGCTTTTAATTAAGGAGTCAGCAGTTCGCTTTCCGAACGTGCGGCTCGGAAGCATCTTCATAAAACTGTGACGTGGAAATTTTCCTCTGATTTTTTTTATTTTCCCTCTCTAAATAATAAAGCTTTCAGAGCTCATAATAAATGCTGGATATTGTTTCTTGAGTGGTTTTGTCAGAATCAGTGATTTGGGGTGCGAGCGTGCCAATGCACCCAGCAGAAAGCAGCACTGAGGTAGTCCCGATGTGGCTTTCATTTTTCTTCTTCCCATTCTCACAGCAGCCCGGCAGCCCCAATCCAGCTGATTAGTTAAAACTAGTTAAAAAGCGTGGATTTAAAGGCCTGTCCCCAGTGTCAGTTAAATAACAAATGGAAGTGGCTGAATATTCACACTCGTTCTTCCTGGGGGGAGCGTTAAACCAAGTGTGCGTTCCAGCTGGGACAGGATTCCTGAGGGACAGCTTAATACGTGGAATATAAAGTTGTAATTTTTAGCCAAATGTTTCTCGAGGAGGTTTCGATGTCTTCATTTTAGTCCTGTAGCAGTGGGCTGTAAATCGCTCCTTCCAAATAAAGTTGTTTGATTGTTTTTAGGTGGCATTTTGATGAATTGTATCCCTTTCTAAAGAAACAATCGTGCTACTGAATAAGCAGTTCTTGTTTGGATCTTCTTAGTCCCCAGAATGCATAGTTGGAAAACCACTTTTAGGATGTGCTCGGGAAGTGAAAGTTGTATCTGTTAATGTGAGGAGGACTCATCCATCAGATGGAGTGTTCAAGATATGACTCATGCTAATTTGTTGCTCTCACATTAAGGCTGAAGCACAAAAATATTTTAGCCTCTGGCATTGGAAGTTCACAATGCCACATCCTACACTCCGGGTCATGAATTGCAGGGTTTTTTTGTTTACTGCCCCCCCAGGAGAGAAGGAATTAGTGACAGAACAAGGGGATTTTGCAGGAGAGCCTGTCCCAGGCCATCAGAATATCTCCAAAATGTTGGCTTGACTTGACGTTCACGCTGGGTCGAGTAAAACCGTGGTGGGAGCCTGCATAACTGCGCCTGCCAGAGGCGTGCAGCAGGTGCTGGCTTCCCTTCTCCAACGGGGAGTTAAAAAAACGCTGCCTGATCCTTTTTTAAAAGGCTTTAAAGGCCCTCGGAAACTGAGGAACACAGCTCGCGGCAGAGGGGCTGCGAGGAGGAGCACGGTGCTGGGAATAGTGCTGGCTCCCTCGGAACCAAGATAAGCAGACTTACATAAGCAGCAGCTCCGTAGCCTGTCGCCTGATGAATATACATTGTTTTATGTCCACTGTCTCCATCAGATCTGTAGGAATAAGTGCATCATTACCTTGAAGTGCTGACGATTCTTTGAGGCTTAAAAATATCCATAAACTGCCTAAGTTTGAACCTTGTCCAAAGGATTTGGGCTCTCCATTATCCGATCTGCTCGCTCTGCCTTTGAAATTGTATCTCTGGAGCTATCATTAGGTGCTCTGCAGTGTCTTCTGGTGCGGTTTAACGATATTGTTTAATGCCGATTTGAAGTTGTAAAACATTTCAGAATTTTTTTAAGTTAAAATCGTGTTCAAGTGCACAACTTGCTCAGTATTGTGCTGCCGGTGTGTGTCATGCAAACTCTTGTTTTCATGCAATGTAGAAGTGTCAAAACCTTTTTAAAAACACGGAAAATAAATGGTTGAAAATCCACAATTGTCACTGAAGTCAGGGAGAAGTTTAACGGAGCTGCTGGGGCTTGTGCCGTGCCCTGATTTAGCAGCGTCGCCTCCAGGAGAGTTCTGGATGCAGCTCTCTCCAGCAATCCTCCCTGAAATAAACCAGCCCCTCGGGCTGTTGTTGGAGTGGCTGCTGTGGCCAGGCAGGTGTGCTAATATCCAGCCTACCTGTTGTATCCCGAGCTGCAGCCCAGGTGGATCTAAAAGGCAGGTACAGACGGACAGCCTGGCCTGGCTCCTAACGATTCCCACAAGTTTTGTCTCCTGTTAGTGTCCCGAGTGCAGGCTTTCTCCTGTGAGCTGTTTTCCTGTCAGATAGGCTTGGAGTGTTTGGGAGCTTGTGTTCCTTCCCACGTGGGTTAGCGTTGGTATCCAGCCATGGCTTTTATCTAAGGATCACCAGCATCACGCTCCCAAAAAGTGGGATTGGAACGGTGCAGGAGCTGCCCCACAGCACGGGAGAGGTGCCTGGGGGGGCTGTAGTCCCTGCTGTGATCCAGGCAGGCAAAGCACCCAGGATACAACTAGGAAAAAGGCCCAAAGTGAGCTTCTAGAAATACTGGCTTGTCCAAAGGACGTGTTGAAATGGATTCCCATGGGAAGAGCACTAGCCTGAGTGCCCTTCCCACTACTGTCCACCCCAACCCATGTAAAAGCAGCCAGGTCAGGGTGGTGCACTGGCACAGTGCTCTTTTCAGCTCTCACAGCTTTGAGTCATGTTACTTGTGAGGAAAGCCATAGGAAAGGAGTCCTGCAAGGCTGCAGTACTGATCTAATGGGAATGCAAGTTTCCCCAAACTCGGCTTCAGGCCTGGCACGCTGCGTTAATAACGAGCCTGATTTAAAACTGGTCTGATGAGACCGAGGCACATCTTGAATACAGATGCGCTTAAACTGGCTTAAGGTGCTGGAGTGATTTATTTTAATGCTCCATTAGGCTGAATTGGTCTGTGTGGTTTCTAAACCACATTAAAATTGTATCTGCCAGGGTTTTGTCCCGGTCTGACTGGATGAGTTTTAATAACAGTGTTTCTGCCTTAGAATAACCACGCGTGGTGCAGCAGGGCCCGTGGCAGGCGGGCTGCAGCTCAGCTGAGCGCTGCTGCCTGCGGGCCCCCCCTTCCCTTCCCTGTGGCTTCTGCCACACGTTCTGTAGTTCAGATTTAGTTGGTATTGGCTGCTTTCAGACAGCTTTCAGGGTTTATTCCCAACGCCCCGACCCGGGTTCTCCAGCATCTCTAGATGTCTCCCAGCGTGTATCGATCAGCTTCTCTTCCCAGCACAAAGTAGCTGCTGACGAAGAGAAAAAGGCCGTGCCGCTATTCTTGTTAGTTCCAGACGCAGAGAGCACAGTGGCCAGTGGATAAATGCATCAGGAACCTGCTAAATATAGAGATGTGGCTTTAGACAGCTCCCGATTCCAGTTGCTTTGGTTTCAGGGCTGGCGCAGGGGTATGAGCACTCTGTTTAAATAAGACGCCTTATCGCGTCCTGGCTCTCTGTGGCTGCGGTTCAATTCTCGGCGTGCACCGAGCTCGGCTTAAAGGTGGGGCCTTATTTTGCAACTCCTGTCAGTGCCTTCATCCTCTCCCGAGACAGACCTGATGTGCCGTCTGATACGATCATTAGCAAAATGAGTTATCTGTTATGTAAAGATGAAATGCTGTTATTAAGAGATCTGACAAGCACCTAGTTGTCTTCCATAAAAAGTTGCCCTCCAGAAACTTAAATAATTCCTTGGTTGTTGCGCTGTGTCCTACACTTACCACAGGCTCTGCACAGCCAGGGCATTTACAGCACGAGCGGTTTATCTTGTCCAAAACCAGCATTATGTAACCTTCCCCTGTTGTTCCTTCCACGGCTTTGGGTCTAGAATGTGCTTCCCTGTCGTTTGTAAATGTTCTCGCCGTGCCAGAGCGAGCACCCGTCCAGAGAATTTAAGTGTGAATGTTTGGTTTTAGGCACACGAAGCCTCCCATCACCAACAGCAGGCAGCACAGAACAGTTTGTTGCCTCTCCTGAGCTCTGCTGTTGAGCCGCCCGATCAGAAGCCGATTCTGCCCTTACCAATAACGCAGAAACCTCAGCCTGCACCAGAAACGTTAAAGGATGCTATTGTTGGGATTAAAAAGGAAAAACCTAAAACCTCCTTTGTGTGCACTTACTGCAGCAAAGCTTTCAGGGACAGCTACCATTTGAGGCGTCACGAGTCCTGCCACACAGGGATAAAGTTAGTGTCACGGCCAAAGAAAACTCCCACCACAATGGTGCCCCTTATCTCGACCATCGCTGGTGACAACAGCCGGAGTTCGCTGGTTTCGACTATCGCAGGCATCCTGTCCACAGTCACTACGTCTTCCTCTGCCACCAACCCCAGCAGCAGCGCCGGCGCCACGGCCATGGCGGTGACGCAGACGGTGAAGAAGCCCAGCAAGCCCGTGAAGAAGAACCACGCCTGTGAGATGTGTGGAAAGGCCTTCAGGGACGTCTACCACCTCAACCGGCACAAGCTGTCCCACTCGGACGAGAAACCCTTCGAATGTCCCATTTGCAATCAGCGCTTCAAGAGAAAGGATCGCATGACCTACCACGTGAGGTCTCACGAAGGTGGCATCACGAAACCCTACACCTGCGGTGTTTGTGGAAAAGGCTTCTCAAGGTACCACGTAGCAAATCCCAGGCGTGCTCCGCTGTTGGCTTTTCACGAGCAAGAAGGGTTAAGCTGTGGTAGTGAGGAGCTGGGAGAACCAAACCTCTGAGGAGATTGGCGAGGGGATAAAGAGCCCCGTCTGCTGTTGGGGTGGGGGAGTCTCCATCTGAGCAAGGTTAGCAGTGGCCAGAAGTGGTCACTTTTTTAGGAGAGTGGTTTGAAATGGTTTCTCAGCCTCACCCAGGTCCCATAAGATGTGTGTCTGTGTCACTGGGGGTGGGCACAGAGCCCCTTCACCAGCCTTTGCCACGGTCTGTGACCAAACGGGGCAGGGCAGAGGAGCTGTCACCTGGTCTTACAGCAGGGTGGAGGGCACTGACGGAGCTCAGGGGGAGCTTGCACTGCTGCCGGCTCTGTTTGTAGCTGTGCTTGCAACAGAGAAAACTTCAACCTTTAGAGCTGCTGCGCTCTCACCTTTACACAAGGTGTGACCAAACGTGCCATTTCCAGGTCTGTGAGGAGAACAGAGTTAAGCTTTAAACCGCAGGTTGCTTTTAAGCTGTGAGGTGCTGCAGGTGAAGCCCCTGGTAGGCGAGGGAAGGGATTTATCCTGGCTGTCAGAGGGATGGGGGCTGCAGGGAGCGACCGGCTCGGTGTCAGCTCTGCCAGCCAAGGTGTCCTGGCTCTGTGTTTGTAACTGTGCACTTTTCTCCCATCCCTCTCTTTCTTGCAGGCCTGATCATTTAAGCTGTCACGTTAAACATGTTCACTCAACAGAGAGACCCTTCAAATGCCAAGTAAGGGCTGAAATGGTTTATTAAGAACAATACCTTATTGTGTCAGTGGTACTCAGGTGAATCTTTCCAGAGCTGTATTTACTCCTGGATTTCTGAAAAGCAAGTTTAGGAGTAAAGCCACATTTGCCACCACACCACAGTGCTGGAGTTCTGGTGGAACTTTAAAGAGATACCATGGTTGCTTTTTTAGGAAGATTAGAGGCTTTTTGCTTTCTTGGAGAACAGCATAGTTGCTCTGTTTTACCATATGCTTAACTTAGTAGTAGGATTGTGGCAGCATCCTCAGCTTAGTGCTCATTTCTGGGGTAATGTGTGCAGTGTGTTCTCAGCATGTTCAAATCAAATGTCTTTCTCAGCACATCTATTTAAAATGGGTGGGAATGGTTGATTCTGGATCTGTTATTTTGCTGGAAGGGGAAAGCGAGTTGTCCTAAGTTGATGACTGAGTCTAGGAGAAATAATTTGATTGCCCTTGAACAATTAACTGTTTTGCTTGGAATATCCATGCTTACTCCAGCCTGTTTTAGTGACACATCTTATTAGATAAAAGCCTTGGGTAAAAGAATAGTGTTAGGAAAAGGTTTTGTTTCCTCGTTCTGGATGGGAACAGAAGTAATTGAGCAGTGTGAGGTACCAAGTTCATATTTGTACAGTAAAATTACACTAGAAAGCAACTTTGCCTATTGGAGGTGTTTTTTATAAGCTCCCTCTTGCACTGGGGGTAAGGCAGCCCACTGTTTTCAGAACGTTCAAGCAGTGTGGAATATGGTTTTTGTCCTGATTGTCTCAGGAGCGAATTCCATTCTCAGTCTCTGCTGAGTAGTTTGATTTTTGTTTCCCTGTAAATGCAGGTAAAAGTTAAAGCTGTCAATGCACTTGGGGTACTGTTAGGACCTGCCAGGTAACGCGGGCTCGCGGAGGGCCTGTGGGTGATGCTGTGCTGCTCTGTCTGCCCCTCAATGTGACTTTGTCCTCCCTCTAGACGTGCACTGCTGCCTTTGCCACCAAAGACAGACTGCGGACACACATGGTGCGCCATGAAGGAAAGGTATCGTGTAATATCTGTGGTAAACTTCTGAGTGCAGCATATATCACCAGCCACTTAAAGACACACGGGCAGAGCCAAAGTATCAACTGTAATACCTGTAAACAAGGCATCAATAAAAGTAGGTGAACGTTTTACAAACATTTCTAATAACAATGTGTTTGCGAAGGGAATTGCCTCTGATGATGTTAAACTCAGCTACGTGTCTGTCAGTCTGGGTGCTCACACCTCTTAAAAGTAGATCTTTAGTAACAGAATGTGCTTCAGCTCAAGAACTGGCATGTGTGGAGTTGGTTTGCTGCAAGACTGTGCTCTCATCCCTTGGGAATGCCCTGCAGTTCATGACAGTGACCCATCTCTTGAAGAAAAGAGTTCCCAGGTTTTCAGTGCTACTTCCTGAGCCGTGCAGGGCTAAAAGTCCAAGAGATAGTTTGGAGATTTTAGACTATTTAAGAGCTGCTAAGATTTGCCAGGTTCCAGGTCTGAAGCCTCATCCGAAGCTCATCAAAATCAGGAGAAAGATTTCTCTGCTTTCCCTGAGCTTTGACCCTGGGGCTCAGTGTTTCCTCCCTCAGGCAGTAGCTGACAAGAGAAGGATTTAAATCCAGCCCTGATAGGTTTTGGGCATTAATGGCATCTGACTGGTGTTGTGCAGGAGGTCAGATGAGATGTTTGTAATAGCTCCTTCTAGACTTAAACTCTGGACCTGGGAATGCCTAGCAAGCAAATCAAGAGTTGACTTTCAAATTTTCCCTATTAAAATACCTGTAACTTAAGTTAACCCCACATGGTTAGTAATATAAAACGGGTTTTCAGGGGAATAAAGAGGCAAAAGTAAGGAATGTCTTTGGAAACTTTGTCCTTAAAGCCTTTAAACTGTATTCATTTACAACATCTTTGCAGTTCCTGTTACTCCTGGATAACTTGAAGGTACTGGGAATGTCTGAAATGCCTGATTGTTGAGCTTAGTAGGAAATTTGGATGTGAAGTATTTTTCAAGGCATAGGGTTACAACTCTGGCTTCCAGTCCAGTTTGGTGGTGCTAAGCCAGTTCACATGAGGCATTTTGAGCAGTTGTTAGAGGTGGAAATGATGAGCTGTACTGTGGCCAGAGAGTAGTGACAGGCTGTTCTCTGATGTAAACTGAAATTTTTAAGTTATACTTGCAATAAAAAATGAAAAGGCTTTTTTTTTATTTTTCATTCTTAAGCTGGAGCTAAAACGTAGAAAAAATGGATTCAGTTTGAGTTGTCGAGGCTAATTGGACTAATCATTCTTCCTAAATACAAACTAAATAATGACAAGAGAACTCTGGTTTTGGCACTTAAAGTAGATGTTCTTGACTTATGTTTTGGTTTTTAGCTCTTGGAAAAGTAGTTTTATGAAGCACAGAATTAATGATACTGTTCTGAACACCTGTGATTTTGTTCTTGGAATCCTGTGAGATTCCACATGCTCTTTGTAGAAGTTGCCTTTGAGATCTCAGCAGAAAACAGAGTAACTTTTCAAGGTGAATTTGTGTTCTTACTTGATTGGCATAGCATGCATGAGTGAAGAGACCAGCAACCAGAAACAGCAACAGCAGCAGCAACAGCAGCAACAACAACAGCAGCAGCAGCAGCAGCAGCAGCAACAACAACAACAACAACAACAGCAGCAGCAGCAGCAACAGCAGCAGCAGCAGCAGCACGTAACAAGTTGGCCTGGAAAGCAGGTAGAGACCCTGAGATTGTGGGAAGAGGCCGTCAAAGCCAGGAAGAAAGGTAAAACAAACCAATACTGACGTGGCCGGGTTTGTGAGACGGGAGTTGACAGTCATACAGGGAGCTGAAGGTGTCAGGAAGGATGTCTTACATGACAGTTTCATTCTTAGAAGTCATAGCTAAGAGAGACAGGAGGAAACAGGCCCCAGAGAGGGCTGTGTTAAACGGCCTGCTCGTGACTTGCTCTCTGTGTCTGTCTGTGTCCCTAGAGCCATCACTTACAGAGGGGACTGGGGGCTTTGACTTGCATGTGGCTTTTAGCTGTGCCTGTGCTTATTTATTTACCCTGTTCACCTGTCTGCACACACACACACCCCTGCCCTGCCTCAGCACCAGCTGCACGTGTGTGCTCTGTGTCCTGTTCATCTTGTCTCCCCACTTTATTCCATCACGTCACTGTCTTTGCATGAAGTTTTCTGGACCTCAGAGAGCTTTCTCTCTCTCCCTCTCTGTCTGTGGCTTTGTTTCATCACAAAACGAGGTAATCAGTGATCCTGTTTCTCATCAGTGCTGGCTCACAGCTTGCCTCTGCCTGTGCTGCTGTGACTGAAGTGGGATTGCTGCTGTCGGTCATTGTGGCAGTTTGTGGGGAACAGGTTGCTTCAGTTCAGTGCTTTTAGGATACAGTGGTTTAAATTCTCCCATTGCTGCTGCTTATTTATTTCACAACAGTTTGATTATTAATGCCCATCATGTGACTTCATGGATTACGTGTTTTAGAAGTTCTTAATGACCACTGCTTACTGTTTTTCACTGGCTGTTTATAGGAATGCTTTTGACTCACCTTATTTTTTCCTTTTCTCTCAACCTTCCTTTCAGTTCTTCAGTCTTTTGTTTTCTAGGTTCTTAATTGTGTTTTAGGCTACTTGCTTCCTTTCCCCTTGTTATGGCAGTAATTGAATTCTGTGATCAGACAGTGCAGAAACAGCTTATTCATGTTGAAATGCAGTGATAACAGAAACACTGCGTATCATCAGGCCACTAAACAGATAAAGCAAATGATGTTGATTTAGAAAATCACTGAGGATTATTTTCTGCTTGTTCTTTCCTATGTCTTGTTTCCTTTTCCTTTCTTATGGAGAGTGTTGAATGTGCTCTAGCAGAGCCGTGGGTTGGGGGGTCAGGGAGGTGGGTGGGTGACAGTGGTGTCACACTGCTGCTTTTAGCCTAACTTAACTGGGGAAGGGGCATGGGTGGGACGTGTCCTCGGGTGTGACTGAGCTTGAAGGTGAAGTTAGACCAGACCAGTCAGTGCCCTGCTTGAGCTGCTCTTTCCATGCTGCTTCTCCCGTGCTAGTTCCACTTGTGGTGGCTTTACAACACTAGATGGGATTTTTTTTTTTTTTGTCTAGTACAATTTCTTTTCACAATTTTTATTTTATTTTTTTTTACTCTTTCCCTTCCTCTCCACCCCTCCTAGCTATGGACTTTGAAGAACCAACAGTAACCCTTGAGTGGGGCTAATGTTGCTTTCAAAGTTATATTTGTATTGCCCCAGAGGCAAAGTGGACTCTTTGCTCCTGGCTTACCTCTGACACGTGGGTGTAACTGAGCTTGGGGTCCTGCCCTACAAATGTGGAAGCACACACGGCTTAGTATCGCTGCTGCAGAGTGCATTTCCCTGTTCTAGCAGCCAGCCCCTCCCCGTTCCCTGCTCCCGAGCCTCCCGGTGTGGCTAGCCGGCAGGTGGTGCTGATGGATGTGGAGTGATTCCCGTCCCCCCCGCGTCCCCCGGCCGGCCCCGCCGCCCAGCCCCGGCCTGCTGGGTCTCCCTTGCTCTGCACCTCAGTCCTGCTTGCTGCAAACCCCCCCAAAACCCCCCAAACCAACATGGTGTGGAGCTGGAGCTTGTGTGAAAGCTGAGGAGCTGCTGGGGCTTGAGGGATGTGCTGCTGGGGTAGCCTTGAAGTAGAGGTACTGTGAGCAGTGGAGCAGTTCAGTAGCAATAATTAAGACTGAAATAAGCAGGTAAATATTGAAACGAGCTTTGCTTATCAGTCCCTAATAATGACTTTTTAAAACCTTCACAGAATGTCAGTTCACCTTTGAGAAGGCTATAGAGTACGTACCATTCGGTATGTACACTCTCTCCTCTATTTCTTCTGTTCCTCTTGGGAGGATTTTTTTGGTTGTACAGTACTGTTTTTATGAACGTGGAAAAACCCTCTTGCTAAGACAACCTCACTTGACTTCTCAGGGAAAAAAAATAATACTCAATTGAAATGACCTGCATGAGAGTTTGTATTTCCTGTAGGCTATAGAATGTTAACAGTTTTAACTTACTAATAATACCTAAAGAAAATGATTCCAGAATTTGTACCCGTTCTTGTTCGGTTTTTGGGTTTTTTGTTTTGTTTTGTTTTGTTTAAATCTTGTCCATGGTTTTTTTATGTGTTAAAAACTTTTTGTCTTTTTTATGTCTCATTTTTAGAAGCTGCTAACTTGTGCCAAACCTCCACTGCTGCTACTACGCCTGTGACTCTTACTACTCCATTCAATATAACGTCCTCTGTGGCTTCTGGGACTATCACAAACCCAGTCACAGTGGCAGCTGCAATGAGCATGAGAAGTCCAGTAAATGTATCAAGTGCAGTTAATATATCCAGTCCGATGAACTTAGGGCACCCTGTAACCATAACCAGTCCTCTGTCCATGACCTCCCCGCTCACGCTCACCACCCCGGTGAACCTGCCCACCCCGGTGACCGCTCCAGTGAACATAGCGCACCCCGTCACCATCACGTCCCCCATGAACCTGCCCACCCCCATGACGCTGGCTGGTCCCCTCAACATAGCCATGAGACCAGTGGAGAGCATGCCTTTCCTGCCCCAGGCCTTGCCCACCTCTCCTCCCTGGTAAACAAGTTCTAAACAGTATTAAAAAGGATTAAAATGGAATCCTTACCAGCAGTTCTTTTCTGGGTTTTGTTTGGTTGGGTTTTTTTTTTGTTTTGTTTTGTTTTGTTTTGTTTTGTTTTGTTCTGTTGGGTTTTTTTGTTTTGTTTTGTTTTAGTTAATAATAAATTCAGATAAGACACTGGGGCAGCACCATCAGAGACCACAGTAGCATCTTCCCCTTGATTTGGCTCACATGGTTCAGGCTTGAGTTTCACTGGAGCACTTCATTTAAAGTAAGTTTTACATTGTAGCTGACTGATGCTGAATTAGAGCAGATACTTATTTGCCAGAGTTAAAAAAAAGGAAAAAATACCAAAAAAAAAAAAGGTAATTAAAAACCAGTTTTATGTTTTATCCCCTCAAATTATAACTTAGAAAATCATTTTAATCTAAACACTAGCGAAGACCCCTCTGTATCTGTGACAGGGTGGATGGCTCATTTGAACCTGCCAGGCAAGTCCACTGTTTCTGAGCTAGTGTAGAACCTTTGTCTGTGTTGATGTTTTGGTTTTTGTTTTTTTCTTTAATTAGTAAATGCATTACAATGTTGTCATTTAAAAAAAAAAAATGCATTTTTGGAGAAAATATGCATTTTACCTTTGGGAATATGGTAATTTCAGGCAGCATTCCCTATGGGAAAGGTGATACCAGCTCTGATATGCAAAGCATATGATAACTTATCATTCTAACTTCAACATATAATAGGGATTGTGACCTGATATTTGGAGATGTAAATATTACCCAACATATTACCCTAAGGGAATAGAGCATTGTAGTCAACATTTTTTAAAAAAAAAACCTGTTATTGTTTGGTGAGAAACAGCCATGGCTGACAGAAGAGGAGTCGAAATGTATGTAAACATGGTCTCTGAACAGTCAGACCCCCATGGGACTCTTATCTAGGAGCAAAAGGAGTGCTTGGAAACTTAAGGAAAATTGCTTTAAGCTGGAAGATTCTGGAGGCCCTGGGTGTGATTTTTATGCCCTCTGCCTCCCAGTCAGAGCCTGCTGGTGTTTCAGCAGGGGACAGACGTGTTAGTTGTTCACTAGAAGTTTTGTCTTATATTAAATTGTATACAGTTTTTATTCTAACCACTAACTAGGTAGGATGCCCCTCCAGGACAAGCAGAGAGCGTCTTTTAATTTCTCCCCTATTTCTTAATCAAGTGTTGTGCAAATCTGTTCAACTTTGTAAATATTTGCAAACATCATCATTTTTACGTTATCCTTCTATTGTGTTAACACATTTCTATCAATTTGTGGGAGTTCTGGGGTGCTGAGCTGTCCAGCCCAGAACTGCTCATAAATGGTCACACATGTTTAAGCTACATGTGCTTTTTTTTCTTAACCTGTTTATCTGTACATAAAGTAGAAAGCAAAGTCTAGGGAAACAGATATACTTTTTAGACTATCATGTCACATATTCACATTTTTAAAACTTTGTTTAAAAAAAAAAACGAACCACCCTAAACCCAACCTCTACATTAAATAAAATAAAAAAAAAAGAGGAAAAAAAAAAAAAGAAATTACAGTTGAGATGTTTTTATCTTAATGAATTTGAGAGCTCTGGAGATTAGCGTGTGCATTTTCACAGAGTGCTAGCAGGACTGACCAGTCACACTGGACTGCTTCCGTTCCTCCCCGGCCGTGTCCGTGAGCAGTGATTGCCAGGCTGCTGGCTCAGGTGACAGGTATCTGTATCCTTACGTGAAACTGTTCTAGGGGCTTGGACTACATAGTAAAACAAAAACAAACAAAAAAAATAATAGAGCTTAGTGTAAAATAATTTTATAAATGATCTTTTGTACTTTAGGACATCAAATTGTACAACTTTTGTATATATAAAAGCTTAGGAACTTTCTGTTTAGCAGAAAGGAAACACATTCCTACACTTTTAATGTATATGTTTGTTATAATGTCCATGTAAACATATGCCCTATGTTTGTGCCTTTTAATTAGTTTGTCTCAATAAACAAAAATGTAGAGAAGAATATGTAGCTATGACTTTGTTACCACTGTTCTTACTCCAGGTGTTAGAGGTCTTTGTTTTGGCCCTGTGTAGAGCCCGGCGCGCACGGCCAGCCCGCCAGCATGTCCCCAGCCCCGCTGCCCCGGCCCCGCTGCCACCTCCACACCGTCCTGCATGTTGGGACCTGTAGTTCCCCAGCCATCTCTGCCATCCCTGGCCACCACACCACCTTGCACCAGCCAGTCTCCCAAAGTAGGTACAGCCTTCTGGGTCTGGGTAACCACAGTGACGACCCTTAGGTGAAATTTGGGTATCCCTGAGCTTGAAAAAAAAGAAAAAGAGAACAAAAGCATTAAAAGCCAATATGAAAATGTGTACTAGAAGTGGTTATCTATGAATTACTTACAATAAACAGGTGTGAGACTTAACTGTATGTTGTCAATTACTGCAGTATTGACAGTGGGTCCCTCGTTCAGCCAGCTGTTATTTTTATCCCAGCAGTGTAGCAGTAGAATAAACACATTAAACACCGGCAAGGAAATCTTTCACCGTGACAGAGGCTTCCCAAACCGCTAACCACGGTGCTCTTAGCGTGGCGTAGGAAAAGGGCTGTTTCCTTTTTATTTTATGTTGGTTCTGCTCGACTGTACCTGGTTTATGTCCACAAAGCTGCATTAGCTAATTGTCGACCTGTTTCATTTGTACTTGGGTAAACATTTGCTTTGTACCGTGTATTAATGGGTCCGAGGTGTGCTCCTCTGCTGTCTCAGTGCGGACGTTGACTTCGCTCTGTAATGCCATCCTTGCAAATACATTAAGCTGTTTTTCTGACAAACAAAAGCTACCTGGTGCAGTAGTTTATACGACGTGCATGCTCCCCGCTGATCCGTGCCCGTGCCCGTGCCGGCGCGGCCGGGCATCCGCTGGCACCTCGCGCCGCCGGGTTCAGGCTCTGAGAAAATGGTGGACGTGAAGAACAGATGCTCCTGTTACACCGAGTTAGTTCCTATGCAGCTGATGCGCTTAGCCTAGTTTATTTCATGGAAACTTTTAAGCTGGATGGAATCCAACATCCAGGGAAGCCTATTGCTGCCGCTGGTTCGAGTGGGGTTTATATCGAGCCCATTCAGGTCTCCGATTGCAGGCAGTTCAATAGGGGGTTTATTTTTTTCCTTCTGAAGTTTCCGTGAGCATTCAGCGTGAGGTGAATGGCTTAGCGCCGGCCGAGAGCTGGAGAGCTGCATTTTGCCTTGGAAGGATGTGTGCTGTGCAGAGTCAGAGCAGGCAGATGGAGGGCACGGAAGGGCGTCCTCCGGGCAAGGAGAGCCGCGGGGAGGTGGCCACGGGGACGTAAGTATTGCAGCACAGCCAGCCACGCTGCAGAAATGGGGTACAGGCTATAAAGGGGCTGGTTTTCCCTTTATTTGGAACACCCCAGCACCTCCAGAGAGTGTTCGGGGTGAAGAGAAATTTGGGATTCAGCCTTTTTTTCAAGCGTTACACCCGAGTGTTGTAAATTGGGAAAGTTCTGTTCAGTCACGATGGATCAGAGAGAAACACGTTTTAGTCTCAGCATAGCAGTTTAATTCTATTTGCCATTGATACAAATAAAACACTTTTTCCCCCTCTTACAACAATTTTTTTCCTTAGAGAGGCAAAAGAAAGAAGTATTTAATGTGTTTGCATTTGTCCACAAGAGGTTTAAAGAAAACCAGCCAGACCCCAGTAAGCTGCTGAGCTGCAGCAATCCCAGGTTACATAAAGGGGCCGGGGCTGCCGAGGATTAGCCGGGGCATTCCGGGTGCTGATAAGCCTCCAAGTTCTGCTCGCTCTTCCCTCACTTTTATTTTAGAAACAGCCACTCTGAGCCGTATCCTGAAAACTGCCTGGGGTTCATTTTCAAGGCTGTCGGGGTTAGATTCCCACCAAAGAGAGAAAATTGGAATTTAAATAATGCTCAGGTTGTTAAAGCATCGAGCACTGTGGTAGTTTTTATCTCAGGGTCCCTGTGCACGAGCTGAGTTGTTGAGAAATGAATGACAGTTTCTCACTGCTGGGCCCTTCCAAAAAACTCCTGCCCTGCTTCATTGGTAGCTTAGTTTATCCATCTCAAAAATAGATTTAACAGTAATTTCAAAAGGTAGCTATTAAAAGCTCTTCAAGTTTTTTAATGCCATTGGGGTTTCAGTGCTTAAGTGGACCTTTTAACCAGTGCTTTTTAGGAGAAAAAGTGTAAAAATAAATCTCCTTGTCTCCTAACTGTCAGAGAATAAAACAAATTAAACCTGATCCCCTTCTACGTATTTGTATAATTCAGCATGTTTATACTTCTTGCTTCTCTTTGGGTTGTTCACTCGCAGCTCCCAGCGCAGCAGCCGAGGCATGACAGAGGAACTGCGTGCTAATTTTTATGTCAAAAATAGCTTTCACCTTTAAAGGCACACGCCTCAGTGGCCGTTTCCTAATTACAAAAGGAATGCCAAAGCTTCTCCCGCGAATCCATTTTACAGCTGTGCTCAGACCGGACTGTCAGCCCCTGGTTAAAATTGAGTGCTGAGGTCCTGACCTAGAAACAAACCTTTTTTGGTGTTGCTTTGGAAAGAGTGTTTCAGTGCTGAGGAGCTGAGCCAGGCTGCCCGGCCAGCTCCCTCCACACGCCCGGGACAGCCGCAGCCTCGCGTCCTTGCAGCGCGCTCTGCATCGCCCTGCAGCCCAAATCGGGGCCGCTGGGCAAGCCAGGCTTGTGATTCTTGAAAAGAATACATTTTTTGTTGTTGTTCTTCAGGTTTCTGGGCTAGTCTAGTGGAATGTGTCCCTGCTCTGGTGGGGGCTTAGAGTGAGATGAGCTGTGAGTTTCCCTTCCAGCCCGAAGCGTTCCAAGTTTCTATGATTATTAGAACTTTTCCTTTAGGGAAGCATCAGTGCTTTCTGAAAACCAGACATTTGGCATCTGCAGTTCAGAGCACAAACCTGTGCTTTCCTAGCAGAGCATTTACAATCACTGCCTCACAAACCGACCCATTTAGTAAAAAATAGGGCATTTTCAGGATGTGTGAAACCTGGTGTTTTCCAGACAAGTCAGAAATATTCCATTCACCTTTTCACCCAGTTGTTTTCACCAGCTGTCAAGATGAAACCGTTTCTGTTCTGTGTTTTCTGTGCAAGGTTTGTTTTTCAGGGAATTACCGATTTTGGAATTGGCTGAATTAAATTCACTATTTTAATTCTTCATAGTTGTGTATTTCTATGCCCATTTCTTTTTACTTCCTAGCATCATTAGCAGCTAAGACCCATATCAAAGGGATATAAAATTGCCTGTTTTCCCTGAAACAAGCCTGGATTAGGAGGAGATTGCAGCCACCAAAGCTCACTGCAAGGCGCTGTGCCTCGGAAGAGTCTGATCTGCGCTAACTTGGGGAAGAAAATGATGAGGCACATGTTCAGTAGGCGCTGAAAACCGAAGCTTTGCCTCCAGTATTCCCACTCCTACTCTGTGTTCCCTGTCAGAGCCTTCCACATCTTTACCCAGGACTGCTCATCTGCCAGACACAGATGAAATGATGGAGCAGAACAACTCTCAGCACGAAGAGCTGTCCTGTGAGAGCTCTGGACCATCCCACACCTGTGCTCGGGCTCCAGCACCCACAGCCGTGCACCCGAGCAGTCTCTGGCTGTGGCAGGGTGCTGTGGGAGCCCGTGGTGCCCAGCGGTGTGGAGTTCTTCCTGTCTGGAAGGTTTGGAGAGCCAGGAGGGAAGTGGAGGCTCTGAGCTGCTGCCGTCCGCGGTCCCGCTCTGGTCTCTGAGGAACGGGAAGTGTTTGCCCCGTGTAAACGGGCTCCTGTAATTTGTAAGAGGAGATTGCTTCCCGTCCCGAGCTGTCAGCCAGAGCGAGCGATACAGGGACGGCTGTTTTCTGTCTGCTCCGAGTGATGCTTGGCTATAACCCGTCTGGGACGTTCAGCTGTGGGGCTGCAGGGCTGGCTCCCCTTCCTTACCACCAGACTGGAGGTCCAGGCTCCAGAAGCCTGGGACTCTCCAAAGGTATGGAAGAGCCTGAGAGCCAGCCTGGAAATATGGGATGGATCCATCCGTCCGTCCATCCATCCATCCATCCATCCATCCATCCATCCATCCATCCATCCATCCATCCATCCATCCATCCACCATCCATCCATCCTCGGGATGCTGTTCCCTCCACACACTGGCCCCCAGGCCACTCAGGGCCGGAGGTGCTGACCCCATGGCTGGAGGCGCTGGGGAAGCCTGGGGACAACGGGGGGGCCCCTGGGAGATCCCCAGGACCCCGTCAGGGCTATCTCACCTCGGGGAGCGCCGGGGCCCGGGCGGTGCCGCCCCTCGATGCCCCCGGCCCGGCCGAATGGAGCTGCGCGCTGCCCACGGTGGGACTGCGGCCCGGGGCACGCACCGGGGGCTCCGCACGCCCCCCGCCCCCGCAGCCTCTCGGCGCGGCCCCGCTCCCCCCGGCCCGGCCCGGCCCCGGCCCCGGCCCCGGCCCCGGCCCCGCCGCGCCGCCCCCCGCTGCCGGGCACGGCCGCCCCCGCCCGCCCGCCACGTACGTCTCCCGTCCCGGCTGCTTTCCATGGTTCCCGGCGTGACTGGAGCCGCCCGCCGCCGCCCCCGCAGCGCGGCGCCGACCGCCGGTAAGGGGGGGCGGGCCGGGGCTCTTTGTGCGCCGGGCCGGGCCGGGCCGGGCCGGGCTGGGGCCGGGCCGGGGCGGGCGGTGCCGCTCGGCCTGCGCGGGTCGGGCCCGGAGCCGCGGCCGGGGCCGGGGGGAGCGGGGGCGCCGCCGGCTCGGCCTCCACCGGGGCCCGGGCGGAGCGGCCGCGGCGGCGGGGCCGGGGCCGCGCCTGTTGCGGCCGCCCCTCCGGAGCCGGGCCGGAGCCGAGCGCTGGGGGCCGCGGCCCCGGCACGGCCCCGCCGCTGCTCCGGTGCTCGGCTCCGCCGCGGGCCTGCGCGGGGCCCCGCGCCCGCCGGGATCGGGAGGGACCCGCGTGCGGAGACCGCGGGGCGGCCGAGCCCACCGGGCGCTGTGGGACAAGGGTGCCGTCCCGTGTGCGACAAGGGCCATCCCGAGTGGGCCAGGGGCTATCCCGAGTGGGCCAGGGGCCATCCCGAGTGGGACAAGGGCTGTCCCGTGTGGGTCAAGGGCTATCCCGAGTGGGCCAGGGGCCATCCCGAGTGGGACAAGGGCTGTCCCGGGCCATCCCCAGTGGGCCAAGGGCCGTCCCGAGTGGGGCCGGGCGCGGGCAGGCTGGCTCGGCCTGGGCCAGGACTCGCGTCCCGCTCAGCCCCGGAGCATCGCCGGTCCCCGAGCGTGACCCCTCCGTGCCACTGGGGCTTTGGATTTAGTGCAGGAATTGGTGGGGCCCTGGTGTGGCACAGCCGTGGTGGTCACCTCCTGGGTGACCAGGGGCATTTGTCAGCCCCTGAGCGGGTGCCCAGCTCAGCCACACCTGTCATTCATCCTCCATAAGCATGGAGGGCACCGTCCTGCCAGGCTGGTCCTCACCTGGGGCTCCTGTCCAGCGCTGAAATTGCTGCCGGTGGGTTGTGGGCAGACAGAGATGGAGAAGGAGTCAAGTGCAAGTCACGGCTCAAAGCAGTGCTCTCCTGCACTGTGTCTCTCAGGCGGGTTGGAAAGGCTCTTTTTTATTATTTTCTTAAAAAGCAGTGGAGTTGCACCTCCTCCTCACACCTCCTCCTGCTGCCGCCACTGACAACAAACACGGGGGCTGGAGCCGTAAGGATTTCCAGGGGAGAACCACCATCCTGGGCTGACCCCTGAGGCTGCCTCTGGGGCTCTGCTGGCGGGGCTGCCCTGCGGCTGGGGAAGCTGTGGCTTTCCTCACATCCTCCTCCTCCTCCTCCATCTCTAAGAACACAGGCTGAAGCGGCATCTGCTGCTCTGAGAAGCTTTTTGTGGTTTTCACAGAGGTTTTCCTGTGGAAGTGCTCGGCGGGAGTGCAGCACTGGGGCAATGAGACCCCGGGGAAATGCAGATTGCCTGGTGCTGGTGCTGGTGCTGGTGTGGTGGGAAGCTTTTGGTGCTCGTCATGGCAGAGGAGCCCCTGCCATCACCTCCTGGTAGCCGTGCACCTGTGGCATCTCCCACCGTGTTACCTAGCGTGGTGAGGCTGTGCCTGATGCTGGCAGAGCCTTGTGCACCAACCCCTGGCTGCCCACAGCCCTGGTGTCACAGCCTCTGACAGCCAGAATTATTTCCCTCAAAGGTTCCCATCCTCTTCCCAGACACAATTCCTGGGAAGGTTTGGACTTTTCCTGCATTTTATTTAAAAAGAGCTCTGAAATTTGAAGAAAGTGAACAAAACCTGCCGACACCTGGCGGCGTTGGTGGCGTGGCTGAGGGGCTGTGGTGCCCTGAGCCCCGGGGAGCAGCAGCAGCCTGTCAGGGGGTGCTGGAGCTCGTCTGCCTGCAGCAACATCCTCTGTGGGGACACGGAGAACAGGGGATGCTGGCGTCGGGAGTGGGAGAGCCACGAGGGGATCAGAGGGTCATTCATGGTCAGGGTCTGTGCCGTGAGGGTAAAATCCCAGGTGGGATGTGTGGGAAGAGGGTTCTGTCCTAACCCCGGGGGTGGGCTGGCCTGTGGGGTGCTCGTGGTCAGAGCTGGGAGGCTTCAGGGCGGCACAAGGTGATGGTGATGATAATTGATAACTATAAAATGAGGAAAAGACTTGAAATAATAGCACAGAGATGGGTCCCTCTCGTGCTGTGGTGGCAGCATCTCTGTCACCGTGGCCAGGGTGGTGGAGGGACACTGGCTGGAGCCTCTCCTGCTCGGTGGCACTGGGCTTGCAGCAGCGGCGTGGGGCCCGGGTTTTCCCGGGTCGGTTTTGGCTGTTCTGCCGGTTCCCGGGGCCAGCACGGGAGCTGGATGGGCACAGCGGCGACCCAGACGGTCCCTGAATGGAGCGGGAAGTTGGAAGGAGAAAGCAGCCCAGCCAGCTGGGTGGAAAGCTGGCTGAAAACAACAGGAAATGAGAACAGGGGGAACATCTGGGTCCAGCTCTTGCACCACTTCCGACGGGCGCGGAGCAGCTGCTGCCTCTGGGCGACAGCGGCCGTGGCTCCGCTCCTCCATCCCCATGGAACCGCGGCTGTCCCAGCGCCTCGGCCACCAGCCACCCTGTCCCCCCGGCCCGGGGGTCCCCGAGGTGGGGGACGGGCTGCGGTGCCCCAGCCGCCGTGCCCCCAGCCCGCCGCCCCGGCCGCCTTTGATGCGGGTGAGTGGCAGGTCCATTGTGGCCTCTTTGTGCCTCCCTCGGTTCTCCAGGTCTGCACAAAACCTGCCATGGAAACCGGAGCCAGCCGCTGCCCCAGGAAACCCGCAGGCGCAATTAGGAAATGCAAATAGGAATGCAAATTCCTGCCTCGCCTTCCAGGGCTCGCAAAGTCGCCCCTGGGCCGCCGATGTGCCCAGGACACTGATGTGCCGAGCCCCGTCTGTGGGGATGGGGAAGGTGGCAGAGCAGGGAGACAGGCAGGGAGAGCTGCAGCGAGCTGCTTTTGGGGTGCCTCAGGCCCTTTTCCGGTCTCCCCACGACCGGGGCATCTCGACCCGTGCTGAGTGGTGACTCATAGGTGACAATACGACATTGACATTTTTTCCTCTCTGTTGCCCAGCGACAAACAAACAAACAAGTGTGCCTTCAAGCCCACAGTAGCTGCCTTGCAGGGGCTGTCCCCTGGCTCGGCCCGGGCCTGTCCCAGTCCCTGGGGTCTGCCTGGACCTCCGGGGGTTGTTCTGGGGAGGTCGAACTGCCCCACACCCCTGCTTGGAGGGTGTGAGCCTGGCAGAGGCAAGGCAGGCTGCCCACTCGGCAGTGAGGACCCTCCCCACCAAAGCACCCCGAGAATAGATGGGAAAGGAGATAAAATCCACCCACAAATAACTCAGGAAGCGCAGACTCTCCAGGTCTTCCTTTCTAGGTGGCATTTGCAAGCACTGGAGACGCTGGCCCTGCCTCGGGTCCCCAGAGCAGTGTGTGTGGGTGGAGTGGGGATCATGGGGCTGAGGAGGATGGAGAGTGGAGCAGTTAAGGGTGGATGCTGATCTGAGCCATTCCCCTCCCTGGAAGGAAGCAGGAAGGTTTTCTTTTCCATCTGCCGGAGGAGCCATAACTCAGAGCCAGGAGCGGAGTTGGCACGTGGAGGGCACCATCCACAGCAATGATCCGTGTGGGGAATGGCAGATCCTTTATGCCCTGATCTGGGCCTAATCCACAGCTGTGCCACTTAAAACCAGGCCTTGTTGATGGCTTTTAGTTTTCCAAGCTACAGCCCCTGGGTGCTTTCCTATCGGCGGCTGGAGTGGTGTGGGATGTGCATCCCCATTAGTGGTACATTTTTCCAGCCCCAGCCTGCTTTTATTGCTGGGAAATGAGCTCTGACTCCTGGAAGTGGTATTTCTTCCTTCTGCCTGACAGCTGGTCGATGCCTGGCCTCGCTCTCTCTTCCCCAGGGAAGGCACACGCCGCTGGGCACACAGACACTGCGGGGCACAGCAGGGCTGAGCAGGGCAAACAGGGAGATCATCCAGCAGACGCACACAGCGCTGGCTGCAGCTCTGCTGGTGGGGATGGGGCACTGGCAGCACGTGCTGGGGCCGTAAGGGGATGGGGGACAGTCTTTGGGGAGGATTCCCAGCTCCTGGAGCCTGAACTGTTCCTTCTGAAATCCTTGTGGCTTTTACCCTCCCTGGCTGGTGATTGCCATGATCAGTGCAAATCAGCTGGGATGGGGTGTACCTGAATTAGTCAGGCAAACTTAAAATTAATGAAAGAGAAGCAAGATGGGATTTTTAAGAAGAACACGACCCGTTGTGGTGGCTGATGGCAAAGGGGGCAGCAAGCAGAGCCACTGCTGCAGGTCTGGGTCCCTTCGCCACCCAGAACTGTGCTGGCACAGGAACGACTCTGCTGCTGAGGAGGCTGAGAGTTTTTCTGAGTTTTGGCTGGGCTTCAAATCCAGGTTAGTGTCCCGTGTGGTTTCTGTGAGGTGCTGTGATGGAGCAAACCCAGCGTTCCTCCTTCAGGGCTTTCCTCCGCCCCACAGTCCGGGTGGTGCCGGGATGGAGCGGCCTGTGCTGGCTGGCAGGAGGGGCCTGACGTAGGGCCTTGATTAAATTCCTGTCCCTGGTGAGGTGTAGCTTTTCCAGCAGGTTCTCCTCTGCCGAGCAATGTCACCCAGCGCGAGGGAGGACAAGCCTGGTGTGGTTGCAGTGTGACACTGTGTCCCAGGACAACGGCAGCGCCGGATTGTTGGCCGGGCACTTTCCCGGGATAGCTTGCATCCGCCGTATGGCTTAGTGACTCATGAAGAAACCCTCCTCTGTTTGTGTTTCATTAGTCCCCTTCTTCCCTGGCTCTTGGTGAGCGTGGTGCTGAGAGGCTCTGTGGGATGAGCTGGGCTGTGGCCGGTCCTGCCTAAGGCTCATCCTGGCTGTCAGGGATGGATGGGTGACCACAGGGTGGCCGGAGCATGGCAGGTGGACGTGAGGCAGTGACACTTTGTGCCCTGTATGACTGCTGTGGTGAAGGGGCTGGCATGGGGGAAGCGGGGGGGGAAGCCCTCCTCCTCTCCCTGGGGACCCCGGAGGCTGTGGATGGGGTGAGGGAGGTGCAGGACCTTCCCACCACACGCATGGCATGGAAACCCGGGGCCTTTCGTCCTCCCCGGCTGTGGTTTGGTCCCCGAGGGAAGGGAGATCACAGCAGCCGCTCCGTGATCACCTTTAAATCTTCTCAGCAGCCCCTCTGGCCAGGGGCCTGTCCTGGTGAATAATTCACCGTGTGCTGGCAGGGAGAGTTTTACTCCACTAATTTTGTTTCCATAGAAACTCGTGCGGTCTGTGCTCCAGAGCTCCGGGTGAATCAATACGGGATTTTTCCTTTGCGCAGTGAGCGACGGCCCTGAAACCCTGATGGCAGGAGAGCAGCCCCGGAGAGGCTGGAGGCTGGCCTGCCCTGCCTGCCCTGCCTGGCCTGGCCCTGCCTGGCCCTGCCTGGGTGGGATGCCCGGGGCCAGAGATGCTCTGCACCAGCCTGGGGCAGGCTCAGCCCAGTCTGATCCCAGTCCACTCCAGTGTGTTCCTGCTATGCAGAGAGGTGGAGGGGAAGGGACTGCCTCTACTTTTTCTCCCTTTTTCCCTCCTGTCCTTTAATTTCTGTGACCCCTGACCTATAATGGCAAATTAGCCATTGGAATCAGCCACACTAATTATCCAGGGAGCGGGGTTGGCCCTGCCCCCAGCCGGGTTCATGTCCCCCCACTCCCCTTTAATTGCTCACTCCCCAAACCTAACCCAAAAATTGGCCGGCAGCGTGTCCTCCACACGCCCTGAGCCCAATCCCCAGGGAATGCCGCACACCTTTGTGTCCACAGGAATTTTTATTTTCTTTCACTGCCAGCTGCTTCCCAGCTTTTGTGCCGAGCTGGGAGCACAAAGGAGAAGAGGGATAAGCAGTTGAAGACGGGTGTGTGTGACATATGGCGCCAGGGCTTTGCGCGGTGGCTGCGGGGGGACAACAGCGGGCACGGGATGCCTGAGCTTCCCTCCTGCCAGCCTTGGCATGGGTAAACTGAGGCAGGAAGCTGGGCATGGGCGTGGGGCTGCCCTGTGGGACGGAGGCAGCTCTCGCTCCCGGTCGTGTGCGCCGTTCCAAAGCTCTGAGCTGATGGTTCAGCTGGGCCCTGCGTGTTTGATGTCGGCGGTGAAAGCCAGGGGAGGAAAGGTCACCGACACCAGCCACCTCCTGCAATAATCTTATATCAGCCTCCCTGCTTTGGGCAACCTCGTGGATCTAATTTATTGCACGTTGATGCAGGGTAGAGTTGAAGAGAGTCGCAGTTAAACCGTACAAAGGGATGCCGGGTCACTTTAATCGCTCACACTTGCTTGACCTATTTTTTTTTTAATCCCTTCCTGGAAACCTTATTTCATGTTTGAATTCCCTCAACTATTTTAGGAATGTCGTCCTACCAAGATCAAATTACCTTCAATGAAACCAGTGCAAGGCGGCCTCGCGAGGCAGGCGACTTCTGGACGAGGAGGCTCCCTCATTAATGTGGGCTCAGCTCGGGGCGGGGGCTGTGGTCCTGCCGAGGAAAACGTGTGAAAGCCGGGGATTAGCGCTGCACAATGCCGGGGAGCAGGGGGTGGCTGTGCCTGGCTTGGCACGGAGAGCTGGGGGCAGCGGGACCCCCTGGCAGCCCTGCGGACCCCGCTGCACCCCGGCACTGCCAGGGGAAGGTGGGTGCCAGGGGTGCAGCCCTGCTCTCAGCCGTGTCCCCCCGGGTTTTAGTGGTGGTTTAGGTGCCAGCTGGGTGCCATAAATCTGTCCTGGTGGGAGAGCAGTGCTGCGTCCCTCAAAGGCGGATCCTGAGTGCTCAGAGTGCTGCAGCGTCCAGGGCTCCCAGTAAAGCTGTCAGGTGAGACCACCTGGGCAGGAGTGCTGCCGTGCCGGGATTGGGATCACCCCCTGGCTCTCCCGGTTCCTCTGCACTTGCCCTCGGAGCCAGGAGGGGAATTTCCTGTTGCAGAGAGGTACGTGCTGCACAGGTTCCCGAGCAGGGCTTACTTGTGCCTCCCTGATTGCTTTTGCTTTTGAAAAGGGCTTAAACCCGGCCATTTTAATACTCGGTAGAACAAGTATTAAAGGAGATCCTCAGGTGCTTATTTGTTTCCATGAAAAAGGATTTGCTTGGAGCAATTTTCCCAGGCTGTGGGCCCAGGAGGGGTGCACAGCATCCCCTGAGGCAGAGAGGAAGGTGGCTAGGGGATTTAGGAGAGACTGGTAGGGGCCCCTCCTGCACATGCTTGGCATGTTTTGTGGTAGAGAATAGCATAATTTCTGTTCCTGATCATCCATTTTCATCCCAGTTTCAGTCCTGTTACAGTCACACCTGCAGCTGCTGGGCAGTCACGTTCCCAGGCTTCTCGTTCCCACACTGAGCAGTCCCCTTGCAGGGGCCTGGCTGCAGCAGAACTCAGCACATCTGCTCTGGACAGAGCCACTCCTTCTAGTTTAACATCCTTGAGCTCTGAGACTTCTTCCAAGAGTCTTCCCTGCAGGAACTGGGGGAGCTGTCAGCCCTTTTCTCCAAATAATCCTGTGCATGGAAATGCTTCTGCACGTCTGTTCTGCATCCCCAGCTGAGGCACCACAGGCCTGGGCTTGCAGCCACCGCGGGATGAGTGCCCCGAGGGCTGGGGAGTGCGGGGCTGGGGGACCCTCCCTCGGTGGTGTCACCCTCTGCTGTCCTGGCCGCAGAGGGGGTCCCAGCTCCGGCGTGTTTGCAGGGGGATCCATGAGCGCAGCGTGGCAGAGCAGGGGAGAAGGAGCTGGGCAGTGTTTGAGCAATCCCATCTGCTGTCTGAGCCGCAGCAGACGCTGGGGAAGGGAATATTCTGGTCTGCACTCGGTGCCAAGGCTGTTCCCTGAGCAGGGAGGGCTGTGAGCCATCAGCCCCAGCGCTTCTCCAGCTGCTGGCTGCTCCGGTGGGGCTGTGCTGCGCGCCCAGCCGAGCAACTGCTGCTTCCAGCACCACGTTCCCGGTCAGACCCACCCCCGGGATTATCCGGCTGCTCTTCCCGGGCAGCTGAGGCCAGCAGCCTCTCCAGAGCTTCCCCTCGGGCCATCCCTCCATGGCAGAGCCATTTTTGGGAGGTACCGAGCGCCTGCTGCCGGGCTTGGTGAGAGCAGCTGTGCCCAGGCAGGATGCCAGGGGCACAGGAGGATGTTCCTGCCAGGCTGTGAGCATTATCCCTCCCCAGGAGCCTGACTGAGGCCTTCTCCTGGCTCTGCTCATGTCCTTGGCTCTGGCAAGGGTGGCTCTGAATTGTGCACGTCACGGGCAGCTTGGGTGGCAGAAGAGCAGGGTGAACCCCTGGGCTGGCAGGGGCGAGCTGCCCCCCAAGGCCAGCTTGTGTTTGGTTGGATTTTCTGGGTTTGAGTGGTGAGCCAAGGGCAGGGGCTGCAGCCAAAGGTGTGCCAGTGCCTGAGCGCAGTGTGCAGTGAGACTGCAGTCGTGGGGGTGTGTGGAACAGTGTCCTGTGCTGTCCTGGCAGTGCAGTGACACCAAAACACAGCATTTTCAGTGCCAGCCCCGTCCCAGCGTGTGGGGCACTTGGATAAAGACTGGTGTGGTTGTGGCATTGTGGCAGCCCTTCCTACCCCAGAGCTGGCTCTGTGCCTGGCCCCAGCCTGGCACAGGATGTCACCTGTCACTTTCTCTGTGCCAGGACAGCCACCACTGCTGGGTGCTGAGGTGGCTCAGCTGGGGTGAGCCAGGACCGGGCACTGCCAGGACAGGGGGATTTATCCTGTGCTGCCAGGGCTGGTGGGGGCACAAGGGCAGTGCCAGCCACACCAGTGTCCCTGCTCTCTGTGACCTGTGGGACGGGGACACACAGACCAGGAGCTTGCAAAGCCTTTAAGCTCCTCCTGTGATGGGCGCAGCAGAAGGGTGAAGGATTATGCCTGTGCCTGGGTTTGGAGGATGAATAACAGCATTCTGGGTCCTTCTGCTGATCACAGGGCAGGAGCTGCTGTCAGGCAGGAGAAAAGCTGGTCAGGCAGCAGCCAAGGAGTCATCCCAGCCCGGTTCTGGACGTGGGGCAGGGGGGCAGAGTGCCCAGCCCGTGCCCCGAGCGCGCCTGTGCCCGCGCGTGGGCTGAGGGCACGCACCGATTCTTTCCTTTTTGGGAAATCCAAAGCATTTTGCTTTTCCTGGCATCTTCCCAGCCCCTCACTGACATCACAGAAATGAGGGCCAGGAACATGTTGAGCCCCTTCCCCAGCTGCCACCGGGGTCCTGCTGCCCTCCCCAGTGCTCACCTGCGCTGCTGCGGACAGCAGGAACTGGGGAGGAGCTCAGGATGCAGCTACCTGTTGTTCTTTGAAATCAGCTCCTGCCAGCAGGGCTGCTTGCTTTTCCCTGGGTTTTAACTCATGCTGATGTAGTGTTTTGCGTTTCTTTGGATTAGCAGCAGGGCTTTGAAAAATGGGTTAAAAAGCCTTCAGGGCATGTGAAGTGCCCTGGTCTGTGTGGCCCCTGCCAGCCCCGAATTCCTGGGGTGTATCTCGGGGCAGGGAAGGTCCCAACACGTTCCCTTGGGACTGTTTGAAGCCAGATGTTCAGCGGAGTCTTTCTGCTGTAAAATATCTTGTCTCCATCCCTAGTTTCGTTCATCTTCTGCCCAGAAGATTTCCATGGCTCAGCACGTTGCTGAGCTCAGTGCCACTATCCAGCACTTCCAGGGAGCTGTCCCAGACTCTCTGCAGGGTTTAACACCTCCCCTGAGCTGGTGCTGGCAGCAGGAGCCCAGAGGGCTGGCAGGGGCATTGCCAGTGCCTGGCCCTCACGGTTACAGGGAAGCCTTTAAATCCACACTCAAAGGTCAAATGCTGGGAGACAAAGATTCCCCTGCCCAGGTACTTTGGTTACTTTATGGAGATCTGGAGAATTCTGATTTTGGGGGGTTATTGTGCTGTTTGAGGTTTGTGGGCTGGCACAGCATTGCCGAGCCAATGGTTCTCCACAGAAACTCATCTCCATGCATGGACTGTGTGTGTATCCAGCGTGAGCTCTGTTCCCGTGGGTGTCCAGGCTCGCTCCCCATCCTCTTGGAGTAGCCAAATCTTGTAAGGAGGTGTGTACCCTGTGGATGTGTTACAACTCAATTTAATACGTGACTAAACCAGCCATGCAATATTGCAATTAAAGTATAATTCCAGAGGTGTGAACAATGCTGGCTCTGCGCTGGAATGAGTCAGGGGAGCGGAGGAGGAAGCGAGCAGCAGTGTTTTATTAATTGACTCCAGCGGATTTATTTGTCCTCGGTGAATAGAGCCGGGCAGAGCTGTCGGAATTGTTCCTGCTCTGCTCGCCCTGCGCCGCTCCGTGCCTGGCTGCTGGCAAGGATCCTGGGGACTGACAGTTACTGGGATGGAGACACTTCCTGGCTGAGTGACCAGTTAAATGGATATTATTAGTGAGCGGAGCGGGCTGGGGGCTCCTGGTGCTGTTTGGAAGTGGCCCCTTGTGCCCGGCAGGGATTCTGCTGCTGCTTTTCCCTGGGTCCTGTCCTGGGAGCACATGCCACGGGAAGGTGGCACTGGATGGCCCTCGGCACTGTGCTCAGCCCAGGGACCAAGGTGCAGCGACTGGTGCATCCAAATGCTAATGCTTCCAGGATTACAGAAAAGCCAGGGAAGGAGAGCAGAGCTGCCTGGAGCAGGAATCTTCCCTGTGATTCCTCTGCGCTGTCCCTGGGGATGAAGGTGGGGGTAAATTAGCAGTGGGGCAAAAAGCGAGCTTCTCCCCGAGCTCTCGCTGAGTTCCCCAAGTATTGCAAGTGTGTTTTGTTCTCAGCAGCCTCTGGAAGCCCCTTGGAGCAGCTCGGGGCTGTGGCTGGCACAGGGGCTGAGCACTGGGGACGTGGCTGTCACACACGGTCTTGCTGGGCAGGGGAGAGCCCAGGTGACCTTCAGAGGTGACTGCTCCTCTTAATGGCTTGGAATCTGATTATACCATTTTGCTAAGAAATGTGCTTGGCACGTTCTTCTGCATTAAATACCATTTAGGGACAGTTATCCTGAACTCTCTGCCTGCCGCTTAGGAAAAAGCCTTTGAAAATGATATTATGGATCAAAAGTGTTCCTGGGGTAATTCTGTTTCAAACAGTGGAGTTAATCCAGAACTGAATTTGGCCCTGCATTTTCAAACGAGAAGCAGTAGCTGTATAATCTGTTTATGGTTTTAAAGTGAATGTTAATCTTGGATTTGGTAGCTTTTGCAAAAGGTCGATTTGCCGTGCTGCAGAGCATTTTAGCCCCCTGCTCTGACACTCTGTGAGCCTTCTCCATGTTTTATTTTAGAGTGATTTCACTGTGTTTATAAATACATGTCAAACCTGGAAACGTTAAATCTGGGCAGCCCTCAGCAGTGGAAGTAATGCCATTTTTCTTGCCTTGCATTTTGCTGGTCCAGCTCCTGGCATGGCACATCCGGGCTCCGCTGTGCCAGGCCCGGTGCGGGGATGGCTCAGTCCCACGAGGATGCAGTGGGATGGGTGGAACAGAACCAAATGTCCCCTGCGGAGACAGGGGAGCCTCTGGGTGCTGTCCCCTGGGTGACCGTGTCCCCTGGGTGACTCGGTGCCGTGTCCCCTCGGCAGGTGCGAGGATGCAGCCGTGCGCCGGGGGCTGACGCGGAGCCGCCGGCCGCGGGGAGCGGGACCCCCGCCGCCCACCCATGGTCCCGGCTGGCAGCCGGGGCAGCCCCCCGTGAGGAGGGGCACGGGCACAGCCGGGACCGCGGGCACCGAGCCCCCGCAGCCGCCCCGCCATGACGAGCCTCTTCCGCCGGAGCAGCAGCAACGGCGGCTCCCGCGGCGGCTCCTCCGCCCAGGAGCTCAACAACAGCCGCCCCGCCAGGCAGGTGCGGCGCCTGGAGTTCAACCAGGCCATGGAGGACTTCAAGACCATGTTCCCCAACATGGACTACGACATCATCGAGTGTGTCTTGAGAGCCAACAACGGCGCCGTGGACGCCACCATCGACCAGCTCCTGCAGATGAACCTGGACGGCAGCGGCGGTGACGACAGCTCGGACTCGGAGGACAGCATCCCCCCCGAGGTAACTGCGTGGGGCTCCCCTCTGTGGGCTCTGCTTCCGCAGCTGGGTCGCCAGCAGTGGGCACATCATCCTGCCTCCTCCTGCCCGGGCACGGTGCTGCTCAGCTGCTGCAGGCTGGCAGAGGCCCGAGTGCCCCGATCAGCTGGGCTGAGCACCAAAGGTTGTCTTGGGCAGTGCTTCAGGCTCGAGCCAAGTGTTCTTCCCCCTCCCACTCGCCCCAAAACCCAACAGAGACCTTTCTCCTGCTGTCAGAGAGACTTCCTGGGGCTGTGTGCTCCAAGGATAGCCTCAGCCACCCTCTTCCCTTGGAAGCAGATCCTCCAAACTCCACCAAAACCCCCCTGGGTGCAGGAGGCCCAGTGCCAGCAGTTGCCCCATCCTCTACAGCAGCATTCAGCCTGTGCCATCCCTGTTTTGCTGCTGCACGTGGGGCTCTGGCTCGCTGGGGAGCATTTCCTTGTCCTGCCCTCACCCCGTCCTCTCACCCCGCAGATCTTGGAGCGGACCCTGGAGCCGGACAGCTCGGACGAGGAGCCCCCTCCTGTGTACTCCCCTCCTGCCTACGAGAGCCAGCCCTTGGGCAGCCGCTACCCCCGCGCCCCACCCACGCCCCCGCCCAGGTGAGCCCCAGCCCCTGCAGCTCCTGCCCCCGGGGCACCTGTGCCGTGCCAGCACACGGGTCAGGCAGCCTCCGCTGGCCCTGGCACGGCCGTCTGGCCCTGCTCCTTGTAGGGTCCAGTGAGACAAAGCCAAGGGAGATGAATGAAGCTCACAGCTGGCTCAAAAATCCCTGCGAGGGTCTGAAACACCAACAGCTGAGGGGCCGGAAAGCCGCTCCGGCGGCGTGTGGAATGGCAAAAATCAGCTCCGGGGGCGGGGAGCGCTCGCCGCTGCTGGAAAACACCAGGTGCTGGGCTGGCCCCACCCCAGCTCCTCACCCCACAGCACACAGCACACACCACACACCTCGGCTGGCTCATTGGCCCCGGGCAGCACCGCTCTGGCTGTGGCTGTGGGGCTGCGGGACAGCAAGAGTGAGCCCTGGGCACCCCTGTGCCAGCCCCTGCCCTCTGTGCAGGCTGGGTGTGACACTGGATGAGAGACGTTTGTCAGCTTCGTGGACACATCCCTGCAGTGCTGGGGCTCCACCGGGCTGGGTTTTGGGAGTCTGAGTGAAACAGGGAGGAGAAGGAAAACCCAGCGTGCAGAGTTGCAGGGTAGGGCTTGAAATACAGCTCCCAGATATTCCAAACCCTCTAGGAAAGCTTTCACTCTCCAGAGCCGATGCTAACATTGGAGGTTCGGGGATGTGCTGGGGTTTCGTGGTTTCCAGGATTGCTGGTGGAGCTGGGCAGGCCGTGCTGTGCCAGGCCGTGCTGTGCCAGGCCCCGTGCCACGCTGGCAGGGCAGGTGTTGGTGGGTTTCTCCTCACCAGAGGTGCTGCTGTGCTTGCCCCGCAGGACGGACGTGCCCGGCCCCGGCAGCACGGCGCTCTACAGGAACTGGAACCCACCGCTGCTGGGCAACCTCCCCGAGGACTTCCTGCGCATCCTGCCCCAGCAGACAGCTGGCACACAGGTGAGCCTGGCCACCCCTTCCAGCCTGCTCCGTGGGGTGGCATGGACACTGTCCCAGTCCTCAGCCACCCTGAGCTTGCAGCATCAGCGCGCTGGAAGCATCTGGGTACCAGGTGTGCACTAACCCAAAAGTTTTAGGGTGTGTCCTGATCAAGAGAGTGAAGTGGGCAAGGGGTTAAAGAGCTCTCAGCAAAGCTTTGATATTTCCTCTGCATTATCCCAGTGATTAGTGCCACAAATGCCACTTGCCATAAGCACCTCATATTTTCAATGATTTGAAAATCTTGCCTGCTCTGGTGAGGAGCAGCAGGACCAGTAACGCTCCTAAGGAGAGCAGCCCTGCCAGGGCACTTGAGGGCTGCTGCCGTGGAATTTGGGTGGGAAACCTAGTGCAAGCCAGAGGATTTGCCCCTGGGAAATCAGAGTCCACATGTGCTCCATGGTTGTTTTAAGCCACAAGGTTTGGGTGCCAGCAGCAGGGCAGCATCCCATGGGGAACAAGCAGCCCCAACACATACTGGGCATGCTGCTCAGCTCCGGGCACAATTTGGGGCATCCCTCGGCCCTTTGCTAACACGGGAACCCCTAAATGGATCCAGCACCCTCCTGGCATGGAGAGGGCTGGGGGGGCTGCAGGCACCCTGCTCCTCGCTCTCGTTTGGTCTCCAAAGGCAGCCTGCCACGTTTTCATGAATGATTGCCCTGCAAGTTGAGCCTCACGGCCTCTATTACCTTTCTGGGAATAGGAGCGTGCCAATTCATTTGGGCTCAGGGGGAGGAGAGGAGCAGCTGCCCTTTTCTTTCCCCAGTAATTGTGTGCTTTTGCTTTTTATGGCTCTCTGGGAGCAGCTACAAATCAGATAAATTTTGTAGGCAGGGATGAGGCTGTGCTGCAGCGTGCTGCTCCCCAGGTGTGAGGCGTGACGCGCCTCCTGCAGGGGTGTTTGTCAGCAGGACACTGCAGCCTCTGCTCCTTGGAGATGGGAGATAAAGCAGTAATGCTGCTCAGACCCCTCTCGTGCCTCCACACCTCTTGTACCTCTGCTCTGGCTCAACCCCATGGCTTAAAGTTAAAAATCCCTGCCAGCCTGTGCTCTGCTAAAGGAGCTCCAAAAGGTTCCCACGTGGGATATCTGTCCCCTCTGCCCCGTCCCCCTTCCCAAGGGGCAGAGGCAGTGATGCCCTGTCCCCCTTTGTCCCTTTTGCCCTGGGCTGTTGGGCAGAGGAGGGAGGGACCCCTCTGGGAGCAGCAGTCGGTGCCCATCGGGGCTGGGGGAGCTGCGGTGTAACAGAGGGGCAAAAGGCTGAGCTCAGCCCGGGGTGCTGCTGCAGGGACCCCCTGAGAGCACCCCCCAAGGTGTGCCCCGTGTCCTCCGCAGGGCTCCCGCGGCTGCCGGCAGCCCGTGCCGCGGGGCCAGGGCTCCCTGGAGCAGGAGCGGCGCTGGAAGCAGTACCTGGAGGACGAGCGGATCGCGCTCTTCCTGCAGAACGAGGAGTTCATGAAGGAGCTCCAGAGGAACCGGGATTTCCTTCTCGCCCTGGAGAGAGGTGAAAGGGCCTTCAGAAACTTGTGCTTTTTGCGGGTGTGTCCTGCTGTGACTCTGGCTGCTGGCAGCAGTGCCCTGCCCGTGGGATCGGGGCTCGTGCCAAAGCAGAGCCGGTGCGAGATGCGGCCAGGATGGGGGCTGGTGGTCTGAGCTGCCCGCCCTGGACTCCTGCTCTCCTCCCCCTGCCCATCCCTCTGCATCACCTCTGGCAGAGCCCAGCAGAATCCATAGCCAGGAGCTTTGGAAATGGCCTCTGAGCCCTCGCCAGCCCTGTCAATGGTGCTTTGCAGGGTCCTGCAGCACCGTCACTGCAGGTGGCAGGAAAACCACGGGTGTGCTCGTTGTGTGCTCGTGGTGGGTGGGCAGTTCCTCTGCTGCTGCGGGCTCCCACCCAAGTGCTTGTGGTCGCTGTGCTGAAGCAAAGCCCCAGCTCGCTGCCTTGCCAGCAGCCTGTCCCTCAGCAGCCACGGGGCTGTGAGGGGAGAGGAGCAGAGCCATGTGCTCTGCCTCCAGGGTCTGATCGAGCGGGCGCTGCGCTTTTTGTGTTTCAGATCGATTGAAATATGAGTCAAAAAAATCCAAGTCGACTGGTGTTGCTGTCAGCAGCGACTTTGGTTTCTCCTCCGTATTATCAGGTAACTTCCAAGACGTATGTGAGCATTGTCTCTCCACAGCAGGATCCCCCACAGCCCCTGCATTCCCATCCCTCTGCCCAGCTGCCTCCAGAGTGGCTGTGGAGGGAGGAAGCTGGCTGATCCCTCCCTGCTGCCCTCCCAGCACGGGAGAGGAGCTGGTGGGCCTTGGGGATGGGTGCTCCTGCCCTCCCCGTGTGGAGGTGCTCCTGCCTCCTGCCTCCATCCATCCCTGCCCTCCCTGCCTGGGCTGGAGCAGAGGATTGTGCCTGGAGGCATAATGACTGTTCCTGGGTAATCCTGATTAACCTCGGAGCGCAGCAGCTGCCCAGAGTCAGAATTAGAGCTGGTGTCTGTCGATGGCGGGGTTGGGCAAGCCTGGGCAGGGCTCCAGCTGGGCTCACGGACCTGGGGAACAGAGACATGGCTCTGGGGTCTCTGGTTCCCTGACCCAGCTGGGCTTGCTCCTGATCCACCGGGTAGCATCATCCAATACCCAGAGCACAGTCAGAGCCCGGGGGAATTTGGAGCTGCTGAGCCTGGAGGGAGGTGCTGGTGCTGGGACTGAGCACCTGTAAGGGTGTGCTGCCAGCCCACAGCTCTGCCCTCCCGGTCCCAGGGGTTGTGTCCCCAGAGAGTCCCCATCCAGAGCCTGCCCTGCATGCCAGCACCCTCATCCCACCTGCTCTGGCCAGCTCTGCCCTTGGCTGGTGCTGGAATTGGGAGCGATTGGTGCCAGCCCCCTCTGCAGGCAGGCACTCCCGGTGAGCAGGTTTTGCCTTGCAGGTGAGGGAGCTCCCCCTGGAGCCAGCGAGGCCGGCGGGGCCGTGTCCGACGATGCCTTATTCCGGGACAAGCTCAAACACATGGGGAAATGTGAGTGGTGTGCAGGGCCCCTGCTGGCAGCCTGGCAGGCTGGAGGGCAGCTGGGAGTGGGGTGGGCAGGGGCAGGTGGCAGCGCTGCCTGGCACTCTCCCACACCCATCCTCTCTCTGAGAAGTCACAGCCTGCTCTTCCCACCACAAACTAGACCAAGGTCCTTGGGTGGCCCCAGCTGTGTTGCAGGCACTGGGGACGTTCGGAGGGGTGGGTAAGGAATGTCATGAAAATCCCAGAAAAAAGAGTAAAATACGAGCACCTCCCACCAGGAACCAAGGTGTCCCTGTCTCCCTCTCCAAGTTGGGCATCACCAGAGGGTGTTGGGTGCGGGTGGCTCTCTCTCACACCCCTGGCCCTGCCCCTCTCCTTTCCCTGACGCTGGGAAGGGTTTTTGTGTGAGACCCTCACCCAGCTGCTTCCTTCCAGCCACACGCAAGAAGCTGTTTGAACTCGCCAGAGCCTTCTCCGAGAAGACGAAGATGAGGAAATCAAAAAGAAAACACTTGTTGAAGCACCAGGTGTATCCTGAAAGGGGCTGTGGGGCAGGGGGGCCTCACTCGGGTGCTCCCCAGGGGCTCCTCTGTGGCTGGAGCGTGGGCTGGGAAGGGTGGCTGTGGTCCGTGGCCACATCCTGGCCCCACAAGTGGTTTTCCTTAGCGGAGGGCGCAGGATGGGGACAGCAGCTTCCACGGCAAATCTTCTCGATGACGTGGAAGGACACGCCTATGGTAAGGAGTGCTGTGCTGGCTGTGCTGGGCTTGGCACGGCTGGGTCCCACGGTGCCTGGCCCCACATCACCCCGGGGCTGGCTCAGGTGTGAACGCCTGGCAGAAATGCCCCCGTGGGCCAAAAGCCTCCATCCAGTGTTCCCAGGTGTGTTCCGGGAGAAACTCCCCGAGCCCCACTGGGAATTCTCCCTCTGAGCAAGGAAGCCCTGCCCTGGGGAAGCTGGGCTGCCTCCCCTGGGCTCCTGCCTGCAGCTGGGACCGTGGTGCAGCGGTGCCCTGGTGTGGAGGTGCCTGCAGCCCCCCTGCCTCTGCCTTTCAGATGAAGATTTCCAAGCACGGCGGCAGCAGCTCCGGGAGGAGGAGGAGACGCCGAAGGAAGGGCAGTAAACGGTGAGAGGCACCTGGGGATGGGTGACCACTTGGGTGTGAATGGCCCAGCCTGGCCGGAGGAGGGGACACGTGCTTTAGGCTGGGTCCAGAGTGTGTCCGGGTGGGGACGAGCCCCCTCAGTGGCCAGGGGTGGGTGCCACAGCCGAGACAGCCCCGGGTGTTGTCACTGTGTGGCTGAGCACGTGCTGTTCTCTTCCCCTCCCTGCAGGTCCCAGCTCTGGGGTTTCTTGCTGGCACAGGACGTGCACAAAGGTTCATCAGGAGATGGCTGGAAAAGGAAAAACCCACCCAACAAATCACCCAGATTTTGGCTGTTCCCCCTCTGCTGCTGTACTCCTCTGAAGTACAAGCATCGAAGTGAGGCACAATGTTTTCTTACCAATGGTTTGAAAACAAGTTTTCCTATCGAGAAAATCAGCCAAAAAGGAAAAACACAAAGGAAAAAAAGAAAAAGCAGGCAGCTGCTGCAAGCGGCTGTGGAGGAGCCAGCGAGCCCAGGATGGGGAGGGGCAGCCCCGCCTGCTCCCCCGGCCGGGCGGCACAGGAGGGATGAAATCAGTCCTACTAACGAGGATCCAATCCCACGTGGGGTCTGCTTGGCCGGAGCACTCCTGAACATATCTGTAGTGGTCTGATGTAACTTCACTCTGCGCACACCGGAACAAAAACCACGTGAGAAAGGGAAGCTAACAGCCGTTGTCTATTATTGCTAGGAGTAATGAGCAGAGATTCAGATCAGGTAATAGTCAAATAATATAAATTGTTTATAAAGGAAAGGCCTTCTTTTCCTAGGCGTTTCACTTTGAATTAAACCTTTGCCTTTGGCATTGCTACAACTGCCTTGAAGTCGGGAAGCTTTGTGCCGCCGCGGGGCAGCACCGAGGGCTGGATTTCACACCAGGTTGGCCCTCACTGGTGGAGCAGGACACGTCCCGCCGGGTGTGGGGTGCTGGGGGTGCTCCCAGAGCTCCAGGGATGCCCCCGCCGTAGGTGAGAGGCAAAGCCCAGGCCAGGGGCTGGCAGGGCTGGTGGAGGTGTTTCCAGCACAGAGTTTGTACCAGGGCTCGGGGGCACTGCTGGGTTTGGTGCGGGGCAGGAGCAGAGCCCCTTCCTCGTGCCCGCAGCGCCGGAATCCTGCAGCTCTCGGAGATGCTGTCAGGCTAAAAATAATTACATAAACAAATTCCTTCGCTGTGTAAGTAATGAGTGACGAGCGTAAAGTCAGAATTCGCTCCCGCCAGCACATTTTCTTCTCCTTTATCGGCACAACGCTCCCTGCCAAATGCAGGAGGTGGCTCTAGACGTGCCTGTTTCACTCTCTGGCTCCTGCCAACCAGCACAAATGTTGCAGGATTGGAGCTGTGAAGGCGGCAGACGCAGAAGCCCCAGCCATCAAACACTCACGCAACTGTTTTCCCTGCCTCTCCGCAGGGTTTGGTAACAAAAGTCCCCCTTGCAGGCGCTGGCTCCCGGCAGGCTCCTCTTCAATCCCCACGGAGCCCGCGTGCCTTTGAAGTGGACGCCAAGATTTCCTCCCCCGGCGGCGCTGCAGCTGCTGCACCTGTTGAGCGCTGCTGTCGTCCCCTCCAGCCCTGCTGGGGATCGGGGCCATCCCGTGAGCTTCACTTTCTCCTGGTTCCTGGCCAGGGGCAGGGCTGTCTCCAGGTGTCTGGGGCTGTCTCCAGGTGTCTGGGGCTGCAGGGCCTGTGTGGTGTCTCCGTAGCACAAATCTCTCCCGCAGCACCGGTGCTCAGACGAGTTCTGGGGTGCCGAGGGCCAGGGCAGGTGCCGTGGGCTGGGAGCGCCCTGGGATGCCAGCAAGCTTTGGCTTCCTAAAAATCAAAGCAGCGGAATTCCCACCCCACCCAGCCCATACCGGTTTTGGTGTCCTCTCCTTTGCTTTTGAAGGATGCAAGAGCAATCCTGAGTCGTGGCAGCACGGTGACAGGTTAGGCCACCCCAAGCCACGCTGGCTGTCCCACCCCTGCTCCTGGTGGTGTGCCCGACTGTCAGGAGTGCTGCAAGGGCACAGGATGCCCCAGGCTGCCCTGCCCTGCCCTGCCCTGCCCAGGGTAGGACGTGGGGCTGGAGGAGCACCTGGCTCAGGGCGCCAGGGGCTAAGGGGGAATCAAGGAACGGAAAATCCTTTAGTCCCTGGGTGGGACTCCCATCCTGAGAGAGCTGAGGAGAAGGAGGGCTCCTTCCCTGGCCCGGGGGGCCCCGGGAGGCTGCCGTTACTCCTCCCCAGTCCAAAGCAGCTCTGCATATTTGGAAGAAAATCAAACTTGGAAGCGGCTCAGCCTGTCACCATTCCAGCGCCTCTCAGCGACGTTTCCATGGGCGCAGGAAGCACCAGCGCCGGGAGGGGAATTCTGCTCTGGGACCGGGAGCTGCTGGCCCGAGGGCTGGGCTGGGCCGGGCTGGGCTGGGTCCTGCCACGGGAGATGGGTTCAGCTGTCCTGGGGAGGCTGGCACAGAGCCACACGCCAGTCCTGTGCGCTGCCAGCTCTGGCAGCAGCTGGGCAAAGAGGGGACACTGTCCCTCCTCCCAGGCTGCTCCTTGAGTGACACCTGGGTCACCTCTGCCAGCCAGCCGAGGTGTGCTGGTGGAGCAGCCCCGGGCCAGCAGCTGCCTCTGCGCTCTGCCTGAGCTCGTCCCCTCTGCTCCCCCTGAGAGAGGGACAGCGAGGAAGGGCGGCTGGGGCTGGGAGCTGGGCAGGGGACAGCACAGGTGGGTGCCAGTGCCCAGCCCTGCTGGCTCTGACCCTGCACCAAAAGCTCCACGGCCACCCAGGCCTGGCACAGGGCTCTGGGCATGGCTTGGTCACCACCACCACCCAAAAAATTGCCCTTAAACATCCCAGGCCAGGCACAGCCTCTGGGGGATGTCGCTCTGGAGCCGTGTCAAAATATCCTGGAGGCACAAAGCATCATTTTAATGGAGGTGGAGAGGGGGTTTTTGTGTCCTGTAAAAAAACAAAAATCAGGTCTATGGAGTGGAAAGGCCACAAACCCGTCTCGGGAGCCAAAATGTGTTTCTTACATAAAATTGTACAATTCTCAGTGATGTTTGTATCATTTCTCTACAGAAAGGTTTCGAAAGAACAAAACAAACTGATCTGTGACGTTTGTGAGTGTGGCTATTTTAGAATTTATTTCCATAAGTGATTTTTTTTCTTAAAGATGTTTAATAGTAATTCCTATAATAAAGTCCTGTTGTACTCTTAACGCTGTGTATTTTTTAACACTGTATATTTTTCTGCTCTTTACAGGGGGAAGAAGAAAGAAAGGGGGCTGGGGAGGAAGGGGCAGCTCCAGCCCAGCTCCAGCTGTGCCCCTCAGATGCAAACGCCCCAAATCTGCCCTGGTTTGCTGCTCCTGAAGGGGCTGAGTTTGTGTCCGGTGGTTTCCTCAATAACCCAATGGCCCACCCCTGGGGAAGCAGCCCTGGGGGCAGTGGCAGGGCCGGGGGGCACACAGAGCATCCCCCTCCCTTGCAGGGACAGCACAGACCCCCCCGTCCTGTGCCAGCTTTCATTTCCCAGCAGGATCCGAGCTTTCCAGCCTCACGTGCGCCTCGGGAACCTTCCCTGTGAAAGAACAGCCTGGAAAGAGTCAGGCCATTCTTGCCTTAAATGTCAAAAGCAGGGAAAGGCTGGAGGCAGCCTGGTGGGGAGCGCGGAGGCCAGGGCCTGCCCCAGCAGCTCCCTGTGGAATCGCTCTCTTGGCAGGAGAGGGGTGGCACTGTGGGGGTGGCACTGTGGGGGTGGCACTGTGGGGTGGCACTGTGGGGGGTGACACTGTGGGGTGGCACTGTGGGGTGGCACTGTGAGGGTGGCACTGTGAGGGTGACACTGTGGGGTGGCACTGTGGGGTGGCACTGTGAGGGTGACACTGTGGGGTGGCACTGTGGGGTGGCACTGTGGGGTGGCACTGTGAGGGTGACACTGTGAGGGGTGGCACTGTGGGGTGACACTGTGAGGGTGACACTGTGGGGTGGCACTGTGGGGTGACACTGTGAGGGGGGCACTGTGAGGGTGGCACTGTGGGGTGGCACTGTGGGGGTGACACTGTGGCGGTGGCACTGTGAGGGGGGCACTGTGAGGGGGGCACTGTGAGGGTGCCACTGTGAGGGTGACACTGTGGGGTGGCACTGTGAGGGTGGCACTGTGAGGGGGGCACTGTGAGGGTGACACTGTGGGGTGGCACTGTGGGGTGGCACTGTGAGGGTGGCACTGTGGCGGTGGCACTGTGGCGGTGGCACTGTGAGGGGGGCACTGTGGGGTGGCACTGTGAGGGTGACACTGTGAGGGTGGCACTGTGAGGGTGACACTGGGCACAGCAGCGGGACATGCCTGTGGGCCCAGCCACTCTGACACCGCACCAGCAAACACCAGGAGACGAGGCTGCCCCGAGCCCCGGCACTGCTGGCGCTGCCCGGGCTGGTGCCGGGGCTGTCGGGACACAGCGGGGCCGCTCCCGTCTGTCGCGACAGCGCCACAGGGATGGGGGCCACCCGGCTCGGCCATCGGCTGGCGCTGCCTGGGCACCCTCTCCCGCCGCCGCTCGGCGCTCTGCCGCGTGCCCTGGCGGCCGCTCCGGTTCCGGTTCCGTTTCCGCTTCCGCTTCCGGGCAGCGGGGCCGCCATGGCCGCCACGGCCGGGAGCCGCACGCAGAAGATCGGCAGCGTGTTCAGCCGGTGCGCGGGCTCAGCCGGCTCCGGGGGGGGCTCGGCCGGTTCCCGGTTGTCCGTGAGCGCGGCCCGCCGAGCCCCGCCCTGAGCCGCGTGTCGCCCGCAGGGCGCGGAACCTGGTGCGCATCGGGCTGCTGGAGAAGCCGCTGTGGCTGGACGTGTACGCCGCCTTCCCGCCGCTGCGGGAGCCCGTGTACCGCGTGCCGCGGCCGCGCTACGGCGGCCGGGACCCCATCGGCGCCGTGCTCTACCGGGAGGACACCGTGCGGGCGTGGGTTCGCTCACCGGGGCTGGGGGACACCGGGGGTTCGGTACACCGGGGGTTCGGTACACCGGGGGTTCGGTCACCCGGGGCTTGGGGACACCGGGACTTGGGGACACCGGGGGTTCGGTACACCGGGGGTTCGGTACACCGGGGGTTGGGGTAAATCGGGGGTTTGGGTAAATGTTTATTTTTATTTAATAAATCGGGGTGTTTTTTGGAATAAATCGGGGTGGGTTCTTTTTAATTAACTGGGGTGGGGTTTTTTAATAAATCGGGGTGTCTTTTTTTTAATGAATCAAGGTGGTTTTTGGGATAAATTGAGGGGTTTTATTTAATGGGGTGTTTTTTGGGATAAATGGGGGTGGTCTTTAGGATAAATCAATGGGTTTTTTTAATAAATCGAGGTGGTTTTTGGGGTAAATGGGGGTGGGTTTTTTGGGATAAATCGGGGTGGTTTCTTTAATAAATCTGGGTGGTTTTTTGAATAAATCGGGGTGGGGATTTTTTTAATAAACCGAGGTGTTTTTTGGGATAAATCAGGATGATTTTTGGGATAAATGGGGATGGTTTTGGGAATAAATCAGGGTGTTTTTTTGGGGATAAATGGGGGTGGTTTTGGGATAAATCAGGGTGGTTTTTGGGATATAAATGGGGGTAGTTTTGGGATAAATCAGGGTGGGTTTGGGGATAAATCAGGGTGGTTTTTGGGATATAAATGGGGGTAGTTTTGGGGATAAATCAGGGTGGGTTTTGGGATAAATCAGGGTGGTTTTTGGGATATAAATGGGGGTAGTTTTGGGATAAATCAGGGTGGGTTTTGGGATGAATCAGGGTGGTTTTTGGGATATAAATGGGGGTAGTTTTGGGATAAATCAGGGTGGGTTTTGGGATGAATCAGGGTGGTTTTTGGGATATAAATGGGGGTAGTTTTGGGGATAAATCAGGGTGGTTTTGGGTATAAATCACAGTGTTTTTTGGGATAAATCAGGGTGGTTTTCCTGCCCTGCCCCATGTTCCTCACGGAGCTGGCGGCTCCCTGGGCCCTGCCCAGCACAGAGCTCCATGGCTGCTGTGATCAATGAATTTACCAGCGCAGTTTACAAAGAAGCTCTGTAGAATCCCAGCCAGGTTTGGGGTGCCAGGGGCCCTGAAGGCTGCCCAGTGCCAGCCCTGCTGTGGCAGGGACGCCTGGCAGTGTCCCCGGGGCTCCCCGCCCTGTCCTGGGCGCTGCCAGCCCCACAGAGGCTGCTGTGGAAGGAGGAGCAGTGCTGTGCACGCTCTTCCTGCCCTCCGTGTCCTGACCCTGCTGCTGCCCCTTTGCTCCTGGCTCAGTGCCAGATCTGAGCAGTTTCCTCTCCCGAGCAGGAGGTTTTACAGAGTTTATGGCAATGGCCCCAAGCCCTTCGACCTGACCCAGCTGAACTTCAAATCCACCTGCCAGAGGTAAGGTGATGGTCAAAGCAGGAATGTTCCTGGGGCTGCCCCCTGCTCCCCTGCAGCCAGGGAGCCAGAGCAGCTTCTGGGAGTGTGAAACAGCAGCTTTGCAACCCAGGTTTGTGGAGAAATACAATGAACTGAAGGAGGAGGGGAAGATTGAAGAGGAGAGATTGTTTGAAGAAACAGGAAAAGCCCTTTTAGCCAGTGGCATCCTCCTACAGAGAAGAGGAGTGGATAAAGTGAGTATGAGATGGGCACAGCGTTCCCTGGCTGCTGGGTTGAGGGAGCTCCCCTGCCAGGGGTGTGAGTGAAGCCCTCAGCACAGCAGGCACACCCGATGGGATCAAAGTGCCTCTGCTGGGCAGAGAACACTGTCCTCCAGACCATCAACGGGTCTGGCCAAGGCTGAGGCCCTCGGGGGTCAGAAAAGCTGTTTTTCTGGAGGTGGAACTGATAACCATTCCAGTAATCCACGGTGCATCTGTGTGAAGCATTTGGAACTCTGTTTGCTGTTGTGGCTTCAATTTGTCCGTGTTGTAGCTGGAGGTCAGCAGCCTCTCTGGGAATGTGCTGACAGCAATGTCAGCATGAACTCGGCTCTCAGAGGGCTGCTGCTCTCCTCAGCCTCCCTCCTGAAGCTTTTCCCACCCTGCTTCACGTGATCTCTGCTGTCCTTCCCTGCAGGGTGCTGCATCCAGGGATCCTGCCTGGCAGCCCCAGCTCCAGGCCGTGCTGGGCGAGCTGCAGAAGAGGAAGGACGGGGAGGAGCAGCCCCCAGAGCAGGCAGCGACACAGAAGGAGAATCCCTGTCCCTCCTGACAGCCCTGCTGGGCCCTGTCCCCTGCCAGGAGCCCCCTCCAGCCCTCTTTGGGGACAGTGCCCCGAGGAACGGGATCCTGGTGCCCTCCAGGCTTGTCCATGGCACACGTGTTCTGCTCTGTCCAGCTCCACGCTGATAAAATCACAGAAAATCTTATTTTGTTTTAATGTTCACGACTGTTTTCTGAAACTGAGTTGGAAAATACCGAGTGTGAAAGTGGAGAATTAAACCATTTCCCTTACAAGCTGGAAGTTCTGCCTGTTCAGGTGTCTGGTGAGCAGCAGTGCAGCTGTTTCCTGCTGGGGCAATGCAGATCCTGTTTGATGTGTTCCAGCAGCTGTCTGCAGTGTCATCTTTCTATAGCTGACTGAGGAAGGGTGCTATTTATAGAAGTGCCACGACGTGCTCTGCCCATCCCCTCATTTGCTCGGGTTCAGAGCGGGATGAGGGGTGGCAGTAGCAGAAAATGGGGAGTTGGCAGGTTTTGGTGGCTCCTGGTGAAATTGGCCACCTGGGAAGTGTGGAAACGGGAGGAAGGTGATGCTGCTTAGGAGCAGTCACTGGCAATCTGGCAGGGACAAAAACAACAACCAACCCTCCTGGGACTAGGAGGGAGCTCTTCCCGTGCCTGCACACCCAGTGCCTGCCTGATCTTTCATTAAACGTTTTGGCTCGGGCTCTGTGAAAAACCGTTTTGAGTCTTTTCTTTGAGATTTTTGGTGGTTTTGTTTCGTTTGTGATTCTTTACAACCCCGGACTGGCACCACCCTCACTCACAGGTGTGAGTGGCGTCCAGGCCCTCTCTGCCTGCCCGGGCTGGAGCTGCTGGGCTGCAGGAGGGCTCGCTGGCAGTGACAAGCAGGGTGCAAAACGGCCCTGGTTTGGTTTCTGTGCCCCGCTTCACTCCTGGCAGCAATGTGATTGCAGCAGAATTGATCAGTCACCCTCCCAAGGTCAAACTTCACTCCCAGTCTGCTCTCGTAGAAGAGTTAAACCCTCTCAGGGGGTTGTTACAAAGAGCAAAGGTCTGTTTTAGCACTGATCCATCTCCAGATCCAGCAAGAACATCTTTAGAGCCCTCGCACAGCCCTGGGGTGTGCTGCTGTGCAGAGAGGCAAGGAGAAACTTGGAATTGGTTTTATTTTGCGTTGAAAACAAACAAACAAACAAACCAACCTCCCTCCTCTCTTTGGGTTTGCCCTGGGGGCAGCTGTGACCTGGGGCGCTGACCTGAGACCCCTCAGGGGCTTTTCCTGCCCGCAACCACCTGGGACAGTGATGGGGGCCAGCTGCAGCTCACCTGGGACAGTGATGGGGGCCAGCTGCAGCTCACCTGGGACGGTGATGGGGACCAGCTGCAGCTCACCTGGGACAGTGATGGGGGCCAGCTGCAGCTCACCTGGGACAGTGATGGGGACCAGCTGCAGCTCACCTGGGACGGTGATGGGGGCCAGCTGCAGCTCACCTGGGACAGTGATGGGGACCAGCTGCAGCTCACCTGGGACGGTGATGGGGGCCAGCTGCAGCTCACCTGGGACAGTGATGGGGGCCAGCTGCAGCTCACCTGGGACAGTGACGGGGACCAGCTGCAGCTCACCTGGGACGGTGATGGGGACCAGCTGCAGCTCACCTGGGACAGTGATGGGGGCCAGCTGTAGCTCGTTAATTACCGTGGCCACAGCGACGGCCGCAGCTGAGGGGGTTTGGGGCGAGTGTCTCCTGCCCGGGGAGCCAAGCCCCGGCTGAGGGGGTTTGGGGTGAGTGCCTCGTGTCCGGGGAGCCAAGCCCCGGCCGGGGAAGGGCAGGGGCCGTGGCTGTGAGGAGCTGCGGGTGAGCTCCGTGCCCGGCCCCGCTCCTGCCCCGGCGGCTCCTGCTGCCCTGCCGAGTTCGCCTCGGACTCCTGGAACAGGTACGCGGCCAAGCGAGCGGGAGAGGCTGGAAATCTGTGCGGGACCCCGTGCTTCGGTGGAGGGGAGGGCGAGCAGGGGTCGTGCCGGGGTGTGAATGTGGGAATGCTCTGCTGGAGCTGCCCGGGCAGAGCCGGCCCCGGGCAGGCTGTGGGTGATGGAGGAGGGGTTGGAAGGCTCGGCGCCGTGGGTTTGCTGTGTCTGGTGGGTGTCGGGGATCCCGCGGGGTCAGGGATGCGAGCCGGAGCCTTTGGTGCAGTTCAGACAGAGCCAGTTAAAGCAGCGGGTCTGCGCGGCGCTCGGGGGCCGCGTTCGAGGGCGATGCTGACGGTCGGGACCTGCTGGGACTGCGGGAATTTAATTAAGACCTTGTGGGCAGCAGCCGGGGGCCGATTTGTCACTGTCGGGGCCTTCTCCCGGCAGCAGGAGCGGTCGGGCAGCCCCCGGTCCCCCGGCGCTCCCCGCTAGGTGGGAGCCGCGCTCCGCGCTCCCGGCACCGAGCGGCGGCCGCGGCTCCTGCCGGGCCCCGCAGCCTCTCCGGGCTCCCGCAGGCGAGCTGCGAGTCCGGCTTCGGCCAGGAAAAGTCTGCAGAGGCATCGCGGCTTGCCCTGGGAGGCAGCGGGGGATGCTCCGGGGCAGCTGCCGCGGGTGATGGAGAGCGCCGGGGAGCGGGGATCCCTGTCCTGCAGGGCAGAGGCTGCTCCGGGGGCTCCAGGGCTGTGTCCCCGTGCCCGGGACAGCTCCTGCGGTCCGGTGATGTCCCCGCAGCGCCATCGGGACGCTCGGTCCTGCCCGCAGAGCGGCGGTCGCCGCCCGGGCAGCCCGGTGACCTTTCCCGAGCCGATTCCCGACCTTCCTCCCGAGGGCTCGGCGCAGCTCCTGCCGCTGGCTGCCGGGATATTTGCAGCGACTTTAAATGCCGAGGTGTCGCTTACACCGAGCCCTGGCTCCTGAGGCTCCAAAGACAGCGGGCAGGGAACGCCTTGCACAGCCAGGCTGCAGGTTCTGCAGGGCCAGGTCCCAAAAATGTGGGCTGGGTTTTGGGGTGCAGAGCTGCCTGCCCTCTGGCAGAGTGCAGGGGTGACTGGAGGAATGTCCCAGGGGTACTGCAGCGTTCCTTGCACCGATGTTTCCCCAGACAGTGCAGAGGTGTCCTGCTGGAACAAACACCTGCAGTCCCTCTGGTCAGGGCTGCAGAGCTGGGCTCTGAGCTTGGGCTCTGTTTGAACCCACGGGCAGCTGCCCCCAGAGCCCTGCTCAGCCCCCTCACGTGTTCCTGGGCCGTGGATTATCCCCTGGTATGTGTTGAGGGCAGGGGAACTAAGGATTTAATAGGATCAGGCCTAATGTCTGGAGCAGCCAAAATAATTCATCAGCTTTGCTGGAAAAACAGGTGATCTGACCTTGCCAACGCCGAGCTTCACCGAGGCAGATAATAAATAAAGGGTTTAGTGGTTAAAGAACATGGCCCCAAGTAAGATATAAAATTGTTGGCATTGCCACTCTGTGGAATCCTCTGGGATGTGCCTCTGCCCAGCCCTGCTGAGCACACACATTTGGTCCTCAAACCTGCCCCGTTTGGAGCTTTGGAATATTCCAGAAGTCTGTGTCTGTCAGGAAAATGGCTGTGGAACCAGAGCAGGGCGCTGGCTCTGATGTGCCGGGTCTCACCCTGGAGAGGGGGTGGCACAGAAGTGGCTCCTGCTTTGCAGGACCCGGGCAGTGTCAGTTCTGCCTCCTGCCTGGTCCTGGCTCTGAACTGGGGCTTTTCAACCAGTTGGGTTTGGTGCTTTTTGCAGAGTTTTGCTTCTGCAGCACCAGCAATGTCCATGGCACAGAAATTCCTGGCCGGAGAGTTCTGGGCTGTGTCAGGTGCAGCACTCAGCTCCTCTGGGCAGAGCAGAGCAGCAGGAGGGTCAGAGCAAACTGAGCAAACCAGTGGGAGCAGCGGGCTGAGCTCAGCAGCGACAGAGCTGCTGCTGTCTCACCAGTAAATGTTGTCCTGGCAGGGCCTGACCCCCTCGTGGGTCAGCTGTGACCCAGGGATGGCAGCCACGGCCCCTTTGGCACCCCCTGTGTGCGTCCCACCGCCCGGCCTGGCTGCCAGGGGCTGCTGTGCAGGGGCAGAAAGGGAAATGCTGCCCCAAGAAACCCCTGCGGCCCCATCCCGATGAGCTCTGGCCTCAGTGTCTGCAGTGGGGCTGCTCCCCCGGGGCCAGGGTCTCTCCCCGGGGCCGGGGTCTCTCCCTGAAGCCAGGGTCACTCCCAGGGTCACTCCCAGGGTCTCTCCCTGAAGCCAGGGTCACTCCCAGGGTCTCTCCCCCAGCCCGAGGTTTGAAATCCCCCAGCCCCAGCAGTGGTTTGGGCTGTCCCCGCTGCCGGGGGGTCCCGCAGGAGCCGGTGGCTCAGCTGCCCTTGGCTCTGCGTGTCCCTGTGCTGCTGCTGCTGCCTCTCTGCATACTGCAAGCTCATTCTGATGTGCGCTAATGCTATTATCCTCCAGAAATTGAAATCAAGTCTGAACCTATAATGTTTCACTGGGAGGGAATTGGGGTTATATATTCCTGTGTACAGCAGCATTCTATTTCAGTCATAGCATTTAATTATGATTGGTGTGTTAGTGCCCACCAGAGCATAACAAATTGTCATTATGTTATTCTGCTGAGTCTAATTTAATTGGCAAGTTGTCACAAAAGCAATTATCCATCATTTATTTTGTTGCCATAACCACATCTTGGAGAGCACCTGCTGTCTGAAGTGGAAAGGCTCTGCAGTCTCTTGGTCCTGGATTTCTTCCACTTGCCTGACACAAAGACACCATTTCCTGCTCTGATTTGAAAACACGTTCCTCGTTTCCCAGCGTGGGCTGGGAATGCCCAGGGAACGCTCTGAGCAGGCGGAGCCCTGTGGGACATCCCGGGGCTGCTGTGACCCACGGGGACCTTGGGCCAGCCCAGGGCAGTGTCAGGGGTGGTGCTCAGGTGTGGGAGCCTCTCCTCACTTGTGCAGAGCTGGGATGAACGACGGAGAGAAAGGAAAGCTCTGAACGAGGCATTCCCTGCCTCGGGTAAATGCAGCTCTTGGCTTCTTGCAAATAATTTTGGGGAAAAACAGGGAGGGGAAAAGGCCCCCGAGCTGCTGGTGGTTTATTTTGGTGTCCAAGCACACAGAGGTGTGTGGAGGAGCAGAAGGGCTGCAGGGCTCGTTCTGGAGCTGCTCAGCTGAGGAACAACTGCCCAGGTTTGGTGCTGGTGCTCAGGGCAGCCCCGCTGGCTGGGGCAGCACGGGGCACCCTGGGGCACCTCGGCTCCCCTGGCTGCCCCTGCCCGGCTCCCAGGGCCGCTGGATGCCATCCCAGAGCTGCCAACCTGGGCTGCTCTCCACGGAGCAGGTTCCAGATAAGGCATCTGGGCTCCCGGGGAGATTAGGAGCTGGCAGGGAAGATTAGAGGCTCGTTTTAATCCAGCAGGCAAAGCAATCTCAGACTTCCCCTGACCAACCCCAAAGTGCTGATTTTCTCCTTCCTGAGATGGCACGTGGCTGTGACCCGTTGGCTTTTGAGATTCGGGAGATTGCATCCCAAAATCCTGCAAGGCTGATGCAGACTCATGAACTCGAAGCCTGTGACTCACTGTGATAAATGGGTAAATAAATGAAAATCTGCTCTGATGTCTGTATTTCTGTGAGTTACTCCCCTCTCCGCCCTGTCTGTAATCTCTTCCCCTCTGGTAGTTCTGATTAGCTGCTAATGAGGAAAGATGATTTTGTAGTTAAAGCACGGAGAGAGGGTTTTGTTCCTAGTTCTGCTTTTTTGAAATTTTCCCTTCCATGCCTTGACTTTCCCAATCTGTGGGCCCGGATGCTGTTGTGTGAAGTTAAATTAATCCATATTTGCAAACCAATTTGTTTCAAAGGGAGGGACACGGCGACTTGGAAAGGAGGGATCATAAATTTTCCCTCCCGGTGTTCCTGCTGAAGATGAGCACTGTCCTTGTCTCATTTCCCAGCAGTGACAACCTGGAGCTGGCCAAGCTCCGTGCTCACAGTCCCCAGGAGCCCGGGGGCTCTGCAGGTGTCCCTGCTGTGCCTCTGGTCACTCCCAGTGCTGGAGCTTGTCCCTTTTCCCTGGGCTGGCTGTCGTTGAAGCCCGTGGTGGCTCCCAGCAGAGCTGGGAGCTGCTGGGGCAGGTGGAGGGTGCTGGGGCAGGGTTAAACCTGCAGCCATGCCAGCAGACATTTGTGTGTCTGATTTACGGGTGAAATTCCCCGCCATGGAGGAGGCATCGTGAAGGGGCTGAGTGTGATAAATAACTCATTGTAATGTATTATTTAGCAAATTATAATGAAAAGCAGAAAATACACAGAGGGGAGCAGACAAATGCATTCCCCAGCTGGCAACTTACTGATGGTTTAGAGCCAGAAAATGGATATTTAAGAGCGTTTGGGAATTTCCATGGCTTCCCCTGGAGATAAATCACCTTCCTGCAGATGGAGTTCCTGGGTGGCCCGCTGCTGGGTTTGATCCTGGGGGAGGAAATCACCCCAAGAGCTGGGGAGAGGAGCGGGCCCGAGCTCCGTGTCCTGCCACGAACCAGAGCTGCTCCCCAGGAGGGAAATCCCCTGGATTCCCTTGGTCCTGGGCAGGAGGGCCGGGGACGGTCCCAGAGCAGCGGCTTTGTGCTCGGAGCGAGGCAGGAGAGCTGTGCTGGCTCTGCGGGGCATCCCTGTGCGTCCCTGCGGGGAGAGCGGGGGGCGAGCCCCAGCCCGGGCAGAGCTCTCCCGGCTCCCCAGGTTTCATGGGCAGAGCTCTCCCGGCTCTCCAGGTTTCCCGGGCAGTTCTCTCCCGGCTCCCCAGGTTTCATGGGCAGCTCTCTCCCGGCTCTCCGGTGCCTTCCCGGGCCGAGCTCTCCCGTCTCTCCCGGTTTCCCGTGCCGAGCTCTCCCGTCTCTCCCGGTTTCCCGTGCCGCGCTCTCCCTGCTCTCCAGGTTTCCCGGGCAGCTCTCTCCCGTCTCTCCAGGTTTCCCGTGCCGAGCTCTCCCGGCTCTCCGGTGCCTTCCCGTGCCGCGCTCTCCCGGCGCTCCGGTGCCGGTGCCGCGGTGGCACCAGGGGGTGCTGCCTGATCGCGCTCGGCGCTGCCACGGGCAGGGCAGCGGGAAGGTGACTCGGCTTTACCTGTTTGCTGTTTTTTCTCCGCTGTTATTTCGGTTTGAGCGCTCCCATCTCCTCCCCGGGGTGCGCTCCCCTGGCAGCGTGCCATGCTCCCTCTGCTCCCGGCTGGTGGGACATTCAAAAAGCTGTGCTTTAGAGGGGATGAGCACATCCCGGTGTGGATGGCCCCTGCCTGCCGGCCCGGGAGCTGGCAGGGCTGCTGGCTGGCACGGCCGCCTGCCCCGGGGCCATCCCGGGCTGGGCTTCGAGCAGCTGCCCCGGCCCCGCTGTCCCGACGCTTTTCCAGCCGAGCTGGAGCCGCCTTGGCAGGGCCAGAGCGGGGTCTGGGCACTGAACTCGCCGCTGGTGGCCGGCCTGGGGCTTCCCTGGCCCCCTTTGGGCCGGGACCGGCGCGGTCCGTGGGGCGCCAGGGCCGGATTTATCCCGGGCTGTAGGGAGGGCAGAAGATGAGAGACTCGGAGACAACTTGTCTGGGTGACTAAGATAAATCCACCGTGCTACAGGAAATCGAAACGTGAAATAAAGATCTCAAGCGAGTGAAATATTTAAAAAGATACAGAAGTTGGGTGTGCGCGGGAGCCGAGCCGCCGGGACCGGCCCTTATCAATCCATCACCGGCCTGGCTGGATTTATAAAAGATAATAGGGTGGAGGGAGAATTGAAATAGAAACTATCCATTACCGGCGCCTGAATGACAGCTTCTCTGTGCAAAGTAAGATCATAATTAACAGCGCAGAGACTGGAAGTTTTCTGCTTTCTGCTGCTGTTTGTTTTCCTTCCTGGCACTGTGGGGCAGGGTGGGCACACGGGCAGCCCCGGGGGAATTTCTGTAGTGCCACGGCCTCTTCTCCAGGTGCTTTCCATGTGCCTTTATTGAGGGGCTCTCCAAAACGGCAGCTTTAAAAAAATGTGCTTGGTTTTGCAATTCCTTGGGTTAAAAAGGTTATTTGAGCTCCACCCTTTGCTGCTGATGGCAGCCCCCAAAAATACAGCCCTGCTCTGTGGGGCACAGGGAGGGCTGGAAAAGCAAGTCACATCTTCTTCACCCCTTTCTTTGCTCTGCTCCAACCCCTGTTTGCAATTCCTCGTGGTGAAATCCTTGTGAACATCTGCAGGAGCCAGGTTATGTTCCCTGCCTTTAAAACGTCCTTCAAACCACAAAGGCTCGGCTGAAAACGTCTCCGAATGTTTTTCCTCCTGGCTCATTTAATTTGGAGGCAGAGGCAGGAGTGCTCCTGCCATTACACCCAGTATTTGGGAATGTGGAATTGCAACGTGAGGAGGGGAATTAGTGGAGCACTTGGAGTTGCAATGAGCGTAGATTGGGTGGATTGGAATGCTGGGGAGCTGTGAGCAGGCATGGCAAGCCTGACAGGGAAATCATCTGTAAAGGCTAATGGAAGGCCTGAGAGAAGGGGAATAGCAAACCTCGTGATGCTGGGGAGGAAATCACCCTAATTTGCTTGTGTCTAGTAACCCGAGACATAATTAATGACACGAGGAGGGGCGTTTGAAGAGATGTGTCTTGTTTTGCAAGGGTCCATCTCTGTGCGTGCTGCACACAGTGCTGTCCTGCAGCTGGCTCCAGAGCTGCTGCAGGTTTGGCCAGCACCCAGAGCAGACTGAATCTGCATCCTCCCGGGGCTCTGCCCCCTCTGGTGTCACGGGAGGTCAGAGGTGTCGGGCAGGTCGCTGAGAGGAAGCTGGGTCACTCTGTGACCTTCCTCCCTCCCTGCCAGGGAGGAATCCCGGCAGTTCCAGAGGGCTGGAAGTAGATGATCTCTAATGTCCCTTTCAGCCCAAAGCGTTCTGCGATTCCCTGACCTTGACACGGAGCAGGGACGGGGCCCAGCCTGTCTGTGCTCCACGAGGTGATGTGTGAACGCAGCCCCACCGTCTGCCCGGCGCCGAGAGGGCCCAACAGGTTGTCATGCACCACGCTGGAACGGGCTCATTTCTGAGACGAGATGACTTAAAAACGCCCAAGGTGGAGGAGATGGACGCATCGTTATTGTTACCTTCACCTCTGCCCTGGCCCCGCTGGAGTGTGCTCCAGGACTGAGGCATCGGGGCAGATGTGGGGGAGCTGCCCGGTGCCCTTCAGGTTTGGAAAGGAGGCAGACAGAGCTGGAGCTGCTCCGGCACGTTAATTGGGCACGTTAATTGGGCACGTTAATTGGGCACGTTAATTGGGTGGTAGCCTTTGCACAACCTTTAGAAAACCTCTGGCTGTGCGAACCCAGAGCACAGAGCATCACTTGGGGTCAAGGTCCCTGGACTGGGGGGAGATGCGGGGGCCTGTCCCACCCAAAAACTTGTGTGACCCCTAAATTGTGCTTCCCCAAATTGGTCTGGTTGCCTGCTGCTTCCCGGCAGAGCCAGGGCTGGGCAGGGAGAGCCCTGTTCCCCCAGTGCTGGGCTGGGGTGGCAGGAGCCCCTTGTCCCCTGTGCCCCCCTTGTCCCCCGTGCCCCCCGGCCGAGGATGCCCCACTCGGCAGCCCCGCCTGGGCCTGGAATCAATCCCAGCGCCAGATTGCCTTGTCCGTTCCAATGATCTTTAACTCCGTTTTCCCCCGAGCAATCAGAAGCGTTTTCTCTTCGTCCAGGTGGTCTTTTCCCATTTTGCTCTCTGCGCTGCCGGCACCCGGGGCAGTCACATCTCATCACGCCTTTTCCCGAGCCATTTGTGGCTGCAGCTTTTCCTGTTGCCATCAATTTAGCGGCGGCCGCTCCCCCCGTGGCTTCCCGGGGGTGAAACTCAACCTTGGGAGCCCCGGCAGGAGCAAAGGCAAACCCCCTGCTGCCCCTGCCCGCCTGCTTTTTGTGCTGCCCAATTTCTTCCCCCTTGAAAAAGCTTCTTCCTAGGGACGCTGTTGGAAGGCAGGGGCACATGTGGGGTTTTAGGAGGGGCTTGGTGGCTGCTGGGGGGGTAAAGGCTGAGAGCCTGCAGTAATACTGCTTTCCCAAAGGCTGAATAAGAATAGCAATAAGTGGATATTGGGAAGGGTTTCTCCCTGGGAGGGTGGGCAGGCCCTGGCACAGGGTGCCCAGAGCAGCTGGGGCTGCTCCTGCATCCCTGGCAGTGTCCCAGGCCAGGCTGGACAGGGCTTGGAGCAGCCTGGGACAGTGGAAGGTGTCCCTGCCATGGCAGGGGTGGCACTGGGTGGGATTTAAGGTCCCTTTCAACCCAAAACGTTCCCTGATTCTGTGGTAATAATGATAATATATTAAATATCAGGCAGCATCCTTTGGCCACCTTTCCAACTCCTTGTGTTTTGCCCTGCCAACTCCTTCCTGCTCACCTCTAAGCAAGGTGTCCCTGCTCATCCCTGGGTGCTGAAGGTGATTTCTGCCCCCTCCCCATCCCAGGGGAAGTTATCCCAGAGCCCCTTCTGCTCCCAGCCCATTCTGAGGTCCATGCTCATTAAAACAACAGCTTTTTCTGGTCCTCAGCTTGCCCAGGCTTCACCCTGGACCAAAAATCTTTGAGCAGCAGATTGCAAAGCACAGCCTTGTCTGTGCCGTGTATCAATAAAAAAGAAAAACTCAAGGATATGGGAATGAAAGATCACTTAATTGGGAGTGCATCCTGTCTCCCCTGCACCGAGCATCAGCTCAGCAAAACCCTTTAAGTGTGTGATTAAATATAAACTCTGTCCTCAGCCCCTCGCTGTTCAGTGGAGCAGTTTAGCAGGGCTGAGGTATTTGCTGAGCAGGGCTTTGCAGCCTCCCTGCTTTTCCTGGGGCAGAGGAATTAAACACACGTCGCTATCACCTATTAATAAGGCAGCAAGTGGCCACGGCAGCCCTTGCGCAGTGCCACCGAGCTCATAATTTTTCTATATAGGAGCAATTAAGCTGCACCAGGAGGCCTGTGTCTTTATATCATCCCCTAATGGCAGTGCAGAAGTATTCCAGGGGAGGAGAGGGGGGGAAAATCACATCCATATTTAATTGGTAAAGTTATCACCTTCTCTTCAGAGCCCGGACTCGCAGCCCTCCTGGCCGAGGTCCAAGCCAGATCTATTTCCCCCGGCTGGGAAGTGAGGAGAGTGTCCTTATATTGTGCTTCTGCAACAAAATAGTGCTTGAGAGCTCCTGAATGTGCTCCCAACTGCAGTAAATAACTGATGGTCTCTGTTCTCTGCAGCAAATGAAGATATCTTTGAGCTGTTAGATTCCTTTCGGGTTTTTTTAAGGAAATTATTTGTCTTATTATTATTCTCCAGCCCCACACTTGCCTGTCAGATTAAATTTTTTATTGCACTAAACCGCGGAGCCATCTGGAGCCCCTCGCATCCCGGAGACAGCAGCCTGGCCCTTCCTGTCCCTTCCCAGCCTTCCGATTGCTCCCAGGCTCGCTGTTTTCATGGTGAATTGTGCAGCCCCAGCCCGGTGTTTCCACCCAGGTGTCCCCTGGGGTGATCCCTGGGGCTCTGCTTTGTCGCACCCCTGCTCGGGCGGGTGGGGAGTTCCAGGGCCTGGCTCTGCTCGGTGGAATCCATCCTTTTTTTTGGAATCCCTCCTCTTCCAGCTCCTCCCTTTCCCCTGCCATCCCGAGGTCTCTGCTGGTTTTGCTCCGGCCCCGAGGATGAACCAAAAGCTTTTCTCTCTCTGTGCCCTCCTCTCCTCCCTCCCCGGCGCAGCTGGGGATGCTCAGGTGCCACCATGTCCCTCCCCAGGTGCCACCATGTCCCTCCTCGGGGCTCCTGAGCCACCTGTGAGTGCCAGCAGAGCCCGGTGCTCCTGCCGGGGGCTGTCCCTGTCCCTGAGGTGCAGTGACAGCAGTGACAGGCTCGAAGCCCCGGTGGCACAGCAGCTCTGGCCCTCGCTGGCTGGCACGGGGAGTAATTGGTGCAAAGACACCCCCAGGAGCGAGGGGCCCTGAGCAGCTGCCCCTGTGTGGCTGGGCCACCCCACCCTGCTCGGCTGGGCAGTGCCCGGGGCAGGGGCTGCTGCCCCTCTGTGTTCTGTGTCAGAGAAAGAGGAGAGGAGAAAAAGGAGAGGGGAAATATCGATGACTTCCATCTCCTCCAGCCCAGTAACTAGTTTTTGACACTTCTCTGCCACTCCAGCTTCACAAAGCCCCGGCTCTCTGAAGATTAATTGATGTAGGCCACTCAACCTATTTTCAAATCCCTTTCAGTTACCATTTAAAACCTTCTGATTTATTTTTTTTGATAAAGTCACCGAGGCTTTTTATGGATTCTCAAATGATTGTCCAGCTTGACAAATTGGATTCTTAAAGCTGGTTCTTTCAAGAAAAGGATGTGGTTTGACAAGACAAGAAACAGCTCATCTTTGAGACGGGGGGATAAATAAAAAAATAAAATAAAATCCCATTCTTCCAGTCAGGTGTAGCTCAATGGGTGTCTTGCTCCTGGCTGATAATCTTATCTGGCTGTGATGGGAAGGGACCCACACAAAGGGGCCTGGCTGGGCTGCGGGGCTGATATGCTGCTGATTAATAGTTCTGTCCTTCTGTCCGGGCTGCAGAGCCTCGGGAAAGGTGATTAATGCCCGGGAGAGCAGCCCCGAGCCCTCCCCTCCCCTTCCCTCCCCTCCCTGTCCTGTGCGCTGATGGATCAGCTGGGCTGGCCCCCCTTGTGCTGGCTTTGGGGCTGTGTCCCCCCTTGTGCTGGCTTTGTGGGGCTGTCCCCCCCCTTGTGCTGGCTTTGTGGGGCCGTGTCCCCCCTTGTGCTGGCTTTGGGGCCGTGTCCCCCCTTGTGCTGGTTTGTGGGGCTGTGTCCCCCCTTGTGCTGGCTTTGTGGGGCTGTGTCCCCCCTTCTGCTGGCTTTGGGGCCGTGTCCCCCCTTGTGCTGGCTTTGTGGGGCTGTGTCCCCCCTTGTGCTGGCTTTGTGGGGCTGTCCCCCCTTGTGCTGGCTTTGTGGGGCTGTCCCCCCTTGTGCTGGCTTTGTGGGGCTGTGTCCCCCCTTGTGCTGGCTTTGGGGCCGTGTCCCCCCTTCTGCTGGCTTTGGGGCCGTGTCCCCCCTTGTGCTGGCTTTGTGGGGCTGTGTCCCCCCTTGTGCTGGCTTTGTGGGGCCGTGTCCCCCCTTGTGCTGGCTTTGGGGCCGTGTCCCTCCCGTGGGGGGTTTCTGGGGCAGTCCTGGCTGTCTGTGCCCCCCTGGCTGTGCAGGGACCTGCGGTGTCACACCGGCCTCTGGCAAGAGCTGCATCTCCAGGCATGGGGCAGAGCAGGGTGATGTCCTGGGCTTGTCACCCCAAACAGGGACAGGGCTGGATGGTGTCCCTGTCCCTGCGGGGCAGGTGGGGTGACATGAGCTTCACTGTCCCTCCCAGTGTCCCCATTCTGTGTCTGCCAGTCCTGCTCACAGTCGCTGAGTGTCGCTTGGGGAGCAGGGCCACTGTGGTGTCACCCTGCCTCGGTGTCACCCTGGCTCGGTGTCACCCTGCTGGCCTTGCTGCCTGGGCTGCAGGGCCCCTCAGTGCCCCCAGGAGCCAGGGCAGGGGTCGTGGCCGGCAGGGTCAGACACAGCCCCTCTTTGTCGAAGCCATGCTGTTCATTCTTTACCTGACTGCCTTGCTCTGAGCGTTCCCCACCTGGCAGCTCCTGCACGATGGAAATGCACCCAGCTCCCGCCTGCTCCTGCACCGAGCAGCTCTGGTGATGCTTTCCATCTTATTATGGTTATTTATTATGATGTCCAGTTCGGTTCTGGAGCAGAGGGAGATCATCAACCTCTCCTGCAGTAAAGAGAGCTCTCCGTGTTGTTTTCAAAGCCATTAAAGCTTTGAAAATGCCTCTTTCTTATATTTTTTTTTTAACTGGAGAACCTACAGGGCTGCATAACAAACTGCTGACACAGGCTGCTGAAGGGAGGGAGCACAGACCCTCCTGCTGGCTCCCAGGAATTGCAGGCTGAGCTCGGAGCCAGGAGGAGTTTTTGGTTTGTTAGAAACAGAATTCCCAGGAATTGCAGGCTGAGCTCGGAGCCAGGAGGAGTTTTTGGTTTGTTAGAAACAGAATTCCCAGGAATTGCAGGCTGAGCTCGGAGCCAGGAGGAGTTTTTGGTTTGTCAGAAACGCCCGTGGGGAGCTGGGCAGGTGCTGATGGTGCTGAGAGAGCAGGAGATGCTCTCAGGAGGGGTGGGAATTGCCACCTGGAGTCTCCAAGGACTGGAGCCAGCAGCTCTTTGGGCTGGTCCAGGTGCACCACAGCAAATTCCCTGCTCCACCAAGGCCCTAAAATCCCCCATTGCTGGCACCTGGGGGTGCTGCTTTTCCTGCTTTTATTTCTGGGGGCTCCTTCCCCCCGTGCCTTGGCGAGAGCCAGGAGCCTCCTGTGCAGGTTGCTGCTCTCAGAGGCTGCATGTGGCCTCTTAATATCTGGTTTTGGCCACTTAACATCTGTTTATGGCCACCTGATGCCGTGGCCAGGTGTTGTGCTGGTGGGGCTGGGCAGGAGCTCTCTGTTTTCCACGGCTGGCTGAGGTCTCAGCTCGGAGCTCTGGTCTGTCCCGTGGGGAGTTCACCTGGGGACAGAAAAAGGCAGAAGCTGTGTCTCCCACCTGGGCAGGCCCTGCTGGAGGTGTGCATCCCCTCTGGAGGTGCGCTGTGCTCAGGACACGGAGTGATCCTGATTCCATTCCTGCCTGCAGCAGGAGGGATGCTCACGCCCCACAGAGTCACCTCGTCTCCCCGTCCACACCCAGCAGATGCTGGAATGAGGTGTTCCCCATCTCCACGTGAGCACAGGCCACTCCAGCCTGGTGGCTGCTGGTGACAAAGCCTTTGGAGATGTCCCAGTTTTTGGAAGCACGCCGTGCTGCCCGCGTGGCTGGGGAAGAGAGGCTGCAGGCGTGGGGGGATGCTGGTGAATCAGTGGTGCTCCCTGGCCTCTCCGTGCCTCTCAGAAGCAGGAAGATGCTGTTCATGAAGCTCTTCTCCAAGTGCCATCATAGAGAGGAAAGCACCTCTGGATTAGAAAAGAATGCTCCCGGGAGGCCCAGGAAGGGAACGACAAGGGACTGCTGCAATCTGCTGCGCTGGAAAGCAGGAGATGGTTTTCCCCAGGGCTCTGGGGGCACTGCTCCTGCTCTGCCTGCACCACGTTGCTCCTGCGGCTGTGGTGCACCCCGGGGGAGGTGGGATGTTTGCTTTTCTGCACACACACTGTGCCCCGAGGGGCTGTTTGCAGCTCCCCCAGGCAGCTGTGGCTCCAGTGCAGCTTGCAGCACCTCCATCCCCACGTCCCAGGAGCTCCATCCGTGTCCAGCGCTGCCGGGGAGTGAGTCCACCACGGGCTGGACCATTTCCATCCCACCACGGGCATCCTTGGCTGCAGGATGCTCTTGGCTGGTGCCCCAAGGCGCTCTGGCTCTGCAGGGATCCCAGGTGAGCCCTGTGGAAGCAGAGTGACCCCGTTCTCCCCCAGGAGCCTTCAGCCTCGGGTGCCGGGGCTCACGGAGGGGAGGAACAGGAGCTGCAGATCAGAAAGGAAACTAGGCCAGAAAATGCAGCAGATAGTTTGCAAAAGGATGATCCAAGCAGCTTTGATATGGATATGTTGCCTCGCTGGAGAAGCTCTTTATCAGTGTCAGGAGATGACAAACGAGGCGGGGAAGTCACGGGGCTCCTGCAGCTGCAGCACCTCGGGAAGGCTGCAGGTACCAGCCCCATCCCACCCCGGTTAATCAGGGCAAAAGGGACTGTCTGCTCCTCTGCTCGGGGAAAGGGTTCCTCTGCTCCTCCCAGAGCACGGTAACTGAGCCAGGGAAGGGGGAAATCACCTGTGGGCACTTCTGGGAGGATCATCCCCACCAGGACAGCCCTGCTCGGCTGGCAGGTTTGTGAGGGAGAGCTGGACCTGCCCTGGGAGGAGCAGGGGGGGCAGCAGCCAAACAGGCACCGGGAGCTGGAATTGTCCCTGCAGGTGCTGCCAGAGGCGAGGGTGGCACAAACCAACAGGGCAGGTTAAAAAAGAAATTGAAAAAAGAGGAAAAATCAAACCAGAGTTTTTTACCGGTACCTCATCCTCTTTTTTTTTTTTAAGAGTTCCCTTGAAGCCTTGTCTATATAAATGTTGAATTATATGGTTCTTTGACTCTTTACTAGAAATTGCTCTGAATTACTTTTTTTTATGTAATCTGTTCCATTTCCAGCACTCTGCCATGTCTCGCAGAGGAATATCTGGAGCTGTTGACTGGCTCATTCTCCTGCTGCCAGGCAGCCTCTAATAAAGTTGCCCTCTGGTTCCACTGCAGGGCAGCAATCTGTAATGAAAATTTTATACGAGTGGTTGGGAAATGGAGTTGGAATCTGGGTTTCAAGTATGATTTCATAATACTCCAGGCATATATATATATATATACACACACACACACACACACACACACATGCACAATGTTTGGGATTTGGAAACAGAAGGGATCGTTTCCCAACAATCATGTTTTCCTTAAACCCCTTCCCCATGAGATCAGTGGGAATGTTGGTGGCTCAGGCCTCCCCCTTGGAGCCCTCCAGTGATGGTGTGAATTTGGGAACCAGAACTGCCCTAACTTGAATGTAACTGTAACTGATGCTGTAACTTGAATTTTTTGGACATGCACTCATTGCTCCCATGGAATTTGGCTGGAGTTGGGGCATTTAAAACGGCAGCACCAGTGCTTGTCTCCTTTCTTCCTTCCTGTGTCCATGTTTAAATACCCCTCATGGTGCTTTGAATACCCCTCATGGTGCTTTAGGCACAGTCCACCAGTGGGGATCCTTCCTTGTCTCCTCTGTGTGTCTCCATGTGCTGGTCACCCAGGGATGTGGTCCCTGGTGGGACGGGGCCATCGTGGTGTCCCTGCCCCTGGGGATGCCACTGGCTCCTGGTGCAGAGTGACAGTGGCCTGGGCAGTGGCCTGGGCAGTGGCCTGGGCAGTCTCTCCTTGCCATCCTCTGCTCTTTGAATTTGGCACAGCCACGCTGCACACGCAGCCCCAGCCCTCTCTGGGGCCGATCAATATTTAATGTGGAATTTACAAAGATTGACTCGAGGATGCGTTTAAAATCGGAGCTGCAGCCGTGGGTGGCAATTTCCGAGTCGCAGCAGCGCAGTTTGATTATTTAGAGAGAAGGCATTTTGCACATTTAAAACAGTCCTCGGGGCCGCGGGGCTGGCGCAGCCCCCTCTCCCCCTAAACTGTTGACTTTTCGATTGTTTTGTTTGCTGATGTTCAATATTAATCAGCCTGGCTGCTGGCTGGGCTGGGCTCTCGGGCTCAGGCAGCGGGTGGCGATGGGGTGCAGCTCTTTTTGGGGTTTGGGGCTGTGCTGTGGGCCAGGAGCTGAAGTGTTTTGGGAAGGGAGGCTGGTCCAGCACGTCCTGGCTGTCCCTGCTCCGTGCCTGAGTGCTCCAGGCTGGGGCCAGCGCCCTGCAGGAGCCCCTGCAGCACAGGCAGCGATGCACAACTATTTGGGGACGTTAATATCGGAGCTGGAGGGGTTCAAGACCAGGCTGGATGGAGCCCTGAGCAACCCGAAGTGTCCCTGCCCATGCCGGGGGAATGAGATAATAATGGGAATGCATCCCAACTCCTACCCACTCTCTGCACTGAGCAGCTCTGGGTGATGCTTTATATCTTATTATGGTTGATTATTGTGATTCCAGTTGGGTTCTGGGAGATCATTAACCTCTCCTGCAGTAAAGAGATTTAAGGTCCCTCCCAAACCAAACCCTTCTGAGGGTCTTTGATATCCAAACTTGGGTGAGCTTCCAGGAAACTCTGCAGACCCCCAGGCTGTGCCCCCTGCCTGCCTGGGGCGCTGCCATCCCCACCCTCAGGAGCCAGGCTGGCTCTGTCCTCCCTGCCCCGAATTCCAGCTTCACCTGCTCATCTCCCAGGCTCCAGGCCGGGCTGGGGGGCTCTGCCAGGGCTGATGGAATCGCTGCTGTGTCCTGGTTTGCTGTGCTCTGGCTGTGCTGGTGGGAGCTGGCGGGTCTGGAGCAGCTGGTGGGGTGGAGGGAGGGGTTCTGGCAGTGCATGGGCTGGAGCTGTGAACAGTGGGTCCATGGAAAGGGAGAGTCCAGGGGAGCAGCCAGGGTTCCCCTGCACCTGGCTGTGCAAAAACCACTGAGGCTTTCTCTTGGGGCAGCCACAGAACTGGCCCTCCATTCAGGCAGTCTCTGCAGCCCTTGTGAGGAGAAGGAAACCTGTCATTGTTTGCATGGAGGGTAGAAAATGTTCCCCTTCCTCCCCAGTATCTAATTGTTCTACTAAGACTTAGCTCAGTTTTAATTAAAAAGCTTGAAAGCAGCTTGTTTCATGTATGGAAAAGGAGCACAACATACGGTAGTGACAGGCTTGTTCATAAATATGAATGTTTTTGCATTAAAGGAAAAAAAAAGTGGGAATTCTTTGCTCAATCCATGGGTGAGGCGTTGGTGAGGAGCTGGGGCACCCATGGGTGAGACCTCAGCATCCAGCCCTGCAGTGGCACGGGATGTTTTATTGAAAACTTGAAATTTGGTGATTTTCTGCTCAGCTGCAGACCCCACATGGCCCCTGGGGCAGGAGTCCCCCTCAGGCTGCTGCGTGCCACACCTGTGACGGGAGCAGGGCGGGGGGCCACGGGGCCCAGCTGGCCTGGGGGGTCCTGGGGCGGCCGTGGTGCCATCCAGCTCCCACCCAGCCTGTCCCCTGCCTGGGATCTCGGCATGAACACGCCTTGAACACCCCCTGATGGCCCTGCCCCAGCGCAGGCCCTTTGTTTCTGCTGGGTTCCCTCTCCCCTGTCCTGCTGCTGGTTCTGAGGGCAGGCTGGGGCAGCGGGATGTGTTACTGCAGAGCCAGGGTGAGGGAGATGCTGCTGGGCTAAAGACATTATGAACGGGGATGATGAGCAGGGAAGGTACACCCCGCTCCTGGAGCTGAGCTGGCCCGGGCTGTGCTTGGCCAGCACATCCATCTGCTGTCCGAATTCATCCATTTCTTCCCGTGCCTTCAGGGTGATGGCAGCTCTGTGCCATTTGAAAGAAAACCAAAAGGAATCAACTCCAGGAAGTTCCCACCTGGAATGGTGCTGCTTCCCGGCTCGGGGCGAGGGGGAAGCGCTCCCGGGTGACCTCAGGGACCCTGGCAGCTCTGTCCCGGGGTCCAGCCGTGGTGGATGGAGCTGAGCTCCTGCTGGTCGCAGGGCCTGTGGCATGGCCTTGTGCCCACCCTGGGGCCAGGATTGCTGCTGGTCCAAGAGAAATGCAAATATGGGACAATCAGCCTCTGCAGCAGCAGAGTGATGAAATCCAATCAGTTAATAACCCTTCACAGCACTGCGAGAATTGTAGATGAATGTGCTTTTAAATATATATATATATTTTTTTTTTTTTCCTTACCAGAATAATTCCCCTGTGGGTTTTTTTCTGAAAAAAAAAAAAAAAAAAAAAAAAAAAAAAAAAAAAAAACCAAAAACCAAAAAAACCCAAAAAAACCTCAAAAAACCCCCCAAAAAACCCTTATTTTGGTTTGTGCCTGGCAGAAAAGGCCACTGGGTTCAGGGTCCAGAGCCAGGGATCTCAGCAGAGCTCTGCCCCGCATCCTCTGGCAGTTCTGGCTCCTGCCGAGGCAGCTCCCTGCTCGGGGTGCTGAGGGGGTCCCGGGGTTCCCTCCTGCAGCCCGGGGCGCTGCCGTGGCACTGCTGGAGCAGAGCAGCTCCGCACACAGAGCTGACGAGCCCGAGGAAGGGGAGGCCGTGCGGCCCGTGAGCAATCAAGGCTAATCTGTAGCTTTGCCATCCGGAGTAACTCCTCGCAGGGTTTTTCTGCCCTGCACGGAGCGCTCGGGGAGGGGCACAGGGGCCAGCCGAGCTCCCTGCGCCCGCCCGGGGCTGTCGGGATGATGGATGATGGATGAAGGATGCGCTCCTGCCGGGGAAGGGGAGCCCTGCCCGCTGGCAGCCCGCACAGGCGATCCTCCTCCTCCAAGGGCTGCCTGTCCCAGCCTGGCCGGGGCTGCTCTGGCTCCGGGGGCTCTGCCAAGGTCACAGCCCGCCGGCGGTGTCCTTCGTCCCCTGGCAGAGCTGCGGGAGGAGCAAGGGGCACCTCTCGGCTCTGTGTGCAGGTGCTGGATGCTCCCTTGCCGTGCCAGGGCTGTGGAGCTGCCTGGAGAAAACACCATAGACTGGGGAAAAAAATCTCACTTAAGTCTTTGCAAAGCCGTAGATAATGCACTGTGAGAGGGAACAAGCAGGATGAAAAATAATTGCACTCCTATTTTTTCTCCAGCTTTTCTTATCAACGACTTTATCACCTTTGGTTTTATTTTACACCTTATTTAGACTTTACTGTAATCCCAGCTATTTCACCATTGACACCTCCTTAATGCCTTGTCTAACACCTCTGACACCTCTGGCTAATGCTCGGGCCCTGCTCCAGCGAGGAGCAGGAGCAGAAAAGAGCTGAAATGGAGAGAGGGAAAAATTATTTACTGCCCAGGCTGTGTGAATAACAACCTCTGAGGAGGAGGAGGGGGCCAGTCCTCCCTGTGCAGCTGAACTTTGCTGCGGGCCACATCTGTCTCCATCTGCCCCTTCCAGCCACGGAACGGGGCCGTGAGTGCTCCACAGGAAGGGGAAGGCAGAGGATTGATTGTTCCTGGGAAACTGCAGCCTAGAAAGGCTCAGCTTTGTGAACTGAAGCGAATTAATTCCTCTCCCTTGGACGCCCTGTGCCGAGCTCAGGCCTGTTTGAAATATTCCTGATCTGTGGGTGCTGCTGGCGTTGGTGGCTCTGGTGCTGATTGTCCCCTGCTGCTCCATGGGGCTGGGGCTGGGGCTTCACCCTCCTGGGCAGCCCTGAGGGTGCTTTTTGGGGCTGATTCTCCCTTGGTGGCCAGGGAAGGTACCCACTGTTAGTGGGGATCCCTCCTTTGCTGTGTCATGAGGTTTGTTAAACAGGTCTCAGCTGCTCCTGGTGGTCTGGAGATGGCAAAGGGGCTGCTGGGGTTGGCAGAGTCACAGAATCACGGAATGGTTTGGATGGGACCCTAAAGATCATCCATTTCTACCCCTCTGCCATGGGCAGGGTCACCTTCCCCTATCCCGGGGTGCTCCAAGCCCCATCCAACCTGCCAGGACCTCACAGGGAACAATTTCTGCTTAATATCTGACCCAACGGTCTCCAAAAAGTTTGGCTTTTCCTGGCCTGGAAGGAATCCCACAGAGCCCCAGTGCTGGGGATGAGGCAGAAATCTGCTGAGTTTTTCCTTCCCCTTCTCCCCGAGCCCAAAGACCATGGCTACATTACCTAGATTTAACTACCCATTACACAAACTATATCTCTAAAGCGAGGGATATGGCAGCTTTATTATAAGTTTATTACATGCTAATTCAAGCAAATAAATTTGCTCCAGCTGTGGAGCAAAGGAGATTAATAACCTCGAAGATCACTTCGCTGCTTTGATGAGTTTCTTGAACAGAGTGGAGTATATTTAGGAAGAGCAACTAGATTAGTCAAAAAACCCCTTTAATTATTAGTGACACTGTGCAAACTGCTTCCTACGAGTGGAATACCAACTACTTAACTCCCTGACCTTATTATTCAAATAAACACTCCTCATTACAGCGACATGGCTTGCTCATCAACACATCAGATCAGCTGCCTGGGTGGGGGTCTGGGGGTCCCTGCTGTGGCAGCCACCAGCTGGGCTCTGTGAGGGGTGTAACGACCCGAGAGGGTTTAAAGGAGCTTCATGTGCCACACAGTGAGCAGAGAAGCTGCTGGAATGTTCTTGGCACTTGCTCCTTCCCCTGCTCAGGATGCGGGGTTTTGTTCTGCACCTCATTCGGATTTTTCTGGAAGTGTTTCAGTCTGGCTGTTCTGGGGTGCCTCAGCATTGCTGATGTTTTCACGTGGGGTTTGTGGAACGGGCCTGGAGGGGCCTGGGGGGGTTCTTCTTGTTGCCCTCACGTCTAATGGAATCTGGGGAAATTCTGCATTTTCTGGTTTGTCTTCGTTGGTGGGATGCTGGATGAGTTCTCTGCCCCTTTCATGGATAAGAGGCAGGCCAAGAAGGGCTCTCAGAAATTACCCCAGACACCATGAACCTGTCTCTGCGTGTTTGCCAAAAAGCAGGTGATTGTCAGGGAGACTTGCCTGTGCAAGGGGTTTTACCCTGGGAGTTTTCCTGGGCTGCTGCAGGCGATGGTGCTTTGGAGGGCAGCAGAAAGGGGGTGCTGGCACAGCCTGCGGGGCTGGGGGGAGTTTGTGACTCCCTCCCTTTCGGGCGGCAATCCTGCGGGGTTGCCCGTGGCCTCTCGGCAGCGGGAGAGGAGGATTTGTGACCCTGTGCCAAGGCCGGGAGGGATCGAGAGGCTCCTTGTGCCTTGTCCCGGGGGGAAGCAGCTCGTCAGCCCTCGGTCGCTGCTCCTGGGGCTGATGGATGTGAGCAGTGATCCTCAGCGAGAGACCCTTCCCCTTCCTCTTCCCTCCCCTCCCGTTCCAGCCGCAGCCATCCCCGGTGGATGCTCGGAGGGTTCGGAGCCCAGGGGTGTCCCTTTGTGGGTCCCCAGGGTCTGTCAGCCGTCTGTGGGGGCAGTGTGGGTCCAGCCCTCCTGGAAAAGCAGCAAATCCAGAATATTCTCCCGCTCCCGTGCTTCCCGCTCCCCGTCTCTCTCCTCTGCCTTCAAACAGTTTCTACTCTATGTAGAGCAAGCAGAAATGATGTGTTAAATACAGCCCGGGCTAAAGCTCTGAATCAAATCAATTCCTTTTTGATTCTCCGGGCTTTTGAATCCTCAGCCCTGCTGGAGGATTGTTAGCACAAGAATGGGGCTGAAGGAGCAATCCTTCCGCAGCGCTATTGACTCAATTATTTTGCCTCTTGATTTTGTATGAGCGGCCGAAGGATATTCTGATTGCTGATGGCAGAGAGAGCATTGTCGGAGCGGGCTGGGGCCGGGCTGGGGCCGGGGCTGGGGCTGGGATCAGTGATGGAGCTGGGGCTGGGGCTGGGGATGGGGCCGGGCTGGGGCTGGGGATGGAGCTGGGGCTGGGGCTGGTATCGGGGCTGGGGTCGGGGCTGGGGTCGGGGCTGGTATCGGGGCTGGGGTCGGGGTCCCGCCGCCCCGCTCGCCCGGGCGGGCGCTGCTTTGTGCGGGGCTCGCCGGGGAGCCCGGGCCGGCTCCGGTGCCCTTGCCCCGCTGCCGGAGCGATGGGGAGGCTGCATTTACGCCGTGTCACGGTATCGGTATTGACAGCTCGGGGCCGGCCCGGGCGGGTTAGGGATGCTCCGGGGGGTCCTGGGGCTGCACCCCGGCAGGTGCTCACCCCCTGCACCGGCTCAGCTCGGGGCTCTGCTCTGGGGCAAAGCGGGACAGCGACAGGGATGGGGTCGGGTTTCAGCTCCCCCTCCAGCCAGGAGGGTTTGGAGCCCGCAGCCCGGCCAGGCTCACTTTTTCAATATCAAAAAAAGAGGAATTCCCCACCCATCAAAAGGCTGGGAAGGACCATAGGAAGCGCTTGGGAAGTGTGGATGAAAGGGGCTGAGAGGAACAAACTGCTGCTTTGAAGAGGCCCTGTAGAAATCCTGAGCAGTTTTATTGGCGGCCAAAACGCATTGTGGGCTTAGAAAAGGCAAAAGCAGGAACTTTCTCCTGCTTTTTTTTCTGGCTGATGTTTGTGTCGCATCAGAGCCTGTGCTCTGTGGACGCAGGAGGTGACAGACCCCTGCTGGGTGTCACAGGCCACGGGGACACTGCCAGGGCTCGTTCTGTGCCCGGTTAATGCCCGTTTCAGCCTCCACTGGCTTTGTAACCCGTTTGTAATCAGTAATTATTAGTGCAGGAGCGGTGTGCGGGCTCCTCTCACCCGCTCCGGGGCGAGTGCCACTCCAAGTGTCACAGCTGGGGACACTGTCACTGTCACCGGCCCCTCGGCTGCTCCCCGGGCTGCCAGAAATTCAGCAGTGGGTGGGAATGTGCCCCAGTTCCAGCAGCCCTGACCCCGCCAGGGCTGAGTTAATGCTGGGGAGGTCAGACTGGGGACCTGGGCTTGCTGCCACCACGGGACACAGTGGCTTTGAGGACAGGCTGTGGGGACCAGGCTCTTCCACTCAGACTGGAAAGGGACTTCAGTGTCACAAGAGCAGTGACACTGCAGTGATAGGACAAGGGGAATGTTTTCAAGCTGAAGGAAGGCAGATTTAGTCTGGACATGGGGATGAAACTCTTCCCTGTGAGAGTGGGGAGGCCCTGGCACAGGTTCCAGAGAAGCTGGAAGTGCCCAAGGCCAGGTTGGATGCAGTTTGGAGCAGCCTGGGACGGTGGAAGGTGTCCCTGCCCATGGCAGGGGGTGGAACGGGGTGGTTTTAAGGTTATTTCCACCCCGGCCCATTGCAGGAGTCTCTGCTGGCTCTGTTTGCCCGCGGGAGCTGCTCCGTGCCAATCCCAGCCGGGAGGTAAAGAGCAGGAATCAGCCTCTGCCTGTTCACAAACAGAGTCAAGTACCGGTGCCCTTTGCAGAGCACTAATGAATTACAAGTGTCTCTCCTTACCCAGGCGCTGCCACCGCCTCGTGACCATTGAAAGCTGCAGCCCTGGAGTCAGGAGCTGCTGGAATTGCTCATTTCTGACGGTACCTGCTATAATTGAATGCAGAATGGCAAAGAGGGGAGGGTTTTTTGGGGTGGGTTTCATCACCCTCAGGGTTTTGGTGCTCTCAGGCTGGGTGGCATCCGGGCTCGTGCCACCACAGGGACTGGTACCCAGTGGAACAAATGAGTTTTAAACCCCTCTGTTTCATTATTCTGTATTAGTAATGAGGCGGCCCTCGTAAATAGCCGTGAAAGGGAGCGCTTAAGCTCATAATTAATAAATGCTGCCTCGGTTTCTGCTGCAGCCTCCAGATGTGTGACGGGTGGTTCTGCCGAAGAGCAGAGGGTGCTCAAGTCCTCCAAGCACGTTAATGAATCTGGGATTTACTCAGAGATCTTGGGACGGCCAGGACAGCCACCTGTGGCTTGGGGTGCGGCAGAGCCTGTGGGACAGGGCTGGGGGCCTGGGGCAGGGCTGCAGGACTGGGGGCACGGGAGGGGATGTGGCACAGGGTGCAGGAGGTCACCTTTGGGCCCAAAGGCCCCCAGGGGGGTGACACTGCACAACCCCAATGGCCCCAGCTGCCTCCTGCAGCTCATTGTTACAGCCTGGCCATAAATGTTTATGACAGGAGGGAGAGGAAGTAAATCACATTTATCTCCCTTGTTTTCTTTATCGGGGCACTAATTTGACAGGGAAGGGAAATTTTTGCTTATTTTACAACTCTGATTTCGGCTGCAATTTGATTTCAGTAGCTGGGAGGCGAACACAAAATCTTATTTTTGTTCCAGAGCTGGTATAAAAATTTACATTTTGACACCGACCCCCACTCCCATTTCAGTGCTGCTACAGCGGGCCCGCGGGCTTTGCACAAAACACATCACCCACATCTAATACACTCATAATTCACTAATGTTTGCTGAATGACAGGGTTAAGTGGCTGCTATTCCCGGCCTCCCACCACACTAATGCACTCCAGACCCGCGCTCCTTTTCTTCTGGATTGCAGTCAAATCGTTTCCTGCAGCCCTCGCAGTGGAAGCTCCCTCCACCCCGAACAAACACGGCTTCCGAAATTATTTTCATTTGTTTTTCTAATCTAATTTTCCCCTCGGTGCTCCACTAATCATCAATCCCATTAAGGGCTCGATGTGTTGACTGCTTTCCAGAGAGCCCGTCCTGCATCCTGCGAGCGCTGACCCGACCTCCAGCGGGCTGAGCCCCCCGGGACCCCCGGGGATGCAGCACTGGCAGGGGGCTGCAGGGTGGGGAGCTCTGCTGGGGCTGCAGCACCCCATCCCATCCCATCCCATCCCATCCCATCCCATCCCATCCCATCCCATCCCATCCCATCCCATCCCATCCCATCCCATCCCATCCCATCCCATCCCACCCCTCCATCCCTGCCCAGTCCCACAGCCTGTCCTCCCCAGGAGAGGAACCTGTGACGCTGGAACAATGCCTGCTGAGTGTTTCCAGCCTCCAGGAGCCGTGGGGGGAGCTGGCTCTGCTCCAGGCTGAGAGCCAAAGGGAAGCAGGCTCTGGTGGAACAGCTGAGCTGAGAGAGGGTGGCACTCCAGCAAGGGTGTGGGGAGCGGGAATTTATCCAGCAGGACTGGGCCACCCACTGCCCCTCCTGGAAGCAGGCTCAGTGCTGATGTGCCTGGCAGGGCACAGGATGGGGGACCAGCCTTGGGGCACTGGGCAGGGATGTGCTGCCCACCCGTGGGAGCAGGACGGGCAACAAGGTGATGGGTTTTGGGGTGATCTCACCCCCCCAGGAATAAATATTCCCCCCCCAATGAAATGGACTCCATGGATCTGTTCAAAACAGTTTATTGTATTTTTTCGTCAGACAAACACATTGATTTCTGGACCACAGTAGAGGATGGAAACCTTTCACAAACTTATTTATTTGAAAATACAAATATAAAATTATACTTTCCACATCTGTGATGTGAGAGACCCCCATCCACATAGTATTTTACAACAGGGCTTCAGAAAGCCATACACAGAGACCTGAAAGATGCTTGATATATATAGATACATATATATATGTATATATATAAAAAAAAAGTCACTACCAAAGTTCTCATCAGTTCATACTAAAGTATAAAAGGAAGGGCTAGGCCTGCCACTGTGCCATAGTTTATTTAGGTACATTTATGACCACCTGAAATGCTCACTTGCATCCTAGTACTGATGGGAGTTCAGACCTCGCACGACAGAGAATGACGGGGGTGCTACCTACGACGGTCACGCGACACACGAGCCCGGCCCGGGGTGACCCTGCTGGCCCGGGGTGACCCCTCTGGGCCAGGGTGACCCCTCTGGGCCGGGGTGACCCCTCTGGGCCACCGGGCCCTGCTCGGACACCGAGCTCTCCACACAACACGGTCGGACTGCTGGGGTGGCCGACAACCCACCACGAGGATTTGCTTTCTCAGACTAAGGTTTGGTTGTTTGTTTTTTTTTTTCTTTTTAAAAATTATTATTGTTATTTATTATTATTATTATTGTGGTATTTTTTGGTAATTTTATTACAGTATTAAAGTATTGCTTAGCTTACAGAATCTCCTCCCGTAGTGTTCGCGCGGGGCCGGCTGGGTTCCGTACGGAGGAACTCTACATGTAGAGTCTGGACCTGCCCGAGTCTCTTCCATGCATCCTGCCTCTCCTGACACTAACCTCACCTCTCCCTCTCTCTCAACCATGCCGCCTTGAAAAAAACAAACCAAACCACTAAAAAAAAGAATTCAGAAGATTCCACCCAAGAGACATCGCCATAGCATAAAAGACAGCTATGAGTTAGTGTTGTCTTTTTTTTTTTTTTTTCTTTTTTTTTTGTTTGTTTTTGTAAACAGTTTCATATGCAATATCATACAGAACCATGGCTGGCCTTCAGTAAAAATGTAGTAAACTATATTGCTTTATTATTGATTATGTTGCATTGAGTGAATGGCAGAAACGAAACAGGAAGGGACGTGTGGCTGGAGTGGCTAGCCCTCATTCACACTACAGATGAAAGCAGGGAAGAAAAGAAATCCCAACACCTTTCAGGTCGTTATCACCCACAATTACCCAATGATTTAACTAAGCCTAGCAAGATGTGTGACATTCACCAGCAGACGCTGCTGTACAATGGAAAAAAATAAATCAACTTACAGCAAAGAGAGCCATGCTACCTTAAAGTCCAAGCTACAAATTCAACTCAAAATGAACATTTATGAAGTGTAAGAAAAAATAAAAACCCCAAAGGACAGATCAGGCTTCGTTTTAATCGAGCCTAGCCCGAGGGACTCGGGTTATTTGAAGGGGGAGGGTCCCAAGCACTTGTGGCTCCTGGGGACTGTCCCTGGTGGCTGGGGTGGCCCCTGGCCCTTGGGGTGCCCAGGTCACCCAGCGTGGTGGAAATGGCTCCTGTTGGTCATCCCGGCTGGACATCGGGAAGCACAGGGCGCTGTCCCTCAGGGAGGCTGTCCCGAGAGGCCGTGGCTCTGTCCCTGCCATGGCAGGGTGGCACTGGACGGGCGTCAGGGTCCTCCCGACCCAAACCAGGCCACGGTTCCACCACCCTTGGCTCCCTCTGGGCTTGAGTAAAACAAAGGTGGAGCTGAACCTTTGTGCTGAAAAATTTACAAAAAAACCCCCAAACGAACGAAGAAAAAAGGAAAAAAAAAAAAAACCTTCAAAATTGATTTCTAGATGAGTGGGGGACTAACGTGAACCTTAGTCTAGGTAGCCACATCAAAACATCTTGGATTCCACGACATTTGTGCTATGGGCCACTGGGACTTCTCAAAAGGTATATAAACATCTAAAACATATTCACACAGATTAGCAATTTCTTCTGAGCATTCTTAAAAAAATATGTTTTTATTTTTTCTCTTAGTAAAATCGTTTTAATATACCGTGCCTCCCTCTTTTAAAAAATAAATTAAAAAAATCCAGTTTTGCATATCTAGCATTAGCATTTAAGGTAGTATGGCACATCCCCTTTCCAAAGTCATGGGTGGGGATCTACAAATGCCTTAAGAGTTTGCCAGCATTTTTAACATTGTGAGACCTTTGGTTAGTTGAAACCGCATCAGATCAACAAAAGAAAAATAATAACCAAGAGGAAAAAAAAGCACAGAAAGAAAAAAGAGAAGAAAAAAAAAAAGCAAAAAAGGAAAACCTTCCCAAAATTATTAGCATTTTTTTTTCTTAAATAAGAGAAAGTTCTATCCTTACTGGTCCTAAATCTGAATAACTACATCTAAATTTTTAACCTTAATTACGATACACCTACCAATATGTACTAGAAGAGGAAGAGAGAAAGAGGGGGGGAAAAATTCACTACACTACCATCAGGACAGCACTCTTACAAGATAAGCCATTTTATACACTATTAACATACAACAATGATCAACAAAGAATATTCTATGAGGTGACAGGGAATGGAGAGGAAAACCAACTGGTAGTACAGTACATCATCAACATTGACAAAATAGCAATAAAAAATTCCCTGACAGCACACTGAATCGCAGGGAATTTGGTTCGTAGTATTTTTTTTTTTTTTACCTTTTTATTTTTTAAAGAATTCGGTTTTATTTCTTTTATTACTTGATCAAGTCTCAGTATTTAAAAAGCGTCCAGCATTTTGCTTAAACCTGGTTGTTCTGAAATAAGAAAAAAACCTAAAATATTACATAAAAAGCATGATTTTTTTTTTTAAAAACAAGAAAAAACAAGGTTTCTCCTTTTGTTAGCAGTATGGTGCCTTGTTTTGTTAAAGATGCCTTGCTCTACCTTGTCTATTGAATGTCTACATTAGTCTACTTGTTAGTAAAATTTACAAAAATAGGAGTGCAGCAGCTCTTTTTAACAAATGTCGCATTCAGTGTCTTATACTGGCTGTACCTAAAGTACCAAATTTATAAACGTAACAATTTAAAAAAATATTAATAAAACTTGTCAATATTACGTTAAAAAAAGAAGAAATATATCCACACTACAGTATGTTCTTAATGCCACCTACCATGTTGTACTTCTAGTTTGCTGTTGCAGGCCTATTTACCAATATTAAAAAAATTAAATTAAAAAATATCCTTCATAAGTTTCCTCCCCCAACAGAGGACCATATATATAACAGCCAAATATTAAACATGTGCAAATAGGAAACTGTCAGTTTTTCCCCTACCAGTCACAGTGCAATGATGTTTTATACTTTATTTCTTTTAAATTCTGTTTACAACTACAATAAATTAAAATCTTCCGTTGCTTCTAGGGTGAAACTTGTAGCACTGAGGTATTCCCAAAAAAAAAAAACAAAACCAAAAGAAGAAAAAAAAAAAAAGAAATCAAAACCAACCAAAGTTGCTTTCTAATCTGACAATACAGAAAGTGATGGATAATAAAGGAAACCATGCAAGCTGGACGCTGCTCTGCCCACTTGGGGTGCCCAGAGCAGCTGAAATGACTGGACAGCAAGTTGATCTAGTTTAAAACAATGACTGAAAAAAAAAAAAAAAAATCCAAAAAAACCCCAAAATAAATGTGTGCTTTGAACCGTAAATGCGCTAAGTAGGAAAAATCGTAGCTTCTTGATCAGTTTTGGGAAAAGCAGGTTTTAAATGAAAATAAAACTCCCGCTAGCCTGTTCCTGTGTAAGCTGTGCACGTGTGAGAGCGGAGCTGCTGGTGTGAACTGGGCGGGCTGGGGGGGTCCCACAGCAGCACAGCCCCCCCGGCCAGCCCCGGCAGCCGCTCCCAAAGGCTACAACTCCCTTGTCTTTTCCCATCCATTTCCATAGAGAAACTGCCTTAGGCTGACTCCATCACAAAAATAGGTTTGTATTTCTCTTTCTTAATAGTTTCTATGTAGTTAATGGAATTGTATTTACAGCACTTTATTATTATTATTATTATTATTATTATTATTTTTTCTTTTTTTTTTTTTTCAGAATTCACGATTTCAAAAAACCTTATATCACCTCTTTCAACAAAAAAAAGCACTTATATAGAAAAAGGACGCGCAAAAAGTTTGTCGCCCTCGCCTTATTGCCGAAAATAGAGAGAATTAGAGTAACCAAGAGCCACAAAGGAAAAGAAGGGCCAGAGAACCTGCTGCTCCCCCCTCCCCGTGCCCTGCCAGCCCCCCGTGCCGCGCCCGCCGCCGGCTCCGCTCCCCCGCGGCCGAGGCTCCTGTCACCATCTCAGCATCCTTTAAGCAACAACAACTACGTAAAACAGAAGAGGAGGAGGAGGAGGAGGAGGAGGAGGAGGAGGAGGGGAGGTGGGATAGAAAAAGCAAAAGAAACCCCTTAATATAACAGTTACACTATGGTTAGGCTCTCGCTACATACACAAAGAATCCCGACTACGTGGCTACGAGACTATGTCAAAAAGGCTACGAAAAGATGTGGGTTTGGAGAGGCTTCAAAAGAGGGGGGGAACCCATCGAGAAAATAAAACCAACAAGAAATGGGTTTTATATACATACTTTTAAAAGCTGTTGTTTTTATAGTACAGCAGATTCATGAGATGATGAGAGAGATTTTAAACAACCCAAGTCCTTCGAGTGCCACCTCCAGTTCGCGTTGGCGGTGATGGTGATGATGATGATGGTGATGATGATGTAGTGCTCAAAGTCTGATGAGATCACCCAACCGTGGGCCCCTTCAGAAACTTCGCCCTGTCTTGCCCGGACATCCAGAGAGACTCTGCGTGGGGAGAAGGCGGACACGGACACGGGAGAGGGACAGTTAATTGATGTTAATTAGGATTTTTAGCAAAAAAACCCCAAAGTGTTTGCAAAACTCTGCGGCCACAGCCTGCCCCATCCACCCTGAGGGAGGATGCAGGGGGCTGGAATGCTGAGGTGTTCCCAGCCCCCAGGGGAGAGGGGGTCTCATGTGTTCCCTGCTCTTATTTCCAGTTTAGGAACAGTAAAATGTGAGTTGATGTATGGCCAGGACAAAAACGGCTCCTTGGGCATCTGTTAGGCCATGAATTCACACAGCTTTGGTAAAACGGGTTTTCTCTGAAGTACCTGGAAGGTGACAGGTTTTACCTGCGCAGGCTGAGGCAGCCAGGATTTATTTTATACAAGAGCTTCAGCCTCCAACGCTCTGTCCCTGCCAGTGCTTAAAGCTGAGACAGATGATGTATAAAAGAAATGGAAATATTTGGAGCACTGGCCCTGCGGGCAGCCGCTCACGGGGACGAGGCCAGGACGGGATGCTCCCTGATGACCTCCAAAGCCCATCCCCAAACAGCTGTGCTGGGTGAGGTCCCAGCAGCATCCTGCAGGGATGTGGGAAGCGATCCCTGCCCCGGGAACCTGCAGCTCAGCCAAATCCTGCCCCGGGGAGGCCGGGAGCAGCCGCTGCCGCAAGCGCTCCGAACCCAGTGCTCCTCGAGGAATTAATAATAAGGCTCATTTCCTCCTCTCAAAATCTATTTTAATTAGTAATGAGCGACATTAAAAGCACTTTGTTTTGGAGTCGTTAATGGTTGGAGTCGCGGCACTGGCCAGCGAGGGGCTGTGCCGAGCGAGGAGGGCTCCCAGCCCATCCATCAGCGGGGCGCCCGTCACCGCGCGTTATTAGCCTGAGTTATGATGCTCTGCCCGGGCTCCAGCTGGCCTCGGGTGCCACCTCCCCATTCCAGAGGCTGGCTGCCCAGGAAACGTGAGGGATTCTGACAAATTGATCCGGGAACAGGCCCTGCTACGTGCACGTAACAGCTGGGATTAAGCAAGGGTGCTTACGGCACTTTTTTCTTTCCCATAAAAAAACCACTCCTTGGTGGAGCAAATCAATTGACAGAACAATTTCAGGCAATCTTGGGGGTGTGTGTGCAGTGGAGAGTAAATAGAAACCCCCTTTATCCACTCGTGTTTAGTTATAAATCTATTTTTATGTAGTTTAAAGCCTCCGAACGTTTTCCACAGTTCCCAGCCCCCTGACTAACTTTAATTCTAATTTCACAGAGTGATTTTTGAATGTAAATGATGTGACACTGATCATGTAATACTGGGCAAGAGGCAGGGAAATAAAATCTGTCACATCCATTCCATCTGCCTGTCCGGGCTCAGGGCTCTGGAGGCAGACCCATGCCATTTAATTGGGATAACTCCTGTTTTTCATTGCACTTTCTAATCTATTCCATTCCGAGTGTTAAGAATATTTGTTTGCAAAGATGAATATGCCAAAGGCCAAATAATAATAAAAAATAAAAATTAAACATTTAATTAACTCGAGCTTAGTTCAAAGGGTAGGAAACTGGCAGCGATCCAGGGCTGCGGTGCTCAGGTAATGCCTTTAATTTAATTTGCTCAGGTTTAATTTTTTTTTAATCTTGATAATTGCTCTATGGTTACAAGTTACAATGTTATCTTTTAGCTGTAATATTTGGTACAGCACTTAATTAAGAATGATGGTTTCTCAGTAATAAAGCAGTGGGGCTCAGCTATTTTTAAAGCAGTGTGCTGGGAGCAGATCTCTGATCCCACTGGGATTCTGGCTGCTGCCACTGGGGGTGATTCCCCGCAGCTTTCTGCCTCTTCAAATTATTGCACGAAGCAGCAGGAAGATGAAAAAGTGACTTTTTTGGTTTAGCTTTGGATCTGTCTTCCAGTTTCCAGCCCGTGAGGTTGATTTGAGTAACACAAATCACAGAAAGGAATGATTAAAGGCCAAGGAAAGACGAAATGAAGATAAAAAATTGTTCACTTAAAGTAAATATAGGGGAGATGGTAGTTCAGCACAAAGTACAAATGGGATATACTGTAATACCTCCAAGTGAGATGGCAACCAACCATGTGTAACGTTTCAATGGTATCCATTTGTAAAAGCCGTTGCAATCAAAGGTCCCTAAAATTGTACAATTGTTAAGTTCATCAGTGCTCTATACACGGGAACAGCTGATTATTAATTTTTGCCAAGAAATTATCAAAGGACTTGAAAGACTGTGTTGCCAGCATGAATAGGGATTTCCAAGAGCTGTTCTGGTCACCAGGTGTGCTCAGCCCTATGGTCACCTTTCCAAGACCACCATCTTCTCATTCCCCCAGGTGCAAAAATAAGCTTTGGGGTTCTCCCTTCTTTATTTTTAAACCGGGGTTAGTAAATGGACAGTGTTAAGTAAATATATATGTCATAAAAGCTATGGGATTCTTTGCAGTTATTGGGGGAATTAAGAGGCTACCAATCTGCAAGCCAATTATAAAATGGTTCTTTGGGAAGTGTTAGTGCAGACAATCTGGATACCCAGGCTTGGACCTGGTGTCCTTCCACCTGAAAAATCGGGATGCTGCAGAGACAGAAGTGCCCAAGTTTTCAAGCACAAACAGGTTTTTAGGTGAAAAATGGAAATAACAGGTGCTGTAAGTGGTGAGAGGTGGCAGTTTGAACTGATGGAGCTCCTTGCAGAGCAGTAATATTCCGTGTTTGTGCTAGAATTGATCCCCAGGGACTGTCGAGTCCACGGCGTGGCCACGGGAGGGGCAGGCCTGGGATGGGAACTGAGCACACGGGCACAAAGCCGGGCAGAGGGTTGGTTTGTCTTTTTTTGCAATAAAAATAACAGCTTCAGGAGCTTTGTCTGCACCACACTCCTGCTCCCCCCATCCAATTCCAGCAGGGAGGGAAGTTCTCCTCTGGGTTTGAGGGACCTTCGGGGGAGCCTCTGCACTTCCTCAGTGTCCAGGAGATAAAACCAGCTCCTGCCCGTGCTCCAAAAGGGCAGGAGCCTCGGATGCAGCCTGTGCTGGGGGTGCCACGGGGCAGGCCAGCCCCATTCATGCTCACACACAGGTGACACAGCCACGTGCAGCCTTGTTAAGCCGATCTCTGCCCCTCATTAGTGCGATCGCAGCCCCACGTTAGGAGGCACCTCCCGGGGACCCCGGGGCCCAGCGGGGCCCCTCGCTGCCAACCTGCGGCTCCCAGCGACCCAGGGCCGGCTGGAAGCGACCCCAAAGGTCAGCAGACAGGTGAAGAGGAGCAGGACACGTCCTGTCCCCCTGCTGGGGGTCCCACCAGCCAAATTAATGAGCTGATTTTGCTCGTTTGGTGGGAGCAGGGACTGTTGCTCTGCCCGCCAAAGGGTGCAGCAGCCAGGAGGATGTAAAGCCCATGTGGACAAGCAGGGATTTAAATCCCGTATTTATTAAATATTTCTCTTTGAGACAGGTCATGTCTGGCTGCAGACGGCTCCAAAGGAGTGTTTGCACCAGGAGATGTTCAGGTTGGACATCAGGACAAAATTTCTTCAGCCTGAGAGTGATTAATCTTAAAATTTCTTCAGTATGGGAGTGATTAATCACTGGAATGGGCTGCCCAGGGCAGTGGTGGAGAAAACACGGCAATTAGTGATAGAGTCTGGTTAACAGAGGGTGACTGGTCACAGGCTGGAGTAAACGACTCTGGAGGTTTCTCCAACCTTGCCAATTCCAGCTGGGACGCCCTGACCACCCAGCCGCAGCCCGGCAGCGAGAAGCCACACTGGCCACGGGACCAGCAGCAGCAGCAGCAGCAGCAGCAGCAGCAGCAGCGGCAGCACCCCCGAACCCCCCGGATCCCCCCGGATCCCCCCGGAGCCCCGCAGCGCGCGGTACTTACGGCGATGCCGTGTCCGAAGCCCGAGCCCGGCTGCGGGCTGGCGGCGCTTATGTAGTTACCCACGGCGGAGTCCTGGCTGGCCGGGCCGTAGAGATCCGCGACGGGCCCGGGGCTGTTGGCCCCGGGGAAGCCTCCGGGCCGCGCTGGGTTGGAGCCTGCCGGGGAAGCGGGTGCGCCAAAATTCGGTTGAGCACTGTAGCTATTCAAGACTGGTGTGCAGAGAATAAAGCTGGGTATGAGGCCAGACGCCGGGCATGCACCGGTATTACAAAGCCAAACACCAGAATAAACAGCCTAGGCCCAATTCTAACACTTAACCAAGGCCATGCGAGAGGAGAGCAAGTACTGGAGAAGAGTCAGCCCGGACTACTACGAAGCTTAGAGCTCCAAAAATATATATATGGATATATATAAAAAAAATAAAAAATAAAAGAACAATCATTCAACACACTACTGCAACCAGAGACTGGAGGTGCTCATTTTCACCAAATTATCACAAAATATAATAGGTATTTTTCAACATCTGACTTGATGCTCATGCAGTAGTAACAAGTTCTCTAGGTCTGGGCACGCCGAGACAGCATTCACATCCCATGCAAACTACAAAGGAACTAGTTTGAGACTACACATTGTGGTAATATTGATATTAAAATGTTGACAGCAAATAACTTGAATCACGTCTAGGAAAATCGTTTTTTGGATCCATTCGATACTTTTGGAAAAAACCCGCCCTTTTAGATCAGTAAGCTGTAGAAATAGCTCAGTAGTTGATTTTTTTTTTTCTTTAAATGATATGGAATGGAACAGTTTGGGTTTTTCTCTTTTAAATATGACCAAGGAGAGTGTTGTTTTATTTAGGTTTTTTTTTTTTTCTTTTGATTTGGAGAGCGAAGACCTACCTTCGTCTCCAAAACCATGCTTGGGACATCAACCAAAATTAAACAAATAAATAAAGATCAAAAGCAAAAAAGAATTCCAGAGGGTGGATGACAACTCACCTCCTAATGTGGAAGTAAAAGAAAATTTAATTTTTTTCCTCCCTTAAATTTTTTTTTTTTTTTGAGAAAGAAAAACAATGTAAATAAGAATGATACTGAAGAAGAAATTTAGATATTAAAGCATGTTAGATGATCAGGCTTCTGGCATTTCTCACGGCTGCTTCTGGATGTGGGATTTATGAGGAAGAAGTTTCAATGCGAAAGGAAAGTCAGCGGACTGGGAGGAGCTGGATGGAGATGGCTGCGGGAAGCTGGAGCTACACCTGCCCTGGGGAGCACAGGGAGCCTGCTCTGCCCACACCCACCGTGTCCCCACCGTGTCCCCACCGTGTCCCCACCGTGTCCCCGCCGCGGGCAGCGCCAGGACACGATGGCCAGCAGGGCTGGACGTGGGCCCAACACCACAGCCTGCCCCAAACCCCCCCTGGGCACATCACCTCCAGCCTTCCAGGCTGCCCCAAGGCTGCTTCAGCCTTTTCCTCTGGCTGCAACTACTGAGCACCAGAACGGGTTACGGAGTCTGGTGGCCTGCAGTGAGCTGTGCCCATGGGTCAGAGCTGCACGGACTGACACAGGGCTCTCCTGGAGACCAGCCTGGAGCCAGCCCTGGGCTGCCACCAAGCGCTGCGGTGGCACAGGCTGGACCTCTGCTGCCCTGGCCCCTTGCCCTGCATCAGCCACCCAAGGGACCCCGGTTCTCAGGTGAAGGAGCTGGTCAAGAGGAGCACACCTGGCAGCTGGTGGCTCTGTGGTGACAGGGAAGCCAGCTCTGCACAAGAAATGATTCATGACAGCTCTGGACTGGGAGCAGGGGAGGGTAAGTAGGACATCTAAGCTAGCAAGTTCAAAGAAATAAGGCATGAGAGAGTAAACAGATTTTGGACTTCGCTGGCAAACAAAGAGCCTTTTTTTATTATTAAAGATTAAATGTCAAGATAACATTTGGCCTTCTCACTCGTGAAGAAAAATATCCAGCTGAGATGTTCCAAAGCCCTTTATTACTACAAGCCAGCACTTTTCCCCCCTTTTCTTCCCTTTGGTTCAATAAAATGGATGTGAATTTTCCTGCCAAGTCACACAGAAAACCCAGCTGGCTGCTCCGAGTGACAGCGGGACCCGGCATGCCCAGGGGCATCCTGTTAGTAAAGTACTCCTACAAACCCACAGCAGCACCAGAAACCTCCAGAACAACCACCTGAGGAACCAGAGGGACCCCCTGTGCCCCCACACCCCACATCCCACCCTGGCCCCTCTCATTTGCATCTCTTAAGACTGCAGGTAAGGCTCTCACACCTGCAGGAAGAGCTGCCAGTGGGTTGGTTATTCAGGTGGGGAATGAAAAGGTAATTTTTCATCCACTGAGCAGGGGCTCAGCACTCCACACTGCTCACAGGAGGGAGAACGGGCATGCCAAAGGCTGCTCCACTGCCTGGGAGGCTGGGATGCCCTGGCACCTCTCCATGTGGTGCCTGAAAAACTGCACAGAAAAAGCTGGAAGCTTTTCCAGAGCCAACACTTCGCTCCAGACCCTACAAATGAAACAGAAAGCTCCCATAATTAGCAGGAGCCTCAGCAGCCTCAGAAAGCTGTATTTGAATGATTTGCTCAGCCACAGTTAGCTGCTAAGTGTTTGTCTTCTTCCAGGAGCCCAGGTGAGCTCACCTGGAGCCAGAGGCACCTTTACCATCACCACAGCAAAGGGACCCTGAACCACTTTCCCAACAAGGAAATCCTGATGTGTTCTGGCAAGAACTACCTGGAAACAAGTTTGTTTTACACAAACCTGGAGTGCCCTGAGACTGAAAGGAAGGAGAAATGCCTGCAATCCTCCAGACTCCAGATACTGCACCACTAAGGAAAGTTAGCACTTTTTGGAAACCTGTGTCCTTGTGACAAAACTCCTGCTGCTGGAGGTTGTCAGGAGCTGTCCAAGGCTGCTGTGAACTGTGGGAATTGCAGAGCACTGACATTAATTCCTTTCCCCTGGCCCCTAACACCCCATGGCAAGATCAGGAACTGGGGCAGATGTTTGGAAGCTTGTTGCTGCAGAACTGTCAGGGGATTGTGCTGTCCATGGAGGGGAGGGGACCACTGACCGTGACCTGATGCCAGGAGCAGGAGCAAAGCCTGACCTGCTGCCCGGTCCCAGCAGAGGCACGGGCTGAGCTGACCAGGAATCCCCTGACTCTGGATGCATCAGACTGACTCAGCAGAGACTGAGGGCTGGCAGGGCCATCTTCTCCCCTTCCAAGAACTGCCAGCACTCAGGAAGTCCTGGCAGCAAAGGACTCATTCCTGGTCCCATTTCCCAACCAAGCACACAGGAAACCATCCTGCAGCAGGCAACTTCACAGCTCTGAGACTGTGCCTAAGCACCTCCAGCTCAAAGGCTTCCTCCTCTATGCAAAATTTGCAATCCCAAGCGTCCCCAGGAAGCCCTGTGATAGATCAAGGTCAGGAGAGATGTGGAAAAGATTAGATGTGCTTGTAAGTCACAGCCAACCACCTTTTATGTTCAGCCCCAGCCATCCTCCGTCCTCTGGACTACAGAAGCTCCTTCCTGTGCTGATGGAGATCAAGGGCCAGCAGCCAGGAGCTCTGGCAGTGATGGAACAGGGCAGGCTAATGTCTTGCTTGCCTCACTTCGAATTTGCTGTGGTTTTTCTTACAGAGAAGACTCTGAGCCTGTGAATTTTGATCAGCAGGTGAAGCCTGAGGGACAGGCTTTGGGGAGCCCCAGGCTCACTCTGCCCAGTGTCACAGTGGCTCGGGGAGCCCTGAAAAGCAGTGAGGGAATGTGAGATGGGACACAGAATGGAATAAAAAATGTGGGTTCACAAAGCAGCCCCAGCAGGATTTTTCAATGCCAGTGTTGGTGCTGGTGGAGTTGGGAGCTGCTGTGCAGGGCTGGCACAGCAAGAACTGGACCTGTTCAGGCAGTGAGGCTTCATCAGCAGCCCATCCCTCAGCAGGGCTCCTTTATCCCCATTTAACATGCGTGTGAGATGCTCCTCCACCTTCAGCCAAGTGCTTTATGTCAGGGAGCCAAGAGCTGGGAGCCAAAGCAGCCTGGCAGCCCCGGCTGAGGCAGGGCAGGAGGCAGGGATGTGTGTCTGGAGCCTTCTCCTGCAAACTGCCACGCTCACACAGAGCCTGCTCACACGTTCATCTGTGCTCAGCGGGAAAGGGCAGTGCTGAGAGATGAACTCTCCCTCGAGGAACTCTTGAGAAATTTCTAAGTCGGGACTCCTGCTGACATTTGCTAACGAGGACCCCAAGGCTGCTGGGCCTGGGCAAGGCACGACAAGCTGGATGCTGGAATCCCACCCAAATAAACTCACCTCAGCCATGAGCGATGAAGGGGAAGAGGAAGGCAAAAGGAGAAGAGACGTGAGGGTTTTGACATTACTGCCCTACAGGGGGAACTCACACGGCACTGGGATGACAGTCAGGCCCTTAGGGACCAGTAAATGGGACCTGATGACAAAAATCCCACTTAGGCACCACTAAAATATACTGTATTGCAAAGGAAACAAAGCAGGGGCAATCTGGACAGAGGACTGAGACAGACACTGCATGGGGATCATTGTCCCCTGCACACAGCCCACATGGAGCCTTGGTGACACCCTTCCCTCTCCACAGCACCAAAACCCAAAGACTTAAACACCTTTGCAGGAACTCATAACAAATATGAGTATTTTAAAATTAAAAAAAATCCAGGTGGGGAACAGTGCAGAATGTGTGTCTGCCTTCCCTGCCACCATGCTCAGGTGAGGAAATCCTCACGAGGGAAAGAAACCACCACAATTCACTGGATTTCCTCTTTGAGCAGAGGCAGGATATTCCTTGTCCCTGGGCAGCCCTGCATGGGGGTGAGCAGCTCTGCAGGGATGGGGGAGCTTGGCAGTGTGGGGCTAAAGTGAGATTCACTGATTTAGAAGTCATAAATGATTCCATGATTCTCACCAGAAATTCATTTTTCATCTCCTGTCAAGTATACCCTACAACCAGAGTTGGTCATCTCCAGCCCTTTTCTCCTTCAAGACCCTCCTTGTTCCTGCCTTGTCCCACTGCCCTCAGGGTGGATTCCTGTACAAACAGGTTTCTTCACAACTTGTTGATCCAGTGCTATAATTTCTGGATGACTCTCTCATCTGCCATAAACAGCCACGCACAATTTGGCAGGCATTTCTACCATCAATGTTTATGATAATAACTAAACGTGCTTGAAAGCAGCAGGAAATTTTCAATATAACTATCATTAAGACAAAATGCTTTAAATCAAAGCCATTACCCACCACCAAGACTCAAAGCTCACAAGATTAGTCTGTTTTTCCATCTTTATGAAAAATTCATAGAACATGCTGCAAACATCATCTTCCAGCTCGAAGGAGTAAATGATATAATAACACTGAATGCTGCTGGCAGGGATGGCAGCAGGCAGGGCACAGGGGCACGGGGCAGGGCACTGAGCAGCCCAGCTGGGACAGGGACTGCCCCACGGCCTGGTGGCACTTCATTTCAAAGCCAGGTTGGAGCAACCTGGTGTACTGGAAGGTGTCCCTGCCCACAACACGGGGTTGGTCTTTAAGGTCCCTTCCAACCCACTGCTGCTCTAGGATTCTATAAATTTATGAATTTGAGTCACTTGGGTCCATTTACTGCTGGATTTTAAGAGAAGACTGTCACAGAAGGAGCATCACCTGTCCCCAAGCATTGCAGCCTGCTGTGCTGCCTCCGCAGCCACCCAAGCACAGCCTCTGCAGAGGACACAGAGCAAAACCACAGCGAGTGGCGTGGCGACAATCCCACCTTCCTTGGGGACACGGGTGTCCCAGAGTGTGGCACTAATGGCCACGCTGTGGCACGCATGACTAACAGAGCAGCACTCACAGCGTGACGCTGATCCTTTAAATAACCAGCACAACTTCAGCACCGCATGCAGATCTTACATCATTAGTGCTCAGAGCCTTATAAATATAATTAGCAGCGCTGCACCCATGTTACAGATCGCTTGGCCAAAGCTAATTCTTTGTGCAGTCAGGGCTGAAGTTAATGGGAGTTTGTACCTTGCTTTTCAGAGCTGCTAACAACCAGAATGTCATTTACCCGGGACTGGATGTACAAATTAATGCCACTCTGAAATAAGACATTGGTGCTCCTGGTTCTCAGCGGCCTATTCAGGCTGCAGGAGTGCACTGGCACAGCACTGAGGAATAAAAGCTCATACTCGGGCTCTTTTTTTCTACACCAATCACCTCAGAGAGCTCCAAACCCCTTCCTTTGTGGTCAGGTTGAGCCATGGAAGCATCGCTTCCCTGTGCCTGAGCTTTTACAGAGCGTGGGTTCTGTCGGAGGCAGCGTGTGGCACACCTCGAACTCGGATCAATGCTCCAGCTCACAAACGTCTCGGAAATAATGAGCTGGAAACACACAGATATTCTGGAGAATAACAAGGTACAAACAGCTCCCAACTCGCTGGAAGCGAAAGTGGGAGACAAACCAGAAAAACAAATAACGCCGGCGTCACGACGAGAGCTGCCATGTTGTACATCTCTCATGGGGACCTGCATCCCTCTGCTGCTGCTCTTCCCAAGCAGACTTGAAAAGCAAACTCTCTCTCTAAGAACCCTGTGGCAGACACAGCTCCTCTGCAAGTGTGAAGAGCTACAGATGACAGCTGGCTCAGTCCTGACTGGAAAATCAAACGGGAGAGCTGTGCCTTCCCTGTCACCCCGACACGCTCCGTAATGGGGAGCAGCCAGGCTGCCCCAGGTTATCCCTCCCCTGCAGCTACGCCGGCCCTGCAGGGAAAAAGGAAAGTACAACAACTGTCGGGCTCATCAGCAAAATAAGTGGTGATGAGGCTGAGACACACCGAGATCTGCCCTAACAAGGTACTATTTGTACGTTATTTTCTAGCTGCAGTCACACTTTCAAAGGTTGTTCTGCGGCTGCAGCCCCTTCGGAAACGGCTTCACACATCAAAATATCGCAGGGTAATGACAGCAAGCAGTGGGTGGTGAGCTTGGCAATTACGGCTGGAAGTGAGAGGGAACCAGGAGGGAGGGCTGAGTGCTGCCCACCCTGCTCGAGCTGGGCACACTGGGGTGATAATGGCACCTGGGATCTTGTGGCAACTGCTCCTGCTGCAGCCTCGGTGTCCTCTCACCACGCTGCTCCTCCAGCCCAGCAGGACACAAACCAACTGCTGAACTACCTGAGATGAGCCACGAGCAAGAGCTGGGCAGCTTCCACAAGCTTAGGCAAGATAAAAATTCACCTGGCGCAGGTGCTCCACAATCCTGCTGCTGCATGTGAGCCCCTGCTTCTGCTACGTACTGCACCTAGCACAGCCAAGGCACCCACCACATCTGGAAGCTGCTGATGGGCACCAATCTGCAGAAGACACAGAATTCAGTGTGTTCAAGCCCAGCTGCTCTAATTCCTGCACTTGTGCAGCAGGACAAATAACTGCACTTTGCAGCTCAGCTGTAGTTTTTTGCCAACGATCAATATTTATTGCCTAATCCCATTTTCCATGGCGTGTGTTAGTGGTGTCACTCGCGCGGGGCCGAGCGCCACCAAGGCCACACAAAGCTCCGCTTGTAGGAGCTGCAGTCAGGGAGCCAGCTCTTGTCACAGCCTTACAAAAGGATTTCCTCTCGAGCGGCTCATCTTTAATCATTATAAAAGCACAGAAGTTTAATCCATTTTTGATGTAAGCGCTAATAGCTTTGTGTCCTTGAAGTTCAAAGTGGTCTTCGTGCATGTCGCTAATTAGCCGAGCAAGCAGCCATTCAGCTTCCTCTCATGTTTCTAATTAGATCCTTAACAACAAACAAATGTCGACCTTACAAAGGCTCTGCTACGATTCCCTCCATTAGTTAAACAGTTTGGGAGGGATGCGCTTCTGTGCATCCCCAGCCCCCCCAGCAGAGGATTCAGGGCTCTGGGCTGGGGTATTTGCCCTTTGGAGAGGCTCTGCCTTCCTGACGGTGCTTTCCAGGGGTGCCAGGCAGCCCAGGGATGATGCAGGGAGCAGGTGACCACTCATCAGCCCCTGCCCTGGTCCCAGCTCTGTGCTGCTCCACTGTCCCTCCCTGCAGGCACGGGCTGTTCACCAGCTCTGTTGGACCTCACAAATAAACCAGAGGCAGATAAATGCTGTCCTGTTAAGTCAATTTCCTAACTGGTTCCTGCCAATTTAACTGGTTTTACAGCTAATTTAAAATGTGATGTAATTAATGTTTACATACCTCACAGAATCATGGAATGGTTTGGATGAGACCTTAAAGCCCATCCAGGGCCACCCCCTGCCATGGGCAGGGACACCTTCCACTGTCCCAGGGTGCTCAAAGCCCTGTCCAGCCTGGCCTGGGACACTGCCAGGGATCCAGGAGCAGCCACAGCTTCTCTGGGCATTCTGTTCCAGGGCCTCCCCATCCTCCTAGGGAAGAATTTCATCCTAATATCCAGGCTAAGGGTGCTGTCATCTTTTTACTCCACATCAAATGGCTGGCACTGCTCCTCGCACTCCTTTTTGTCGATGTGTGTTTGTAACATGCCGTGCTGGAGTCATTGCAGCAGCACCCCGCTTGTCCTTGCCCGTGCTCAGGTTTTTGGGCAAGTTTCTTGCTCCAGCCCTGGCATTTATCCAAGGGGGATGAATGAGGATCTGTCAGCAGCAGGAACTGCTGCCGGGTTCCTCCCGGAGCCCTGGGCGGGCTGCGGGCGCTCGCTGCGTCGCAGGCGCCGACCCCAGCGCTGCTCCTGCTGCCTGTGCCTGCACACGGAGCTTTAACACTTATTACCACCCATCCAACTGGCAAATAAGAGCTAAAGCTCAGATGCTGGGATATCACAGACCCCTCTGTAACCATTTTTCCATTTAAAATGAAGGAAGAGCTGAGCCAGGTGACGCCGGCGCCTTCACCTCACGCCGAGGAGCGCGAGAGCTGCTGTTAATTCCACCATGGGCAACCACATCTGCATTAATTGTTTACCACAGCCCGGACAGGTCTTTTATTAATATTAATGAGTAAGAGGGAACAAAAGGCCCCTTTATTTTTAGCCTACTCTAATTGCGTAGTAATTACTCATCTACAAAACAAATGAGCCGAACTCCATTGCCATAGCAACAGCAACTCCGGCCTCCCACTGTACCACATTAACTGGCTATCACTCCTGTAATTTGAAATTGAAGCCTTTTGTACAATAACAGACAATACAGGAGGAAAATTAAACCAAAAACGGGTCTTTGTTTTGCTGCATGATTCAAGTCATAGTAGCAGGAGGGCCTTGCCTGGGGGGCACCTCCCCACGGCTGATCCCACGGGCTGGGGGCATGCTCAGGAGCACGGGGGGGTTATCCAGGTAACAGAAGAGGCACCCAGCCTGCAAACCCCCAGTCCTGTGCAGCTATCCCCTCTTGTGGGAGGCTCTGCACCAGGCAAGCTGCTGCCCAGCACACGGTGCCTGGGGGAGAGCTGGTGGCACCAGCCACTCTGCTGGCAGCTGGCACTCCAGTCAGGGTCAGGGCACAGAGTTCTGGGCTCTTTTAACCATCAGGAAATGCTCAAAAAGGCCCCAGCTGAGTGAGTTTATTGTTTTTAAACAGCTCAGCTTTATATACCTGCAGATCCATTTTGCACTCTCTGGCAACTCCTAACCCACCGTGTGCTTCTCGAGCTCACACGGAGCCAGATGCACACCAACATCTGCTGCAAGGAAAAACTACTCTGCTCCTCTGGCAGCCTTCTACTTCAGAGAGAAGAGAGGGAGAGAAACCATCACTGTAATTATGTATTTACTTTTAAAGCATTTGGGGAGAGAATCAGCATGAAAATACTGACAGTAGTGTGTCGGTCCAATGCTCACTGCCTCACAGTTTGCAGTTGTTCCACTAATGGGTAACAGCCTGCAAGTGCTGCTGGAGAGGAAGTTACCCTCAGCTCTGGCAGCATTTTACCTGCTCAGGGACTAAAATGCACGGGACACCATCCTGTGCTGGAAGATCTCACGCACTGGAGAGCACGTGCTGAAACACCACCTCAAGCTCTCCAATTTGTCTGCACCTTGTGGGGAGCAAAGTCTAATTACAACTGCCAACAGCTCTGTCCCCCAGCTACTGCTGGGAGAAAGGGAATAAAACATGGAAAACTGGCTGTGGCAGGGCTTTGGAGGGTACCAAAGTTGTTCCAACCCCCTGATGTCTGCAGGGGCACCTTCCACTGTCCCAGGCTGATCCAAGCTCCTGGACACTTCCAGGGATGGGGCAGCCACACCTTCCCTGAACAGCCTGTGCTCCTCCACCCTCACAGAGAAGAATTTCTCCCTAAATAAAACAGCACGATGAGCATTCTGAGGAGCATTTTCCTGTGGAAAATAATTCTCCTGATGGAAAAGACTATTAAAAGTTACTGGCTAAATTTGCTACAGATTAACTTCAACTGCACTTCAGAGGTGGTCACTAATTGCACTGGAGATGATTTATCAAGCGCACAAGATTTTCTATTACGAAATTATTGATTAAGGCTGATGTATTTTAACCTCAATAGACTTCAGCCCAGGGCCCTGTCAAACACCGGCCGCTGTGGCCAAGGTCGAGCAGCAGCAGCACCAAATTGTTTCACATCTACTGAATTTTCTCCCTGGCAGGGCAGGAAGAAGCTCAGTCCCTCATGGATCAAAAAAGATCCAAAAGTGGCATCCTACAGTAAAACACGACCCAGGGTTTCTTCTGCCTGGAGCCTGCTGTGAAAAGGACCTGTGGGATTCCCATCCTGGAGGAGCGCAGCACTTCTGAGCCAAACAGGAAAGATGCCTCTTCCATTATTACTAGTTTTTAAATTTGAGGTGGCAGACAGACAAGTAGGGCTCCCAGTATGTCAGTGAGAAGGCCAAAACCACCCACGGGAACGTGGAGTGGCTCCTCCAGAGCGCATTCCCCTCCTGGGGCTGCTGTGAGCTGAGCCTGGCTGATGGAATTCCTGTTTAAACCAGGATGATTTCCCTTGCTCCCACCCCTCTCCGAAGCCCCCCCCAGTGTGGGGTCCCTGCCTGGCCTCCCCAGCACGCTCTGCCTCTGCCAGGGAGATAAGCAAAGGATAAAATCCAATGCAGCCATTAATTTCCCAAAGCATCACCCACCAGGCTCTGTCACATAATTACTGGCGTTCCAGTGGAGTGAGAAATTCCAGCCCTTGCTGCTCCCAAGTGGTCCACTTGTTAGGTTCTGGCTTTTGAGATGACATAGCCTGGATTAAACTTTATGTACTTCTATAGAGGAGAATAAAAAAGGGAGAGCAATTCCACCAGAGCCACCGTGCCACAAGGGAGTCCTCCCAGCGGGCCGCAGAAATCCCAAATTGGTTCAGGCTGGGTCTTTGAAATGCTCCCCCTGACATCTCCATGAGCCCATGGCAGCTCCTCTCCCCCTGCACACACAGCCCAACCACTGTCCCCCTTTTTATGGCCATAATTTGCTCAACTGTGAGTAGATTAGATTTTGGAGCACCTTCCTTAGGTGTCGACCCCGTGCAATTTATCGCTCTGCTGTTTCAGGCACACTCCTCACTTCATCACAGGCTGGGGTGCATTGAATGGTGGGCTCCTCGTTTCCCTGGAAAACTGAGATCCACAGGGAACTTTATCCCTGCCTTGGCACACGAGTGTTCAGCTCCCTGGCAGCACCAGGGGCAGCTCAGCTCACCTTGCACCGTGTCAGCCCCGGTGCTTGTTTGCTTGATTTACTCAACGTTCTATTAGAGGTAGGGAGCAGATACAAATCCTTATTTACACTGGAAAGCCCATTCTGGATATTTATTTTATTTCCTTTGAAAGCCCTTGCTGCCTGAAGTGCATTAATGAGTGCGTGGCTCTGCCCAGCAGAGCAGGGAGAGGCTCCCACCCAGCACAGCTGGCTTTGGGGATGGCCAGGCCGTGGGGAGGAGGGGAGGGGTGACCACACCAGAGAGGAGCTTTTCTGCTCCCAACAGGGTGTTTTCTGACAAGCAGCAAACTAAACAACAAATAAACCAAAGCCTAATTCGGGATCTCAATTACCATCTGTTGGATTTACTGACTGCAGCGCCGTCTCTGCATTTTCCAAGTTTAGCACAGAAACCCAGGCAGGAGAAGCAAAGCCACTGCTGGCTCGTGGCACAGAGGATGAACTTGCCTCGAACTCCTCATGCTGATATTTATGAAATGTTAAATCTTCATTTAAAAATGTTCCCTTAAGCTGGGTGACATGGCAATGAGTACGACCCATCACTAGCTCGGAGTCTCTGTTGCATAATAAGATTTAAGGTTTATGACCTACAAACAATCGCTTGGTGGCTCAGGACAGGCTGCGGGGAGCCGCCTCACACAGAATTATTGGGTTCCCAAATGGAGTGATTTGCGTGTGGCACATCTGGTCTACGACCGCCAAGGAATGAGTCTATGGGCTAATATGGACGAGTAACAGGCTGATGGAGAAACCATGATTGTAAAATGATTTGAAAAATATCGTAGGTTCTTTTGGATACAAAATAAAAATAAGAGAATACAGTTACAGTCAGCGTTTCAGTTCCTAGGGGGGTTAATTTGAATTTAAAAAAAGGTCAGTTTTACTATCAGCATAAGAGCATGTGCGGGTTCTTGTACGGAGGGTGTAGGTTGCCTACAGCCGGCTTCAATTTAAACTTCCAGATAATGGGATTTAACGAATAGGGCTCTATGGATCCAAGCCATCAGCAGCTCTCTGCTGTGTTATCCCTACGCTTTCAATCAGACCAAGGCTCTGCTTTTATCTGCCACGCTCGTGCGCGTTGACGGTGCCTATAATATCAACTCGACAATGCATGTTCTACAACTACATCTACTGCTACCAGTACGACTACTACAGTGCATGCATTTAGTTCAGTCCCACAGATACATACACTCTAAGAACAGGCAAGGGGAGATGTGAAATGTTTTACGGGACGACAGGTGTTTTGTTTTTTAAGTAAGGGAAATTAATAAAAAACATCAAAAGAAAGAAAGTGTACAAAAAAATAGAGACATTTCTCAAGAGTTGATATGAGTCGTTTCTTGAACCGTTTCGTCCGAACAAGCAAAAAACATGCAACCAGCTGCTACTAACAAGAAGCTGGACACTGAGAGAGGATTAATAGGTGTGGACAAACCTTCCCGCTGAGAGCGCTCAGAAGAGTGTTTGAGAGGAGGTGTGCACGTCCGAGTGTAAGAGAGGCCGGAAAGTTTGCCTCAGAGACACCCTCTCTCACAGCAGCCCCAACCAAGCAAGAGAGAAAACAACAAAACATAACTGCTCACACTCACCATCAAGGTCAGTAGCTCACGTTACGAGATTTGTTATAGCTGGCAAGTATAAAGTCCAGTAAGGGGTTGTTGGGGCGCAGGGCTCAAAGGCAGCACTGGCAAGCCGGGACTGGGGCCCAAAATCCAGATGTGCCAGGGGTTGGGGTGGGGAGCAGCCCCTGGCGCCGTGGCACTGCGCTGTCCCGCCGCGGCGAGTGCCGCCGGCCGGCTCGGCGGGCACAGCCTGCCCGAGGGAGCTGGGACAGGGCTGGATTAGTGTGGCCTTAGGGGTTTTGTCTCCAGTCCTCAGGGAGGAACAGTTGGTAGCAACAGGTCGGGAACTGGAAAAATCTCAGGCTTGTCAATGAACCAAAGAGGAAGGAACGAAAACCCTTTCCTGCCAAATTTTCCTCGTCTCGCTCTCCTGCCAGATGAACCCCTCCCATGTCAAATGCAAGAGAAAAATGTGCCCCCCCCATGACTGTATTTCAAAAAAAGCATTTACACGACAAAAATGTTTTACACGTAAAATATGTCAGGTGGATTCAAAAGAAACGTGACACTGATAGTGAAGTTGTCTAGGAGGAGTTTGCAGCATTCAGACTTTTAACTTTGCTCGTTTTCCGTGGCTCAGGTCCCAATTCATTAAAAAAATACAAGAATGGGTGAGGTTGTCAAAACCAGTGGAGGGATTCGGCAGCACGGCCCCGCCCGGAGCGAACGGATGTGGCCAGACCCGTGTCTGCTGGAAGGACCTCAGCTATCACCTCATCGCTGGGACGTCGACTGGGGACGTGATTTATGCCGAGCAGCACGGCCGCGCTCACCCTGCCGGCACGCGAGCAGCGACGCGGGACGTGAATTTATGGTGGCACTGAGCACGGGGACAGGGACACGTCCCTTTCTGCTGGCTGTAGGACAGACCTGCCGTGACACAGAAGAACCTGTTTATCTAGCAAGGTCAGCTGGTGACACGCTGCCATGGAAAAAGAAGGGGTGAGGGAGGGGAGGAGGCCCCGAGCAGGGACCTGCCCCCAGCAGGCTCCCTGCTGACTCAGCAAACATGCAGGCGTCCCAAGAGGAGGAATGTCACCCCAGGGACAAAGCAAGGTGGTCAGTGCCCAGGGGCTTGGAGTGAGAGGGCTGCTGTTCCCGGGGAGAACAAGACACGCACCTGAAGGTGGATGCTCTCTGAGGGTGCTCAGTCTCCGTGCTGGCACTGATGCCAGGAAGGTGGGGAAGAGCCGGCGGGACGGGGCCGGAGAGCTGCTGAAGGGGCAGCAGTGATGGGGACATTGAGGACATGGATTGTCACCAATGCCTTCCAGGAACCTCCTGGCCAATGCTTGCTCTGTGCTGTGCTCCAGCAGCCCTGGGCACAGCTCTCCCAGTGAGCTGGGGGCGGTGGGATGCGCCTGCCCGGGTGTTTCCCAGCTCTTTCCCATTTCCTGGCAGAAAGGGGCCAGTTAGGGCCAGCCGTGCTGTGCTCTGTGCTTTGGACCAGGCACGCGTGAAGGAGGGCTGTGCAAATTTGTGAAGGGAAAACAAAAACCCGACTGAAAAGGAAAGAAGGAAAAAACCCCAGCCATTTTTCTTGTAATGAATCGGGCCCGTACACTGCAGCGCAAGATCGATCGGACTCCACTGCTCCTGGATACAATTCACTACCATTGCTGATGGAGTGGCAAACCCAGGATGTCCCTTCCAAAACCAGCTTTGGATGGAGATGACTCTACAGAAACCCCCCGTTCCCAGAGCACGGCTTGGTGCAGATGTGAGTGGGGCCGGTGACAAACCCACCTTCCTCCTTGAGACCTCAGGGCTGGGGCGGGACGGGGGCTCTTTGGATTCAGTTTTGGGGTTTTTTGCCAGTTTTGTGCACGCAGGCAATTTTGAGGCTTGAAAAGACATTTCCAAACACCATACTGCTCTTTAAACTTGCCAGAAAGGGTGTTGTTAATTTAGGGTTAGATTTAGTTTCGTATTGCAAGTTCAAATCAAAAAACAAAAAAAAAACCCTGAAAAAACAAATCAGAAAACCCAACAAAAGAGAAACCAAAAAACACTCAAATTAAAGACAAATGATTTTCAGGCACAGAATTGATCAATGCTCAGTTCAGTTGTAATGGGCACCAAAAGCACTCCGATTAAAAAAAAAAAAAAAAAAAAATCAGGGAAGCAACGTTAATCCAGCCAAACCCTCTGTGCCTTGCTAAGGGGCAACTCACCAGGTCTGTTTGCACGTAAAACAAAACCTGAAGGGCAAAACATGAGGAAGAGGCAGAAACAATGAGGTCTGTTTTCCTGGAAGCATATGCAAAAGCAATCTCGGGATTTGTTTGGGTTTGGGGGGTTTTTTATTCCCCTCTTTGGGTTTGTTTTTCCCCCTCCGTGCCGGGGCAGTAGGAGAAGCTGGGAGTTGGGGGATCCCCACAACCAGGCTGGCAAGTCACCCCTTAGGCGCTCTCTACATGCCACAGGATGGAACTGGTACAGAGAGTCCTTTGTAGCCTGCAAGCAGTGCCAGTTTGCATGGAACGGAGTTCTCCTGGTGTCTTTCTCTGGCCCCCAGGGCCCCAGGCTCTCGCCCGAGACACAGCCGGGCCTGCGCCCACCTCCTACTCCCTCGCGCGGTCGGGGCTTTTCGGGAGAGCCTCCTTAAGCCCCGGCACTGCCCGAAAAGCCACGAGAGCCCCCAGCTCAGCCGTGAGCGAGCTGGGAGGCGCTGCCAGCCCCGTGGCCCCTGGGGACACGCTGGGACAGAGGACACGAGGCTGGCAGCGGCTCCGTCCCGGCCTGCTGCGGGAGCGCACGGCTCACTGAGGGCTGCTCTGAACTCTGCCACCCGAGCAGAGGGCTGATTCACGTCTTGAGCAAAATTTAAACCTAAGGCAGTAACGGCAATTGGCAGCAATTTATTTCTTTATTTCCCTTAAGGGGAAAAAAAAAAAAAAAAAAGTAAAAAGTTTTCAGAAGGACAGAAGAAAAGCTTTGTGGTTCCTCATGGAAGCAGAGGGGTTGGAGCAGGCAGGGATGGTGAACTGTCAGCCGTGTGCTGGTGGCAATGGCACCAGTGATGCCAGCCCGAGGGACACGGCCCCTCGCCACGGGGGTGCCCCGTGCTGGCCATGGTGGAGGAGGTGACAGCGGCTCCGGGCACGGCGGGAGCACCCAGAGCTGCTGCCACCACCTCAACCCAACCCCAGCTTCCTGTGAGAAACCAAAACTTTTTTTCCGAAAACACGGATTGATCTTTTTTGGGGCGTCGTTTAGAGCCTCGAATTTAAACCAAACAAATAAAGAAACCAACGCAATAAAGGAATAAAGGAAGAAACAAATTGGAATATCTACCCTGGTTTTGGCAGTTCTCACGCCAATCTCCTGCAGGTGCTCCAGCCCCCGTGGCCTCTGCTTGTAGTTTGGGTTTGGGTTGGGATTGATTACTTATTTTTTCTCTAATTTTTTTGTTTTGTTTTGTTTTGATTCATTGTTTTCAGGTCCCCAGGATAAGTGTGAGGAAAATCAGAGAAATGATGGAGAGCTGCAGCCACACAGAATACCGACAGAGCTTTTACCTGACCCTGCACTCTGAGGGTTTGCTCTTCCACGGGCCCCCCTACCTGATCCTCTTGCTGCCGCCACGGCTGCCGCTGCTACTGGTCCGTAAGCCGCTGCTGGGAAACCTGGCCGTGGAGAAAAGGAGAAGGGTAAAGACAGAGGCCAGCGGGTCCCATGCACCCGGAGCAGCCCAGCCTGGCTCCCCGTGCCACCCGGGAGCAGCCCAGCCCCGGCCAGGCGCCCGCTGCCGGCACAAATCCCCTTGGCACAGCAGGAATGGGGCTCCCGGCCATGGCACGCCGTGGAGCCAAGGAGGACAGGCTGGAGGCAGAGCCTGCAGCTCTCGGCTCGTGTCTCCAACGGGGTCAGCCCGCCCCGCAAACAACCAGGGAATTCTCCTCCGGGCTTATCTGCAAGTGATAATAACGTGCTGGTCTATAGACAAAGCAGTAATGGAAAATATGAGGAGGTCCTCATGTCAAGATCACAAATTTGCTGGGATCAAGCAGAAAAAAAATTCAATGGAATGTGGTTTAAGAAAGAAAGAAAGAAAAAGAAAGAAAGAGAGAGAGAGAAAGAGAGAAAGAGAGAAAGAAATAAATAAAAAGAGAGGAAGAGAGGAAGAGAGGAAGAGAGGAAGAGAGGAAGAGAGGAAGAGAGGAAGAGAGGAAGAGAGGAAGAGAGGAAGAGAGGAAGAGAGGAAGAAAGGAAGAGAGGAAGAGAGGAAGAGAGGAAGAGAGGAAGAGAGGAAGAGAGGAAGAGAGGAAGAGAGGAAGAGAGGAAGAGAGGGAGAGAGGAAGAGAGGAAGGAAAAAGCTCTTGAAAGCAAACCAGCCGCAGATCAAGGAGCTCTATGACATCCCCCCTGCTCCAGGGAACTGAGCCCTCGCAGAGGAATGGAATGCTGCCAGCAAGATTGCTGATTTACTTAATTAACATTCAAAAGATCTGCCAGAGTTTCTGACTTTCAATATATGTGTTTTAAGAGGACAATGGCAAAGTCCAGGCAAGAACCACAAACCCCAAGGACAGTGACTCCAGGGAGGTTCCTGGTCCCTGGGAGCTCCAACTGCTCCTGGCACCCAACAGGACAAGCCCGGGGTGGCCACCACAATGGAACCTGGTCCTTGAGCAGGCACCAGGACCACGATCACAGCTGCTTTGCAAGGCTGAGGAACCACAGGAGAGCAACTGAGGCACTGAGAAAGAGAAGAGTGAGCCCGAGAGCGAGAGAGAGAGCCCAGCACACTACAGCCCACGACCTTCAGCACTATGGCTCAGCTACAGCTCAGCTACCAGGGCAAGGAGCAGAGAACTAGGCTAGAATAACTTGAAGCTACTTAAAACATCAATCAAAAAAAGACATACTTGCATTTAAATATGGTAATAGGGCTGTTGGGGGGGAAAAAAACACATAGCACAGGTAAATGCATGCAGAGGATCCCCAGGGTGGTGCTCCCCTGCACAGAGAGCAGCACTGCACAGCCAGCCCTGCTCCTCTGGTGAGCCTGTCTGCTGGTAACTGCCACAGCCTCCATGGAGTGGGATGTGGGGGAAGCACATCCAGACTGGGGGATGCTGAACCAGTGCTGAACCCGAGTGCTAAACTCCCTCTCACTGGATGGAGCCATCAACCCTGGGTGGGTCCCCCAACACGATTAGGGCTGGAGTGAGAAGACTGTGGTGTTAAGAGTAAAATCACCCTCCAAAGAGCAAGGAAAGCATCTGCAGGACAAGGGCTGAGGCTCTGGGGCTTCATTTTCATGCAGAGCCATGTCTGGGCCAAGCTCTGGGCCCTCCCACTGCGGCTCAGGCAGGAGCAGAGCTGGCACTGTCCCCTGTCCCTCCCTGCCCACCACGGCGCACGGTCCAAGAGCAGTGTCCTCAGCGTTCCCATGGCACCTCCACGAGCAGCTGGCCACCCACAGATCTCTCATTTGGAGGCTCCAGGGGCTCCCTAAACCATCCATAGGGGACTGGAGGAGCCGTGGATTTTCCATGGAATAAAACCCCTCTGCCAAAACCAATCAAATACCCTTCAAATCACCAAGCATCCCCTGAGAACAGCACAAAAAACAGGGCTGGAAAGTTTGTTTCTCTTGTTCAGCTGCCAGAGACACTCAGGATCTATTTGAAATGCAGGACAAAAAGTTTTGCCATGCAAAAGGAGAGCGAAATAACAAGGGTGGAGAAGGCGCTCCACGGAAAGAGCCCGAACAAAGGCTCCCTTATTGCATTCCAGTGGACAGATGTGTGAAAAATTAATCCCTGCGCCGCTGAAGAAAGCTTTTATCCCAGTGCTGAGATAAAAGCATCCCTGAGACGTGGCGCTCCAAGCAGCTCAAGTGCGAGTGCAGCTCGTGCTCCGTGGGAGCGCCGCCGGCCCCGGAGCGGGAGATGGGAACTGGGACTGATCATCAAGACTGGCAAAACCCTCCTCGCTGATGCTCTCCCAGGACGGCTCCAGCTCCGGAGGACCCCCTGATCAATCCAGCCCACTGAAAGCAATCAATCCCCTGCTAAAATGCCCTTTGCCAGGCACCACGTGCACGGGCTGGCTCAGCTGGGAGCAGCTTCCCTGCCACCGCTGCTGAGCCACCAACGCTGCGTGACCTCCACCACTGTGCCACCTCACTGTGCCACTCTGTGCCTCTCTGACCCCCTCAGCAGAGGAGGGCAGCTGACACCATCCCGCTCTGCCTGACAGGGATCCCAGTACAGGGCACTGGGGACGCCTCCCAGAGCTGGAGCAGGGGACAGGGAGAACTTGTGGCCAGCAGAGCATGGGAACAGGCCCAGAGCCACTGTCTGCCCTCAGCAGTGCCTGGAAGTGCAGCAATCTCCAGGAGACAGCAATGGCCAAGGGGAGCACTGATGGCAGCACCTCTGGATCCCACCCTGGACAATGGGGAGCACGGCCAGCACCAGCCCCGCTCCCTCTGAGCCTTCTGAAGTCACCTGGAAAATCAGCAGGGTGGAGGGAGAGCTCAACTCCTTGCTGGAGTTTGTTTAAAGCACTGATTCCTGCTCAAACGACCCCTGTGCTTTGTGTGCCCACTGCTCCCAGCTGCCCAGAGGAAACGAAGCCCAGAGCCATTGCAAGGCCAGCAGTGCCCACTTCAAGCACTGCAATTAGGAGGTATTTTACAATAAACGCTTTGCACTGGGCTCACACACTGTCCAGGAAAGCCCTGAGGATTCACAGCAATTTCATGCTCTCTCATTGCTCAGAATGAGCCAAAACCAGCGTTCCAAGTGCAATTTTTCACAGATAAATTTTCCTGCTTCCTGCATCAATAGCTTCACTTTAAACAGTGAAGCAGAGAGGGAAGATGGACAGATCTGGGTTAAATTCTTTGCCCCGAGCTCCCAGATTCAGTCCATGGCCGTTGTCCCTCCAAGGCACAGGTGAGTTTAGGAGAAGGGGGATCCAGGGTGGCACTTTGGGCTGGAGCACACAGCCCCACTGCCTTGCTCTGGGCATTGCAGTGGGAGCCCAGGATTTAGGAGATTTCCAGGGGCTTTGTGGACAAATCTAGCGAGGACAGTGCTGCCTGAGCAGGGCCAGTCCTCACATGGGCTTTAGGGGCTCACAGATCTCTGCCCTGCTCCATCTCCTGCTCTGGTGGGACCACTCCTCCTTAAATCACCGAGTTCTCCTGCCCTCCAGCCTGGGCTCGGCTACAAGGCAACCACAAGGGAACAACCCAAGAACCATTTGCACCCCTTCCTGCTGCCAGGACCCTGCTCCTGCAGCTCTGGCTCCAAGGGAAATCACTGACTGCTTCAGCCCTGCTCTGATCAGCCTCTGAAGACCCCAAACAACTTGCATCCTCAAAGCACACACAGCCCTACCCTCGACAACGAGTCAAGACAACAGGAATCAACCCAAAAAAGGGCACAAAGATCACAAAATTAGTCCTTGCATCAAAAAAATATCATGCAAAGAATTTCCTCTTAATGGCCAAAGCACTTGGGCACCTGAGGTTGCAAGTTCAGACTTCAGCAATGAGCACAGGGATTTAAAACAATAAAATGGAAGCTGAGATGCCCAAATCCCCAGCTGGCTTCAGAAACGAGCCAAAGTCATGGAAGAGGCACGGAGAATTAAATAAAATCCACCACGAAACTGCACCTGAGAGGCAACCCCCGTGCTCTGTGCTCATGGGGTGTCTGGAGTGTTCACACACGAGCAGAAGCCTGCCCTGTGCAGGGTCTTTTGGGGGTCCCTGTGCTGAGGGCATCGAGCTCAGAGGTTCCTTCACCCCCCAACACCACTCCTTACACCCCTGGTGCTCCAGTAGCTGACCTGAACCTGACCAGGAGGCTCACTTGATCTCCCAGGAAAGACAGCTGGAATGTGAATTCCTGTGCAGGCTGAGCAGGGAGAGGAGCCAGGGCCTGATCCCCTTTTCCAGCAACATTCCCAGGGCCTGATCCCCTTTTCCAGCAACACTCCCAGGGGCTGATCCCCCCTTTTCCAGCAGTTCCCAGGGGCTGATCCCCCCTTTTCCAGCAGTTCCCAGGGGCTGATCCCCCCTTTTCCAGCAGAGTTCCCAGGGGCTGATCCCCCCTTTTCCAGCAGTTCCCAGGGGCTGATCCCCCCTTTTCCAGCAGTTCCCAGGGGCTGATCCCCCTTTTCCAGCAGTTTCCAGCAGCTTTGATCAGCCCGAAAAGCCGCACCAGGCTCACAGCTGTCATTTCTGATGGGTTCTTGCTTGCATTATTCTTTCCATTAGGCTGTGTTATCCTCTTTGGAGGATCTTTAGGCTTCATTTCAAAAGTATCAGAGACTCAAAACCATGAAGCAGAAGAGCCTGGTAGTTTTGTTTTGAAGGCAGGCAGGCGTGGGTCCAATTTACCGGGCAAAAATGTCATCTTTAATGGTGAACACACACAAGGGAAAGCTCCATCCCAAAACAATCCCTTTATGTTTAAAACCTTCATCTTCCAGGCTCTCTGTCTCACACTCCCCCTCCCTTTCTATAAGGAAACACAAATGAGAAAGAAAAAAACCTACTACTACTCCGAGCTTGAGAAGAAGAACTCAGTGCTGAATACTGAGAGAAGAACATACACCCAGAGAAATCAAATGTTCCCTAGAACTGATCAAAGATCGGGGTCCTACCACATCATTCACAACTCATTACCACTGTTCAGTAGCAATTAACTCCTTGGGATTTGATTGCAGATTCTGTGAAGCTTTCTCAAAGTTTGCAGAGTCTAGGAAGCTTTCTCCATCCACACCAGAGCTGATGGAAACAGGACCCAGCACAGCAGGGCAGAGCTCCAGGGAAACAGGACAGCACTTTCCTGAGGTTCTGATCAATTCTATGAACATTTTCAGTATCTCCAAGAATAGAGTTCTGTATTGAAACAGACCCTTAAGTGCTTCCCTTTGTCTTTTTCCACTGCGTTACATCAACCTTGTTAAAATCTCTTCCAGCAAGTTAGGGAATTCCATCCAGAGGACACTGTGCATCGTGGACCCTCATCCCAGAGCCCCTGCACCACCCAGGGCACAGCCTGGACCAGGTCTGTCCTCTGTCTGACACCCCCCATGGCTGTTTGCAGATGGATCCTGTGCTGAGCAAATATTCCCATTCTGGAATTTCAACAAAACAATAAATCCCAAATATAGTCCATTTAAAATTTGGCACTTCCACTTTATGTACAGTAAATGACCCATTTTTTCAGCTGTTGGGACTCTCGGGCTGTGATCCTTTTAGGATGAGAATGGTGCATTTCTGCCCAGTAATTACTTCATGCATCAGAGAGACAAAGCCTTGTTTGTCCCCAAATTATCATTCTGTGGCATTTCAAGTGCAATAATCCTTTTGCAGTTATTTCACTATACTGAAAACTGGGAAACTTCTCAAAGGCAAACAGTTTGTTTAAAAAAAAAAAGCTACTTATTCAAAAAACCACAAACCAAGCAGCAAAAGCTGGTAGCTGGTGTAGGTTATCAACATCCAATATCCAACCTAACCCTGCCCTCTGGCAGTCTGAAGCCATTCCTCCCTGTCCTGTCCCTCCAGGCCCTTGTTAATAATCTCTCTCCATCTTTCCTGCAGGCTGCCCTGAAGCCTTCTCCACTCCAGGGTGAATAATTCCAATCCTCCCAGCCTTTCCCTGCAGGAGAGGTGCTCCATCCCTTTCACATCTTGGTGACCTCCTTTGGACTCGCTACAACTCATTTTAAAGGCCAAAGCCAAACACTCATCACAGATTTTTAATCAGCAAGTTAAGCACAAAGGAAACGATGGCTGCAGGGGCAGGAACAGCCAGGAGCTCACCAGCCCCAGCTCAGCAGCTCTGGATTTCTGCATTTCAGTCACCTGCTGCTGCACGAACAAGGGCAGGGTAGATGGAAGCACATTAAGGCACCTATTTGGAGTTCAGCAACGTGGCACTGATTTGCTTCAAGCCTCATTTCTGCTGCTCTGATGGTAGAGAAAATGAGCTGTTTGGTTAAGCTGCTTGTCTCAATTTTTATGAATGATCTAAACTATCTGGGTAAGTATTATTTAAAGACAGGTCCTTGATGATGAACAAAGGCATAAAAAGAACTCGTGTCTGGAGGCTGAAGCTGAAAAAATTCAGCACAAAGAGGCAACTTCATAAAAGAGAAGGCAGTAAATCACAGGACAGGGTCATCAGAGGGTGGGGAACTCTTCACCACTCACGTGCAGCTCACCCAGCACAGCCTCACTGGCAGGCAGGGACCTTCCCAGTGCCTCACTGGAGAGCTGCCACTCCATAATCCATATCGTGAAAGAGGTGACGGAGAGGATTGGGATGCTGAGCCCAGAAATCTTCACGGCATTGCTGCAGCAACTACCATCACTGCTCCTGGGCAAGGCAGGAGGTGGAAGCTCCTCAATGGCCAGCTGGAAACCCTACTATCAAAACATTCCCATTTGAATGTTTCTGTGCTGTAAGGAGACAAATCTTGTCCAGTTCTTTGCAACCTCAGCCCCAGTTTTCAACAGCTTTAGTTAAAAATTGTCTCTACTGAGGCACAAGGCAGGGGAGCCATCGTGCTCTGGCTGGCTTGGACACAAATTCCTCAGAGCAGGATGGGCATTACCAGACCACGCTCCTCCTCCCGCAGGGTTATCCATGTTTTCCTCCACACACCAGTGTTTGTGTTCTGCCTCTTTACTCTTGTGAATAATTGCTCTCATTAACCCTCCTGGTCACTGCAGCTGCGGCCTGTTCACAGCTGAAACCATCGCTCTGGAGCTGCAGCACCACCCCAAAGCACACAGACCTCTGCAGGCACCAGCAGGCTTGGGTTCTTTTTCCTTTCCTCTCCTCCCTGCCCCTTCAGGATCACTCGTTTTCAGGGCAATGAACCTCAAGTTTTAAAGCCTCTAACACCAGGCACAGATCAGTGAGCAGCTGAGAACAGGACAATCGGTGTTCAACGTTCAAGATGTTCTTATTTCTCAGTTATTCAAGTTATAAGTGGAGAAAATTCTAATGAAGGACCTGGGCAGTTCTGGGCCTCAGCCAGACATGATATTTAGGGAAACCTCCAGAGCAGGCTCCCTCACATTGAGAGGATGGGGCAGGAAAAGGGGGACCATCAACACAGACCAACAGCTTCTCTCTGGAAAATCTCACCCGAACTCTAACAAGAAGGTTACTTTAAGGGGTAGGGGGAAATATAAGATGAAAAAAGCCTTTTACACAATTCTCTGCAACACCAAAATCCACAGCTTTTCTCAGAAAAACAGTGCCTTGAAGGCAAAGGTGCTTCAGCTCTGCTCGGACTCCGAGAACAGCTCTAGAGACCATTTCTTCCTGCAACAAAACACAATAATCTAAGCAGAACTTGAAGGAGAACCTTCTGTCTGGAGATTTATGGGCTCTGCTATATTAATTTCTCAGTTTGCTGTCTGCAGCTCCAGCTGCTCCTCCCTCCAGGGATGCTCCTGCAATGGGAACGGCCCCTCCTCAGCAGAAGAACACCCAGAAGCTTAATTTTAAACCAGGTCCAGTCTAAAGTCTTTGCTTTCAGGGACGGAGGCTGAAACGGAGAGGTGGGAAGAGGTAACTCAGGTGGTTCCAACAGATTCCAAAAGCACTCTGTAAACCAGGGATGCCATGCAGATGCAGTGATGTGCTCAGGTGGAAACAAGGCATGCAGTGCAGGGCAGAGCAGAGCAGGTTTAAGCAGTCAAGAAAGGGTTAGACAAAGGAGTGAGAAAAATCTCCAGCTCTGTTCCACGTCTCTTGCTGTTACAAGGCTTAACTAACTGAACAATTTAAAACAGGCTTTACATTTCCTCCTCCTATTTTGCAGCTGCCACCAGGTCCTCCTCTTCTGAGCATTAAACGTTTGCTCGTTCCGGTCTCTCGGCCACACAAACTTTGCTCCCATTAGTAAATGTTCTACAAGCCTCACACGGGTGGGACGGCGCTTGAAGAGCGCTTTGCAGAGCTGAGCCCTGTTAACACAGACTTCCTCACTCCCTGTGGGCACGGACGCCATGTGCAGGCTGCACTTTAAAATCACTTTACCTCCCCAGAGCAGGAAGCTGGGTGCTCCAGTACAGGGCCACGTGTCCTGGGGACATGAAGCACCACACGCCCCAGGCTGGGTGTCTTACAGCACTGCAGGGGGACACAGGGAGTGGCTGGCTTTTGGGGATGCTGCAGCCACACCCTTTTCCATCCCCACTGCACTCCCCTGGAGCTCATTCACCAAGGGGGAACCTGTGCAGCAGAACCTGCATCGGGGTGTCCTAAACCCCAGTCACAGGAACCTCCTTCCTTCTCCTCCTCCTCCTCTCAAGACACCGCGACAAAGAAGCCTTAAGCACAACAGAACAATTCCCCTCATCTTTGGCACCAGCTCCTTCTCCTCACCTGGAAAATTCCTATTTTCTAGCTCCTACCTCCTAGGCGAGCACCACACATAACCCTGCACGGGACAGCTCCCTGCCCAGCTGATGAACACCGTGGGACTGCCACGGGGAGAGAAACTGAACTAAGCTCAACAGAAAGTTGGTTTAAATGCTCTCACAGTAACAAACCCCATCAGACTGAGACTTTGAACCATCTCGTGTTGCATTTCCACTGCCCCAGGCACTGCAGGAGCGTGACCCAAGGCTGAGCCCATGGCCTTTGCAGCACCAGTATTAAGAAGCAAATCTATTTCCCTGAGCTCTGCGAAGTTTGTGAAAATATTTGTTTTTCCCACCTCTCACCATATACAAAGGTTTTAATAAGCTTTAACAAACATGCAAGCAAACAAACCCTTAATTAAAATAAATAATTTAAATTTCTAACCTGAAGGCTTCTATGAAACTTTGACAATCCCCAAACACTCAGGTGATGATGGGAGAAAATATAACTGGGATGAAGGACAGTGCAGAACATCCCACCACAGGGGTGCAGGACCAGGGGGATGCTGCAATTTCCTCTCCCCCAGTTAGGAGTGCATTTTGTCCTTTTTTTTGGGTATAATTTCTGCTGTAAACACACCTTGCATGCAACTGTTCCTCTGCAGGTTCTTCAAACAGTGGGTCACACGTTTTGAGTGATGGTTTTATTCTTTTATTCAACTGTCATTGGTACTGGTTATTTGGGGTGTCCAAACCAAAATATTAAAATTGCAAGCTAAGAGAGCAGCAACACAGCAGATCCGTTGTAAACAATTTATTATTATTTTCTACCTCAGTTACTTACAGGAAAAAAAGTCATAAAAAAGAAAAAAAAGAAAATAAAAATAAAAAAAAAAAAGAAAAGCACAGATGGACTATTTACAAAAAATGAGAAAATTCACAACAGCCGAAATGTTTGCAAATCATGCACACTAAGACAAGTTCACAAAAGCAAAGCAATTCATAGCAAAAAACCCCAAACAAAATAATAAGAAGCCATACAGATTAAAAAAAGCTATTGCCTGCAGAAAAGTCAAAAGAAAACTACCCAAGTATTACATCAAGCATCTTTAATGAAATGAACAGCACAGCCATGGATTGTAGAGCCTTTGACACTGACATTTTAAACAAGTGGATTAACAAACATTAAAATGCATTACAGTTCTACTGTAAGCATGCACCATACTTCTCACAAACTTATCCAATGGGTAGCAACACTCCAGGACCAGCAGAATTTAACGAGAATGTGTGTTTTCTACCCACGAGTCCAGAATCTGCTCTTGTTAAACAAAGCCAGGGGTGGAGGCTCGCAGCTCTCCTGCCACTGGCGTGGAGAGGAAGAGGCGCAGGGTGATGCAGCTTAAGCAGGGAAAGCTTGGCCACAATTTAGGAAATTTGCCCACGATTTGCAAGCAAAGTCTGCAAGCAGAAGCAGCTGCAGGGAGTGTGCAGGACCATCGCTGGTCAGAGTTAGATCAAAGCATCAGAGAAACCCAGAGTGCTCTGGGTTGGAAGGGACCTTAAAGCTCACCCGGTGCCACCCCTGCCAGGGGCAGCGACACCTTCACCGTCCCAGGCTGCTCCAAGCCCCTCTGGCTCTGGGAGCAGGGCAGGAATTGCTGCGGGGGCAGCAGCTGCCTGAGCCCCAGTCTTGGTGGCATCTCACCACGGCCCTGGTGTGAGGTGGCAGCTCCCAAAGAGCCCCAGGCCGGAGGGCAGGGAATGGGACAGGTGACACGGGGTGACACAGCTGGGTACCACCGCCCTGCCAGGGACAGGGGACACCCGTCCTGCTCCACCCAGCTGGGATTGGTGCCACTGCTGGATGTCAGCAGGTTAAAAAGCGCCAGTCGCTCTCTTTGGGGCTGTCTGTGGGACCAAATCAACCCCATCATCCTCCTCGCCGCGTTGATAAAATGATTTCTAAGAAGTTTGTGAGAAGTCATGCCTTCGGAACGCCCCTGACCCCATCCTTGTGAGTTACATTCCAAGTGGGCATTAAAAACTCATAACAAAGCAGAGGAAAAAAAAAAAGTAATTAAAAAAAAAAAAAAGCAAACTCAAAGCAGTGAGGATATGGAGCCGTTAAAAAAATAAAAAAAAATAAAAAGTCCAGTCAATCAAACCAGCCAGTAAGAGCAGCAATTTTTCAGTGGACATTGATATTAAACATGGACCACCCAGGCTTTCTCTGTCTCTCTCATTAGCACTGTAGTAAACCCCGATTAATTTGTTATGCATCTTTAAGAACTAGTTGATAAAAATTATGTCTTGTGAAATCGGCAAATAGTCTGCAAAGTGAAATAAGAACAGAAATTAATAGATTAAACTGAAAAGATAAGTCCCAGAAATAAAAAAAAAAAAAAAAGAAGATACACAGAAAGGGAATGATTGCAATTAAAATAAAATAAAAAAGAGGCAATGTACTGCATGAGGAAGGGCTGGGAGGAATAACGGGATAGGAGGAGATAGAGCAGTTGCCAAAGGGTTGTGTGCCTTGCCCCTGGAGCCAGGGGCTGTCCCATGGAGATGTGGGAGAGGACAAGGGACAGCCCCTGAGGGACAGGGACAAGGGAATGGGAATGCAAATAGGTGGGTGGTGGCAGAGCTCCTGGGAGCAGCCAGAGTGTGACCGAACATTTTTCTGTGTATTTGTGCTGAGGCTGCACCACCAGGGCAGGAGGCAGGGGAAGCTCCCGCAGAAACAGCCAAGTACTTCTCCCTCCAAATCACAACACTGAGGTTTTAAACCTGACACCTTCCTCCCCCCTGCTCCTGAAGGCTCCCTGGTGCCAAGCTGTGCCTGCAGCAGTGGGGACAGCCCGTCCTGCTGCTGCACCGTGCCCCACCCCAAGCCTGCGGGCTGTGACTGTGGACAGCAGAGCCCCAAACCACCTGAGGAGCTGTGACTGTGGACAGCAGAGCCCCAAACCACCTGAGGAGCTCCCAACAACCCTGGAAAGCTTCTGCTGCTGCCAGGAGTAACTGATCCGAGCGGGAGGGGAGCAGGGGCAGAGCCTCGGGGCAGGGGGACTCAACAAGGTGAGACAGGGCCCTGAGCATCTCCTGGCTCTCCTGGGAGCCACAGCGACCCACAGCTTGCGGGTGGGGACAACCCACACGGATTTATTTTCCATATTCAATCTCTGCAGGAGGCTGAAAATGACCAGGCAGTAACTGGGAGTCCTGCTTTGGTAAAAACAGGCCCTGAATAAAAATACATCTAAGGAGGGGTCGAGCCAAAGGCTGCCTTTGCTGTCAGCGAGCAAACACATTGGCTTCAGACATGTTTATAATGAAACCCATCTAACCTCTGCAGATTTCTGCCATTAAACCCATCAAAGGAGCCTCTCCCTCAATGCCTCGGTATGAATCAGCTGGCACGTGGAATTGTGAGGAGTCAGAGCCTGAGCCAGCACACCAACACCTGCTGAAGCCTCCTCCTGACCTGCAGCTCCCGGCTGCAATCCTGCCAGACCGGACTGTCCCGCTGGTTCCAGCAGAACCACAGGTGGTGTCACCTGCACCCGGGGACAGCTGCCTTGTCCCCACAGCACCGTGTCACCCCAGCAGCTCTGCTGCCTGCCTGACACCCCGGTTGTTCCAGACCTGGTCTGGTCCAGGTGGGAAGATGCACCACAGGTGGGAAGAGGTGGCTCAGCTTCCAGAGGAGCCCTGGCATTTGTGAATTCAAGTGAACAAACCCTCACAGGGCTGCTCCCCTCGGTGTTATCGGTCCTGCAAGAAACAGGCGCACAGTAACCCCACGCCAAGGACACTGCTCATCCTACAGATGACAACAGTCTGGACTTTTCCAAAGCAGGCTCTCGTGCTAACGACCTAGGGCTGCACACACGGCTCCACGTTTGTCCCAGCGCGCTGCAGGTGCAGCCGAGCACTGTCCACATCCTCACCCACCCTAGAGAACCTTGCTGGGAGGAGCTGGTGTCCCTGTCACCCCAAGCTCCCACCCCTGGCCCTTGTGACCAGGCTGCTCAGGAGTTCAGGGTCTCCTCCCCGTGGTGGCTGGGTCACAAGCAGAGCAAAGCCACCGCTTCACTGGTTCCAGCTGCCTGGGAAAGGCCTGGGCTGGAAGGAACCTCCGAGTCCTGCGCGGCGCCATCCCGCACGGACGTGCTGGGAAGGGCACGTTCGGATGGGCTGCGTGGCTGCCCCATCCCTGGAAGCGCTCAGGGCCGGGCTGCACAGGGCTCTCAGCAGCCTGGCCCAGGGGAAGGTGCCCCTGCTCACTGAGGGGCTGCACCTCTGGAGCTCCCTTCCAGCCCAAACCGTCCTGTGGCTCCAGCACCCGATCCCCCCGAGCCTGCCGAGGGCAGGGGGACCCGACCCGAGCCCGGCAGCACGCGCTGCTGGCAGGGACCCCCGGAGCTGGGACCCCCAGAGCCAGCCCAGAACGCAGCAGGGTGGGAAGGTTCACTTACCACAGGCCAGCACGGGGAGCAGCTGGGTCCCTGTGTGCCTGTGCGTGTCTGTGTGGAGCTCTAGAGCATCTACGGAAGGAAAAACCCATCAAAGGGAGGGAAACAGCTCTCCAGTGATCTCTCTTGCTTTCATGTTTTAATTTAAGAAGTTTGTTTTCAAATAACCAGTACCAATTTATACATTAGGAAAAAAAAAAATGTGTTGAAAAGATGTCGCTATAAAGGTCTATTTTAAAATAGTAGGAAAAAAAAAATAATTTGCTGTTGTGTGAGATGCTCCCTGCAGACTTGCCTGTCTCAGCTTGCAGCTACAGACTTAAAAAAAAAGGAAAAAAACCCAAAAAGACAACAAAAAAAAAAAAAAAGAAGGAAAGAGGGGAAATAAAGCATATCTGTAAATGAAATGTACGTACCTGGGAACTGATAACTGTAACTTGGGGCAAATCCAGGATATCCTCGGCCATATGTCGCAACAAAATTCGGGTAACCTTGACCACAGAAATGTAAAAAAAATAAAAAGAGAGAGAGAAGTTTGAGGATTAATGAAGGGGGTTTTTTTAAGGTTTTTTTTGTTTGTTTGTTTTTTAACACAATGCACAATGACAAGAAGGATGGGTGAGACCTAATTTTACAGAGGGTATGAAAAAATCAGATTTATTCTGCTCATGCCAAGCTGCAGAGAGGTTTCATCATTATCCTGAATAGAAACATCTCGAGCTGGCCCAGCTCCGAGCAGGAGCCCTGTCACTCTGGTAATTAACATGCACTTTGGTGTCTGGAGCCCAAGGACTGTGCATACTTGTTAGCTGGAAGAGTAAATGCCAAATGCTAAGGCTAAACACATAACACGGGTTTGCTCTGACATTTGGAGAGCTTACAATGAATGTACTTTGCTTCAGAGCTATTGACAGTTGGAGATTAAGGTAGTAGTAATTCTTTATCCCGGGAGTGTGAAGGACAACAGTTAACACATCAAAGGGTTGGAGGCAGCAGCAGCAAGAGCCAGGGAGTCAAAGAGCTTTTAATTTTTCAGGAAAGTAGAAGGAAGCTGCCCGAGGTGCTTCTGAAGGCCCCTTCTGAGGCAGAGCAGCCGACCTCGGGCAGCTCTGGGAGGTTTATTAGGAGAAAGGCTCACTTGAGAGCATTTCCTGAATAAAAACACCTCAGCGAAGGCACAAAGTGGCAACTCTGCTGGCTTCACTCTCCTGCGTGTGAATGAATGTGCTGGATGTCCCACTGATCCCTGGCCACGGGTGGGCTGGCAGCAGCCCCGGGGTCACACACTGTGCCACCCCCTGTTTTAACTTCCCCGCAGCCACTCTCTGGTCCCACAGAGGCTATGTGCTCTGACCTGGATGGCCAGTGTCCCGAGGTGTCCTGTACACTCAGGGGATTTCCTAAAATTCTAACCTCACGTCGATCCTCAACATTTCCTCCCTCAGGTTCTCAAAAACAGGCACCACCCCGCACAATTCCAGTGACTGAACACTACAGAAGGAGCCTCAGCATCAGCCCAGGCTCTCCAAACCAAGAATCCACCAGGAGAAGCTCTCTCCTGCTGTCTGAAGTCAGTGGGAATCTTGGCAGCAGCGGGGCTGGAGCTCAGCAGCCCCGTGGCTCTTCTGGGGGGCTCCTAGCCTGCTTTCATTCATCCTGTAACACACCCATCCATCACTCAGCTGCTTCCCTGCTGCAGCAAGCCCCTCCATTTCTGATCAGATTTATACATACGTGCAGTGGACTATAAATCATAATGTAAGGCTGGGAGATAACAATGCTGGGGTGAATTGTGACAGTGGCATCGGGCAGTGCCAGGCCAAGGCAGCCCCGCGACCCCGGACAGCGCGCACGCTGCTGAGCCCTGCCTCCACAGCCCAACGGCTGGGCTCCCTCACAAATTAATCACCTCTGTCATTGAGTCAGATCTTTCAGAGTTAAGCTTTACAAACCTTTTTTCCTTTTTTTTTTTTTTAGCAACACTATTGATAAATGGATTGTTTGCTAAGTAAGCAGCGCCATTAACACCGCTGAAAAATCGCCCTGCAGCCCCTCTCTCCTTGCCAAGAGGAGCAATTCCGTTTGCTCTGTCTCAGACAGGGCTGAAGCAGATCTGCCAGCTCACAACTGTCAGGGCACAGGGGCTGACAGGCTGGGCAGCACCTGAGCTCTGCAGGTGTGGTACCTGTGGAGCCAGAGCAGCACGGAGGGGGACGGTGCCCGCGGTGCTTTGGATGCCACCCCCTCTGCTGCCTGCCCTGGAATGGTCCTGGCTCTGACCCCAGGGCAGCCCTGCTGTCCCTGGCCAAACCTGGCTGTGCCTGGCAGCCCCAGCAGCAGCCAAGCTGCCCGGGGGCTCTGCTGGCACTGCCAGCACTCGGCGCTCTCAAAGTCAGACAGATGAAATCATAAATTTATAATACAACATTACTTCAATTTTCCTCTTCATTTACTGCTGCAGTGCCCAGCTCTGCTCTAACGACTCGAAGGCTGATCCTCGTGGGGACATTGCCTGGCTGAATATCAATGGTGTTTAACACCACACCTACATGGCTGCTGCATCAGGCCAAATGAAGGCCATGCTGACCTACCCAACACTCCCATTAGGGGCCATCCTCATCCTGCACTGGGCACGAGAAGCTGATTTGCCTTGGTAGTCCTGGGGAGTGACCAATCCCTTGTAAGTAAACCAAAAATCCAAGTTTTGTCTGGATTACCTCCTTCAAAGCAAGACTGTCCTGTCCACGGAAGCAGAGCTCAAACCAGCAGCCAAACCACTTCCATACACTGCTTCCACCCAGCTCCTCTCCAGGCTGTGGAAAAGTCTTTTCATTTTAAAGTTTGCTAATGGGGTGGACAAAAGCTCATGGTCAATATGTGGCAACGCTGAGCACGCAGGAGCCAGGGGACCCGAGCAAAATTAGTTCAGAAAATGCAAGGGAGCTGTTGTCTCCAAATGTTGCTCTGAATTGCAGCTGCTACTCCATTGAACAGTGTCTGGTGGAAAAGGGAATGACTTTCTTTGAAGGGCACAAGCTTCTCTAAGGCATGAGCTCAGCCCACCCAGACTGAGTGTGAGCAGGAACACAGAGCCCTGCCAGAGACCTTCCCAAATCCGTGCTCCCACCACACACGGCTCCAGCTCCGGGCTGTGAGCTTGGGGGCCGAGTGCTTCCATCTCCAGAGGGGTTTGCAAGCTACAAGGAGCCCGATTTTAACATTAAACACCAGGATGATGCCCATCACCAGGAGAAATGAGTGCTGCCAGCCCCAGCTCAAGGCAGGCAGCACAGGGTCACCTCCAGAGCTGCGTGTCACCATTGTGGTCACTGCAGTGTCCCAGACACAGAGAGCAGCTACAGATGAGAGGGGGGACAAAAACCACCTCCTCTTAATGCTGCTCCTGTGTCGCTCTCTTCTTCACAAGTTTCCAGGCACAGGCCTGAACAGAGCACAGAAAGCTTTGGGGCAGTGCTGTGACACCCACACGCCCTTGGGTGACAGCTCCTGGTCTGCACCCCGGGGCCAGGTGCCAGTGTGAGGCTCCAGGCACAGAGAGAGTTCCTTGGTCACCAAACTGCTCCCACTCAGCCACACAGGGCACACAGGGCCTGTTCCTGAGCATCCAAGGGGCTGGGGAGCAGCTCCTCGTGCTGGCTGGGCTGACAGGGAGGGGAGTGGGACTGACTGTGCTCCACTCTTTGTGCAGAAGGGCTCATTAGAGCCCCTGCTCTCCCTGAGGCCAGCGTGTCCCAGCAGCAGCCCGAGCCCCAGACAGCCCAGCAGCCGTCCTGGCACAAGGCTCAGCCCACCCCCACTCTCCCAGTCAAAAAATCCTTTCAGAACGCTTTAATTTTGCTCCAATCAACCAAATCATCACAGAAGCGGCTGCCTGCGCACCTTTAGACCCTGGCTGCTGCAGGCTCCTTGGGGAGGCTGTGATTAATGAAAAAGACCAACTTCCTTAATAGCTTTGGAGGGAGTCGCTCCCCGCTCCTTCCTTGGGGTTGTCTCGTGCGTTCGTTCCTCTGATTCCCTCCTCTGCCCGGGAACAGCAGCTGGAGAAGGTGACCTTGAGCAAGGATTTCTGGAAACAGGTATAAAAACCCTTCCAGAGCAGCCCCACTTGCTCTGGTCCAGTCCAGCTGGGCACGGAACAGAAGACACGGGGCAGACCTGACCTGGCCTCGGGAGTCCCCACAGAACAGCAGCAGCAGCAGCAGCGATGGAACTCTGTGTCTGATCATTTGATGGGTTAATTATGCCCCTCTTCCTGCAGGAATGGGCCCTGCAGCCTTTGAACCCGGGGCTTTCTGAGGGCCGTGCAGCAGCTCTGCTCTCCCGTGCTGCAGTCTCCTTGTTTAGCACTTCATTATTTAACGCGGTGCCACGGCAGCAAGCAGGAACTTGGAAGATGAAAAAGCAGCTCGAGTGGATAATGAAGCATCTGGCCCTCACCATGGATCAATCACCAATGCTCAGCCAGTCCCCCCAGTCTGAAATGCAGGGAGAGCAGTGCAGGACTGGCTGGAGCTGCACTGGCCAGGGTGACCCCCCTGAGCAGCTCCAACAGGTGCCCCAGCTCTCCCTCTGTGCAGTTCCACTCACTGAGGGCTGCTTCCCTTAATTCCCACAGCTTGAGATGATCCTTTTCCAGAGAGACAGCCCCAGTGGGAACGGACTCACGCTGCACCCGGGGGCTGAACTCTCCCTTCAGGACACTGGGGTGGATCCAGCTCCATTCCCTCTGTGCCCAGCTGCAAGGGAAAGGGCTGAGGCCACATGGTGGAGGATGATGCCACGGGTGTTTGTGGCTTCCCAGGGTGAGCTGCACTCTCTCCTCCTGCAGCTAGCAGGACAGGCCAGCACAGTGGCACTCAGACCTCCCTCCACACCCACCTCCAGCACCCCGACCCAGGGCAGCTCAGGTGGAAGAGCAGAAATCAAGTACCTCGGTTCAGGCACGCTGGGAACACCCAGGTAACGAAATCACGGACTGACTAGAGCAAGATAAATATTTAAAGCATAAAATGTGATTTCCAAACACTGTGGGGCAGGGTGGCGGCGGAGCGTGGGGACAGCAGAACAGATGATCAGCTGCAATAACCTGATTACACAGCCCAGAAATGGATCACTCCAGCCACACCAACAGCAGCACTATTAATTCTGAGATAAAGCAAACGTGGCAGCAAGCTCTTCCTATCAAATCAAGCAGAGCCTGGTGTCAGACACCTCCGTGTAACAGCCTGATCCTTGCAGGAACTGGCTCCTCTGACCTGACACCCACCCCAGGGGCTCTGGGGCCCTCCAGCATCTCAGCCAGCCCCTGAATCCGCTCAGCAGAGCCCAGGGCAGCCCAGAACCCAAGGCTGGGCTTTGTGCTCGGTTTCTGGGATCATCTAAACCCTGGATAGGAAAGTCAAAGCTTCCTGAAGGGGACACTGGCCTGGGAAAGGCTCACTGCTGCCTGGACATCTCCAGACCGCCCTCCCATTCCCACATGCTTCATGGACACAGCAGGTGACAACTGAGGGGAAGCCCAGGGATACAAAGAGAGCAGAAAGTTTAAAATATATGGTGTTTCACAAAAAAAACCAAAACACTGGCAATGGATTAGCAGCATTTTGGCCGAGAACAGAGGATCTGGGGTTGTCACATTATTTAGAAAGAATTATCTAGGCAGAAACAAATGAGAACCAATTATAACTAAATAGACCTCGTGCACAAATAGGAATTCGCCATTAAATATCATTTATCCCATTTAATTAGTATTTTCTGGACACAATACTCAGGACTAAAATACCATTCCATCTCCTTGAAACTTGTAATTATTGTTGCGACCTGTCCTGTTACGCATCCCCCCACTCCCTCCATCCGTGCCATTTAAGAACCAGCAAGATTTTCAATTATCTGTGCTGAACTGTCAAAGCTACCTTTAAAAGAAGGGGAATAATGTGTGACTCAATTCCTCTAAAAAAGGGGAGAGATCATTTTTAGTCAGAATGAACACACTGCATCTTTCATCATTCTATTTTTGCGAGTAAGAGTAAAACAGGCTATTTAAAACATCCATTTAAATGCAAATTTTTTATATTCCAGGCTGGGGGGGGGGGGGGGGGGGAGTTAATCATTTACCACAGACAGGATTATTTTCTTCACTCCACCCCTGCTGAAGTTTCAGCCTGGCACCCACACAGGTGCGGGGATTTGCTCACCCCTGTGGCCTCAGGGCTGGAAGTGAGGAGACAGGGGAGCTGAGAGTGGGGGCTGTGGCACTTACCCAACATTCCCATCCCTAGCATGAAGGCGTCCATGGTGTACGGCAGCCCACGTGCCCTTCCTCTCGTCCCTGGTGGAAACATCACTTCTTTAGGTTGTGCTTTCTTACATTCTACCTATTGAGCAGAAACACGTACAAATGAGATGCAAATGAATTCCATGTAAATGTCAAATGCAGAACTGATCTACTTAAGGGGGGGGGAGGTTTATTTTTAGCACCTGCCTCCCCCACACCTCCTCCCGCTCAAAGGTGAACTTCCAGAATAGCGTAACCAGACTGGAAAGAGCAAACGTGTGTGTCTCTTCAACCACCCACCGCAGCCCCCAAAGATGACAGAAGTGCTGATTTAAGAAGTTCTGTGCTCCTGAAAGGGAACCCAGCACTAGTGGGAGCGGGATGAATGGAGGGAGGGCTCCAGCACGGCTCCGCTGCAATCGATAACAGGCAACGACTCCCAGTGATCATTACAAAAAGCTCCTTTTAAAATAGGAATAAAGAATCAATATTTCTACCCGGCAGAAAATTTCTGTAAACCCTATTAATAAAGGATCTGCATTCTTTCACTTTCAGTTACTCCTGGTCAATGCCACTGGAACCACGTGCCCTGAGAGACAGCAGCCCAGCCCTGCTGCCAGGGGGGCATCCAGGGCCCCCAGCCAGCCTCCTTCTCCCAGGAAAAAGGAGAAATTCAGCACTTCTCCATGCTTTCTTGCTCAGGCACTGTCACCTCAGCCCCCAGCAGGCTCTCCTTGGCCCTGGTGCTACAGCTGCCCCAGTCAGCTGGTTTGGGGCTAACTGGAGCTACCCCAACCCACTCCCGGGGAGGAGGATGTGCAGCCCAGCACTGCAGGGGCTGCAGGCTGAATCCACAGCTTTGGGCTTTGTGCCTCTAACTTTATTGTTCTGATTTTTAACCAGAGTGGCAGCTAACAGGAGTTTCCCCAGTTTGCCCAGCCAGACGACGGGGGGAGCACCAGAAGTGTGTCATGCTGCTTCATTTCACAGCCACATCTTTTGGGAGGGCCACTGCTCCCAGTGCCGTGGCAGCACTGGTTACACCTCAGGGCCACTGGTGCTGCACAGTCAGGATGATAAAACCCATCCAGCCTGGATGGATGGACAATTAACAGGGAAATGAAGTTTGGATTAGCACCGTTAGAAACAAGAACCTGGTAATTGGCTTTTGCAACCATAACCCAGCCCACTGCTGCTCTCTGAGAGCCTGGCACCACTTCTGATACCCACAGCACACGGGGGTACAAAGGGATGGCACTGAGCTGCAGAGGGGCTTTAATGGGATTAAAGGGGAAGCAAAAGTCATCAGTAGGAAAGAAAAATAATTCCTAAGCCTCTGTAAACAAATATACCCCATGCGGAGGGCAAGAAGATTCTGTTATCCAGAGAGACTCTCTCTCCATGGGAGGGATGATGTGGGGTGCAGGACTGGAGCACGGCCCTGCTCTGCTGTCCTGGGAGGGACACTGCCTGACCCCAGCCCTGCCAGCTCATCCCCAGGGGACTGTCACACTGCCAGGCACCAGTGCCACACCAAGAGGTGCTCTGGGAAGCTGCCCATGCACCATCCCATCAGCAAACTGGGGCAGTGTGGGAACAGGAGAGAAGCACCACAGCACGGATACACTGGGGGCCTGCATGGTGCCTCCTCATCAACAGCACAAGCAGCAAGGAAAGGACCCTGGCTGCTCTTGTGCCAGAACCCAGCCCTGTCCTTACAGGGAAGGGGATTGAGATGGCCAGAACCACTCCAAAGCCACAGGTACCTCAAGGGGGAAACCCTGGAGGGATTCACACATGTGACAGGACATGCAATGGGGCTTCTCCAAGAGGAAATGTATATGGATTTATGAGCCAGGGCTCAGCTCCATACCGAATTGCCCCTGAGAGTGCCTGATAAGGGTCTTTGTACACACATCTGGACCTCACTCAAACTTTCAATTCAGAGTTTCTGGGCATCTTAATAATTTCCAGATTTTTTCCACCTCCTCGTATGAGGATGTGCTGCACTTTCAGCAGCCCAACAAAGAAAGGCTTAACTCTAAGGCTAAAAAAATAAAAAAAGAAAAGAAAAAAAAAAAGGCAGGGAAACTAAAATTCACTATTTTTGTTTAGTCTAGTTTGGAGAATTAACCTTGCACTGGAGTACTCCTGGGTCAAGCAGAGCAGTCTCAGCCACGGGAAGCCAGGAGGGCTGAGCTGGGGAGTGAAAAGCCTCTTGTACCCAGCACAACAAAACAGGCTGTCAGCCCTCAGCCCAGGATGTCTCACAAACCCCTGGCTAACAGCTTTCCAGGGAAACCAGGGCTGTTTTGAGGAAAGCAGAATATCCACAACGCACAAGCCCCCATTGAGCCACCCCAAGACAAGGAGACTTTGTTGTGCCAGCCACGTGTGATTCCAGCCTGGGGGGCTCCGAGCACCTTGGGGACAACGTGTCACTCACACCACGGCCAGCCACAGCAGGCAGCAGCAGAGAGGCTTTCAGCTTATTTTAAAAAATGCACTGAGTTGTGGGTCTGCTGATCTACCACACTGCTGATCAATGGCTGGGGCCTGGAATTAAAGGGTCTGGAACAGGCCCTGGCACAGGGTGCCCAGGGAAGCTGTGGCTGCCCCATCCCTGGAAGTGCCCAAGGCCCACAGAACCTGCAAAATCCCACCCTGAGAGGGAGAGGAGCCACAGGTGCTGGGCAGTGTCACAGCCTGGTCTAGAAGAGCCCAGCATTTCAGTCAGCTGCTCGAGAGCCTGACATGAGACTGGACTCCAGGCTCAGCTCTCCACCCCTGTCCCCAGCGCGGTACCCAGGATGTGCATGACTCCACCACAGTGGGATCTAAGGGAAAGTAATTATCCATCACATTTCTTTTCCAGCTACTTTTACTTTTCCTTAGAAAAACAGGTGTCTCTTTGCAGAGCAGCCTGCTCCTGTCAAAGGAACAACAGTCTGAGGACAGCTCGTTTGGGTTTATTGTCCCCCTGCAATGTTTGGAGCATCTCTGGCCTCCCACGTAAATTCCAACTCCCATTTATTAAATACCTCGCTGGCATTTTCTTTTCACTGTCCTACTGCTCGTTTAATATTACATTTGACATTCTAAGCTTTATGGATGGCAACAGAAGCAGAATGGATGAGCTAAAAATAGCCTGGCAGGGAGGCTGGGGCTGGAAATAGGCTGGGGAGCAGCCGCCCCGCTGCCCTCTGCCTGGCCCTGCCTCTGGGGACACGAGCCAGGGGAGGAGGACGAGGAGGAGGAGGAGGAGGAGGAGGAGGAGGAGGAGGAGGAGGAGCGAGCTCGGGGCCAGCCCCGGCCCATGGAGCTGTGCATGGCCCAGCTGAGCCACCCGGGCACGGGGACAGGCATGGGGACAGGGACGTGGGCAGGGATGGGGACAGGAATGGGGACAGGGACGTGGGCAGGGATGGGACAGGGACACGGGCAGGGATGGGGACAGGGATGGGGACAGGAATGGGGACAGGGACATGGGCAGGGATGGGACAGGGACACGGGCAGGGATGGGACAGGGACATGGGCAGGGATAGGGACAGGGATGGGGACAGGGATGGGGACAGAGATGGGACAGGGACACGGGCAGGGATGTGGGCAGGGATGGGGACAGGGATGGGGACAGGAATGGGGACAGGGAAACAGGCAGGGAGGGGACAGGGACACAGGCAGGGAGAGGACAGGGACATGGGCAGGGATGAGGACAGGGATACAGGCAGGGATGGGACAGGGACATGGGCAGGGATGAGGACAGGGTGTCCCAGCTCACCAAGCCACTGCAAACCCCATGGCCTCGGGCTGGGGCTGCGAGAGCCGGTCCCCTCCACGGCTCAGGGACACAGGGGGACACGATCCCAGCGTGACACGACCCCAGCAGTGTCCCCAGGCCGCCGTGCGTCACGCCAGGCCAGCTGAGTGCCAGCCCCAGCTCCTGCCACACGCACACACAGCTCTGGGCCCCGCAGGGCTGGCACTCAGCTGCACACACAGCAGCAGGGCCGTGACTCAGTCCCCAGACAGGATCACGTCTCGTCCCCTGCTCGTGGGCTGCTTTCAAAATCAGTGCTCAAGGAGTGACATGACAGGAGCACTGGAGATGGTGGCACCTGGAGGGGGCACTGAGCGGGCACAGGAGTGAGAAGGGATATTTTAATTACCCAACAGCAAACACCAACACTCAAAACTGTTTCTCTTGCTGTTTCTGATGTTCCTGGAGTGATGTCAGCCTGTCCCATCCTCCACGCTCCCTGCTCCCCTCCTGGGCAGCCTCCCACCCGGGAAGGAATCCTCCCAAGAGCTCTCACTGTCCCTCCCTTCCCAGGAGATGCCAAGAGCCAGGTGAGGCTTTTCCAGCCCACGGGTGCAGGGATGAAGCACAAACACTGTCCCTGCCTGGGGCACAGCAGCACCTGCTGCTCCCCCCAGGGCAATCCTGAGCCCTGCTCCAGAGAAAAGCCTGTTGTGGGGACTAACTACACCTATGGAGTGTGCCCTCCTGCACAGGGAGGAAAATCCTGGAGGGGAGCTCTCCCTCCCACCTGACAGTCCCTGAAGTTACATCCCGAGTGTTTCTAGGTTGTTTCTAACTTGTCACTGGCTCTGTTGCGTGGGGGTGGTTGGGGTTTGTTCTGTTCCTTTGTTTTAAGGCACATTAACAGCATTTAGAAATGGTACAGAGGGAATGAGCCTCCCCCCAGCCCAGAGGTGGGGACAGGCAGGAGACCCCAGTGCAGGAGGGGCTGGGGGCAGCAGGACAGAGTCCACAGCATCCATGTGAAGTGGAGCAAGAGACTCGCCCCAGGACCAGGGGCACTGCCCCAGCCCTGCCCACCACCCCACCCACACTTGGCCAAGGGGACCCTCACTTTTATTTCAGATGCATATTGCAGGGAGCAACAATATGAGGAATATTATTTCAGTGCCCTGGGAAAAATTAGCAAGTCAAATATTGAATCAGGCCTCCAGCATATGCCAAGGAGATTGCTTTGATCTTATCCACACTAAAAGCTCTATTATTAAATTTAAAGTCTGTGAACACATATCAGACCGATATACAATGCATATCTGAATACACATTTGAGAAGAAAAGGATGTTTTGACAAAGGGAAAAAGAATATTTTAGCCGAAAATATCAAAGTTACTGCAGCAATTGAAATACAAATGCCCCTTTTCATCTGGCTCAGGGCAACCCACAACCTGGGACCTGCCTGTCATTGAGGAGGAACTTCAGCTGGGCTCTCTGCTCCAGGGGCTGAACTCACACCCTCCTCTAGCCCCCTGGCTTCTCACTCCAAACGCTGCCCTGGGGCAGCTCCTGGGCCCTGGGGACACTGCAGGGGCTGGGGCAGTGCTCCAGGCTCAGCCCCCTGACCCCCAGCCCTGCAGCAGGGCCACCACCCTCCAGAGGGGTGTCCCTGCAGCCCTGGGCAGGGCACGCGGCAGGGATGGGGCTCAGAGCTCCCTGCCAGCGACACAAGGGAGCACCAACACTCACCATTTTATTATTGATTTCGTGGAAGTGAATTTCACAGACTTTTTCCACCACGTCTTCATTTTCAAAAGTTACGAAGCCAAATCCTATTTAATAAAGATACAAAAAGGGGAGGGGGTAAGGAAAACATTAGTTAAGAGTAACAATTTCATTTTCATAAAGCATTATTTAGCCACTGGGACTCTGGAAAACTTCCATAACAACACACATGTGTGGCTACACCTGCTGCCTATGGAGCTGTTCCTGAGCTGATTGCAGCCTAATGGAGGGAAGAAGCATTGTCTCAGGGAAAATTAATATGGTTCTGTTCCAGCTCTTCCATAGGATTTAATGGAGAATTAAAACCTCCTTATGGATTTTTTGATCCATCCTGCAGAATTTAATGGATAGTTACACCCCAGTTACATGATGGCTCGGAAACTACAATAGGGCCGTATTTTCTTTTACACCTTATAGGTTTTTAAGAGCAATCTCTACAAAACCCAATTATATTTCTATGGAACCATATTGATTTCATCTCTTGTTTAATTCCACGGGACTTCTCCATTAGAGCTGACTCATTACACGACCCAAAAAACCATAAAATCCTGGGAAGACAGAAGATGATTCCTCATTTACCCGTGGCAGGGAGAAAAACCCCAAAGCCTCCCACGCACAGAGCAGCACTGTGTGTTACGTGTGCTCCGCTGCCGGGTCAGCCCCGCTCCGGAGGTGGTTATTTGTCCCTTTCTTCCTGAATTACTTCCTCTAACGCCTCACCAGGACATCCTGAGGCCTCCAGGAGCCCATTACATTCCGGCCTCTGATCTAATCGTTCCTCTCTTCCCCGGTGCTGTTCAAAGGGCCGAGGATTGGGGCTGGCTCGGGCTGTTTGATGCCTGCTGCCTGCTCTGCTGGGGTGCACTGAAGGCAGCTGGAGCCCACCCCGCTGCCTGCTCCTGCCTTAACAAAAAACCTCGGGCTAATGAAAAAAAAACCCCAGTTCGTGTGCTGGGGAAGGCTCGATGAGTTAACATCGACACTAATTATGCTAATGAAACCTGAAGACTCTAAGAAGAGGATAACTCCATCCCCAGACTGGAAGCTGCTGGACTGTGCGCTGGTGAAGCACTGCCTCTGGCTGAAGAGGAAAGGGCATTTCCAGGTGAGCTGAGCAGCTCTTCTGGCAGGGCAGAGCACCTGCAGCCGTGGGGAATGCTCCCAATTCCATTTCAGACCCTCCTACTGGGGGAAGGATCCCCAGGGATGGTTTCCAGCCCTCCTCCAAGGCATCCCACAGCACACCAGGCTCACCACACTGCTCCGCTTCGCACCTAGAGCAGGCAGCAGCTTGAATTTTTTTCCATAACTCACGTCTTTCATTTGCCTTCTAAATTACTCCATTTAAATCTACCTTAAACAGACCTGCAGTCAAACGTAGAATTTTTGTGGTTAACTGCCTGAATGTGGCATCCCAGGCATCCCAGAGCTGGGAGCAAAGCGTGGCCGGACCAGGGGGTGAGATGGCCGGGCTGGGGCTACAAGTCATTAATTGTTAGAGCAAAAGCAACATCTTCATCATTAGCAGCTCATTAGCGAGTGCTGCAGTTGAGGATTCCTCTTTCAACTCGTGTTAGGTCTCGGTGCCAGGATGGAGGGGAGAGGGAATTTAGGAGATTAGCCCTAATACGTGAACACCTCGCTGCAGTCATTACGTGTCTGGACTCGAAACAAATCTCCCACTCTCATCCCACTCCATATGGCTTAAGCACAGGTTTATCAAGAAATTATTTGTCTGATTAAATCGGATGGCCACCCAGCTTTCTGCATTTCCAGATTTTACAACAATAAAACAACAATCTGTAGGTGTCAGCAGGCATTTGCAGGTTCCTGAAAGATCTGTGGCACTTGGTCAGAGCGGCCTGGAGAGGAAAAGGAGAGGAAAACCAGAGGAGACCTCTACAATGCCCAACACCTCAAACTCAGTGGGAGCAACCAGAGGACTTCCACCTGCAGGCACACAGCACTTAAATTCCTCCCTGGGAGGGTGGAAAGGGCCGGGAGCAACTCGGGACAGTGAGAGTGTCCCTGCCATGGCAGGGGTGGAATGAGCACCTTCTGGCTCCTTCCAACCCAAACCCTCCTGTGATTCTTTCCTTGTTTTCTGTGATTCTTTTCTTGTTTTCTGTGATTCTTTTCTTGTTCCCCTTTTTGGGGATCAGATTCCAACTTTTAATAACTGCACCCACACAAAGATCCCCCTGCCCGCACGGTCTTATTAGTTCCCATAATGAATACAAACTCACATTTAAATCACCAAGACTCTCAGAAACCTTCCTGGGCTAAACAGACAATTATTTCTTCTGAGAGGTACTAAGAATCAACAAAAAACTGGTTCTCAGAAAGTGTATGGAAAAGATTAACCCAAAACAAAGGCGGCTGTTGAAAACGGTGACAGAAATAGGATTCTGGTTGTCAAGGAGCACACGTTTTAAAATGAAATTATACTGCATCCTTCTGAATGAAGCTATTATTGGAAGCTAACAAGCTCTATTTAAGAGATAAGCATTTAACAGAGTCAAACGGTTGGGTTTTTTATTCAAATGAATAAAACTGAATATTCATTTGAATAATCTTTTCTGTAAAAGAAAAGACAAAGAAGAGGGAGAAAAATAAAGTAAGAGGCAAACAGATGCCCCAAACGAGAGGCTCTGAGCCAAGCACCAGCACTAAAGGAAGCTGAGACATGTATCCATGACCTTCAGGTGAAAAACCCTCCTCTGGAATCTACTGGGAACGAGGAGTTATTCCACTCCATTCATCTGCTGAAAGAGGAGTCAGCCCACGCCATTCACCTGCTGGTTGGTGGGCACCACCAGGCACCAAAGTGATGCCAGCCCAGACAGCTGACATCCAGTGGTGCAGGACACACCCTCCAACACACCGTGACACCAGACAGAAGAAGATTTCGGGAAGAATTTCTTCATGGAAAGGGTTGGGAGAGGCTGCCCAGGAGGTTTGGAGTGCCCATCCCTGGAGGTGGCACTCAGGGCTCTGGGCTGGGGACAAGGTGGGCATCAGGCACAGCTTGGACTCAGTGATCTTGGAGGTCCCTTCCAACCCCAGTGATTCTGGGATTCTGTGAAAAACCTCTGTGGATCCCAAGCCCTGCTCAGCCCCCAGAGCTGCCCAGGCCTGTGGGAAGGTGGCTCCACAGAGTCAGCTCAGCAGGTTCTGCCATGGTAGAAATAAGACAAACATTGCTCAGAGAAAGGGACTGAAACCATACACAGATCAAAATACTGTAAAAGAACAGTCAGAAGCCATAAGTGCTATTAAGAAGCCAGACTGATGATACCAAATGTCAGGACTCCCGTGCTCTGTATTTTGGGTTTTTTTCCACACTCTAACCAACTACATTTCACACTTTTGTCATCACTTGAGAGTTTTTACCTCAAACTTGGTAAAATATAGCTGAGACGATGACACCACGGCTACGAAATGCATCTCCATTCCCACAGCCCCAGGCCTGGCTGCACAGTGACCCGTGTCACAGCCGAGGACGTCACAGCCTGGCAGAATTACACCAAAGCAGCTTACCCCAATAAAGGCCTCACTGTCAAACCCCTGCTCGCCTTGCAACGAGCAAAACAAGGTGATTGCACCCCAGGCCACAGAGGTTAAACCCTGGGGTTAACCTGGAGGGCTCTGATGGCACAGCAGGACCCTCCTCAGCCCCCAGCCAGAGCAGAGCCACAGGCACAGCACCTCCACTGCCAAAGCAGCTCACCAGGCAGGCACAGCCCCGAGGGGCTCTCCAGCCAGCTGAAAGATGCTCTGGTGGGTGAGGACGCTGCAACTGGAGCCTGTTTGAAGTCCCAGGCTGTCTGGAGGTCACCCGATGATGTGGAGCAAGTCACTCCATCTCAGCTGCTGCGCTGCCTGTGCCCACACTGCCGGCGAGCCTGCAGCTGGCACAGCCTCATCCTGCACTAACAGCAACCACAGAACTCCTGAAAATACTCTGGGAACCAGGGGATCACCAGGGCTCTTCTGTGCTGCACGGCAATCCCAAAGAGCAGGAGACAGGAGCAGGGAGAGGACAAAGGAGGAGGTTTACACACCCCTGTCACACCAACAGGGCTCTGCCCAAGCCTGCTGCTCGGCAAGAATCACCCCACAGCCACTCGTGAGTGCAGGGTCAGCCCCCCTGGCACACAGAGTGCCTCACAGGGGCACCCTGCTCCTGACCCCCACCCATTCCGTGCTGGGATGGGTCCCTGGTGTCCCTGATGTCCTCGAGCTCCCTCCAGCCCTGCCAAGGAGCTGCCCGAGGAGTGGCTGTGCTGACAGATGGAATATCCAGCCTGACACCTCCCAGCAGACTGATCCCAGCCTGACACCTCCCAGCAGATTCATCAGGAAACAGCAGCCCAGGCTGTGCTCCCCCTCTGTGCCAGGGCTCTGGAGCTGACCTGCTCACCCGCCTCTGCTCCATCCTCACATCTGAGCTACTTCAGCTCTGAACTGCAGAAAAGTCCAGTCCTGCTGTGGGATTATTTATGCACCTGCTTTCTTGTTTATACCCATAGTTTTGGCAGCTGGTCCTGTGAAAGGTAATAAAATGCCTTTCAAAAGTAAAAAAAAAAAATAAAAATGAAGAAATGTGACCAGACAAGCCAGGCATAATAACATTAAAGCCCGTGTCAATTAATTTTTCCTCTTCTTGATAAACGAGCCCCATTCCATCCATTAATAATGAGGGAAGAAACAAGAAAAGTTGACACTAGTTTAATTTATTTTCTCAACTTGCCTGGTCATATTTCTCCCTGTTGCAAAGCTTTCTGGTGCTGCTGGGAATTGCAAGTGGCTCCCACACAGTCGATGCATAGATTGGTGTGAATCAATACCATTCTACTTTATTCACACATCCCTTGTAATCAGAGAGGAAAAAGTTCCTTCGTAAGCTCCCAGCCTGCCAAGCTGTCTTATAAAAATAAAAATAATAATAATAATAATAATAAACTGGCAGGTGGAGGTAGAGAGGGGGATGTGAAACCAAGACCTGTGATCACTGTCACCAAATCTTGTCTTTGCAGATGAACAGAACACACTGGGCAGAGGGGACAGGACATTTTAATTACCCAGAAGACAGTGAACCATGGATGTTTTTAACTCCTGTCTGCAAGGTACTACAAGTCATTACCCCCGAGTCTGGGAATGGGGACCTGGGGGGTCAATCCTGTGTCAGGGAAAAGCCATTCATTCCTCAGCCCCAGAACCCGACAGCCAGGACTTCAAAACTCAGCCCTGACTTTGCCCCCTCCCTTTGTTGTGCCTCTGGAGAAATCACTCAAATACTCCCTGTGGTCTGCATCCCCCTCACTTCCTTGCCCCCTCCTCTGAGTTTTCATACCGCAACTCAGCTTGTCAGAGCCAAAACCTGTCTGGGACAAAAGCTGACAAAAGCTGCTATTTCCTATTATTCCAATTTCCTGTGCCGCAAACACACGGAAGGAGAGGTTCTGGTTTCCAGAGGAGCAATTCTGCACATTCAGGGAACACAGCCCTCACCTGAGACACGTGCCTCAGATTTTACCTCCTCATCTGCAAGGAGGGTTCACTGGGGAGACTGGTGAGCACACCTGAAGGCACCACCTGCTCCAAGGTAACAGGACCTCACCCCACCCTTGTGATAACCACACCAGGAGGGGGATGCACCAGCAGATGGAAGGGGAATATGAGGTTAAAACCTGTGGTCTGGGACGGAAAATATCCTCACTAACCTGTAGCACGTGCTGTCCAGCCCTGCTGCTGGGACTGGCACCCACCAAGGCATGATCTGCCTGCACACCCACTGGGTGCTAATGACACCTCGGGCATGGGGCACAGTCAGGCTCTCCTGGCAGACACAGACACCTACTGAAAGTGCCAGTGAATTCTCCACAACAGGAGAGTAAATTCTCAAAATTAAAGGAGCAGATAAGGGAGGCCAGCCCCGCTCAGGCGTGGCGGTCAGCGCATGGCTGGACAAAGGGCAAGATCCTCCTCTGCTCCTGCCTGGGAAAGTGCAGGGCTCAGGCTCCTCGCTCCTTCCTCCCACGGCTGCATGGCATTCCCAAAGTGAGAACTGCTCAGAAACAGGAAAAGGCACCTTGGGGTGAAACGGGGCAAAATCCACCCAAACCAGAGCTCTGGAGAGGGATGTTACTGAGGGGAGGGTGAAGAACACAGGGACTTGTCCCCCTCTCGAGTGAGCCATTCTGACCATAGGTTTCCAGGTTCAAAGGGCACCAGTCAGGGCTGGGATGGGTCCAGGCAAAGCCCTCGCAGTGGCAGGAGCAGCCAGGGACCCCCGTGCCCGTCACAGACCACGCTCGTGGCAGCAGCACCTGAACTCCTGGTAATAAATTTTTCATAACAACAAACCTTCATTAAAATTTTATTTTATTAACGTTCTGAAATCAAACCTAAGCGCTGAGTACATAATGACTGAGACGCACACTACGCCGAGCTTACTAAATGCCACTTTTATCATATTGTTAATTAACAGAAACGATTAATGCGCTCGCAGATCATTTAGAAGCATTAGCAGTGACCTAAGAAAAATTGCAGGTACGTGTGATACATCTGCACTTTTCCAAGGGAATTTTCACACAGGAGGCCCTGAAGTTTGCTCCCAGTTCAGCCTCTCTCTGCTGGGGACATCCGTGTCACAACGGGCACAGATCTGTCAGCAGCTCGGGAATTAAAGCATCAGGCTGACTGGGAGACACTGCAGAGAAAATGATCTCCTTTTCTTCCTCCTCAGTATTTGGGAGCAGCCCCACCCTCACAGCCTTTCACTGCTCCCTGTTATTCAGGTAGAGATTTCCCAGCCTCACAAGGAGCCAATAGTATGGAAATGCTGCTGGGTGGGAGGACACAGCAGACTCCACCAGGTTTATTTACTATCAGAGAAGAAAACCCCAAGTATTTGTAAAATCCAATTAATCCATCTACAACCAGAATGAGAACCTTGTGCTTCTGTCCATTCATTAGAATGGACAGAAGACCTACAGATTTTGGCAGCCAGGAGGGACAGAGGCCACCACCCTGGGTACCAGTCAGCCTAGGCAGGCTCCCATCAGAAAATCGAGCCCCTGACGCTGCCTCAGCCACCACGTCCTGCCATCTTTATCTGTTTGCCCACAGGCATCAGATACTCTCTGCCTGTCAATTCCTCCACAGTTTATTACCAAATTTCTAAAATATTACATTTTTTATTATATCCAAATTCACTTTATTGCATTTGACAATACAGATAATCACATACCATATGCTCTAATGTTTCGAACCCAATGCATGTTGACAGCAGTTTTTATTCATGATGCATAATTCCATCCAGAGCTGACAAAGGCAGCTCAGAACCCAGCCTGGTGTCAGGGTTTGGAGGGGGGGAATCCTTTTTTCCATTTCCTTTTCTTCCTTTCAACAACAGATTTACAAAACTGGGAGGAAAGATGCTTTGCTTTCCGAAGAAATAGGAAATTGGCTGAAAAGATGGGCTTATCAAAGAGATGTCTTCAAAATATTAATAACATGTGGGGGTTGGTTATTGTAATTATTTGCAGATGAAACTTGCTGCTAATGGGGTGAGAGAAGCACAAGGGCCCATCAGGAGGGAGCAGAGGCTGGGACAGTGTGGGGGGCACGAGGCTGGGCCCCGCTCCTGCACATCCTCCTGAGCCTGGCTGTGCTCACTCGGCGCTGAGGCCAGCTCCTCTTCCCCAGGTGAGGCTGGGAAGGGACACCTGGGATGGCTGGGGGAGAGCCCCAGCATGAAAACCCCAGCAATCCCACATGCCAGCCTCGTATCCAGGCAGTAGATTCAACAACTTGAGAGATGGCCACGCTGTGCAAACCAAACAGGATGCTACGTCTAAATTAAGCTGTAATGACCCGCTCCGAGCTCTTTATTAGCCAGGTAATGATCATTTAAGAGGAGGTTACTATCTTGAGCCAAGGGCACCTAATACCATTACTGAACTTGTTAAAACCTGCCAAGCAAGTCATTATTTCCAGCACTATTTCTTTTTCTCTCCCCTTGTGCTGCTCGGCCGTAAATCCTGGGATCAGGCAGGCTTGGTCACCCTTCCCCAGGAGGCTGAACTGAGCTCCCGCTCACCATGAGCAGGCTGGCACGAGACAACCAACTGCACAGACAGCAAGCACTGCAGAACTCTCACTGGGTGAGCTTTAAGGTCCCTTCCATCCCAAACCATCCTGTGATTCTACCTGTCCCTGTCACACCCCCCAGGAAAACAACACTCGGTCCCCCACATCCCTCGCCAACCTCCAGTCCTGCAAAGGCTCATATAAAGAAGAGAAAAAAAAAAAGAGGGAACAAAAAAGGAAGAGCCCAAAGCACACGGGCAGCTGCTCCAGAGCTCTGTGAGGAGCTCCACTGGGTGCTGGCACACGGGATGGGCTCGCTGAGCCTCTGCCAGGGGCAGCGGCTCTGCCGAGGAGCCGGCACCGCGGCGGGGAAGGAGCAGAGCCTCTCTCAGCATCCCAGCCTGGACAATATTATGAATGACACCAGCAAGATGCCAGCTCAGGAACTCATTACTGTCAAGGTAGAGCGTGGCTGGCTGCCAGGCCCCCAGCCCTCACGCTCGCTATGCCAGAACATCCACACACAATTTAATTGCATTATAATTTCAAAAGTGCTTTTCAAACTGGAAAAAGGCATTCACTGATTAACCAGCGAAGAGCAAAATTGTTTATGAAATTGAATACAAAAAGCTACAGAAATGTAATTGGGTTGTTCTAGCACCTAATTTTCAAGCCATTTTCCCACTTATTTAATCACGAGATACAAAAGGAACTAGTGAATTGACTTCATACTAATTAGATTACTCCCTGCGATACTCCAAGCCTATATTCCAACTGGTTGATAGTGCTGCTTTAAACAGAACAAAAAATGGAGCAACAGCTTGTCTGGGGCCCTAACGCATTTGTTTCCCATCAACCCTCTTCTACTGGAGGGCCATAAAAGCCAGGCCAAATTCCCCCCAACCTGCCATTGCCAGTCACCCAAAAAGCACTCACTTTCCCCAAAAGGAATGACAACCATTTGCCAAATGATCCTGGCTGCTCCCAGGTGCCAGCTCGGGGCTGCCCATCACAGAGATCACCCAGGAGGGGAGTCCCTCTGGAGCAGGGAGTGCCCACAGCTGGAATCAGCAGCACAGTAAAATGTCACACGTGATGGAGGAACCGGCTGTCCCCAGCAATGAACACTCAGGCCCCCCAAGCAGGGAAGAGGCAGTGAAGGAGAGCTCTGGTTCCCACTGCTGAGTGCAGGAAAAGCCCCACAGGCAGAGCTGAGCTCTGGGTCTGACCACAGAATTACTGCCAGCATCACCAGGGCTGTTCTGAACACGTGGGGCAAAGCCATCTCTAGATAGAAAATACGAGTCCCTTTCCCAGCAGCAAACCAGGGCAGCAGCAGACAGCTTATTTTATTCTAAACCAAGTCACTAAATTAACAAAGTTTAAAGTCACTAAATTAACTTGATAAAATTTAGGAATTTTATCAAGTCTCTGGTTTCCTGAAGAACAGTATTTGAAGATCCAGCTACGCCTGCTCCTTCGCAGTCTATGCTGGGAGAAGTTTTTTAAAGCTGCCCAAGACCCACTCTGCACCTGATACAATCTGCTCACAGCTTTTCCACTAATTTTAAATGTTATTAGGTGCAACATAATTGATTATATAATCAAATGTGGAATGTACATTATCAAGATATTGTAGCACTTCACAGGCCATTTAATCAGCATATCTGGGACTGTGCCAAAATGAATTAGCCTGCATTAAATTTCAAGTACATATTATTGGTTGTATTTGTCTCCATGTTTAAGCAGGCGCTTGCTCTTACAAAAGAAATCTGAAATCCTTCAATTATAGAAATAGGTTATTAAAAAAGTGCAAGTATTCTTCTCCAGAGCTGTCTCTTCTGCAATCAAGAGCCCAAAGCTGTCTTTTCTGTGACAGAGAGGGGACAATATGTGCCCACCTGCAACAGGGCATTTGTGGGTGCCTTATCTGGGGAGGCTGGGAGGGGCAGACCCCCAGCCTACCCCCATCCAGGCCCCTCTGTGCTCCATCTCAGGCTCTGTCACAGAAAACCTGCCACCAAAAGGCACCAGGACTCAGGGTCCCCTGGTTGGTGACGGGGCCATGCTTCACCTCCTGAGCCTCTGTGTCCCTGGAGCCGACCACTCCCCCAAACTGAGAAGGGATTTTAAAGACAGATTTTAATTTTAAAAAAAAGTTTTTAAAAATTCTGCTTGACTTCAGCAAGTGGAGGAGAAGCACAAGGCAGCTCCATGGTGGGGGAACGAGGCCAAGACCTGCCACTGCTGCTGCTCCTCTGCAAGCACCTGCCAAGCCCAGAACCTTCCCCTCGCCTGCGCTGCCGAAATTTAACCCCCCCACCGTGGACTCCGGGGTGCAGCAGCTGCCAGGGGCGCCCCCAGAGAAATGATGCCTCTCCAGAAGTGACTTTGCAGGGGGAAATGTTCCCAGCAGCTCGCTCAAGGTGACTCCTGCCTACCTGGATCCTGCAGCAGAGGCAGCTCAGGGCTGGGGGGACAGAGCCCCCCCAGAACACACACGGCCCCGGGCTGCTGGCTGCCAGCAGAGGTTGCAGAGTCCTCCCTGCACGCTGCAGAGGATGGAGTGGAAGGCAGAGTGAAGGGCACTTTGCTGCGGGCGGGCAGGTGTGGTTCCCTCATTAACACAGCGGCAGCAGGCAGGATAAATGGGCAGGTGAAAGGGCAGCACGGGCTGCTGGAGCTCACAGCTGCGACTGCAGCCCCAGGCAGAGCACCCAGCGCGGGGGACCGGCAGGGACACCCCCTCCCCTGTGCTGCTGCCAGTGTGGGACCGGTGCAGCCCCGGCACCGCTGTGGAGCTCAAATCCCACTCAAATTCACTCGGGTGAGCGAGGACGAGGGCACATCCTACAGGTGTAGCCCCCGTGGAGCCAGCAAGCCCCCCATCCTCATCAGTGCTTTTCCTCACTGCGCTTTGGCCGCTGGGTTTGCATCCCTCCCCAGGGGAAACGCTGCTGCTGCTGCTGCACCCACAGCCTGCTGCCACGCTGTCCCGCAGCTCTGCAGCCCGCAGGGATCCTGCCCTCCCTGGGCTGCACCCCAAGGCACTGCCAGCCCTGCCTGGAAGGAGAGCACGGACTCTCTGCTGCCCTGCTCACTCCATATATCACAATGCGAAGGAGTAACAAACCAGGCACCAAACAACAAAAAACTATTCAAGGAATTGAAATAATTGACTAGGGTCAAGGGAAATACCAGCAAAAATGAGCAGCTTAGCCTCAGGTTAAGCTAATCCCTTTGAGCTGTGCAGTATGACCCTCTGGGCTAGAACTTCAGGCAGCACACAGCATTCCTGGACATTATTAATATCCTTGGCCAGGACTCCATCCCCGCTGCTCACGCACCGTATCAGTATTTGCCTAAGCAAACAATGCAGACTGCTGTGAGGGAGAGAGCCTGGCCAGGACAGATGCTTTGAATGCACACACCACTTGTTCCTCTGGATACACATGCAAAGAGCAAAGTATTTGCTCAGCTATTCCTGGAAACCAGCTCCCAGCAGCAGGGAGAGGCCAGCCCACCGCAGCTCCCTCCGCCACCGCGGGGGTGGGATACAGCTCCAAACACCCCTGCAAATGCTGACCCAGCTTTCCCCCCTGAGCATGGGCTGAGAACAAGAAAGAAGTTCAAACTGCTTGGGTGTGTGCTCCCAGGAAAGCTCTGACAGAACTACATGAGGTGGGAGAAAACACCTTTCAATGTAAGCTTGATGCCTGATTTCTGTCCAGGAGCACAGGTGAAGTGAGTGACACAGAGCCACAGAATGGCTTGGGTTGGGAGGGACCTTGGAGCTCGTCCCATCCCAACCTCCTGCCAAGGGCAGAACACCTTCACTAGAGCAGGCTGTTCAGAGCCCCATGCACTGCCTTTCGCTGTCACAGTGTCTCCTCATTAACACCAGAGATGCTCCTGGCCCCAGCATCCATCCACCCCAAGCTCCACACTCCTCCCCTGAAACAGGGCAAACAGATCTGCTTCTACAGTAATAGCTCCAGATAGTCAGGAGTGATCAGATTTTACACATGTCCAGGGGCAAAGGCTGACAGAGGCCGTTAAAATGCACACATCAAATTTTAAGCACGGCATAATTTTGTTTTATATGGCGGACACACTTATCCTGACACCTGTTCACATGGAACACCTGAATCCAGCACCGAGGCGTTCTGGGCAGTGTGTCCCTGCCTGTGCTGTCCCTCCTGCTCCCCGAGGAGGAGGAGGTGACCCTGAGGAGCCGTGCAGGGCTCAGCCCCTTTGTGAGCAGCCCCTGTCCAAGCTGCCCATCGCCCTCCAGTGACCCCACACGAGCCCAGCACCCGCAGCTCTGCCCATCCCTCAGGAAACTGAGGATGTTTCTGCTCTCCCAGTGCCTGTCTGGCCGAAGGAGCACGGGCAGGGCAGCAGCACAGCCCTGCCAGAGCACAGGACATAATCCATTTATGGGGCCGTTTGTTGATATTACCAACCTCCCATTGAAGTGACCAGAGTAAACCTAACAGATCTTAATCATTTTTTCCGCTGTTGGAAGCCAGTAATAAAAAAAAAAAAAAAGGAAAAAAAAAAGCCACAAGTATATTTTGGGAGCACTGTTGGAGAAATCCCATTGTTCTTTGCTGCATCAATAAAGGCAGTTTTGCTGTTTGATAGTATAAAGTGTTCAAGAACCAGATGCAACAAAGGAGCAGAATCACCCTGGGAAAGGAAACTTTTAATAGGGACCACACAGAGCAGAGCAGCTCTGTAAAAGGGATCTGCTGGGAAAGGAGAAGGAAAACAAGGCCAAGACAAGCACAAAACCCAAAGCCCTTTGCTAATAATGACATCTAAATTTTAAAGTATCACATCTAAAATAGGCTTTCCGATGCTCCTCAGGTACAGCAGATGCTTCCCTTCCTCAGAAGCCACGTTTCAAGACCATGCAGACAGATGAGGTAAGAAGAGAGGGACTTTCTCTGCTGAGCCATCCAAAATCCATGATTTGTTATCACTGAGTGCCTCACCGTTGTCTTCTGACTTCCTGCAACAGCTACAGCCCTCCCTGCTGTGAAGGATTCCTTTGAAATTGTCTCCCCTGTCCCACCCAAGCACAAGCACCTTCCTCAGCTGTGCCCAGCCCCAGGATGCCAGGGGATCACAGGCTGCAGGATGGGATGAACAAACCCCCAGGGATGCACGGGTTCCTGCCAAAGCTGCCCCCGAAGCGCAGCCACGCTGCTCCGTCATCTGCCGCCTTCAGAGGTGACCTTCTCCAGTGCCTCCTCCCTGCTCGAATCCATCCCAGCCCGAATCCCAGGTGCACAGGCCCAGCAAAGCTTTATTAAAGCTTCCCTCTCCTCCCGTGTTTTGGTGACATTGTTTTATGGATTTCCCCCCGCGCTCAACCTTTGTTCAAACCATCGGGGAAAACGCTGAAATCTTTATCCTTAAAAACAAAAGCGCCAGGAGCAGCAGCCACAGCAGGGGAAACGGGGAACTAATTACACACCCTGAGCCTTCCCGGGGCGTTCCCACAGTGCCCATACCTCCAGCTCCATGCCCAGACTCGTCCCCAGGTGCCAGAGCAAACCCAGACCCCAAAAAGCAGCCAAAGCCCGCAGATGAGCACGGACTGGCTCCTGACCCGAGCCGGGAACACGGGGGGCGGGCTGGGGGGAGGCATTCCACGAGAATCCCCCTTGCTTGCCCGCTTTCAGAGCAGACAAAGAGCTCTCTGTGGAGGAGCAGTGTGTGTGAGATGACCTTTTCCCGTGGTCCCTGCAGGCTCTGCAGAACAAAGCTGTGGCAGAGCTCACCGCGGCTCTGGGAAACGCGGCTGCTCCTGCGCTCCAGTTCAGGAGGCAGTTCAGGGTTTCGGGGCTTTGGCATTATTTTGCCGGGGTGGCAAGCAGCGCTGCTGACTAGAAACCCCCTAGAGCTCAGCCTGATGCCCGTCCCAGCCTCACACGCTGCCTCCAGCGACCGGCTCAGCGTGGCTGCACACTCCGAGCTTTCAAGCGCCACTCTCAGAGTTCCTGGCTGGTTCCAATCCCGTTCTGGAAAGGGTAAAGCAACCTACAGGGATCTGTGCACTCCCAGGGAGCGGGAACTGCTCGTGATGCAGCCCGAGCACAGAGAAATGCTCTGGCCAGGCTTCCTGCAGACAATTCCCCCCAGCAGATTTACACTTGCTCAGGGATTTACTGGGTCAGAGCAGGGCACTGCCAGGACAAGGGCTCCTTTGGACCAAGCCCTTCTCGTTTCGAGCTCTTGGGCTGCAGCTGCCACCCAAGTCAGAGAGTCCCATCTCCAAACTCTCCTCCACGAACCTACAGTCGTATTTAACCGGAGAGAGGGCAAAGGAAATTTTGGGGCACAGCATACAAGAAAGCTGCCTGTCTCACCATGAAATAAGGCCTGGCCATTCTCAGAAGATTACTCAGTGGCATGGGAGAGGTGGAGAGCCCCAGAGGAGCCATCCCCATTCTGGGGGGCAAGAGTCAAAAGGACCAGAGGATGAAGCTGCCAGACTCCCACCTCATATTCCTGCTTGGCAGGACCTTCACCTCCCGGCCCAGAAAGGGTCTATTGACCCTGTTTGTAAAGAATTTGGGTTGGAAGGACCTACAGTATCTGTGGAAGGAGAGAAGAAAACCCAACAAACCACATCACCGTGCAGCTCAGCACAAACCCTCAGTGCCAGCCACCGGGAACAGGCTATTTATAGCTGAGGATCATTAACTGTATTAAAAAAGTTTGATGTTCTCTAACAATCTGTGTCATTCTGAGGCTCTGGCCTTCCCCCTGACGCTGGCTGATAACTGGAGCAGTGGTGCTGAACAGAGGTAATTATACACCAGTTCAATAGGCTGAGCCCCGCGCCGAATGGGAGCGTGTCCTTTCCCCAGGGCTCCTGCTCAAATATTATTCCAGCTCCCACAGCCAACCACAGGAAGAACACTGCTATGGATACTCTCATAAAACTCCATCATTATGAATAATGCTTTGGTTTTTAACAAAATAAATCACCACACGCTAAAGAAGTGCTTATTCCACCCTGGGGCTGGAGGAGAATGAAATGCCAAGTGAAGCGAGGCATGCCACTCCTGAAACACTGACCCTCTCTGGTATTCATCTGCTTCTGCTGGCCACAGTGGCTGCCTGGCTGTGGAGCAGGGCTGGGCTGGCAGCATCACTGCAGCACCTGGAGCAGAGGGGCTGAGGATGCTCTGGTCCTGTTATCACCCTGTTATCAGCCCCCGGGCAGCCATTCCAGCCCCGCTCCAGACGTGGCACACTTGGTTCCCATCCAGCTCAAAGTTTATCAGCTTGTAAGAAATGTACAGGCGAGGAAGCACAGATAACGTGAGGCTGATCCTTATCAGCAGGCACAGAAAGCCCTTGTGATATGACACATCCAACACACGCCTTTAAAGACTTCCCGTTTTGATGTGCTCCGTGATGGCACCGCGCTTGCAGCCCGGTGGGGCTGACACCTGCCTGACACCACCACCCATCCTAGGGTGGGAGATGTGCAGCTCTGGGGGGCTGCATTCTCAAAGGGATGGGAAACACTGCAGCACCCAGAGGTCCTGCATGGCCACTGCTCTGGCTGGGCACGCTCGTGGCAAGCGCCAAAACCATCTCTGGCCAGCTGTGTGAGCCAGGAAATGGGTATGAAAGCAGCTGTTGACTGCTTTGATTATTCCAACATTCACCCAGCCCGGCTGATGCCAGCCCAGCCAGGCAGACCCCACCAGGTGGGTCAGTCCAAGGGCTCGGTGGCCACCTGTGGGCACAGCACCAGCACGAGGCCGGGCAAACCTGGGCCTTTGTGGCACAAACCCCAGTGAGCACACTGAGCCCAGCCCTTGTGGGCTCTCTGCTGGGAGGTTCCGTGCTCTCACACAGAGGGTGGACACACCACAGCCCCGTGGCTGCCAGCCTGATCCCAGGTGCAGCCAGGCTGCTCTCCTGTGCCTTTGAGCACCTTCCCTTTGAACTCGCAGGTGCAAGGGCTCTCCTTCCAAACACTGCACACAGCCCTGGTTCCTCGAGCTGCCATCACAACCCGGCACTGGGTACAGCCCCTCCAGCCTGGCACAGTCCCTGAGGAGGAGCAGGGCCTGGGGGAAGGGGTGTGCTGGCTTTGCCTGCCCTGCCCGAGCTGGGAAAGTGCCTTGGATATCACTCAGAGACTTTGCAATCCCCACATCTGCTCTGAGGGGGTTTTCCCAACACGTTTTCCTGGCAGATCCTCCCATCCCTGCTCCCTGTGCTGGGAAGGTTTCTGGTGATGCATGCCGTGGCTGCTGCCCCCCACTCTGCTCTGTGCAGATAAACACTGTGCTTTTTAAAGTTATCTTCTGCCCACAGGGACACACCACAGCAGCTTTCTGCTGGTCACTGATGGGAGCCTCCAGCAGATCAGCAACACCGATATTGCCACCTTTAAAATCAAGTTCAGAAAGACAGGTGGGGAAAGGGAAGAAAACATTCAGATAGTTGGAGGTTTTCTGACTTTCTGGTAATTCTCCCATCTTCGATGCAAGAATAGAAAGTTTGGGTGATTTTTAACTGAAATCCAGCTTTAAATTCTGTATTTTTTTCCTCCCAAAAAAGCTTTTCCTAAAGAAGAGTTAGATCTCACCAGAAAATGCATGGAAGTTGCTGTTGACTATTTTTTGGAGGTCAGTACCTTCTTCAGTACCAAATACATCCACCCCAACACCCTGCCCAGGAGATAACCTGATGCTCAAGGCCAAGGTGAGCAATGCCTGTCCTCAACTAATCAGCAGGTAATTAGCTGGAAGAATTCAGAATGAAGCTGCAGATGAAGAGTAAACCTTCAGCCACTAAATTCCATCCTCAAATAATGAGACTTTATTTTAATTTCACAGTAATAATATTGCCCAGCAATCCCTCCTCTTATTTACCTCCAGGAAGGAACATTAGCATAAAAAACATAATAAAAAATATCCAGCAAGCAGCTTTCACCAACTCCTGTGTATCACTCATCATTAAATTTGGGAATTAAGCCCTGTTAATGGACACAAACCATCATTTTGAGCGTGCAGGCAGTGTTAATATTTGAATAAGCCAACAACAACAACAAAACAGAGGACTAATACATGCACGGTCATTCTTTCAAGCAGGGAGGATTCAGTTTTCATTTTCACAGAATATTAAACCAAATTTTAATTAGATTATACCAGAGCTTCCCTAATAAGTGCTTGCAAGGGGAATTCCATGGGGCAGAGACATGCTCTGCAGTGGAAGAGAAGAACTTGCCAGGTAAGTGGCTTAAACACTGAAGAGCTTTGAGGGGGCTTCCTTGCTTCCTTCACTGCAGCCACCTCACACTTTGCCCAGAGGCAGTCAGAGATGTTCAGCAATAAAAACTTCTCTGGAACAGGAGAAGTGAGCTTGACAAACAGCAGAGAGATCAGGAGAGAAAAAAGAAGGAACAAAAACCTGTCAATACGTGAAAGACACCCTGTTCCTTCCCAGTGACCCAAAACGCCAAGGTTTGCCACTTCAAACCCTCTCAGAGGAACATCCCAAGGAACAGCTCGTCCCCTGGGACCAGCACTGTCCCCACAGGGTCCCCCTGAAGGGCTCCTGAAGCCACTCTCACACTTGGGCAGTGGAGGAGAACCCAAAGCCGAGCCAAGGAAAGCACAGAAGGTGAGACTGTGCATGCACAGCCCCATGGAAGGGCACACGTGCCGGGAAGGTCAGAGCTCCAGCAGGGCTGGGCTGGGCTCAGCTGCACCCACACCCCCAGACACCCCCTCCTGCTCTGCCCTCGCCCCTCGGTCCCCTGTCAGCCTGTCTGCCAGCTGCTCGTGCAGCCAGAGCACCGGGGAGCCCAGCACCTCCAACCCACACCCAGCCACCAGCAGCTGCTTCTCCCCTGACAGGGAGGGCAGCCCTGAGGGGCTCGCTGGGGCCGTGCCCCACGGAGGGCTCTGAGCCCCCCTGCAGCAGGGGCAGCCCTGGAGGGGCTCTCCCAGCCCCACGGAGGGCTCTGAGCCCCCCTGCAGCAGGAGCAGCCCTGGAGGGGCTCCCTCAGCCCCACGGGGGGCTCTGAGCCCCCCTGCAGCAGGAGCAGCCCTGGAGGGGCTCTCCCAGCCCCATGGAAGGCTCTGAGCCCCCCTGCAGCAGGAGCAGCCCTGGAGGGGCTCTCTCAGCCCCATGGAAGGCTCTGAGCCCCCCTGCAGCAGGAGCAGCCTCTCTCCCAGCCCCACTCTGAGAGCAGGAGCTGGAGGGGCTGAGGAAGGCTCTGAGCCCCCCTGCAGCAGGAGCAGCCCCCTCCCCGGACACAAGCACACTTCCCCAGGTCAGGGACAACTCGAGGGGCTCCAAGAGCAGGTTTTGAACTACATGAACATCAAGGGGGGCTTTCTCTGCTCTCCTCACTCTAACGAGGCACAGCACTGCTCCCTCGGCAGGGTGACACCAGGGTCCTTGTCACTGCTGCACAGCTCCATGGAGTGCTGTCCCCAGCCCTGTCCCAGGCTCTGCAGGGGATCAGGGGTTCTCCTGAGAATGAAGGCACCCTCACTCACCCCCGAGTGTCCCCAGGCTGACACTGAAGCTCCCGAAGGCAACTGAGAAATGCCACAGCTGGAGCTGCCAACAGCCCTGGCAGAGCAGAGCCATGGGCACGCAGCCCCAGCCTGTGGGCTGCTCACAAACAGATCCCCTCCAGCACCTCAGCCTGAGCACCCCAAAGCCACTGGCGGCTCCGAGCTGCTCGGGGGGGTGGCTCTGTGTGCCCTGGCTGTGCAGAACCAGCAGCTGGGCAGGACGGGACCCAAGGCACGGGACAGCCCCAGGTTTCCACGTTCACCTCTGGTTAAAACAAACACCCCCACAGCCCGTCTGACACGAGGTTTTCCAGCAGCAGAGGCCACGTGCTGGACCACAGGGGACCCAGAGGGAGCCAGACAGAACCAGGACCCAGTTTAGGTCCTGCTGAAGATGGCCATGGGTGACACAGCACAATATCAGCTCCAGCTCTACACATTGAGGACAGGCTGCCCTAAATAAAGCTCAACCCCCCTCCATCAGCTGCACTTGTGACCAGTGGCCTTTTTAATATATTTTTCTTCCTTTATTTTTTTTCCTTTCCACTTTTTACTCAACTGGCCCCCGTGTTTACAGCTCGCTGCAGCACAAATCCTTATTTCATGTCACCCACTGGCCCAAGCTGTCCCCACTCACTGTTTCTCCTAGACAAGTTAATAAGATGGAAGGCTCCCCGGAGGCCTCGAGCCAGCCAACATTATCACTTGGAAGCAAGGCAGAAATACTGACACATCGGAAATGACTTCAAGCCTATTAATTACCCTTTCTTCTCTGGCAGATCTTTGAGAGAGAGCTTGACAAATTGAAAGGCAGCAGAGAGCATCCTCCCCGTCCCAGGAGCCCCTGCCCACGGCAGCAACAGCAAAACACACCCCCCCCGAAAAAATTATTTGTTTTGCTATCAATTAAATCATCAAAAATTAGCTGAGACAGAGGCTGCCTGTCAGAGACAGAGCTCCCCTTCCTGTTTGTGCTCCTGTTTCCAGAGGCGAGATGCAAGTCACAGAACGTGGAGCACTGGCACAGCTCTGCCACCCGTCAGGGGGCACGGAGAATGCTGCTGCCCTGGGAAAGTTTGGAGCTCTCTGTTACTGCATGCCAATGATCTCCGTTCCCACCACCCACCCCCTGCTCCTGACTGCTGTAAAACCCCCTAACACCCTCCAGCCCCTCCCTCAAAATGTATTTTCAAACCCTCGCTGGCATAATTGATCCTAATTATTATAAGCATTAGATATTAAATGCATTCCTGCATGCAATGTGGCTTCAACCGTGGGCTTTCAGCAAAGTCTATTGTATAAATAAATGACTGGATTTCTTATTCAAGAGCTTCAGATGTGACAGTATTAATTCTGATGCAAAGTAGCCACGCAAGTCGAGATAAAGTCACTACCTGCCACTATGGCTTTATTTTTAAGGTGATTTCCATAATTTCTGGTTCAAAAAAGAAAAAAAAACAACTTCCAAAATAACTGGAACAAAAATCTTTGGGCTGTTACCTAGAAAACGATCATTAAATCATTTGTTCATTTTTTATTAGTATCATTGTAATTAAAGGGAATCATATTTCAAAAACATCTCTTCAACAGCACTTATCAAACCCCATCCCTGCAGCCTATCAATTAGGATTACAATAACCTCGCTCCCTTGTTGCCTTTGCCATTAGCATTTTGATTGAATGGCTGTTGAGAAGTGACTGGTACCAGAAGATTGTGTTCACAAAGTAACGTTTCTTTATTCGCTTCCATTGAAGCTTGTCTAGTTGTCTCCAGTTCCTACTCAAAAGAGACAAGACAGTTCCAAAAGCAGTAATTTTGATGCAGGATTATTTTTTTTTTTTCTTCTCAGCGAGGTGAGATAGATTGGGTTAGGCTGGACACAAATGCTATTAAATCACCTGACAGCAGGTGTGGGGGCTGCTCGTGGCTCTGACCTCGGTGCTCCCCAAGCCCCAGCAGGGTGGCAGGGCAGGAATGGCCACAGCCACGTGCCCAGAAATGGCAAAATCCACAGCCACGTGCCCAGCACCTGGGGAGCACCCACCAGCCTCTGCAAGCACCCCTCCAGGAGATTCCATAAACAATAATAATAATAATTTACAAAGCCTGAACGACTTGGGGAAGTTTTGGGCCACGTTTATTGCTAACAGTATTGAAAGTGAAAGGCAACAATTTGTCAGCCAAGCCCTGGCACTTTGGGAATGCAAGGGGGAGAGTTCTCCTGCCATAATAACAGCACTAATGAAGGACGGAGCGGCAACCAATGTCACCAGGACGGGGATGGATGCACTCCACCACTGCATGAATTATAACGACCAGAGTTCATTAAATCCACCACATTAAAATAAAAATGACCTGCCACGTCAGACAGTTCTATTTACTGATATTCCCACTGCTGATGTCCCCCCGGATGAATCACATTCCGCGGCACCACCAGCGGTTATCCAGAAACATTTCAATTACTTGGACGTGCTGGAAGCTCCAGCAGAGCTGGGCTAGCCTTCCAAAACATCCCACTGCCAAAGTTCAGTCTGACAGCTCGAGGGGAAACCGAGAGACCCCTGCAGGCTCCCTGTGCCCAGCCTGGCTGCGAGGACAGCCCCTGGAGCAAAGGAGCTCAGAAGGGATCAGAGGGGAATGTCACAGGCTGCTGGCACGGCAGGCACAGGGCTGGCACTGACCCTGGCAGCACCTGCACCCTGCAAAGCTGTGGCGGGCAGGGGTCAGTCCTGCTGTGCTTCCTCCCCTTCCTCATCCTCCTCCATCCCAACCCGGCTCCTGCACTCCTTGGGGAGCCTCTCTCCTCTCCTCTCTCCTCCAGCAGCTCCCTGTTTGCTGGCAGGCAGCCAGGAGTGTGTAATGGTGCCAGGTAGCAATTTCATTTTTAAAATGCTCTTATCAAAGATTTAAGGTGAAAGATAAGAAGAGCACACTACATCATCATAAAGGAAACATTGTATAAGGCATAGTATTTTACAAATCAAAACAGTTATCAAAATGAAAAGGTATGAATATAAAAACAAATGGAGCCTGTGCTGTGGAGAGGAGGGGAGGGAGCTCCGGGTTTGGGGAATTGATCAAATTTCAGGTTTTCTTGACAAGTCTCAAAAGCCTGTGAAGAACGGGAGCAGCAACACTTCCACTGTCATTTTAAACCAGAAATAAAATGTCAGGTACATTTACAGAGAGCATATACACACACACTTATTTATATGCCTTTTCATATAAATAGATCTATAAATATAGATACATATTTTTCATACCATTACCCACGGCTGTTGGGTGCTTTTATCAAAGTCATCTGACCTGGAAAGCATCTGTTGTTAATACCACTGTTTTATTATTTATCAAATCCATTTCTTCATAGAATGACTAATTTCATACCCACAGCTGCTCCCATCTTCCCTCTGCAGCTGCTCCTTCCCCGGGCAGCCAGGCAGGTTTGCAGCCCATCTCCAGCTCCCACCACCCTGCTCCTGCTGCTCCCAAACCCTCCTGGCCACAGGGGCAGGGATGGAACAGGCTCTGGGCTCCTGCCCTGTCAGGGAAGGAGCAGAACGAGGCCAAAGGGCCAGGGGAAAACCCGTGGGATACCACCAGGAGTGGGGGAACGGGAAACAAATCCCACACTTGCGTAATCTGATTTTTTCGTTTTCCTGCAATTGCATCCAGGCAGCACAAAAGGAAATATTTTTACCTCTATCAGTATGGGTTTAGGGTGAGGAGGAACAGAAATGGCAAAATCCAAGCCCCCACCAAGACTTGAAGTGATTTTAGCTCATCTGAGCTCCCCGTGAGCTGACAGGGGAATATTTGCTGCCACAAGGAAGCAAATTCTCCTGCCAGGATTCTCCCTACGGATCCTGCCCTCATTTCCAGCGCTCTGTGGAGCACACGTGTGTTCATGTGTGACTCCTGCAAGGGGCAAGGAGGACGATTTCATCACCAGGGTGACTGAAGTTACCTCTCAACCCCCCCCGACTTACTGTGGGGCTGGCAATGGTCCCGCGAGAGTGAATATGGAGAGATGGCTCTGTGGCCAAAGCGTGAGCCAGACCCAGCCTGGATCCACTCCCAGCGCTCCCATCCCCACATCTGGCCTGGGATCCACTGGGGTAACACGGGGCTCCATTCCCTACACACCTGCAGAGGGCTGAGGGGGGTCATGGCACTGGATCTGCTCACTCCTGATCTGCTCCCACAGCAGAGAACTCGGGAAGCTCTTGGAACTGGGAAGGTGTTTTCAAACGGGGAGCAATCTGTGAATTACTACTCTGGCTGAAGGTAGTTTTCTGGTCCAGAAAACACTCAATAAATTAAAAAGATAAAACCCACAGCCCAAATGTGCCGACCTGCAGTTTTCTGAAAGAAGCAGTTTTTCAAGTTATTCTATCGGATCCAGTGAAAAAAAGTGCCAGATGTTCTTACTTCAGCTTATATATACAAAAAACATACAGGATAAGCAAAAATCACTCCATGCCAGGGCATTTAATCAAACCAATTAAAGAAATCTTCCATTCCACCCCCTGACAAGTCCTCCTTTGGCAGCAGAGTCACTCGGAGCTTCTGCCTTGCACAGACAACCCAGGGAGCAGTGGCACACACCTGAGCACGTCTTCAGGCACCTGCCCAGGTGCACCTACGGCTTGGATCAGCATCCCCCCATGTTCCCAACAGTTAAATGTCCAGGAACAGAACCACACCAGGGATGTGAGGATGGGGAGAGCAAGTGGTGGAGCCTGCTCTGACGGAGGCTCAGCTCAGGGGCAAAGCTTCTTTACCAGCACTATCTGTGTAACCTCTGTTTCTGCTGAATCTCAAGATTCGGGGATAGGGGATGTGTTATCTGTTTGAACAGATCACCAGGAGGCTTTTACATACGGCAGTGACCTTGTACAATTAAAGGCTTCAGCAGCACTGGGCACAGCTGACAGAGAAGACTCGGTGCAGGGTGACAAAGCAGCCCCTTTTCTGCAGCATCCTCCTCACCTTGCCTACAAAAACTCCACAAGATTCATTACCAAACCCAACCAACAGAAAGCACAGTGTGTGAAGAACAAAAGCTCCCCCTGTGCAGGTTGGAGAGGATCTGCCCAGTCTGCTCCCTGTGACCCAGGGGGAGAAGGAGCCAACACACCAGGGAGTGACAGAGGCACTGTCTCCCTCCGTTTCCATATCACATTTTTGGGCACGCTGCAGGAGCTGCCTCTTTTCTCAAGGTCACCAGGCTGATTTTAATTCTGCCTGTTGTATGCACACTGCCCGTCTATGGAAATGGTGCATTTTGTTCTCCTCCCGTTTCTGGCCTTTCCTCAATTAACATTTCCAAACAGTCCCACAAGGCTCAGAGTGCTCCCTGCTAATCACTTGGCTCCTGCCTTCGGGAAGCAAAAGGGGTTGGGTTTCGTCAGCTGGGTAGATTCATCAGCAACAACTTATTCGTGGCTTTTAGGGTTTCTTTCTGCTCAGAGATCTCCAGGATTTGTGCTAATTTCTCTGTCACTCAAGCTGGCAGCGACAGGGACAGTGAGAAGGCAAACTGAGCTGGTACTAAATGACCTCACTCCTCAAGGCAGCTCGGCTGGGCACACGACGTGGTGTCTCTAACACAAGCTCACCCCCTGCAAGTGTGACAGAACCACGACCATCGTTTAGAAAACCTCAGAAATATTTGCACAACCCTCCCTTCACGTTTCCTGAAGAGCCTTGCAGAGACCAGACTTTCCTGAGTGCTGCTGCAAGTGGAGCCTGTCCCTCCTTCAGAGGAAGCACACACAGACACAGAAGCATCCTCTCCTTGGGGGCACCCCAGCCTGGGCAGCCGCTCGCTCGTCTCCTCTGGATGGAATTCTCATTACGGGTACAAAATTAAGCAATAAGGTCTGACAGACAGTGCAGAGCTGGGCAATTATTCCAAGCCTCAGGTGGCGTTGTGCAGCTTGAGGGCAGGGGCAGGATGGCTGTGACCACCCCAGTTCCACAATGGCCTGGCAGAGCGTGGCCAGGAGCCTGGTGTGCTGTCCCGAGCTGGGGCTCACTCTGGCCTGGCTCTGGTTGTTTTTACACCTCACGTCGGGTGCCCCCACGCAGCAGCGACAGGCACGGCCAGGAAATTAAAAGACAGGGGAGATGGATCCAAGAATTGGCAGCTTTTCCTTTGTGTTTATTAACACCGAGAGCTGGGCGAGCCACGGGCACGGCGCTGCCCCAGGGGGACACTCACAGTCCCCACGCCTGATGGGAGCCTAAGGGGGACAATCTGGTGCCAAATGGGAATATGGGGAAGCGGCCCCCAGCCCTGACAGCAGAGCAGCTCTCCTCGTGCTGCTGCCACCCCAGCTCCCACTCCGGATCCCCCAGCTAGAGGAGAACCGGTGACACGGAGCAGAGGTGTCAGCGCTGCTCCGCAGCGTTGCAGCCGTTAATGTGTTTAAGAAATGAATATTTATAAGCTGGATGTAATATTAAAAACACACACATATAAAATATTAACACGGCACATGTCACCGCTGCAATCCAAACAGACAGGTGTGACTGATGGCGTTCACTGATAGGCGTGTAAATGGTAAATAATATTAACTAATGAATCTTCGCAGCCCTCACGTGAAGTTTAGAAGCAAATATTTGCTTAAAAATGTCTCCAAACCCCCTGTGTGCAGCTTCTGCTGCCCCGATCCCCTGGAGAAGATAAACACTCCTCAGCTGTGTCACCAAGGGTTAAACTGTCTGCTGCCAGCCCGGGATGGATTTCATGAGGAGCCTCACTCTCTGGAGCCCCATTTGAGAAGTGATACAGCTGACAGGGGAACAGCAGCCCAGCTCACCTCGGGAAGCAGGAACAACAACACTGCCTCCATTCAGAGCTCGTGCCACGCTTCTCATCCAGAGCCCCTAAAGCTCTTTATGTTTTAAAAAAGCACCACTGCCGTGCCTGTGGATGCTCTCCCAAACCTGCGGGTCAAAGCTGCTGGAGCAGCTCTCCCCCAGCCCTGTCCTCCTAAAGAGCACCATCTGTGAGGCGAGGGAAGGCTCCCTCCAAGCACTCCTAGGGATGCTCGGTGCTAGAGCCAGGCTGCTGCCAAGAAAGGCTACACTCAAAATGACCAAATTAGGCAATTATTTCTATATATTTTAACTACTCTTTTCTCAAAACTGCCTGGGGATGTATTTTTAAATGCACACGACCTTGCCTGACTTGAGGGAGATGGCGATAAACAAATAATTGCAGTGACTTAATTATATTTATATCTCATCTATAAAAATGTCAATTATAACTTCAGAGATCAGCTCCAGAACCGAGGTTTTGGCAGCTGGACAGAACACAAAAGGCTATTTTTCTCCTCAGAAAAGCCTCCTCCTTTGCCAAGGCACAGCCAATATCTCCCTAACAGCATCACTCCTGACTCTCCCAAGAAACACAAGCTCTGTGCCAACTGCTCCCACCTGGACAACTGCCTCCGTGCACTGAACTGCTGGATGGACACAGCACAGCCATGGGGCTCAGCCCTCCCCTTCCTCCCTGAGAGCAGAGCCTGTGGCAAGGCTGGGAGAGCCCCTGTGCTCTGGGGTGTGGTTTTGGTGGGACGGGGGGCACCAACCTTTCATCCTGAGCTCTGTGGGTTCAGATAAACCCCCAAGCTTGGGCACAGCAGTGCCACGCCAGGGTACCAGCAGTGTCCTGGTGCCCCTCTGCAAGGGCCTGGGAGCCAAAGGATGCTCACCCACCCTCCAGCCCCTGCCTGGGCAGCCTCCTCACAAGCACAGGGAGCAGGGAGAGCTCTGGAACAGCCCGAGTGACCGCAGGGCTCTGCGCACTCAGCGTCCGTCCCTGGGGGTGCTTTAACCCCCAACACCTAGGATGCTGTCTGTACCCTGCAGACAGCCTGCCTTGCATTAATTTTGTTTAGTTTTAAGATTAAAGGAGTCCAAATCACACGTTGTCACTTCCCTCCTCTCTCCGCTGCCATCCTTAACTGTGCAAGAGGGTTAATTGATGTGAAAATAACTCTGGGGGCTGGACGGCTTTGAAAAACATATAGAATTACACTCAGCTCCTGCAATTACAGCTTGGGGGGGTCACTCACTCAAAATCCTGGGCTTTCTGTGAGTCCAAGACATGGGACATGCTGCTGTGGTGCAGCTCCTGGACAGCTCCTGGGGTGGCTGGAGGCTGCAGGCACCCACGGAACAATCCCCGGCTGGGCAGGGATCACCCGGGGCTGGCACCAAGGGCATCCCACTGAGGTGAGGAGCCACTGGACCCCCCTCTCCTGGCCTAGCTCACCTCATGCTGGGATCAGCTCAGGACAGCCCACTCTGGCAGCCCTCCATTGATCTAACTGTGCCCTCCTCCCTCCCTGCTCCTCCTCGTGCAGCCTCTGCCGTGTCTGGTGCTCTTGCTCGGCTTTGCTGGGAACAACAAACCCTGTGCACAGCCCAAGGGCACGGCCCCCGCCCCAGCACATTGAAATGCTTCCTGGAGCTCCTCTCCATAATGAAGTTAGAAGGACATCATCATCCTGCCAGGCTCCCTCCACCCCCAAAGATCAATAACTAATGCTGAACTCCAGATTTTATCTGCACTTTGCAAGGGTAACAAAATAACACCACCCTCTTTTTTTTCCCTTTCTTTCCAATTACTGAATCCTTTCAAGATTGACCCAGTAATTTTCAGCTCTATGAAATTTTAAGCAGTGAAAAAAGTGACAGAAGTGATCTGCCAGAATGTTGGGAGAACTTTTGTGTGAGGTTTTTAGAAGACTGCAGGAATACAGCAGTACAGGAACAGAGGATCACCAACACTTTCTTTAAAAAAAATGCCACCTAAACAAGCTGCCCCAGGGATATTTGTTCATCAGGTGCTGGTTCTTTGTGTGCCCACTGTCACACCAGAAGAACCCTTGGAAGGAGACATCCCAGTGATTCTAGGGGTTCTCTTGCCTACAATACACCAAAACCTAACCGCTCCAATTAAACACAGATTTTGCAGCCTGCCTTTAACAGATCAGCATGAAATGCAAGAGCTGAGTCTTATTTTCCTTCGAGAACATCCAGGAATAGCTGGACATTAAAATACCCCTCACAGAGACACAGCATGACTGGCCTGACAGCATTTTTAAGGTTATAGAATCATAGAATCATTAAGGTTCCAAGATCAAGTCCACCACAGAGGCAAAGTGCTCCATGCCAGGCATGAAGTTTTATTTTGGGTGGGGTTTTCCAGGCAGGGTGAGCAGTTTTGAAAACCCCCCTTCCTCTGCCTGGCTCAACCCCTGCATTTCCAGGGAGCAGTGCTGGTGCAGGGGTTACACACTCCCAAATGCACGCACAGGAGCAACACACACGTGCCAGAATTATGTCAGCAAACCCTCTCAATTTTCTTGCAAGGAAATTTATCTCACCTTCTAGCAGTAGGAAGTGAATTTTAATCCTTTCCCCTTTCTGTGCCCACGATGATTATTCCAGGCAGAGACTAAGGGCAGCAAACCACAGCGGATATTTTATCTGCCATTCCTCCTTCCCGTGGCTAATTTGAAGATACAGATTGCAACCCACAAGTGGTTTTAAGAATTGCCATTAACACTGTTGCTGCACACTAGTGCATTTTAAACATGCTTCCAACACAATCAGAGTGCCACAATTTGTAAAATCTGGGGTGATTTTATCGGCGGGCAGAACTCACTTCATCACCACAGCCCTGAGCCAGTTCATTAGGCTGATTAGCACTAGCTACCTGTGCAGAGCAGGGGAAAATGCCACAAAAGGCTGGGTAAATCCAAGTAAAGATGAAGAGGACTCTTACTCTGCCTTTTGCACTTGATTTTTCCTCCCACCTGTGCCTGGCATTTTAAGGGCCCGGAGCTCAGCCCCCTCTGTCCTTTGCAGCTGTGCAGCCCCTCTTCCCTGCTCACAGGAATTTTGGCTCATCCCAGCAAACAGGCAGCACTGCCCTTCACCCAGCAGTGGGTAAGCCTGTTCCCTGGGATACAGCCTCCCAAACAGAGCTGAGTCTCCTGAGTGCCAGAGAACTCCTTCCTTCGCCAGGAGAGGGACTCCAGCCCAACCCGTCCCCAGAGGGACAGAGCCGGGGGCACAGTCTGACTCTGGAGCACAGGGGAGACTGTGGGGTACCATCACCTCCACCCAGGGGCTTTTGGAGACTGCTTTTGATCTTTAGGGGCTTTTAGTTCCTCCCCACTTAGATCTCATCCAGGAGCTCACACTGGGATGCTAACGCGGAGCAAAATGTCATGGCTTGCATGTAGGAAAAACAAGCTATTTAAACAATGAGCCAATAAATTCACAGAATTCCCAGGGGGTGAAATAAAGGATGACCTGTTGCCTCTCATCTTCGACACACGTAGTGGGGAAAAAAGCCCTTTGTGAAAAACCCAAAAGGTTTTCATGCCCCCCAGACCTGCAGCCCCCATCTTCAGCAGACCTTTACTCCTGGTAAGTCAGTGGAAAGATGTTTCTGGCCAAGGAAGGCATCCTGCGGGGCTCATTACCCAGGCTCAAAGCTGCAGCCTCCCCAAGAGCCCAGAAACGCTGAAGCAGGGCTGCTAGAGCAGAGCTCAGCACTCCCCGAGCACAGACAGCGACACTGGCTGTGCCCTCCCGCCTCGGGAAGCGCTTACAGCAGCACAGAGCAGGGACAAGCAGGGGTCACCTTGGCAACACCAGGCAAGCATCTTGCAGGAGGCACAGACAGGGCTCTCGCAGCCCTGCTCTGCTTTCGGGGCCCTGCAGAGCCTCCTGCCCACCCTGGCAGGAGCCTGGGCAGGGCAGGCACAGGGGGAGAGCACAGGGAGCTTGGGGAGCCCAGCCCCGGGATTTGGGACATTTCAGCAGATGGAGACCACCTCCACCCGTGTCAGAGGCCAAACCTGCTGAGTCCATGCCTGGCTGGGACCAGAGCCCCCCAGCTGCCCCCAGACCACGGGGCTCAGCACCAAAGCTCCACACCAGGCAGCTTTTAAATGCAACAAACACCGTGCAGAGATCCTGAATGGAGAGGAGTATTTACGGCCCATTTAAGGGCGATTTCATGGGGAAGGGTGGAAAATTCCCTGGATATAAAAGGAAGTTGTCACGGGTTGAACTTTTCAACCTAAGCAAGAGCTTTGAAGAGGTGCCTGTTTCAAATGGAAGGGCACTGGCTGGAAGAGCTCATCTTCCTGAGCAAGCCTCTTGCTCGCTGCTGCTGAACTTTCCAGGTACTACAATCCCTGACTTTGGTCATGAGACTGACCAGGAAAGTCACTCCTAACAAGGAAATCCACGTGTCTGGGGCATTCCGTGCCAACCACCCCTCCTCTGCTACCTGCAGGACAGAGGATTTAGTGCCACGGATTTAGGCGCTGGCTCATCTCCCTGAATCTGGCTTTTGCTCCCCCATGCAGAAGCTGCCACACACTGAGAGGTCAGAGCTCCCAGTCCCTCTTACCTCTATGCCTGTTGGTCGTCTTGTCAAACATTAGCATGGCATCCTCTACCTGCAAGACAAAGAGGGGAGAGTTGTGCTTTAGCACCCGCTGGCGACTCAGACACACCACACGCACCGGGGAGGGGGACGCGGGCAGGGGCAGCCTGCATGGAGCACAGCTCCTTGGTTTTGGCCAGAGGCAGCTTCTCCCTCTGGAAACCTGCTGCTTTCCCCCTCCCTGCCCTGGCTGACAGCTGATCCTGAAGCAGAGAAGTGACCAGGGAAAGTGTTGGCCCTAAAAAGCCAAATATCTCAGCAGCTCTCCCGCCTCACACCAATCCCTGGCCGTGCCTCATCTCCCTTCTGAAGGGAGACCAGGGGAGGAAGTGTGGATGCAAATCAAGCCCACGACTACTCCAAATCTAGAGTCACTGTCTTGGTTGAGAATCAGGTAAAAAGAGGCGTGAGCAGGGTAAAATCTGGTCAGCCAAGAAAGGTATTCAGAGGTTTTCAAAAGGGCTTTTGAAAAGCTGCAGGAAAGAGGGGAGAGGGAGGAGGGAGAAACTTTAATTCGCATCAGGCTCGGCATTTCCACTTCAGAAGAGAGATGACTGATGAAACGTATTGAAGTGCAACCAAATTGCTTTCAACTTTCATTAGGATTTGCATGATTTATTCCACCTCCATTTAATCTGTGCAGCCACACCTAAAATTTTGCACTTATTGCACAAGGATGTCGTGCTGGGGTTGATTCCCCAGCATTATCACACCTGGAGCTGCAGCTCTGAGGTGCAGGAGTGGGGGCAGCTGGGGCCCACGTGCCACTGGACATGGCCAGGGCAAGCTCTGAGATGAAACTACAGACTTGCAATTCCCTGTTGTAAACCCAGGGATGATGAAAACCTGTAACACTGAATTACAGAAGGTGTTGAAGGAAGGAAGGAAGAAGAGCTTTAAAGAAAAGGTTTCATCCTCTAAAGGACTCCTCTGCTTTTCTGGGGTGTGGCTTTGGGATTTTTTGTTTGTTTGTTTGAAGTTTTTGGATTTTTTTTTTACCGGTAATTTCTCTGTACTTTGCTGGGCTTGTACTCTGGCTTTCTATAAATCATTTATTTTAGCCAAGTGATTTACAATGCAGTTACATGCTCTCCTCATCTCACACAGTGCCACTGAAGGGTCCACCTGTCCCCCCAAGTGTCCTCTTAGGCAACAGACAGGCATCCAGCCTATGGCTGTGAAAAATTTCTCAGCCTTGGCTGAGGAGAAAGCGTTTGGGAAGGTGCTGAAAACACAAGCTGAACCTCCCTGAGGTTCTGAAGGACTGTAATATGTTCCAAGAGATTGTAAAAAAATATAGCGCAGCAAAACCTTACCTGATGCCTGAAATTAATCTGAAAACCTGTCTCTGCTTAAATTGTTCCTAACTTTTTTAGTCCAAATGGTTTGCAGAAAGTGCTAGCAGTGGCCTGAGAGGGTGCAGAAATGCAGGTCTCCTGATACCCATCTTGACTGAGACCTAAAGATGCTGATGCACTGAAAAACCCAAAGTGCATTGAGCACGGAGCCGTCTGTCCTGCTGTCTGTCTTCCCTCTAAGGGGGAAAACTCACCAGGATGAGCAATACCAGGAGGCAGATAAGGACCAGGCTGCCCTTCACCCTGCACGCTGCTTATCTCTGCTCCGGGGTTATGTTAGCTCAGCAATCTTTATTTTTCATTCTCACAGGTCTTGGCCTCACTGGAACCAAAAATTACACATTGCACCTGCTGCTGTTTCCTGGGGCATCACAGCTCCCAGTGTCACCCTCTGTCCCCAGCCAACCCCTGCTGCAAAAGGTTTAACATGGAACTTTTCTCCCTCCAAGCCCATCCCAGAGCCCTGAGAGCTCCTGGATGTGCAGGAGCACAGACCCAGCAGCCCAGGGACGTCCCCTGTCACCCCAGCCTGCCTGCAGGCTCCACTGTCCTGCCAAAATGACACCTCCTCCTGCAAGGACATGACTGGGGACTTCAGAAAGGCTGCTGTGCTGGCTAGGGGTGAGAGATGCTCCAGCATGGCCATGCCTCAGCCCCTGCTGGCAGCAGCAGCAGCCTCACTGTGCTCCTCCAAGGGCTGCCAGGGCAGAGCAGGGGCTGGTCCTGCACCAGACCCAGCCCTGCAGGGCTGAGGGGCTCTGGCTGCAGCCCCTGCTCACACTGGGCTCTGCAGTTCCCTTCCCTCCTGCCACCTGTCCAACACAACACCATCCTCTGGGCACGCAGGGCTTTGTGCCATGTGTACCAAGCTGGAATGATGATCTTGGCAGGGATCTTTTTTATGCAAATAAATCCCTATTAGCAGTAACAAGCACGGGCTGCAGGGCTAATCCAGGAGGGAGGTTTCCTGGGGCCCCAAGGAGCACAGGCACCCTGCAGTGGGTGTGCCCCCCTCCAGCAGCACCGAGCGCTGGGATCAGGGCCGGGCAGCAGCTCCCTGGAAAAGGGTCAGCCCTGACAGTCCACACATGAAACCTGCACAGGGGGAGCGTCTCTGCAGCTGAGTTCAGACGTGGCCCGAGGATGCCTTGAAGAAAAAAATTATCAGTGGGGTGTTCTTTGAGCCAGCTGGTGCCCTTTCAACAATGTCTAATTGGTTATCTTTTCTCTTTCCTAAGGTCAGAACATTTTATCTCCGTCTCTGCCCTTTCTGTGCTTACCCCACCCTGCGTTATTTTTTAGGGCAGCCATTGTAGCAGAAGAATAGCCTCTTTCCTCCACAGTCCGGTGACACAATGAGACTTCTTGAAACCTCCTGAATAGATAAAGTGCAGTGGCAAAAGGAAAATTCTATTAACGCTTTGCAAAATAAAACATCTAAGAGCTGGTGAGACAAGCAGGAGAAGAAAATCAATATGGAGAGGGCAGCGCGCTTAGAAAAACTTTTCACCAGTCTCAAAAAGGTGGAGAGGGTATGGGAGGGAGGGGGGAGAGAAACTTATTAATGCAGAAAACCCATCAATGGTATGGAAATCTGGCAGAACAGCAAGAACTCAAACTAGAAGAATTTGAATATACAAAGGGCTGAATAGAATGAGCAAACCACACTGCCTCGCACACACAGCCCGTTCTCACGGTTCTCTGTGCAGCAAACACAAGCGGCTTGTTCAAGTTTTCAGCAAGGAGAAATAAGGGACACGGCCAAGGTAACCCGCAGTAAACCCTGCAGTAAGCAAATTGATCCCTAGTTCAGGGGAAGGGAAAAAAAAAACCAACCCACAGCCGAGACTCCAGTACATTCAGGGGCTGTGACTGCCTGAGTTAACCCCCTCCTCCGGCTCGCCCCGTGCTTAAAGCTGCTCAACTGCAACCCTTCCAAAGATGCAGCTCACACTGTGCACACAAGAGCCAAGGAAGGCTTTTCCAGGGTTAGAAGCAGGACTGGAAGATGGGATTGCCACCTGCAAGGCTTGGCCATCACCCACCACGTGCTGCCAGCCAGCCCCCAGCCCCCAGCCAGCCCTGGCTGCCCCAGCACAGGAGGGGAGGCTGAGCCACCCCCAGCCAGGGCACTCAGACACCAGCAGGCAGCCCAGAGCCCAGGCTCCTCAGATGGAGTATGGCTCCATATGGAAGCTTCAAGGAGCTGATTAATGCAGACTCATTCTGAGCATCAAGTGAGAGCTACAAAATGAACAGTCTCAGGACTTAGGGTAACTTTAAAAAAAGGAGAAAACAAAGACTTGCCAGTGAACACTGGTTACAAATGGACACTTAAGGCCCCCAGACTCCTCCGTCCCAGCACAGCCCATCCATACAGCCAACGCAGACCCAGTTTCTTACATAAAGCCTAACTAATGGGCTTCAGTTTATTTAACTTCTTTTTTTTCCAATCCACTTGGGGCTCTGAGAAAAGGAAGGGCTCTACCACTTCATTACTCACTGCCTGGAAGGAGGAATAGGGGAGAACAGGAGAGAAGAAAAAAAACCTGGAGGAGCCAAAGGCTTTAATAATCCTAACAGTTCCCAGGGTTATTTAAAATATGCCCAACCAGTTCACAAAAGGCTCCACGGAGATAAATGTATTTGATTTTCTTCCACTTTAATGGAGGCATACATTTAAAGCAACAAAACCAGGGTGACCTAAATAAAATGACTATTAATTGTACTCAGAAAGTCTCTGAATTTAATGCAAGTGATCTAGCCCAGCACAAGAACACACAGTATTCTCCTGTCATTCCTCCTACTTTCCTCTTTGGGACTTTCAACTCCTCTTTTCCACAAGGCAGCAGGAGCTGCTCAGACCCAGCACAGCCCCTAGTCCCTCACCCTGTAACCAACAGGCTGAGTGCCCTCCAAAAGCCAGCACTGGTTCCAGACCAATCTGTAGGGTGGTGCTGCACAAACTGGAGCACTGTGCTGCCACTGAAAGCGGAAGGACCAAACCTTTTTTTTTTCTGGAAAACTTTAAGCCCCATCCTGTGTCTCTCCAACTGCACAATGCCAGCAGGAGACAGACCCAAGAGGTGCCCACGGACCCTCCTTGTGAAGCCAACCTTCCTGTACAGGGTGCCTGTGTGCACGGGAGCAACACCCACCACCACCCCACACCTCCAGGGTCTGGCTCTTCCATTTGAGTCCCGTTTACTCACTGAGTAAAACTTCCACAATGGAAGCACCATAATTGCACTGAAGGGACACACAGCAGCCGCTGCGCCTCCCCATCCAGCCCAGGAAGGCTTCTCCTGATCCAAACCCCGAGTTTCCAACACATCCAGAGCAGGTTGAGGTGTTCCTGTGCTCCCCAAAGGTGCCCCCCTGGCGTGCAGGGGTTGTTTTCCACACTCCCGAGCAGATCTGGCACTGTGCTCTCCATCCCTTCAAGGTAAAGAAGAATTAGGGCAGACAAATGGATTGACACCTGGAATGGATCACAGTGGCAATTCCAGCTGGGTCTGGGGAGGGAAGGAATTACTGAAGGACAACTTTCAGCCCCACACAATTTGGTTGTGCCTCTCCTCCTTCCATCCCTGACTCGTGAACTTTGCAGGTCTATCACCTCTTCTGCTCCTCCCAGAAAAGCGTGCTGGATATTCTGGTCTAATTCCTCAAATTATTTATCCACACCGCACAACTCCTCCAATATTTTGTTTTCTGAAGCAGAAAAACCTCTTAGCTGCCAGTGAACTGTCAGGTGCTGTTATTTGAAATGCGCATGTGAAATCCAACGCGCTCCTACAGATTTACAACCTCCCCCCACATAAATTAAGACAAATGCCTATTGCACGGCAGACAATTTGAAATGGCTCCCCCACACCAGGCCTCCGGGCTTGATTACAACAGAATTAAACAAAGAAACAAATTATCCCCTCTCTTCCTGTCACACACACTGCCCTCCTCCCAGCACAGCTCTGTCTCCTGCCCAAGGGCTCCCCCAAGCCCCCCGACCATCACCCAGGTTCCTCCAGCAGTGTCCCGGCATGGATGACCACACCAGAGCCAACCCTGAGCGTGGCTGGTCCCTCTGCCACCACCCCACCACGGTGACCCCATCCTGGCCAGCGCTCCGGGGAGCTCCAGGCTGGCAGCTCTGCTCCAGCTCCCCGAGGCAGCCCTGGCTCCCAGCTCCCTGGAGAGGGATTCACCTCCTCTGTGGAGCAGGCACGCCGTGGGCTGCGTTCCCTGGGTGCTGGGGCACAGGGTGAGGTCCCTGGCTGAGCCCTCCCCAGTGTGCCGTGGTGACAGCTTCCCCACGGCGGGCACCGGGCTAACAATCAATGCCATACTGTGCAAGCACAAATTCCAGTGCTAGCAATTTTTCCCCCCAGCAGTCAAGGCTTTAAAAAGTCTTCTTCAGCAATTATAGCTAATAAAACTACAATTTTATTCAACACACACATATCATTGTAACTAATTTTGCTCCATCAGGGCTGAAATTAAAGCAGTCATTCAATCACGGTAATCTCGGGGCTCGCTCACCAGCCGTGCCATGGCAAGGAGCGTCCCCCACGCTTGCCAAAATGCACCGTGGCCACTGCTGGACTTCAAAATGCTCCTGCAAAACACGAGCGCGTTACTCAACGCTTACTCTACCAAGGGGGATGTAAGAATGACTAATGCTCTCCAGAAAAAAACAGCTTTCCACAGCAGGACAAATTAAACATGACTTCATAGAGCATTTCTCATTAATTCCTTCTCTGGCATTAATAACAGGGAGTATTGATGAAAGCAAAGCTCCCATCAAGTCATAAACTATGTGAGGACTCTTGGAGTGTTCCTGTACCTGCTGTCTTGACTGAGAGCTTCCCTTGTGCCCCCAGGTTTCCAAAGGCTCGTGGCCTCAGTGTCTCTAGGGACAGCAGCAGGTCCCAGAGTGCCACCATTGAGGACTGCTAGAAGCCTGAAATAGCTCTGGATGGTGACACAGATGGCACATGTCATACAGGCAAATCAAGGGCTCCTGCAATGACACATTTTGTACCCATCAGCGTAACACACACACACACTGACCTGGCCACAGACAGAGGTGCCACAGCAGCTAAAACCAGTCATTCAATCTGAAACTGGGGTTAAACCATGGAGCTCCTGCTACCGCCCTTCCCCAGAGAGGCAAGAACAGAATCCTGTTCCAAACATCTGCTGGAGAGGATCCAGCCTCCCTTACAAACACTTAATTCACCCTGCCTCAAAACATCCTTGTGTTTTACCCATCTAACAGACAAGGAAGAGGGTGGGACTAGAAGGGAAATGGAGTTACAGGCGTTTCGGTGACCCGCACGTGGCCCCAGAGCCAAGCACCATCCTGGAACTCTGCCTTCAGCTCCCCGCTGGCACTGGGGGATCCCCCTCCCACACCCATCCTTCTCCAGCTGTTCAGAGGCCCCCATCTCCCTGCACACGTGCATAGACTGTGCATTATTTTCTGCAAACTTCCCCAACAACAGAACAACTTCTGGCAAGTGTTTCTTGTGGGATCCAGAACTGAATGAAGAACCCAAGCTCCACCATCCTGCTCCATGTGCCCTCCTCACCTGCCTGAAGGAGCCATCATCAAATGAAAACCCGAGGCAAAGACACACAAGGGGTACTTTTTAAATGCACACACAATAATTTTAACCATTCTTCTGGGGCTCACATTGCAGCTGCTGGGTTTTACAGGTTTAAGCTTCTGATGCTAAAGGCCGGAGAACTTCTGCTCTTTGGAAAGCAAAGGCTGAGAGCTCCGTGCAAACGCATCACTCAGCTGAAGCTTCAACAGATCAAATATCACAAGAGTCACCAAAGCTCAAAGGAGCTCAGCTCCTTTACTCCCCCAGGTGCTCTCAGGCCAGGTGGGCCCACCCAGGTAAGAGCCCAGGGGTGCCGTGGGGCAGGGCAGGAGCCTCTCTCCCCGCTGGCAGCAGGGCAACGCCACGCTGGAACATTGCTCCTTCAGCATTCCAGCCAGCCAGGTGCGAGGCGTTGGTGATTTTACTTTCACGGAACATTAGGCACCGTCAGCAGAAATAATTCTTCCTCCCTTCACGGTGCTCGTTTGCATATTAGCGCTGCAAAGTTGCAATCTGTTTTCTTTTCCGAACGCTGCTCGGAGGCGCTGCCCACCAGGCCTGGCTGGAGCTGATTCTGGAGTGCCAGGGCTGCTCCAGCCCCGGCCAGGCGAGGGGCAGCCCCTCTCCAATGGGCTGCACCAGCACCACTGCCTGGAAAGCCAGGTTTAAACACAGACCCTCCTTCCTGGCTGCAGCAAGAGGGACGTGTCCATTCCATTCAATCACAGCACCAGCTCAGCACCAGCCTCTGTCCTGCCTTTGCTGCAGCCACAGCACTCAAGTCCAGAGGAGGCCACCAAGATGACCAGAGTAGGTTTGGAAGGGATATTAGGATGAAATTCATCCCCTTGAGGGTGGTGAGGCACAGGCTGCCCAGAGATGCTGTGGCTGTGCCATCCCTGGCAGTGCCCCAGGCCAGGTTGGACAGGGCTTGCAGCACCCTGGGACAGTGGAAGGTGTCCCTGACCATGGCAGGGGTGGCACTGGATGGCCTTTAATGTCCCTGCCCACTCAAACCATCCTGGGATTCCATCAATAACCTGTGGGCTTTTACAGAGTGCCCCGCAGCCACACACAGAAACCAGCTCAGAGCCCTCCCTGCTGCTGAGAATACCGAGAAAAACTCTATTCACAAGAAACCCGGGGTGTTTTCACAGATGCCTTTGCAGCAGAGTCCCAGGGCAGGCCAGACTCAGGGACACAGATCTGATTAAGAGACATCCTGAGCAAAGTAACAGGATCGGGTTTAAAGAGCTTCCTGCTGCCCTTCCGTAAATACCTGCTGAATAAGTGTGAAGATAAGACAAGGATTGCATTACGAGGCTTCCTGATGCATGAAGGGCTTTTTTATTGCCCAGATTTGAAAAAAAGAGGATGAACAATTGCCACAGCCAGCTCCAGCTGAAGGCTCAGCTGCAGAATCAAACTTCAGTTTATTAGCAAAGGAAAACTCATCTAAGTTCTCTTTGACTGTAATGAAAAAAAGTTTCATTTTATTTCCTGCTGGATCCCTTTCCCTTTTATTGTTCTTTTCATATACTGACTTGCATATTAAGGAATATTTTTCCAGGGCTGTTTGTTCTAAACAGAACTGTCCTCCCTTGTTTTTCCACCCTGAATCAAACAGAGCTTATCTCTCTATATTTAGGGATTTTTTTAATTTATAGAAAAACCATTTGCAATCCAGACCCTTGCTGTGACAAATGCTGATGATGCTGCACTCAAGAAGGTGCCATTTATTTGGTCTGGGGGTCCGAGCCCACCCTCCAACCCTGGCTTTGCAGCAGGTGGAGGATGGTGGCTGCAGCAGCTCTGCCTGTGCAGAACACTCCAAATCCTCCCCCCAGTGCAGCCGCTGACAGGGTGAGTGGTCAGAGAACTGCACTCCCACCAAACTCAGTGCACTGATGACACGCCACGTTTTAAACACGCCTTTGAGGCTGCTGGAGCAGTCCCCCCACACAGACAGGCTGCTCGCTCCGGCAGCTCGCAGCGCCCACGCGCAGGAAGCAGAAGTGATTCTCCCACTGCCACAAATTAATGAGAGGAACAGGAGAAGACAAGTCCCTGGCTTTGCTTTCAGAACCTGCTTGGACAGACCGGAGCTATGCAACACCCAGAGCCTGGGATGTGGATTTTCCTGAGCTCAGAGCCCCAGCACATCCCTGCACCACCCACACCACAAGTTGGAGAGGAGAAATAACCAACACGAAGCACTTGCTCTGATTTCTGCTGCTCAGGGCTTTGGATTCTTCTTTTACCTCTTAAAATACCCCGGTTAGTCTTGATGAGAGGGCAGGGGCCCAAAGCACTTGAGGGAATGAGTCTCTTAAGCCTGCTCAGGGCAGAAATCATCATCATGTTAAATCATCACTACGTGGCTGCAATCGCCCTGGCTTACAGAACGGGGAGCAGGGGACACGAAATGCCACTGCCATCACTCAGGACCCGGGGACACTGGCTGCAGCCTGGCCCTTCCACCCGAGCTCAATCAGGGCTCTCAGGAACACCAGTTTGGGCTTCTGGGATGGGGTTTTCATGTAGCACCTTGATTCTCCTCCCTGCAGCTCCAGCCCTTCCCACTCTCCGGTCAGGCTCCGGAGCGAGCCACAGGAAATGCTGGGAAAGGCAATCCTCCAGGAGAGCAGGCTATTAAGGCTGAATATAATATTCAAAGAAAGCAATTAGTGGTGCTGCCGTGCTGGGCACAGCTCCTCTCCCCCCTGCCCTCGGAGGTGCGTGCGTCCCGCTCTGCCCGGGGTCAGCCTGCCTGGAGAGGGGCTGAGCGCCCAGGAACCACGGGCACTGCTGGGCAAATTGAGTTTTTACACGTGTCAACAACGCCAAATCTCATCAGCCTGACACAGCCCAGGCATCTGAAACCAAGGTTCAGCTGCAATTTTTAATTACCCCTGGACGGCATGGGGATTACAGGGTAATCACCAGAGCCGGGATCCTGGAACCATGGTACTCCTCTCTTAAAGCCTGCTGAAGGAAAAACAAGGGTTTCTGTTCTGAGAGGGGTTTTTTGTTGTTGAAGTCAATTCAACCTCCTGCTCCTGACATCACCAAAGTGCTTTCTGTGAGAAAGAAGCAATTTTCCTTAGTTTATAAATGAAAATTTAAAAAATAATCCTACTCCCCCACTCTTATTATCCCTGTAATGAGGACTCAAGGCACAGACAGAGAGGGAGAATTGTCCACACAAACACAAGATGGTTGAATAACATTTTACACGTGAGGATGGCCCAGAGTTTCCCAAAGGTGCCACTTCCATGTGTGCTGAACCTCTGGTGGCCACATGCACGGGACATGTGTCTTTTCTGCTGTCACTCCAGACTGCCCAGACCCCAGATTCTGCCTCCCCCAGACTGCTCCCCAGGGAAGCTCCCACCTTCTCGCTCCTTCTTCTCCCCAGGCCCTGCAGAACAACCCTGCCCTCCCTCCTCCCTCTCCGCAGGGCCCAACAGCTGCCTTTGAAGGGTTTGTTTGAAACCTCTTGGCTTCAAACACTTTTTATTTCTTGCCCAAAAGCTATTTGAATGGATTATGTCCCAGTGATGAATCTCTCCTAGAAACGTGACAAGAGCCTCTTGAATCACGGCAAACCGGCTCGGTAAATCAAACAAACGGCAAAAACGGGCAAAGAGAGGATTTGGGTGCTAAGAATGAGGTGACAGGTCCACACATCAATCCCTTCTGACTGACAAGATGTCCTTCCAGGATCGAGAGGTATTTTTTAACTTGGCTTCCCTGACTCCACATTATTTCACTGAAATAACGCCAGATACAATAATTAAGCTGCGATCTTGGTGGATTGTTCACAATGATAATTCCACCTTTGTAATTCAGCTTCAAATAAACCCCCTTTGTTCTGTCTTATTACACAGATTCTGGTATCATTCAAGTATATTAACTGTAGCCTATTACTGTCACACAAAAATGCTCCCTGAGCCATAGCAAAAGGCTCCCCAGACAAAACTTTATGTCATGTTAATCCAAGCTTTAATAACGATGAGGATATATAACTGTATTCTAATTGTGCTTTGTGTTTCTGCATACAAAAATCAGAAAATATCAGAAGTGACAGAGGCAGCCTTCCTCCGGTCCAGCACCAGCTCCTCGCCAGGATGGCTCTGCCTCCCTCCCTCCTCCCTAAAATCGGGGCTGAAAGCAGTGGGGAGCAGCTCCAGCCAAATCCCAGCTCACGCCAAACTCGAGCCTAAGGCACAGAGGGAAAACTGGGCTGGTGGTGCTAAGTGCTGCGGCTGCTACTGCAACAGAAATTAATACCCTCTGAAATAGCACTTAAACAGGGATAATCAGTATTATGGAAATTGTACATGTTTAATTCTTGAGTGTCTGCTGAAAACATTGCGTGATGAAGGACTGTGGGAAGCGGAGCGTTCATTTTGGAGCCAAGGCTTAAAATAGGCAAAGGGAAAAGAAAGGGGGGAAAGACGAGGAAAGAAAGAAAAATAACCTGGAAACAAGCAATGAAAAGACTCACAAATTTATAATTGAGCATTTCCAAGTGGTGGCTGCAAGCTGGGAAATGGATTTAAGAGCAAGTGGAAGGCTCTGTCACACCCGACAAGGCTGAGGCAAATGTTCCCTTCAGTATTTTGCTTGTGCTTTTGCTAACCCAGTTTTAAGTGCACTAGAAATTAGATTTATCCCCTCCCATAAGTAAGGCCACAGCGCTGATCTCACACCCAGATCCACGGCAGGCTGGAGCAGCCACGTTTCAACCTTGATGGAGGACACAGTCCTTTGGACTCCTCCTCATCCTCATCCTCATCCTCTGCTCGTTTTCTACTGCAATCCCCCCCATCTTATTCCTGTAAAATTTACTTCAGTGCAGAGTTCGCCCAGTGGTGTTACTGGGAGCTCAGAAGCAGCATGTGAAAGCAGGGAAGCTCCAAGGGAACGGGAGAACAAGTCTGATGGGTTTACCTTGGAAAAGATCACACACCAAACACCCTAAAAAAGTCACCTTCTCCCAGCTCCCCCTTCACTCAGACCCTGAAGTTTCACAGCTCACCACTTCCAAATCACAAGAGGCACTAAAAAGCCACCAGATCTTCCATACAGTGCAGCAAAGTATTCGTTAACCTGCTGACACTGCAGCTCCCAGTTCCATGTTTTGAGGGTGTTTCCTACAACATGTTTAAAAAACGAAAATGAACAGTCTTGTGTAAATCACAAGACTCCAGAAACTGGAGTATTCAGAAGAAAAAAAAAAATCCACTGAACAGCCTGAAACCCTTGATAAATCATGAAATTTGGCAGGACCCATCTGACAATGTTTATTTTTTTCCCCCCCAAAGTTGTACTATGCTCAACATTAGATCAAAACAGTTTTCTTTGGCAGACACAGGTTCTGCTCTGCAGTCCCCCTCTCCCTAACACACCATATGGACTGTTCTTAATGAAATATATTTAGAGGGATAGTGAACCAGCTCAGCACTGGTGTAAGTGCTGCTTCTCTGCAAGTCGGGGACTAAAAAACATCATGTGTTTTTGGAACTATCACTTTTGATTTATAAGTCCTTAAAAGTGCAGTCAGTAAGCCCAGATTAAAATACCAAATAAAGCTTTAGTGATAGCAAACACACACACGCATACATATATAAAGTAAAATTGCTGCTATTTTTACAAATTGCCTTTAAGTAGCACAATATAAAGAGCCCAATGAAATGAGAAAAACTGGCTTGGACAGCTTCAATACAGAACAGATAACGAGACAAGAATTTATTAAAAAGTGAGAGGTGTTTTATCCTGCAGGGAGACAGGAAAGGCATTTCCAAGATTTCCAATATGCTCATAGGATGGGTACAATGCAAATATCTACTGAGCTGGAAAGGAAAGCTGTACCACCACAGGGAGGCTGTCTGGAGAGTGAACTGAGGGGACATTTACTGGATGTGGGGAACTGGGGCCAAAGCCCAGGGCAGGTCAGCTCAGCCTCCCTCCAAGCCATCTGCCTCCAGCAAGGCACTGGGCACCCAACACGCCAGGCTAAAGCAGGTTCTTTTTTTAGAATGACCAACTCCTCTGCCCAGAGCCCAGCAACCACCTCGGGATTTCTATGGACTTAAAGGAAATCTGCCAGTAATCCCATCAGCAGCAACAAGGCTGCAGTCTCCACAGCACAACAAATCTTTTAAGGAGCAAAGTGCTTTTATTCTGGGGGAAAAGATCTGTGTCAAGACACTTTCGGTTTTGCATTTCCTCTCTCCCTCTTCTTTCCTCCTCCTGGAGCAAGAGGCAGGACGGACAGGCATTATCTAAAAAAAATCTTGCAGCATAATGTCAAGATCGATATGTTGACCTAACAAGTAATGCCAGCCTTAGTAGTGTCTTAATGATGTGATCATTATCTCCTTACCTGAGTGCAGCAGCACTTGGCACGTGGGCCAGCAGCAAGGCAGAGGACTGCCCAGTGCAAAAGACCACCAGCACTCCCCCACATGCAGATTCCATGCGTTTGGTGTCCCCAGGAAAAAAAAAAAAATAGCTACCCACGCTCCTGAACATCCACAGTGGGCTCAATTAAGCAGGCACAGCAGAACAGGCACTGCTGCTGTGGAAGAGCTGCTGCTTCCCTCTGGGACGTGCAGCCTCACAGGTCGTTTGTACCAAAGCCTGCCAGATTTGTTTCAGGGGTGCAGGGACGCCTGGAATTTATTTGGAGCAGGGAGAGGGACAGTGGCAGCCTGCAGCCCTCGCTCCCCGCCTGAACATCCTGAACACTGGATGACTCTGGGGGCTTTGCTCTCCTTCCTCCCATTTTTCTGGGAAACACTCAGTTAAGACACACTCACTTTACAAATCCTGTTTTCAACTGCTGTGCCCAAGGTAGCTCAGAAGACTCACATTTCCCAAAAATACTGGGTCTGGAATGGAAGAGTCTTGGCCGCATTTTAGAGTGCTTCACTCTGTCCTCACAGATATCACAGACTGGTCAGTACCTGCCTGGCACCCACCACTGCTGGTGCCAGCTCTGCCAAGAGAAAACAATGTCCTCTCCCTGAAAGCTGGAGCTGGAAAAAACCCATTTTCCACAGGCAGCCCCAGCAACAGCAGAGGCAGGACCGGGAAAGCAGGGACCACGGGATCATGGAACCACAGAGTGCTTTGGGGTGGAAGATCATCTCATTTCCACCTTCCACTGCACCAGGGAGGCAGCCCCAAAGCTGGCAGGGAGATGCTGGGACCTGCCTGTCTCCAGGGACAGGCTGAGCCGAGATGTCACAGAGACAAAGCACACTTAAACAAATTTCAAGACTGAAATGTGTGATTTTTGGTCTAATTCCAAAACCTGCTACCTGGTGTGAAACACCCCTTTCAGTGGCTTCTTCTAGCTCTCCCTGGACAACAGCAGATAAAGAGGCAATTCATCATCCAGCTGAAGGCTGTGTGCCACACTCTGTGCTCCCCAAAGCTCCCTGCTTCACAGGCTGACCTCCCTGCTCCACCCCGAGGTACCATAGCAACATGAAATTAGCACACACACAACTGCTAAATGAATAATTTACTGATTTCATAAGAACCTGACTTGCAATTTATAGTTCTATTATCTTTTATATCCATGTCTTAACTCCTTTTGTAAAAAGGCCGCAATCAAGCTAAATAACATTTGAAAATCTAATAAGCACATGCAGATTCCGTGCTCTGGGGCGAGGGTGTGCAGCTTTGTGTGCCCCGACGTGCCAGCTCCCGTGCTCACTGGGGGCTGTCCCCTGGCCCCCTGCACGGGGCAGGCCCAGCAGCCCTTCCTCTCCTCCTTCCCAGTGATCCAGGCCCCATCAAGGAAGCTCCGAGCAGCATGCAGAAGGATCTCCATCCTCAATCTCCCAGCTGGGATTCTGTAAGACCTGCAGCCAGTGAAGGGCAGCTCAGCTCCTCTGGCTGCAGTGACAACCAGGTACAAAGCAGAACTGAAAAGGCTCCTCCACCCCTGTCAGAGATGCCCTTCCAGCGACTCCCCCGTGTCCTGTCACTCATCCTCCATTTAAAAGGTATTTATAAAGGCAGTGTGACAAGAGATTTACTTCCAGAGTTATTTACTTGGGTGGAACAGCTGGGCTGCTGTTGTTACGTGCAGCAGGACGGGTCTCTCCTCTGGGGGCACCTCACACACCCCCAGGAGCTGGAGATGCTGTGGGTGCAGCTTCCCACCCTCCACACTGCTGAGAACCCACTGAGCATCCCCCGAGACTCTGCTGAGCAAACTCGCCCAGAGAGCAGCACAGCTTTCCTTTGATTGCTTTGTTTTCCAGGCTCTATTCCTCCTGGAGAGCTCCTCCTGAGGTTTAGAAATTAGGAGCAGTGCAGCTACTAAAAGCAGCCCTTCGAAGGAGGTGGAGATTTTCAAAGATAACTTCCCACGGGGCAGGTGGGTACCAAGCCCAGAGAGGAGAGGAGGGGGAAGGCAAACCTTGCCTGGGAGCCTGGCCTCTCCTGCACCTCCCAAAAACCCCTCCCAGGTGCCTGGCAGCACAGCAGGGCACAAACAACATTCCCCAAGAGTCCACAGGCATCCAACAGGCAAACCACTTGGAGATTGGATTAAAAAAAAAAAAGAGATGAAAGAAGGGGATAGCACAGTATTACTTATTTGGCATATTACTTGGTACTTAGGATCTGAAACAAAGCCAGGGAGGAAATTCTCCTTCATTCCACAGGATTTTATATTGTGAGCAAGGGGGCAGGACCCAATCCCAGGCCAGTCACACTGACTGTGATCCCCAGGGATGCTCCAGAGCAGCAAAACAAGGGACTAAAGCTTGTGTGGAGAGGGGTTGAAATGCAGAATACCATATGTAAAAGACCAAAAACTGTTTAGCATAACAAAACTGGCCCAACAAGGCTGCTCTCTGCCAGACTCCCTCAGTTTTTGGTCAGCTGTGAAAATCAGTCACCTGCTATAAGGAAAAGAACAGGAGCAGGGACTGAGAAACCAGCCCTCAAAACCACAGAAGACCAAATGAAGACAGCTAAGTAGAAAAAACTCCCAACAGTGACCTGAGACAGCAAAGCCTCCCGCAAACATCCTTACAAACAGCATTAAACCAATAAAGCAAGCTGCACACCTCTCACACCGTGGTGAACACAGATTTAACCAGCAGCAAGGAGAAAAAAAGGGGGACTTTGGCATTTGCTGCATGACTTGTGGAGATGGGATTTTCAACAAAGGGCTCCAGATTCCCACAGAGCTGCAAGTGAACTGAGTGGATATAAAACAGCCACCAAGAAAATGAGAGGAAAAATTTGGCGAGATCCTGTCCAACACACAAAGCAAGGTGTCAAACAAGCTCTCAACAGCACTAGGGAGGGTAAAAACACCCGACACCGCTTCGGGAGTACTCCAGGGGTTTTGGAAAGGCCACAGGATGAGGCTGCCTGAGATTGGAAGAAGCTCAGCCCCTTGCAGCATGGTGATCCCAAAGGCCCATGGCAACCAGAGTGGCCCAAGGGACTGTGGGGGGATTGTGGGGTAAATACACCCACATGAGGCAGGTCGGTAATTAATTGTAATTATTTATTTTTCAGCACCTTCAGAACACACAGATACCCTCCACAAACGCAGAGAGATGGAGCTAAATGCCTAAAAAACTAAGAAAAACCAGAACTGTGCTGAGCTGCACTGAACATACCTCGCTTGTGTGTTATTTTTACTAATACAGTTGGGACTAAAAACCAAAATGTGTCAGATTCCAGGAACACCGGAATAGGAAGAACAGTTCTGTTTAAAATCTCTCCTTCCTCTCCCTGTTTATTGTTCCCATCTCTGTTGCTGTCTCAAGCCCAGCTGGACAATAGCAAACAAAGGCTGGTTAAACCCTGTTCTTAGTGTTTTATTCCCCAAATGCCCATCACCTACCAGAGAGCAGAGATAAAAGTGAGGAGTTTGACCTGACCATGCTCACAATGCAACTCCTTCCCCATCTTCTGAACAACATAAAAAGGATGTCAGGAGAGCAGATGGATTGGAAGGGAATTTGGAAAACAACAATAACAACAACACAATGAAACCCGAGACCTAAAAGCCGTCTCCATCCGAGTAGAGCTCCAATCCCCCGGGATCACAGACACCCCAGTGCCAGCCCAAAAACCAGCCACAGCAGCTCTGTGACAGAGCTCAGACCCTTCTGAGCACCCCACCAACAGCAGGGCAGGGTTAGAGCCAGTGCTGAGAAGGAATCCTCCCCTGTGAGGGTGGGCAGCCCCTGGCACAGGTGCCCAGAGGAGCTGTGGCTGCCCCTGCATCCCTGGCAGAGCGCAGGGCCAGGCTGGACGGGGCTGGGGGCTGCAGGAGGGGCTGCCCGAGGGCTGTGGTGCCAATTACCCACGAGCCATGCTGGCAGGGCTGCTCTAATGAGCTCCCTCAGCACGGGGGAAAGGAATCCCCAGGAACACGGAGCAGCCTTGGCAATTACTGAGGGAAGGCCTCGTGGGCACAGCGTGCAGCAGAGCTGGCTGCCACCCCCCCAGTGCTGGAGGGGGGTTTGCACATCACCCTGGCAGTGGAGCTCAGCCTGCAGAGCCCCCCAGCACGTCCCTCCTCTCCAGGGGCACAGCACGGCCCCCTCCAGTGTCCTTCTGCCCCCTCAAGAGCTCAGCCCATTCCTGGAGAAGCCTCCTGCAGCTGCAGCACAAGCCTTCTGCTTCGTGTTCTTCTCTCTGAACAAACAGCCACACTCTTAAAAAGGGTTTCCAGCTTAATTCTTTGTGTATTTGATCACAAAGCACACCACACATGGAAGCAGCCCCGTTCCTGACCAGCAGGGCCAAGGCTGGTGGGGCAGAGGCTCCCAGAGCACCCCAGACCCTCAGGGCTGCCAGTTCCACCTGGGAGAGCCTCCACACCTGCAGCACATCTGTGTGCATCCTTCACCATCACACCTGGGCCTCCAGAGTATCACTGACCCACACCAGGCTCTGCAGCACAGCACCAGCTCCCAGCCAGGAGAAGGAACCCCAGAAAACAGCCAGGAAGTAAAAAACACTGTTGACGAAATATGCCCCAGTAATGGCCCAAACCTCTGTGTTATACAAGAGACATACAGCAGAATTTAAAGGAATTACTACATGGATTTAAAAAAAAATAAATTACATAATGGAATTCTTTCATTTAAGAAGCTTCTTTGCAAAAACCAATTTCTTGCTGCTTTGATTCAATTCAAGATGCTCCAGAACATCCGCACGCTGATCAAAACAAGATCTGGGGTTTATAATCTTCAGAGATGCAGGGGATGGGGAAAGGGAGGGACAGCCAGGCCTGGGCTGCCTTTACACAGAGCACACTCCAGTCTGGCCCATTCTGTCCCTGCTCCATGAACACCTTCCTGCCAAGGCAGCTCCTTCAGCTGGCACCTCACACAGCCACAACGCACGGGGGGTTAAATCTGCCTTCTCCAGCCAGAAATTAGACTTCTGACAAGAAATCTATTTCTTGCCGGGGCAGCATCATCGTTGGAGAAGTGTCTTCATTAGAAGCTCATTTCATGCCAATGAAGTAACTTCCAGCACTGTGTGATGTTTGAGGAGAAGATGCAAATCACGGGCTATTGCTCAGCATGTTTCTGAGCGCCAAACAATTCCAGCTTGTTTGACAACTCTTCCTTAAGATGAAGCTAAACTGCCCTTTTGTGCCAATTAAAGACTCACCAGAACACAGTCTGAACCTGCATTACTGTTTAATAAAAGGGGGAAGAAACAATTTTCTTCCCTTTTAAAAAAATACAAACATCTTACTAAGGACTCTTGTGACAGGAGGTCTTTTTGTTCATTAGGACTCCCCAGCAATAACCATGACAAAAGACAGCTGTTTCTCTAGGCAGATCAGAAAATGATCCTCCTTCCAAAGCCCCACATGCACACTGCAAACATCCCCAAACAGACAAGGTTCCCCAAAGCCAGCATTTTGGAGGCACCACGATTCTGAAATCAAAGCAAGACAAAGCCACCCACAGAGCCCAGTCCTTCAGTGAAGGAACTCAGCAGTGAGGTGGAGGTTGGTGTGGGCTTTGGGGTTTTAATCATTGCTTCTTTACACCCAGCACTCTTTAAGAGGATGGATTAGAAATCCGACAGATCTGAAACAATAATAAAATTCTGTCCAGAACAATCCTGTGAGAAACGAAACCAAAGCAAGCGCAGGAGTCACCACAGCCTCTCTGTGCCCCACCAGCAGTGAAGACTGCAGAGCTGCCCCCACAAAGGCCTTCTCAGATGAAGAAGATTTAAGTGTCTTTGACATGCTGAGATAGTTTGTGCCTCACCGTGAGCACAGCTGATGATGCCAAGAGTGGTTTTTCTCTGCCACTTTATACAAGGTTATTTCCATTCCTTTTATTTTTCTAAATTGTTTCATTATGTTTGTCTAAAACACGTTCACTGCCTTGGAAAAACAAAGGCAGGAACAAGAACAGATCGAGCCCCTCAAGATGTTGCTCTGGAATTTAAAAAAAGGTGGGAGAGAGGAGAGCAGAGGCAGAAAGCAGCTGTCCAGCACTGAGCTTTGGCAGATGTGGAGTGCACAAACCCGAGGAGATTCTCCTCGCCCTTCCCTTAGCTCCTGGCACCCCTCAGACACCCCCGTGCTGCCCCAGGAGCAGCTCCTCTGCCTGGGGCAGAGCCTCCCTGCAGGGCCAGGTGGAGCAGAGCCCACAGCACTGCCAGGGCACACACCTGAGCTGAGCTCTGCCTCCGGAGCACCTGGCTTTGGTGAGGGTCAGTGAGAGCACAGAACAGCATCTGGCAGATGGAACACAGTTCAGTGCTTCCCCTTCTCTGGGACAAGAGGCTGTGAGCAGAGGCAGGGGCTGCAGGCACTGCTGGGGCAGAGCGTGGAAGGGAAGTGGAACAAGCTCTTGCCAAAGGGAAGGGGAAAGAGAGCAGCACAGGCTTGCATGAGGGGGACACAACCACCCAGGAGACTTGACTCCAACTGTGCTCCCTTGAGCTCAGGCAGCTGAAGGATCAAACAAACAAACAAACAACAAACCCCACATCACCAAAAACCTCCAAAGCCTCTTCCCAGCCGCTCTGCCCCTCGGAGCCCCTGAGCAAACCAGCCCTATCCAGGAGGAGAGGCCACTGCTGCCCTTCCTGCCTGCACACCACCCTGACCCAACACACCCGTGCCCATCTCCCAGGCAAGGCTGGCTCCCTGCAGCCAGCTGGGCTTTATGTAACCTCCCCACACGGCCCCAGGGAATGGGGAATGCCTCTGTGTGCCAAGCACTGCATCTATCATACCCAGACCTAAACATATAAAAATTCCTTCCCTTTCAAGAAGTGCCCCATCTTGGGGAAAGTTTGTTTTGATTTTTTTTTTCTGTCAATGAATTTTGCTCGTGGCAATGGTTTGAAGCTGGACAGGTTCCACACAGAAGCTAACCAAAAGCATTTGTTTCTCAATAAAAGCCTCAATTGGGAACAGGCTATATAAAAAAAAAATTAAAAGAAAGGAGGAAGAAAAAAGTCTCTACTTAGTCATGGAAGTCAAACACTGTAGAAGAAGAATGAAATGTGAGTGTGAAAATCCTGGGAACATGGCACTGGAAGGGACATGCTGTGTCTTACAGACCTTTACTGTCTTAAGCAACAGTCTATGCTATTCCTTTCACTTACTGATAGTCTGAAACTTAATTTCAACCTCCAGGCTAAATCTATTAATCTTACTTCCTCTGGTTCCCTTGTTGATTCTGCTCCTCAGTCAAATAATCCTCTGCAGGTGCTGAACCCCAAGACACTTGGAGAGGCATCACCCCTCTCCTGCCAGCCTAAATCAACTCCTCCAGCTTCCTCCCTTTTCCCTCAACCATATTAAAAGCAATAACTTCCCCATTAGGATCAATTTCTCCTAATGATCAGATTGTGCAAAGGCACCAGCACTTCCCCTTCTTCCCCAGAAACACCCGGGCCTTTGGCAGAGCCTGCTCCCCTTCACACTCCAATCCTCCTCACAGCTTCTCCTAAAGCTATTTCTTTTAACGAGTCCCTCACGGTGTTTTAGTCCATTAATTTATCACACTTCCCTGTTTCAGCCTTCGCTGTCATTTCCAGCTGCTCCTGTGAGACAGCTGGATCCTCCTCTGCTCCGAGTCACCAGAGCCCCTGGCACCGGAGCCAGCCAGTGCCCCAGACAGCCACGGGCAGTGTCCAGCCCTGCAGAGCTGCCTCCGACGCTGCTCCCACTGAAACACCGGAAAACACAGGAAAAGTCATGAAATAAACCCGAGTTTTTGTGCTCGCATCGTGCCCTCCCCTCGGAAAGCTCCAGCGCAAGAGCTGCTCCCTGGCAGCGAAGCCTGAGCTGGGAGGCAAAACCCAACAGTGAAATGTGAATGAAATGCAAAATGTAAACAAACAGACTCAATGACATAAAATAAAATTATCGAGTTTTTGGATGCGATCCAAACTTAATAGCACAGAAGGAAGTTTACATTGAACTTGGGGATTTTTAACCTCAAGTGTCTGTTTAATTAAAAAAAACAGCTGCTGGCTACATGTTTGTGCAGCACACTTCCACACACCGCCCGCGAGCCTCCTGCATTTAAATAAAAGTCAGACAAGCAGCAGGAGATGGAAGAATCACCCTCCTGCTCCCCAGGGACCCTGCCCATGCTGCCTCCAGGAAAGGCTCTGACCCCTGGCAGTGCCAGGGCAGCTCTGGCTTTGGGTGTCAGCAAAAGCTTCTCCACCAAGAGGGCTGTCAGGCACTGGCACAGACGTCTGGATGTGGCACTTGGGGACATGGCTTAGTGGTGGCCTTGGCCCTGCCTGTGGCAGCTCCCACCAGTGGAGAGAACTCCCAGGAATGCCTTAACCCTTCCCTGCCCTCCTCCAGGGACACGGGCACCTCCTGGAGAGACATCTGCTCCAAAATGGGTCATTTATTCCATACCCTTGTTATTTGCAGCAAAGTATAATGGAAAAAATTGACTGTTTGCTTGGTGCAATAGGGCATGACTCTTTACACAGAAATAATAGCTAAACAGTGATGGATTCTAAATCTCCATTACAGTGAAAGATCTGAAGGAGTAAAGCAGTTAGAAAAATAATTGGTTTTCTTGTTTAGCTTTAAAAAGCCTTTACACACCGCCAAATGGAGAAGACTTCTCACTTTATTTTGTTTTTTCTTTGAGGGGGGAGTGTTCCATTAACAAAGGGAATAAAAACAACCCCAACCTACTTAGGGAAAAAGGGAGGCCTTTGACCTTCTCTGGGAATCCTGGAGGGCAGGGAAGCCCAGGAGATGCAGGAGCACAGCCCCATCCACCCCAGCTGGGCAGGGCACGGGAAGGTGACCATGGCTCAGCACAGCCTCGGGCTCTGCTCCACACCAATCATGCCACAGCAAACCAGGAATGCTTTGAGTTTTCATGGAAAAGACTTCACCACCCTCAGCCAGGCAGCAAACCTGGACAGGGAAGGAAGTGTCCCTCTGTCCTGGTGGAAGAGGCAGAGCCTGAGACCTCAGGAGACAGAAGGGGAAGGGATGACTTATGCAGCCAGGTCCAACCTAAAAATTAACCCTTCCAGCACCCCGCATTCTAAATCCAGGCTGGAAAACGAGCCCCAGCTAACTGGAAATTGCTTAACAATGACGAAAACCACAGAGGGCTTTTCGATAATGACAAAAAAGCAGGTGCTTATGGGTTCAGAACCCTCCAGGATCCCTCTGAATATTTCAAACGCCAAAATGAGAGACTTTTTCATGTTTTCTAAAGGCAGAGACCTTTCCCCCTGTGCCCAGCTCCTCTGAGGCAACTCCTTCAATTATTCAGCAGCCTCTGATGAGGTTTGGTGGCGGATGGTGGCACCCCGGGAGCGGGGTGGGGACACAGCTGCCCTGACATTTGCAGCATCTCGCCGGAGCGGCTCCGGGAGCGCAGCCCGCGGTCGGGGTGACCCCGGCACCCCACACTGCTCCAGGTCAGCTTTGCATACAGAAGAGCAGCTGCTGGGAGCTGTTTTCCTGCAGACTGTCAGCAGGGACCAGCAGTAGGTGCCAGAGGGGGGAGCAGCAGGTGCAAAGCACCTATTGAGGCCCCATTAATTTTTCAGGGATTCTCAGGCTTTGGCCTTTACAAAACGCTGCAGGAGGAGGAAAGAGGAGAAAGAGACTCCAGGCAGGAGGAGAGTCTCTCCCCAGCAGCCCTCTCCTCATCAAACAACTCTGTCAAAACAGACAAATGAACAGAAGCTGATCTGAACTCCTCACATTCCCTAATTAGAAGGGAAAAACCCCGGGCAGTGCTGGGAGGGAGCCGAGGCCCCTCGCCGGTGCACAGGCTCACCACGCCACACACACAGGCAGAAGTTTCTTTCCCCGGTCCAATTTCTGGAAATTTATTCCAGTTGTAAACCATTAGGTGCCAATTTTTCAAATCAACCTTAAGATTCCATAGCACTGGCTGCCTAATAGACTCTGAAAAATCTTCTGCCATCTCGCAGCTGAGCAAATGTTACCTAAAAACATCTTAATAAGGCTCTTGCTATTCTTTCACCTCGCTGCCCACCAAAGGGGAGACAGTGAAAGGCAGCTCTGTGCGGGTGGCTGAGGGGAGCAGCAGTGCTGTGGGTGATCCCTGCCAGCTCCAGAGGGATGCAATCGCCCCTCCATCACCCCAAGGACTGTGTGCTAACAGCAGCCAGAGCAGGGAGAAGCCCACAGCCTTCCCTGCACAGCCCTGCCCTCTAGTCCTTACTAAAGAGGGGGAAAAACCTCACCACTGTTTCTTTGGGGTGCAGAGAAAGAGGGGGGCACAGGGGCTGCCCGTGGGCTCTCAGCAGACTCACATGGTCCCTGCTCAGCTGCGAGTTACAGCCATCAATTACAGCCCAGTGAATTACAGAAAACCAAAATCACCACCAGTTTAATCTTAATATTCCTGGCTGTGGATTTCAGCAGCTCAAGGTCACGCTGGGAGGGAGCAGAGCAGGGCTGTGAAGGTCAGCTCCTGCCTGAGGATGCTCCTCTCTCCAGAGCTCTCCTCCTCCAAGGGGCAGCCTGGCCAAAAGGTCCCCAAAGTTTTTACTGTTTCTCAGGAAAGTTTCAGAGCTGCTATATAAAAAAATGCCCCATTATGCAGGCTGGAAAGCTGGCCAGCAATAACCTTGGCTAACTCAAAGGCCTGTGCTCAGGATGGAGGAAAAAGACCCAATATCCTATTCTACAACTATCTGAAAATTCAGATTATATGTCTAATGCCCCTCATGATTTTCTCTGGCTATCCCTGGGGCACCAGATAGCCTGCATCTTCTTTATTTATGTTTAAATAAAACTAAATATTCCTACTAGATTCCATAACAAATTCCTGCACACAACTTAAGGAAATAAACGTCTCATTCCAAAGCCCACCCCCAGGCTCAGCCTATCCTCCCTGCTTTGCAGGGGATAGACTGAACTCCCTTTATATTGAACTGCCTCGGAAAACAATGCCAGGTGGGCCAGGGAAGGGTTTCAGCTTTCTTTAGTGGCAAGTTCTGATGGCTTTGCACTCGCTCAGAGCCGCAGAACCCGAGCAGGAGCTGCTGAAGGCGCTCCCGCGGCAGCGCCACGGCCAGGCGCTCCTTGAAGAACGCGCTCGCTCGCCGTGCTCCCAGCCCTGATCCAAGTTTTATAACCAGCATTCAAAGCCCCAAAAGCGGGGGGGAAAAATTAGGCTTATAACGTTAATGCTGGCAGATTTCAGCTGGGTGTTAATAGAACATGTCTGTGCTCAGGAGGAGCCGGAGCCGCGCGATAATCGACACTTGCACAATATCCACTTGCCTGTGTGAATATCCCAACTCCGCGCCTGTGAGCGGCTTACAGGAATTACAAAGGCTGAGCTAGCGAGGAGAGAAAGGATTACCGAGGGCCACAGTTCATGCTACTTCTCCACAAACAAAATATGACCTTGATTAAATTAATAATCAAACTTAACATTCCCGCTGAAGTGCTGCCGGAGAGATAACCACCCGCGCCGCTCCGGCCCCCGTGGACAAATGGACACCCTCAAGGCTTCCCATCTCCAAAAAGCCTAAACAACCGCCTAGCAGGATTAATTTTTAATAACTCAGCACTTTGTTTTTATGTACTTATTAAAATTTAAGACACCGAGCCAGTGACCCCTGTAATTTTTCAATTGTTCCGACCATGGAGCCTGGGCTGGGTAATTACGCGGGAACAGCTGTTGGAGACGACCTTGTGATCAGTGGGGAAAAGTGATGCAATCCTATCGGTCTGCTAAGCTCCACAACGCTTCCTCTCCTCCTCCCTACCCCGTTATCATTTTAAATAAGTTCACGAGTTAATTACACAGAATAATTCAGAGGGTTATTTGGGAAAACAAACCCTCTTGATAGACTAATAAATGACAGCCGCAGCTACATGCACACGGGGTATTTGCAAACTTCACCTTCACCATGAAACATCCATTATTCCTGTGCCAGCCCTCCTCTCCAGTAATGCTGGAGCAGGAGCAGTAGAGCCCAGATCCAAACCCTTCCACGAGGAAAGGCAGCAGAACTGTGGCTGCTGGCACTGGCTCCCAGCACATGGGAATGGTCCTGCAGAATTTTGTCAGGGTAAAAATAAAAGCTGGGCCTGCACAGCCCCAGCAGAAACCAAAGAACTCCCTGCAGCTACTGCTGCAGGGGCTGAAGCATCTGGAAACAGCCACACGTTCCCTAGAGGTATCGGCCTCCAGCAGCTTCTGCACTGTCATCAGGAAGAGGGAGAAAACAATTCCTAGAAAAACAGCTAAGAGGAGTTTTCATTTCCAGGCAAAGAGAACTGAGACACAGTAAGAGCTGGAACACGGGAATGCAAAGGGACAGGCAATTATTGAATGCATAAATAACATGTTGTGTGTCTATTTACCCCGGTCACCTGGGGACAAGGAACAGCAATGTGGGAGCCCTCCACAGAGCCTGCTCCCACCCATCCCTGCCAGCTGAATCCACAAAGACCACCGAGAAAGATGCTACCAACACAACTGGGCAATGGGAACAGGCAGCTCTGGGTACCTGGGAGTGAACAGGAGCACAAGGCACTGCCCAGCACCTGGCACCAACACACTCAAATTACATCAAAGTTTCTTGCTCTCCACAAAAAAGCCTCATAAAAATCAAAAGTCCCCCACCAAGAGCTTGAAAGTGATGAATTCTGAAGCAATTAGCAGCCAGGCACTGAACAGCCTGGTTCTGGGGACCAGCCATGTGCAAGGTGTTGGGAGGAGGCAGAGGAGGCAGAGGAGGCAGAGGAGGCAGAGGAGGCAGGTCTTGCTCAGGCCCAGGACATGGAAGCATCCAGCCTGCCACATTCCCAGCTTCCTGCATTCCCAGCACGGGCAGCCACTGACAAGAAAATAAACTGCATCTGTTGGAAATATGCACAAAACAATTAAAGGTAAACTGAGCTTCCTTTGCAAAACCAAACAAAACACTGTGCTTACAATCCCCAGCACATTCCTGGACACATTCTGAGACCAGCATTTCACAGTGAAACCTTTGCTGGAGCAAGCACCCAAAAGCAGAGGGGTCTCTGCTTAAATTATTCCCACTCCCCCCATCTATGCACTTGGGAGCTAAATGCACTTAAAAAGATGAGGAGACCAAAAGGAATTAATAGCCAAGTACTGCAATCTCTGGTCCAAACACCTGGCTTTGAAGTTTTCCCTTATCCCTTTCCTCACAGAAAGCTGCAAGCCCCACTTGCCCTCTGCAGAGAGCAGTGGCTAAACACACAGCAGCACTGCAAAGGCCTCAGGGTCTGCTTCCACCAAAAATAGCAATTGTCAACAGAGACATCGTATTCCAGCACCACGACCTGCTACAGATTTCTATTAAAAATTCATCTGCATATGCTATAATTACATAGAAACCATCGCCAGGTATAAAGCCCAACAAGGAGGGCATGAGCACACTGTGCCTGGGAGCGAGTGCTCCTCGTGGCCCCGATGCCTTCCCTGAACTCCTCGCCGAGTTCAGCAGCCAAACCAGTGGCCCTTCCTCTGCAGCTTTTTTTTCTGAGCTATGCATGAGCAGATGTTCTTTTCTCTGTTTTTTGGGGGGTAGGGGCAGTAATAAAGCAGAACTAAGTACTTCCAGCATGCACAAGGCAGCCCAGCACAGCTCCTGGCCGCTGTGGAGGAACACGTGTGTTTGCACTGGAACAAACGCACACAAACGCTTGGGTGGGTTTCTTGCCAACGTGCCTTGTTTAAAAGATGAAACCCTTCAGGAGGGTGGGTTCTTCATTTCTTCACTGTCCTGCATATAAATACTCAAATCAGAAACCCCTTGTGTCCATTTGGTTCGCCCAGGCTCGCAGGGTGCTGAGCACTCAACATCCATCAGTGCTCCTCACAGTTGGGGTCCCTCAAGAACTCACAGATATATGATGTGCATTTATATTTTGGGGTGCTAAATGTAAAATTTGCAACGTTGTGTGAGGTGCGAGGGGCAGAGGGGAAATGAGGTGAAGCTACAGTCAGTTATTTTCAAGTACTTCCAAGTAACCCTCCTGCAATTTGCAGTGGGAAACACTTTCCCAGTAAACATGTGCCCAGTGTCCCCCACAGCTTAAGTGGCTGTTAAAGAGGAAATGAGAGAGAAAAAAAGGCCTTGGTCTGCTTCTGAAAATGCAGCTGTAAAATTAAAGCAGAAAGGCTGAGCTCAGAGCAAAGGAGGCTGATCCCAGAGCAAGGGGAGCCCGTCCATCATGGGCAGCACTGACCCATCAGCTCCCAGTCCTGGTTCCATCCCATGGCCAGAGGAGAGGTCTGGGCAGGCCACAGCTCCTCTCAGGCCCTCAGAACATCCCTGCAGCGATGCCAGAGGGAGCGTGCCTGCCCTGGTCACCTCTGCTGTCCCCACGGGCTCAGGCTGCCAGGGTGTGACTGCTGACAACAAGGCAAAACATGAACCAGGGGAGAAGCAAAAATCACCTAAAGGCACTTAAATCCAGTCCCCAGCAAGGGGCTGAGTGACAGGGCAGTGCCAGGCAGGGACTGAGCCACAGTCAGGCTCTCCTGGATGCAAGGACAGAACCAGGAATTCATTTAAATGCATTGAACAGACACTTACCAACTCCAATACAGCTTCATGAAGAGGAAGGGCCACATTTAAGAGATCTTGCTGTGTCCCACCCCACATCAAGGTTTTCCCACCTAACAGCTGACTGAAGGCAGGATACTGTCGGAGACATTCTGGGTTTTTCTCCCAAGCATCCCACCTTCCTGGCACAGGAGGTGTGAGCCTTTGGCCAGCTCCGAGGCACAGCCAGGCCACCGTGGTGGGAGCCAAGCAGGGCACAGACCTGGGCACGGCGCTCGGCTCAGCAGCACTGAAAAAGCAGGAAAGCTTCTCTGTTTGCTTTAGGAAGACTAGACAGATGTGACTCAGAGGAAAGAGTGGCCAAATTCTGGCTGGTGGCTCAGCCCCCAGAGCCAGCAGACCGGCAGCCAGCAGCAGGAGCGGCGAGCACAGCCCAGCCACTGGCCGCCCTCCAGGGACATTCATGGAAAGGCAGACACAGACAGGGGACATGGGGACACCATAGCATGAGAACTTGGAACAGGGAAAAACAATCCCCACCCTTCCTGCACCTGAGCTACCCAGGCAAGGTGATTTATCTGGGGAGCCTTTTAGACGCCTCTAGGCTGGAACATGCTGGCACCCTCTCTACCTGGATGCAGCTGCCTGGAAGAGGAGGCATCCTTACCTGCCTCTGGAAATCAGGAGCTCCCCAGTTACACTCAGCTCTTTGTCTCAAAACACATGCCAAGACCCTCTCTCTACTCACAGCTAATATCCAGTCCTGCTCACACCCAAACACTTCACAGTCTCCAGTGCTTTCCTACGGTGAAGGCAGTGACGCTCAGTCAGATTCCACAGGTGGGAAACTGAGACAGAGACTGAGCGACTTGCTCCAAGTCCCAAAGTAAAATCTGTGACAGTGTTGAGACTTGAATCCAAATATTTTTTCTAGCTGCCAGGCACTTCCAAGCTCTCAGCTGGCCCTTGGGACCATTCCTCTTACCATCTGCACAAGTGAGGACAAACAAGCAAGTACCTTTTCTGCTTTGAGGCCATGTAACAATGATGCATCGCTCCCCAAAGAATGCTTCCCAACCTTGAAATGACCAAAAAGCTCCTCACCAGCTGCCTCACATACTTGTTCTTGCCTCCATTTATTCTGCAAAAAAAGCTGTATTCAAAAGACTTTTTTTTCCAAATGCACTTGGAGACGACAGCTTAACTGTCAAAGGGATCAAGAGCAAAAGCTCCTGTACCTCCATTAAACTGTAACTGCTCAACAATTCTGGCAATCTGCTCTGAGGGCTCCTGACAAGGGGCACACATAAAACACTCAATCCCATATGCTTTTAAATCACCCAGAAGCAGCAGGTTTCTGTGACACTGCTCCTCCTCCTCTACTAACCAGATTTAAGTGGTAATTCCATAGGAAGGGTGATTATCACTAAAGTTTTAATGAGTTGCCATCTGCACCCTGCACTTCATAAAGGGACAGTGTTGCACTGCCGTGCTGTCCAGGAACATAAAATGTGGCAACAAAGCATCACAAGGTGATCTAAAAGTAATACTTCCCTTCCCTCAAAATTAATGGCTTGGACTTGGCAAAGCAAAGGAAACGAGGACCACATGTGGAGCCCTGGGAAAGCGTGAGAAGGCTTTATTTAGCATCACTGAGACTCATGGCTCTTGTTTGGCTGACACTGAACTTCAAAATACAATTATTAAGCATTAAGAACCACGATAAATCTCGTATGCCATCAGAGATGGAAACTGCACCGAGCTTTCAAAATATGCTCAGCAAACTGGCTGCAGAAAATGCAATAATGCCATGGATAAGAGCCTGGCTCGGGTTTATGGCTGACCAAAGCAGACCCTTTTGTCCCTTTAAAGTTCACTAAGTCATACATCACCCAGCCTGGCATGTTTGCTCCTGAAGTATCTGAACTGCTGCAGCTGTCTCCAAGGATTTAGAGAACCAGGAGCCAACAAGGAATTTTTCATTAGCATCGTGGAGAGCAGAAATCAATGGTCCCCTGTGGCCGTGTCATTTCAATGGGGAAGGGCAGCAGATGAAGGGAAAAGAAATTCTGACAATCCAGGGACTGCAGGCAGGCTGCCGAGCCACGGCACACCAGCTTCTCCTGCTTGTTTCAGCTCACAAATGATGTGCAGAGGAATTCTTCCCAATCAATTCCCGACCTGGAATGGAGCACCACAACAGCTTTGTGCGTTCATCTGTAGTTCCACGCACGCACACTGTAGCAGCAGGCACCAGAGCAAGAACAGGAGCAGTGGTGATGTGCTCTTTACAGCAGAGCTGGCCAGAACTCAGAGAGGAAGAACCCCAGGATGCTCTAAACCCCCTCGAGTGCATCCCCCTGCTGAATCCCTGGAGGTGGAATCACCTGGACTGTCCATCTGAACGGTGCCAGGGCCCCCACCAGGCCCAAGTGAGGGGCAGGAGAGTCAGGGCAGTGGAGCAGCCAAAGGCAAATCTCTTTACAGCCCAACCAATAGAAAACTGTCAATTATTATTAGTAATTCCTGCTTTCAAGGAAAAAGGAAAAGCAGATTACAGGGCTGTTTCCACTTCTGCACCGGGAGAAAGAGGAGGAAGAGAGGGGAGCACTAAGCTTGGAGAAGAGCTTAAAACTCATCCAAGTGAGCAAGAGTCAATCCTCTCTTAGGATTACAAAAAACCTGTTGAGTGTTAATATATGCTACCTCCATTCTCCAAACAGTTTATGAACACTGTAATTTTCTTCACTAAAACACTGTCTAACAGCACCAATCCCCCCTTCTAATTATAGACGTCTCTTTATGCATGATAATCTTTATACAATTAAGCCCACTTAAAAGAATAAATGATTAAATAAAAAACTGTTTAAAGAACACATAAGGTTGTGATTTTAAAAAATGACAAAAGCACAAGAGATTGAAAACTAAAGCAGAAATTCCACCCTTAAGTGTGTACTACTGATGGGAAGGGCAGCTTTGGCTTTCAAGTCTGAACTGGAAGCCCAACGTTGAAATATTAAAATAGAATCAGTCTTCCATTAAAATAAAACCAAGCCAGGAAAGAACCCACAACTGCCCTTACAGGTGTTGTATGTGGAGAGACATTAATCTCCCCTCAATGTGCTCCCTGGAATAAAACCAGCTGGTTTCATTTCAAGCCCTCACAACGTCTTGCTGAACTTCATGTCTAATTCAGGCAAAGGGGCCTTAAGGTACAAATGTACTGAGGAAGAGCCAGGATTTGCTGGCAGGCTGGAGCTGTACCACTCTGACATCCCAGTCCCAGCACAGCCACAGAAGCCTTCTAAAACCACTGCTGTTCCCAGGGGTGCTGGCTTTTCTGGCCAGCAGTGCCATCCATCAAAGCTTATCTATTCTGCTGATTATTTCCATTGCAGAAACACCAGCTATAGGTCAGGCCTCAACATGCAAGGGACTGTACAAGTAAAAACCAGAAATATCAACCCTGCCTGATAGGTCACGAATTAAACTGAATACAGGCATGCAGACAACAAACAGAAAAGTCCTCAGGGCTGGACAGACAATCTCACAGGAAACAGTCCCTAGACACACTTCCTTCCCTTTTTTTTTTCAACGTATATGAAAAGATTGTAACTTTATCCTGGGGCCCCATATAATTAAGATTTAATTTGATTAAGTTTCAACTAGGAGCAGGGGTTTGGAAGGGAAGTGGTGGCATGAGGCCACCCACCCACGAGCTGGGCATTTCACAACAGGGGCAGGAAGGGAAAAGGCATCCAAACTGCTGCCAGGCTCCCTGACACCCCGAGGGTCCCTGGCCCGAGTGCCAGCCCCCGGCAGGGGCTTTGCCCACAGTGTGTGTGTGTATGAGTGTACACAAATATATCTGCATCTGTCTGAGATGCGATGCAGACAGGCTGGAGCACTCGGGGGGGCAGTGGGCTGCCAAGGCTATAAATAGATGGGTCTATTTTTAAGTTGACCATCGCTCAGCACAGCTGAACTTCCTCCCCTTCTGCTCCTCTGCCATTGCTCTGGTTCACGTCCTTGCCCAGCTGCACACGCAGTGCCAGGCTGCAGGCAGGGCAGGGCAGGCAGCAGACACCTCCTGCACTGCCTGGATACAGGGCTGCTGTCCCTGGAACGCCCTGCTGCTGCCACCAGCCTCGCTGAACAGCCCAGCTCAGGGCAGGGCTGGGGCTGCTGCTGGAGGTGCCACAGCCTGGCACAGCAGCAGGGAGGCCGTGGTGAACTCGGCAATTCCCTGCCCTGTAACAGCGCTGCTGCCCCGCCGCACGGCCCCTGACAAAAGAGAAGGTCAGGTTTGCATTCTGGTAGAACTACTCCTAAGAGGGATTCCCCCTCCACTCCATATTGTAGCGAATATTATATAAAGCTTGAAAGGAACTCGACTCCAGCTTTTATTTACCACTGTGCATATGGGCCAATGGCTGTGGCAGGCGACCAAGTTTGCTGTCAGGCTGGCCAAGTTTGCTTTCATTACTCCAGCACTGCTGTGTGCCTCGCTGGGGATGGAGCACTTGGGCGAGGGCTGTGCTGCTCTGCCTGTCCAGCTGGAGGGCACCTCGGGAGGCCCTGGCACTGAGGTGGAGCCCTGCAAAGGACAGCCCAGCATCGCTCACGAGGCACCCCCCGGGAGGTGACAGTGTCACCCGTGTCCTGCAGCACCCAGCAGGGCAGGAGCTGCGTGAGAAAAGATCCTGATGGGCCTGGGATTTCTCTTGGGATGGCTGGATGCTTCATGTTAAAGATGAATTTGAAATCAACACCTTACCCAGGCCAGTCCTGGGGACCTCTTCACCTTTATCTCCTGGGACCACTGAAATTGCAACGGAGCCCAGAAGCACCAGGGAGGGGCAATAGAGAACCTGCACAGCCCGTGCTCTGCAGAGCCAACTCCCTTGGAAGAGGCACCACAAGAGCACTGCCAGCCCTTTGGGCTTCACATGGAAGGGCTACAGCTGTAAGTGCAACAGACCCGAGGAGCAGCAGGGCCCTGCATTGCAAGGAGACTCACAGACTGCTCCGTTTCCAGCTAAATCCTTCTGTTCCCAGAGCAGGACTGTGCCTCAGCAGGTAACTGGAGCCTCCCGAAGAGCTCTGGCACCACCCAGGCACCCCACAGCTCAGCACTGAGATGCTCTGAAGCAAACAAATGCTCAGACACCACGTGCCATTCCAGACATTCACAGCCCAAATACAAGATGCCTTTTCCAGCAGCTCCCTCGAAAAAAAAGAGGGGGGAGCATCAACATTCCTCCCTGACAGAGACGATGCCACAGCTCTGTGGCACTTCAGACCTCACACACCAATAAACGACCTCTCCCACCTTGCACAGCACAGTGTTCCCCCCCTTCCCAAAGCTGCCACGTGTCTTGGCCTGGGCAGGTTTAGAAAAAACCCAAAACCACCCCAACCAAAGAAAACCAACACTGACAACCTACTGGTTATGTTTTTAAGCCAAGATGTTTGCTAAATTGTTATGACCTTCCTCCTCCTCTCTCTCCCCTCCCACCCAGTCACGAGCAATAGGAATTAAATTGATTCAGTCTATCAGTGTTCTGCATCTAAGTGATTAAATTCAGCCACTAGAAAAATCTGTTTTGTGCAGCATCCGAGGAAGAGCAGCGCTGCCTCTGGACCCAGCCCGGCCGCGGGAGGGAGGCAGCAGCGCGCCGAGGACAGCACACAGGGCAAAACTGACTCGGTGTTGCGCTGGTATCATCGGGATAATCTTTTTTCCCCCCTCCCTTTATAAGCTGGATCAGTTCTTAGATGTGCCACTGCAAGTGGCCTCGCAGGGCAGCCCCGGGCAGGAGCAGCCACGCTGTGACCCGCGACGTCCGTGACCACCGAGTTACCCTTCCCTGGCACACGCCAGGGGACAGGAGCACGCCAGCCCTGCTGACATCCCGGGCTGCTCCCCATGCCCACTGCAGCCTGTCTCACACAGAAGCAGTCCTAGTTCCAATTTATCCAGCCTGATGACCAGGCAGCGTTCCTGGGAGACAGATGCCCTGCTCTCCGGGCTAGTTCCGGCCCTCACGACCAGCTGACCATCTATTTTAAGCTGCTCAGCTGGGATTTCACTTTGGGACAACCGAGCTGAGAGGAGCAGTCTTCCTCCTTCCCTTTCTTCCACACGGCAATTAGAGGAATTGGAGAGGCTGGAGGATCTCACCCATCTGTGCAGCCCCTTGCTCGGAGGCTGCCAGGACGCCGGGAAGGAGGAGCTGGGGAGGCAGGGGTGCCATCTGCATCTGAGTGATCCCTGAGCGGAGCAGAGGGAATCCAGCCCACCCCAGGCAGCTCCTCCACGAGGATCCTGTGCCTGCCCACGGGCCAGGGGCGTTCTGGCTGCTCCCTGCCCTGCAGAGCACCCGTCCCTCCCTGTTCCAGGGTCTCAGAGGGAGAACAAACGCACCCGCAGAGAGGGAAGGCGCTGGAACCGCTGCCCGTTCATCCTCCACAAGTGCCTGGCTTCCTGCATCTCTGGGATTTCTGGCACGGCCAGCGCTCTGACCTCACCTGACCTCCCCAAACTGCATCAAAGGGCCTCATCTAAATAGGTCACTCCTGGCAGAGGGAGTAAAGTTCAGAGGAAGCTAAGAGACTTACCGGCTGCCTTAATCATCACACCCCCCTCCACCACCTCTGCTGGGAGAAAAGAGAAAAAAGAAGAAAAAAAAGAAAAAAAAAAATTACATCCACGGTGGCAGAGACAAAATGCTACGGAAAAGAAAACTGGCATCTACGTACTGTGGTAGCTGAATTTTAAGCAGCACCAAGTCTGAGAACACATCTGGAAACACACATGCAAATTCTTCACAGCTAAAAATAAACGTCTCTGCTGTGTATTACTCTCCAGAGTGAAAGTGCTAATATTAATTGAAGGGTTTTGTTTCATTTGGTTTATTTTATTTTTATTCAAGATCAAAGCTGATAAATCATTTTTTTAAAATCACATAGATTAAATTACCCAGATAATTTAAAGCATTATACACTTAAATTAATATTACTTATCGCAAACTACCAATTTGCCCCAGGCAAACTACATTACCGACAGTTTCCCTTTGTTTTTGCAGTCAATATCCTTCACTTTGGAATCAAATGTCCTTCACGTCACCTCTGCAGAACACCACAGCCTCTTTCCCCGTGTGTTTTCCAGGTTTAGGACTAGCAAATATCAAACGAGCCACACTCGCAGGCTGCAGCTCTTCGGCTGCTCAACGCTGATTTACATCAGCAGAAGCTGTTGCCCTGTTTTCCCCAGCACTTCCTCAGAGGAAAGCTTACAAACTTAATTCCCTCTTTACATTTGCTTATTCAAGTTCCAGCTGCATCTCCCCCTAACGTCCCATTAGGGCTTTCCTTTTAATTACTTTTTCATGTCATCTGCGCCTTCCTTGCGAGGTCCTCTTTCGAGGAACTTGGCTCTCTCCCTGGCCCCTTTCACTGAGCGTGTTTTGCTTCCTCCAGTCTCCCAGAGGCCTTCACCCAGCCCCTGTGCCTCCCGATCCCACACCCTGCCCGTGCCAGCCCTCGGCTCTGCCCGGCTCCCCCGTGCCCGAGGTGCCACCAAGGAGGGGACACAGGGCTGGGTGCGGAGCGCTCGGCCTCCAGCACTGCGCACCTGGCCGAGGGACAGCTCTGCGCGGCACAGACTGTCCTTGGGACTGCCATAAACCACCGAGGGGAATGAAAACAAGCTCTTTAATTGCAGGCAGGTGTGCAAACCTGTTCCCTCTGCCCGCGCCTAACGCTCCCTGGAAACACCTTCAAAGAACAGCAAAGCCTTGGAGAGATGATGCCAGAGAGGGAATGGCCGTTCCTGCGCCACACGGCAGCAGGACATTCCCCAGGGAAACACCACGCTCCTTCTCAGGGCCTACATTCACTTATACATTACACAGGCTGAAATATTTCCCCAAAGCTGTGCTCATCTTTTTTTGCAGTGCAATAGCCAGAAAGACATCTTTCTTCTCTGCTCTGCTTAAAGATCATCTCTACTTCCAAAGATGAAAGACTGGAATTAATGTCAGGATCCACAGGAGAAATGAGTTTACTCACATGGTACAAGCCATCAGAAAAGTAAATTCACCCACAGATAGATGGCTGATAAACGACCACAAATTCAGGCCAATATCCTTCAAGTTTTACTACACATCTCTGCAGAAGACAAGACAGATCAGCTTTTTGGACAGCACTTGGAATATGTAAAGTGCTATATAAGTATTATTATTACCACCAGGCTGCTGAGGAAGTCTCCTGGATTTACCATCTGGGAAAAATAACTGATTTAAACAGTCAGTGTGGGAAAGTCCCAAGAGCAGTTAAGTTTTTCCAAGTACCCTCCCCATCAGTCACACATGATGCAAAGTAGCAACGCTCCTTTTCTCATTCCACTTCAGTTCCCAGAAGCTGGGGAGGATTAAGGACCCCAACTTCCAGCACTTAAACAGGACCAGGTTCCTGCAGATCCTCCTCCTGCCCACCTGGCTCGGGGCACTGTGCCAGGAGGATCCAGCAGCAGAGGAGGCACATTTCCCTGTACAAACCACGGCGAGCATCACACCCCACTGCTCCCTCCTCCGGCTGCTGTTCGCTTTAGACTGGATGATTTGTTCTGCATTAATATTTCAGCAGCACTCTGAGCAAGGGAAGGGATTCCTGCCCGGGCTGGGCACACAGCAGCTGCACCTGGAGCTGGGGCTGCCAGACCAACCCTGCAGCCCTGCTTGGGGAGGACAAGAGTCAGGAATGGCACGTGGAGCACAGACAGACCCTTCACTCAGAGACAGGACCATGGGATGGCTGGGGTTGGAAAGGACCTTGGAGGTCCTGTTCCACTCCCCGCCATGGCAGGGACACCTTCCACTGTCCCAGGTGCTCCAAGTCCTGTCCAACCTGGCCTTGGACACTTCCAGGGATGCAGGGGCAGCCACAGCTGCTCTGGGCACCCTGTGCCAGGGCCTCAGCACCCTCACAGGGAAGAATCTCTTCCTGAAGATGCTTCTCCCAGCCCACACTGCTCAAAACCAGGAGTCCAACTCGCAGCTGCTGCAGAGAAGCACAGCTCCAGTGCTGCTGACACCTGGACCACACTCACCCACACGCTCTGTGTGCAAACCAACTCCAGTTACCTCTGATTCTTTCATTTTAGAGCCCTTCCCTGATCCCCAGAGGCCAAGGCAGAACCGCACTGGGCAGCAGCATTTTCACCCAGCACGAGCACTGTGACAGGGCTGAAGAGCCCCTGATGCACGAGCTGCCCTGGCCTGCTTGCACAGCTCTACCCCAATTTGACCTACACCATGTAAACAGAGGTCAGAAGTGAGCCTCCAGCCCCAAAGGATGCATTATCTCAGCCTGCACCTTCTGTACCTTTTACAGAGCAAGTTTTTAGGTCAAGGAATAGTAAGTATATAAACCTCTCCACTTAAACTGCAAAGAAATGGAAAACACGACCTGTGAGTCAACCAGGCACAAAACTTCCTTCCCACCAGGAACCTGTATCCTAATTATTGATGAACACAGTGCAGCTCTGGCATTACAGAGGTTTTCAGTTATCCCTCTCAGCCCTTCTGAGGGTGACAGTAATCAACATTTAGTGCTTATTTACTTCAGAAACAGGACAGCAAGCTGCTAAAGATGCACCTGCTGATGCCAGCAAGGCGTTCAAGCCTGGCTGGCACGAAGACCCCACAGCTCCAAGGCCACTCCCAGGGAGGCAGAGCACGAAGGTGGGAAGTGTTTTTGTCCCTTCATTTGCTTTTGCCATCCTGGGCATTGAACCTCTGCTGCTCTTCTTTTTGACAGGATGGGCAGTTCTCTTTCTTGATTGTTTTCTGAAAGTACAGGAGGGAGAGGCGGAGAGTTTCAAACCATCCAAAAATGGTAGAATTTGTGTTACACTTAAACAAACCTCTGGCTCCAGCTGCCTGGAACTCAGAATCAGGATCTGCTCTGTATAAGCGGACAATGTCTGATTTTTGTTCCTGCTCTTTTGTTTTCCTTCTCAGAGGTTTATTTTTGAAAGAGGACTGTGTAGCAGGGCCCCTTCCATTTCAGGGAAAGTAAACAGAGCCCTTTGCAGGGAGGATCAGGGCTGGAGGAACAAAGCCAGCTAGACTAAACTGTACGAAGGTGAATTTATTTGTCATCATTTGCTCTCGCAGCAGCGCTGTGACTTTGATCAAGGTCGTGGCAAGGTGCTGCACGCAGCCAGCTCACCCCCCTGCAACAGCTGCACTTACAGCAGCAAGAGGAAAGCCACACTATTAGTCCCAGATTTTGGACAGAGACCTGAATAAGACCAAAATAACACAGCAAATCAGTGCCACGTCTGCAGAGCTGAACTCCTAAGCCCAGCACAGGCAGAACTCCATCCCTCCCTTTATCCCCGAGCTCATCTGATGGCCACGCCAGCTCAAAACATCACCTTCCCCCAGGACCAGCCTACCTGAACCCAGCTAAACCCGCAGCAGGGCCCAGCCCTGAAGGAGCCTCTCCAGGGCAGAAAGCAACCAGGTCACCACACACGGCCCATCAAGGCAGCTCTGGCATGAACATCCAGGTGCAAAGGAACCACAGGCAAAAAGGATTTGGTGGGATCTCCCCAGGACTTATCTGGGTTTCTCATTTGGGACAGCTGAGGGCTGTGCTGCTTCCAAGACCAAGGTCTCTGTGAGAGTTTATGTGCTATACCAGACTCATCCCTGGGTGCAGATGTGCTCTTGAACAGAAGAAAGAGCAGGGGGAACTCTTAAAACTAGAGCTGGGAAAACTGAGGGAAGTCTTCTCAGTGAGAGGAGTAGACCCTGCGAGAGCTGGCTTTGCCCAGAGCATTCAGGAATAGGAAATTAGAGGGGCAGGAGAGAGGCCAACCACTTCTTCAGCCCAGTGGGGATAAAAGGCAAGCATGATAAATATTGAAGCTCCTGCTTATTAGGAAATACTTGGCAAAACCTGTGAAGCCTGAAGGGGGTGTTCAAGAGAAGTGTGTTTGGTGTTATGGGAAAGTTAATGAGATGCTGTAACCATATCATATATGGAAAACTAGGTGAGGCCCCTGTGGGCCATTATATACTGCAGGAAACTTTATGGACACTATAATGCATTATTTTTAATGATTCCCTTGCCTGCTTCAGGCCCTGGACACCAAGAAGAGTTTGCCTGGCTTCCTGGTGTTGTTTTAGCAATGACACCTTGCTTGCTGCTGCATTTCTGGGCTACTTTAATGAGAAATAATTGGGTTACTTTCCCAGATTCCACAAAGCCCAGGCACAAGGAACCAACGCAGAGCAAGTCGCTGCTGCGTGGCAGCCCCCTCACACCCTCTGCCTTCCCAAGGGTTCTCTCTCCTGCTTAACCATTTATCTACAAATATGCCCACAGAAACACTGGCACTCGAGCAAGTTCAAGTTTGCACTGTCATCATCCATCTCCAGGGAGAGCCAGGCCACAGAAATAACCAGCTGCAACATCACAACGATTGCCCCTGCAGGAGATGTATATAATGAAAATTGAAAGCTGCAGGATGAACTTCTTACATACTTGTCCTTTTGGTTTATTCATCAGAAATAATTATCTGCGCTCGCATTCACAGGAGCACATACTTTATGATGTACATCAAAATTTAATGGATTTTTAATAATACTGTAACTACAGCAGAAGCACAAAAAAGGACAGCCATTAAACCATATGTGCTGTGGTGGTGGGTAAGTGGTGTTGAGCAAACAACAACATGGAACCACAGTTTAGCACCAGCAAGGGGAAAAAGGGACTGCTGCTTCAGGACCTGAAAAAGGGAGCGAGCTCTGATCCCGTGTGTTCAGCTTAAAGGCTCCTCAGCAAGAAAACAAATAAGCAAACCCAGTTTCTGAGTCTCAGACCCTGCAGGTGGTACCCCTGGCTTTTGACAAGTACCCGAACACCCCAAAGCTCAGTTTCTCCACCTCTGCAATGAGAGAAGAAACACGAGTACACCCATGACAGCAGCACAGGAACCTGCTTGTGCCAATTAAAGTACTCCCAGGATTCCACCGATCTATTGATGTTATTCCATAAGCATCAGCAGAAATTGTTGCTCCAGCAGGAGAGACTGACACTCTAAACACTCTCCTCAGCAGCCAGGCTGAGCTAACGAGTCGGTGTGAAGCATCACCATGTCACCAGTACTTGGGCTGGCATCTATTTATAGCCTAAGAAATTATATACGTGGTGTCCCCACCAACAGTGACACATCTTCATTCAGGCATGAGTCACCTATTCACAAGCACGTTTCCAAAAATAAATCCTATTTACCAGAATTAAATTCCATGCGTTCGGGGAGAAATTGTCTCCTTACAAAAACCAGGCGTGTTAGAAAAGCAAACAAGAGCAAACAGGCACCGGAGCCCTGAGCCCGCAGGTCCCCACGTTCCGTGGGATCACGCTGGGGCTGGAAACGTTTGAGATCCAGCAATGAAGACGGTCGTGTGCTGTCATTACAAAGCCCTGCCAAGGTCACCAGAGCGCTGCCGTCCACACGGAATATCCAGAATATTCTTGGCGCCTCACGCCTCGCAGAAACAGGGAGTACACTGCAGTTATTAGAGAGAACAGACAGAGCGAGCGCCAAGTAATCCCAGAAAATGTAGTGTTAAATAGAGGGTTCAAACCACAAAGCTGTTGATGGGCAATGTTAAAAACGTCAGCGTGGCTGAAAGACATTTGCCAGCGGTGGGAGTCAAGTAGGGAGCTACTGTTCAGCAGATGCAATAAAAATCTGAGGGTGCTCGGGTAATGGGACCAACAGTACGGTTGTTGATACAAATTATATCCAGAAAGCAGAGAAATAAATGGCTAAATAAATAAATAATGCAAAAATGGAACAAGTTCAAACTTCTTTTATAGTAATAGTCTCCAGTTGAGCATAATCACCAAAGCTATAGTGATAAGATTGCCAAAACTAGACAAACATCTGTGAGATGAATTCATCTCAGAGGGGAAGCCAACAGCTTGTTATCATTAAAGAGGCAATGCTCTCTCTGCGTTTGAACTGCAGGCGCCTTGTTACTGCGTTTGCCGAGGCAATTGCACCAGATGTTGGCAGCTTTCTTCAGATGGATGACAAGCACCTGCTGCTGGGGAAATTAAATGCTCGTCGGCCTCCTCTCCTTCAGGGGAGGGTGGGCCGGCAGGGGAAGGGGGGAGTGGTGCCGGCTGACCCTCTGAAATAAACCTATTTATGCAAAGTGACAGTAAGTGCTGGTTTGCCAAGCGGTGAAACAGAGTGGAAATTCATTGGATCTCTTCCATTGCCCCCGGTGAAATCTGCTCCCACCCTCCCAGTCCTGACAATTAACATGGCACGGATCTGAACTCGCTAAACTCGCTAAAGAGCGAGAGATCCAACACAGCACCTCCACCTGCACAGCCACCACACAGCTCACACGGCCACTGCCAACGAAGGGGGCACAGCCAGGGGCCTGGGCACCCCTGAACCCAGCACGGGCTCTGGGCACCCCCTGAACCCAGCATAGGGTCTGGGCACCCCCTGAACCCAGCATAGGGTCTGGGCACCCCCTGAACCCACCACGGGCTCTGGGCAACCCCTGAACCCACCACGAGCTCTGGGCACCCCCTGAACCCAGCACAGGCTCTGGGCACCCCTGAACCCAGCACGGGCTCTGGGCACCCCCTGAACCCAGCACAGGCTCTGGGCACCCCCTGAACCCAGCACGGGCTCTGGGCACCCCCTGAAACCAGCACAGGGTCTGGGCACCCCGTATACCCAGCATGGTGTCTGGGCACCCCCTGAACCCAGCATGGGCTCTGGGCACCCCCAGCATGGGGTCTGGGCACCCCCTGTACCCAGCACGGGGTCTGGGCACCCCCAGCATGGTGTCTGGGCACCCCCTGAACCCAGCACGGGCTCTGGGCACCCCTAGTTCCCAGCACAGGGTCTGGACCCCCCCTGGTCCCCACAAACACCCAGCAGGAGCTGACAGCCCCCCCCTTGAGGAGCACACAGCCACCAGACCCTGTCGGGCCAGCAGAGAATGAACAGATGCTCCAAGAGGAGTCCTGCCCACGCTCCTGTTTGCTGGAATTCAAGATCTCAGTCTCCAGGAACACAGGTGCAAATGTGCCCCCCTGTCCCCACCACGTACACTGCAGAGCCTCACTTGGAGCAGCAGCAAATGGAACAAGGGCTAAACAGTTAAATAAAATGGTTTTAAAAGTGTTTTTTAAAAAGAAAACACAGAGCAGCTTCTTCCCTGACATATTTCTGAGTGCTTTCCTCTTTCTGGGAAAGAACAGCTACAAGATGTTAACTCCCCTTACACCTGCAATCATTTCTTCATGACATATCCAATACTCCTCCAGACTTCCACGGAGGTGACACCACAGCACAGAGGCTCATCCCGTGAGCCATTCAGGACCCTTTCAACACCACTGTGCCCTGGGCAGTGGGGTGAGCAGCCCCTGTTCACTCCTCTTCACCCCACACCCCTCGTGGATGTCCCAAACACAGACAACACTTGTTTGATCTAAAATGGCCACATGCATTTTGGGTGCCCTTCAGATTAAGAGGCAGTTAATCCTCATTCTGCTTAGATTATCTTAATTGGCTCTTCGTTTGAGCTACTTTGCCCTTGTCCTGGTTTCTGCAGTTATATTTATAAATACATATACTGTACCACTCTCTCTGGCCTGGCAGGTATCACCAGGACTGGTAATTATTGATAGGACTGACTGATTCATGCTTGGCCACCACTCCACTTCTACCCAAACATGTGCAGTCACGTTTTTTCCCCCTAAGAAAATAATACATAAGGTGTTCCTAATAGACAGAGACACGTGTATGATGGACATCAAATGAATTTCATATTCTACCCCTGCAGAATTAACTTAAGTTTAATTAAACTGGTTTCACCTCAATATTCCACGTGTGCACAAAACTCAGATATTTATCTCTGTGACTGATCAACATGGCTATTAATTTCCACGTGGAAAAAGCATTTTTACACCTGCTCTTCTCCACATTTGGAACAGTTTCTCCAAAGTTCCTCCTGGGCACCTGTGAAAGCCCTTTTCTTCGTGGCCCAGACTCAGCTGCATTGAAACACGCTCAGGTCTCCCCCCATCACCCAGTGCTGGGTGTCCAGGGTGGGGATGATGGCCCTGATCCAACGCTGACTCCCCAATCAATTATGATTTATTTATTTACCCTGCTCACCTGGGCTGTGAGCCTCCCCAGACCTGCGAGCAGGAGGCAGAGTGCAGGCTGCAATTACAGGTTTAAATAACTGCTGGTTTCTCCTCAGAGAGCCAGTGCTAAAACATGGGTTTCCCCAAAGCCAGGCTCTGGCCCCTCGGTGCAGCTCCCCAAGGAGCAGCAGGGCCCTGCAGGGATGGCAGCAGCACCTGCACCCAGAAGTCACTCTGGGATGCTGCGCTTCCAGACAAGTGCCAAAGTGGAACCCGATGCAATTTCACAGCAGATATTGAAAATGTCCATCAGATGTTTTACCTGGTGCTGGGGATTAACACCACCATCTCCTGCTTTCAGCCCAGCTTGCTGGGGCAGAGCTGCAGCCAGACCCATGGGTCCAAACAGGGCTCAGAGATGCCACCACAGCCATGCCAAATCACCTCTTGTTGTAAAAGCCCTACATTTACAACCCCCCTGGCTGGGGCTGAACCCAGGAATGCTCCAGGGATAAAAACCAAATAGGATTAACTCAATTTGGTAGGGATTTTATATAGCCTATTGCATTTGTACTAAATAAAAGCAGGGTTGAAAAACAAAATTGACTTCCTTGGGGTCTCAGAAAGGATATAGATAATTTCCACGGGTTTGGCTCAGTTTTAAAACTGACAAAGACACACAAAAAAAAATTCACACACATGTTGGAGGAGGAAACCTGAGTAGTTTCATGTAACTTTTCTCTCCTCAAACACAGCCCCTGAATGATGATTGATTTCACTCATCTCCCACAGGCTGTGGTGCTACAGCACGAAGCCTCCTCAGCACTTCATCAACCAGAGGAGGAAAGGAAATAAAACTGAACTTCAAACTTCTGCTGGGCTCTGATACCGCCTTCGTGCCCACAAATCCCGCCTTAACATTTCCTCTTTTCAGAAAAGCCAGGTAGAAACCAACATCTAATTTATAACAAAACCACTTCCACAAAGCGTGTGGCTCATTACAGACCACCTCAAAACTGACTTCCTGTGTACAGCTTCTCACTGGCACGATGAAAACGATCGAGTTTCTCAGTTTGTTTAAGAAAAAAAAAAGAAAAGCATGTGTGGGAGGGAGAAGAAATAATAAGGAGTGCTTTAGGCCATGAGGGACCCCTATATCCCAGATCCCTGGTCACATGCCAAAGCTGAAATTTAAAGGAACGTTCATTACACTGTGGCACATCACGGACATAACATGGAAATAGGGCCGTGTGGAAGCAGTGGAGTTTTAAAGCACAAGCACAGGGCAGAGGCGTGGAGGAGGCAGCTGCTGCTCCTGTCACACAACAGCCCCCAAAAACTCTGCTTTTCCCTGTCCCAAACCTATCAGGAGCTGCAAACAATGACGTGTTTGTTCATCGCTGGCTCTGCTTTAAGGAGATGAGGTGATCCAAGCGAAGCAACTTCTGCCAAGGTGCCTGCAGATAACTGAGAAACAAGAGCAGGAGGAGCTCTGAGCTGTCCCACAGCAGCCCTGGAGCTGGAGTGACTGGGGAAGGGAACACCGAGGGCAGCAGCAGGAAATAAAAGCCATCACATTTTCTGTTTTACTGCATATTACAAATGTTTAGGGAACTCCGGCTATTACAGACTACAACGTAAATAAGAGTCCAAATTTATCCCTTCATTTCATAAAACATAATCAATTGCCAAGTACTGAACTGGGAAATACACTGCTGAAAAATGTGAAAGGCTAGCAATCTGTCAAACTGAAAAATGACTTTCCTGCAAAGCAAATGCTTTAAGGCCAGCCCATCCATGTCTCCTATTGACCGTTAAATCTACATATCAATGTCCAACCGAGGTGACAATACAACCCAAACTCTCTGCCAAGGCTAAATTAACTAAGCTTTCACTTTCATACAAGCAGAATTCCTTGCACCTCCTGACTCTGGCCTTAGCCCCAGCTCCACACAGACTTCCAAATCCCCCCAAAATGAACCCATGGTGAGAAAACCACCTTTTCTCATGCTAACAACTTCATTGTAAAAACATCTTCAGAGGCCACACTCGAGGTCTCAGGGAAAAGTAAACCACTGGAGTGCTTAATACCACGGCAGTGCATTAACTCATTCACACCCAGACAGCCTGGCCAAACAAGGAGGAGTTTTCTCTCCTGTTCTGCTGATTTATATTTTCACAGCTGTCAGGGAGGAGAGCACGGAGTGATTTATGTAAACCACAGGATTAGGCTGAAATCCTCGGTGTGGATCCCACCTCCTTCTCTCCTGACACACTGACACTCAAAGCAGAGGCACTTCACCACAAAGGTTATTTTTCCAAAGGTTAAACTGGTTGTTACTTGCACCAGGGTCCATGCTGTAATGCAGGGCATGGTACAAGCAAAGCAAAGCAGGAAATTCTCATTCTCAGGTTTTGGTGTTCACAGCTTCCAGCCTGAGCTCCTGGTGAGGCAGCACCGTGGAGGAGTGCCTGGAGCCAGGACAGGGGTGAGGAGGCACCTCCTCTCTCCCAGCTGACACTAGACACTGAGTCAGGCTACAGAGGAAGAGATAGAAAACTACACACTTTCAAAAGCTCAACAGAAAAAAAAATCTCAGAATTCAGATATTATTATTATTATTATTATTATTATTATTATTATTATTATTATTATTATTATTATTATTATTATTATTATTATTCCACTGGTCTGTTCTGCGTCTCACAGGAAATAACAAGTGACTGAACAAAACATTTCAAATCCACAGAGGTAATTCAGAAATCCCGTCTTGTCTCAAAATTTCCAAATCTTAAAAGCCATTCCTAAGGAAACAACATATTCCAAGTGAAGCTGAAACATGGCTACCATAGGTCTGAGGGACCTCAGAGCAAGCCAGGGCAGAACACAAAACTCATCCATGCTGGTCTGGCTTAATTTCATCTGGAAATTTAAAATAAAAAAAAAAACAAGTGCCAGAGCCCCCTTCCCTGAAAGTCACTTTAGGATTACTGAGAAAGGGAAATTGAAGAGCCAGTGCTCTCAGACTGAAAGTAAAACATCTGGGGCCACCACCACCAGCACTGACTGCTCCTCCAGCAGTCTGAAACAGCAACATGGAAAAGTATTGTTTGTCCACAAAACTACTTCACACATCTTCAAACATCACCAGTCTGGCTCCAGAAAGAATACATTTAAATTTGTGTTCTCCCCTACATAAGAAAATGTGATTTTTCTACAAGATCAGTCCAACATGGGCTGATCTAACAGCTCAGGACAACAGGAACACACCTTCACCAGAACTGTTCCCACCCTGCTGGAAGGACACAGTGGCCTTTTCATTCCCAGCACTGCTCCTACCACGACTCATTACAGGAAGAAGGTTTTCCTCAGAGTTCTGCTCCCATAATTGGGCCCAAATGCATTACCTGGAGCCCATGACCCCATCAATTAACGCCTGCACGCAACCATCAGCATCCATGAGCTGCCAGGGCTTCAGCCTGGCCCAGCCCCACCAAGGGGGAGCCAGCAGCTGGGGCAGCCAAAGGGTTAAAATCCCTTGTCAAACAGCAAGTCCTGGCTCTGGACCAGAAGGGACATGGGAACCAGGGCAGCTGAGTTATAAAGGCCTTATTGTAGCAGCCCACTGGATTGGAAATGACTTGTAGGCCTAATGAAACAAAACTTTGGCAGTAAAACAGAATGAAAGGAATGAGACAATAAAAGAGAGGAACAAAGGGAGCAGAGTTGTTTCAGCTTAGGAAAATAAGCTCACTTTGTTGTTGGGAAAAGCCAAAGCCGATTAGGATAAACCAATGACTAGGCATAAGTCTTCCAAACTAATTACACAGTTGGCCATGTGAAGTGCAATTGCACAAGGCTGGCTGCTCCTGCAGGAGCTGTGTGCAGGGAGCAGCACCTGGGCACACCTGAGCCCTGCCTGCCCTGCACTGCTGCAGCCCCCCGGGCAGGACATGCAGGTCCTGGGAACCCACAGCACTCAGAGCTCTCCTCTGCTGCTCACAGGACTCCAGGTGAGGCTCCAGGAGTCTGTTGTAGTTTTTTTTTTTTCCTTTTTTAAATGATGCCTGATGCCTCAAATGCTCCAGCACGTCCCAGTCTCAGAGCTCCACACTTCCTGCCCCTCCAGGCAGCCAGGATCAGGCAGATCTGCAGCCCCAGCCCGCAGCAGAGCCATGGCCCCTCCAGAGGGGAGGAATGCCACCCCCCTGAGCTCCCCCTGGCTCTCCTCAGCTCCAACACTTCTCGTTTCAGTTCTTTCAGAGCCTGGTCTCAGCAGCTTTTCCCACCCAGCACAAGGGCAAGGCTGCAGAGCCCAGACAGGTCAACATGGGCACTGAATTTATTTTGTTTGTAAGAATGTTTGAAACATCTTTGACTGAAATAGGAGAGGATCCAGCAAACAACTGCATTAGACTGTCAGGATCAGGAGTAACATAATGGCTTTTGTCCTCCTCCTTCTGATTGTAAAATGCTTATGGCTTAGTTTGGTATTCTCCCAGCTTAGCCTTCTCATGTCCTCCACGGATTCTGCTCCCTGAAATGACTGGAAGGAGAATCCCAGACCCTGCCCAGCCTCTCTGGGGAGCCCTACAGCAACTGCAGGTGCACAGGACCAGCCCCAGCAGCTCTGAGCAGTCACAAGGCTGCTCATTACACTGTTCTGTGCTCCTTCTGTGATGGCTTTTGGCTTCACCTGGGTCATTTTTCCCAGTTTTCTTCCACAGCTTACAGCAGCTAAGGATGTCCACCTTCCCAACAGGAAATCTGTGACTCCCAGGCTTTTAGGTAAAGAAAAAATAATTACTATGAGAAATCTTACAAGCTAAGTTCCAGGAATTATCATTGCCACTTACTCTGGTGCTGTATCACCAGGCACTTTCACGGGTGGGTTTACTAAAGCTTTTCCTTTTCTTGGAGACAAAGGTTCTGGCTCTGACTTTTCAAAAAGCTGCAGTTTCACATTTGACACTTTACCCCCTTCCTGCCAGCTCCAGTTACAGCAGCCAGCCCACCTGGCCCCAAAGCTGCTGTCCCCACATCCTGTGCTCTGAGAGCCACCTCCAGGCACCAAACACCCTCCCTGGCTGCAGAGCTCCCCTCCACAGCAGGCACAAGCAGGACTGCAGGAACTGCAGCACTCCATAAGCAATTTCTTCCACGCTGATAAATAAGCTCAGCATTCCAAAGAGCAAATCACCTGAGATGCTCCTATCAAACACGGGCAGCTCCTCACACATTCACTGTCTAATGCAATTTGCTTTGTTTTAAGGAAGCTCTGAGCAAAGGCAGAGCTGGCCAGTCGATGTGGATCACTGGTGATGGGCTGATGGAGAGCCAGGCTGTGTGCTGAGCACAGGCCCTGCCTCACAGGGCTGGAGCTCCATCCCTGGAGGGGCAGGGAAGGGGGATGGACAAGGATTGACTCTGCAAGGTCCTGCAGCACCAGTCCTGGGTCCTGTATCTGCATCGTCCTGTACACAGCACGTTAACAAGTCTTCTAACTCAGCTGAACCACAACTCCCCATTTCTCAGGGTCATTGACCACCTCCTGACAACCAGAGCCTGAGGAGAACCACCTCAAACCACCCCGAAACCAAAGAGTCCCAGCTGATAAAGAGCAGCACCGTGGGGAGAACCCCAGCACCTGCACCAAGGTCACGGTCACACAGCCAAGCAGCCTCTGCTCCAAACAGCACCAGCTCCACACACTCCAAACAAGCTGGAGCAGGGACTGTGACACGGGTCACCTGGAGTGACAGGGACCAAGCCCTGCCAGCCTGACTGCTGCAGGAGCCTAGCCTCAGCGGGACAGCCCCAGCTGTGCTGACATGGCAATGGCCTCCTACCTTGATCCCAACCTCTGCAATTTACAGCTCCTTAAATTTTTTAGCCTGCAAAATTAAGACACTTGAATTAAAAACCCACTTGATTTTTCCGAAGTACTGCCTTTGGGAAGGCAAACCTCTGCTAAGCTGTCTCAAGAATGGCAGAGCATGAAAGCAGAACCAAAGTGTCCCAAATCCCCAGCCACTCCCGAGACACTGCCTGGCTGCTGCATTCTCAGGGACTGTAAAACTGCAAGCATGAAACTACCAGATGGTGAAATTAAAAAGACTATATTAAGACAACATCCAGACAATATGCAAAGCACTTATATTGAAACTATTATTAACTTGAAAAATACAGGTTAGTGGAGTTCTGCAATTAGAAGTAACTACAGAAGAAACATCCAAAAGCTCATGTAATCCTTTAATAAAAGGCTCAGCAGGCTGTAAACATCCTGCCGGAATCGAAGATTATTATTGAAAATAAAATGACTGGTTTGCAAAACAACTATCAATCCAGCACAGGAACCATTTATAAACTCGCCTCCTCAGCCCTCAATGAAATCCTGCCTGGCTCAGGCTTTTCAGGGCAGATAAAAGAAACACAAACTAACTCCAAGGAATGGGAGCTGCTTTGCTCTGGGATGCCCAGCTGCGTCCTCACGCAATCTTGCATCTAAAGCATCAACTCTGCACTCCAGAAGACAGGAATGGAGCTGCTAGGCTGGAACCCGTGGAGCTGGAACCCCAGGAGCCCCGTGGCCGGGGGGGCTGGCAGAAGGTGGTGCCACAAACTGCTCTCAGAGCAGGCAGCTCTGTGAGCTCGTCACCCATGGCACTCCTGAACAATTGTCCAGAGGCCCTGGGGACCCAGGGAGCTCCACAGAAGTCAGTGTCACTGAGCACCAGCCAAAGCCTGGACAGTGGGGCTTGAGCTGTTACATCACAGCAAAGACCATTCTGGCAAGGTTCAGATCTTCCTCTCTGCATAAACTTGTTTGTTTGGGGTTTTGGCGAGGGGTTCTTTTGCTGTGGGTTTTTTTGTTGTTGTTGTTCTTTATTTTTCAGTGATGCCAGCATTCTATACATACTTGCAGAAGGATTTTCTAGTAAGAAATTAAGTGGATATTCTAGTGACTTCCACATTACTCTTGCTTTTCACGTGGTTCCTGCAGGCATTTTCACAAATTAATGAGCTCTCCAATACATCTATCTGCCCTTTTTGCCACTGGAATCGGGGCTAACAGAAGGCTGATTTTATGGAGAAGACAACTGTGTAATCATTCAGCTAAGGGTCAGATTCTTCCTGAACAGACACAGATTCACCTCCCAGTGATGCTTTTTTCTTTGCTGGAAGTAAACAGTGCTGGCAATGTTGTACACACACAAGCAACAAACAGAAAAGGAATCCCAGAGGCTCCGAGAAATGACATGGAAAGGCAAAAACTTGGCCCTCCTTTGAGCTCAGTCCTCAATGCACTTTTGTTTTTCAAAACGCACTTCAAAAAGAAAGGGAAGAAAGAACAACTATGTAGTGCTCACTTGGGCAGAACTTACCTTGCCAAACTGTTCAAAGTATTGCTTCACGTCTTCCACTACTGTGTTAGCCGATAATCCACCTACAAATATTTTCTTTGTTCTTGTGACCATCTGTAAGAAATTACAAGACAAGCATATGGTTTAACCAGATTATTTCAAACAATATGTGGAAAAAAGAAATATTCTTCAGATCCCATCCCTAACCCAGATAATGAGAATACTTCTTTTTACAAAAGCAATTTCAATTCGATTTGATTAGATACTTCTTTCTCCGTCTTGTTTTGTTTTTATTTGAGAGATGGCTGAGTAAAGGCTCTCAATAACAACTGTAGCCCCCGGCTATTTTTTTTTAATAAACGATTTTTATTGTGCTTCTCAATGCAAATAAAAGTGAAAAAGGAGTCCAAGCATTGTATCTTCATAGCTACTGTCTCAAAGCAGAGGTGCCTTTGCCCTCCTTTTCCTACAGACAGGCTGAATGCTCCTTGGCAGGGACAGGCAATTACATCAAATCCAAGTGATGTGTTATTAAGTTTCCACGGGTCAGTTTAAAAGGAACTTGCACAGTTACTTTCAAAGTAATCAAATGATGAAAGACAGCCAGAGCTGCTGACGCAGCATCCTCCAGCCCAGGCTCATGGAATCACCACCCCCAGGGCACATCAGCCCCTCCAGGAGCCCACCTGTGCCCCCCAGCCCCAGCTGAGCACCCAGCTCCTCCTGCTGCCCCAGGTGGGCTGAGTTTGGCCCCACAAGGCAAGGGATGCTGCTGCATCCCCTACAGAGAACACACCAGGGCAGAACCCACCACGCACAGCCTGCAGCTCCTGAGGATGGGCAGGATCAGCCAGGCACACCAACCCCAGCCAGGGTGGCTTTGGTGGGCTGATCCCAAAGCAGCTGACCCTCGTGGGGCCACCAGGAGCGAAGGCAGAGCCAGGACAATGCTGCCAGCACTCTCTGAAGGGCCTGGGGAGGGCTCAGAGCCATGGCCCTGCAGCTGGAGGCAGCTCAGCAGCAGCCAACCCACATGGACAGGTGTTGGAGTCAACCCTGCCCAGCTCGGGGCACCAGCAAACAGAACACCTCAGCCACAAACCCGGGCACTGCACTCTGCAAACTGAAGAGAATTCCAGAGCCTGAAGGGAAAATGCCCCTGACTCCAGAGCCAGGACCCACCTGCCTTAGCAGGGGAGAGCAGAGGCACAGGGACCAGCCTGGCACCTGCAAGGCTCATCACTGCCTTCTGTTTTCACTGAAGACTCTGAAGATGCCTTTGGTGAGGGCTCCCGAGGTCATGAGGACAGCCCAGAGCTGCTCCACACCGAGGTCACCCTGTCACACACACAGGGCCAAAGCCTGCACGGGGCTGGGGCATGGGACACAAAGCCCAGAGCAGCCCCAAACCCTCCCAGCACAGAACAGATTGATCACCACTCCTGTCCCCACATCAACCAGGGCAGACACTCCCCTCAATCGGCTCCAACCACACCTTACACAGCCTCACTTTTTCTGTTTGGGTTTTTTTTTTAAGTTAGGAAGAAAAAGAGAGGAGAAAAAAAAAAAAAAGTGCAAAAATTCAATTATTTTTTCCTGGCTGCAATCTAGGGCTCCAAAATTGAAGCCCAAGCATATATTTGTCTGTAGAAAATTGTCATTTACAAATAAAGAATTGGCTAAAGTCGACTTGTAACTAAAGGATTTTGCAGGGCTGTCAAGAGCCCTCTGCCTGCCAGCATCTGATTTAAGATCAGGCCAAGCTTCTGTTGTCATACAAAAGAGGGAGGAAGAGGGAGGAAAGCAATTATTCTAAAGCAGTATTTGAAATTATCATCATTTTTATATTTGACCAAAAAAGAAAGAAAAAGAGAGCTACTGCTTTTAGAAGCAAGATTGAAGGTTATAGGAAAAAAAAAAAAAAAAGACCACTTTGTTTCAATAGCTTCAGTCAAAGAAAATATTGGTAATGACAAGCAAATTCACAACATTTTAATGCCTAGAGATGTGTTGCGAGCTGGGAAATGGTTTCAGAAATCAGCTCTTTGGTACCAAAGCGAAGCACAAAATTAAGTCTGCTTTTACAATCCACATCTCCCTGAAGAGACTGCTCAATTGCTTTGTTCCCACATTCCCCCCAGCACCAGAACAGAAAATGCACGCCCTGACCTGCCTCTCCACAGCAGGATTTGCTGCCTCCCTTCCACCTGGGCACGAGGCAGGAGCCCGGGCAGGTGGGGAGAGGTGACAATGGGACATGGGGAGCAGGGACACGGGCAGCAGGGAACAGGAGGGACGTGGGAAATAGGGACACAGGCAGCAGGGACACAGGCAGGTGGGACATGGACAATAGGGACACAGGCAGCAGGGACCAGGAGGAGGAGGGACACAGAGCAGGAGGGACATGGGCAGCAGGTGGGATACGGGCAGCAAGGACCAGGAGGGACACAGGTAGCAGGGACATGGGCACCAGGGACATGGGCAGGAGGGACCAGGAGCAGCAGGGACATGGGCAGCAGGGAGCAGGAGCAGCAGGGACATGGGCAGCAGGTGGGACACGGGCATAGGGACATGGGCAGGAGGAATCAGGAGCAGCAGGAATCAGGAGCAGCAGGTGGGACACAGGAAACAGGGACATGGTCAGCAGGGATGAGCAGCAGCCTGCTCCCCCCCAGGTGAAGGGGACAGCCCTCAACAATGGCCAGCCACGCTCAGCTGGGGCTCACAGCCCCTGCACAGGAGCTGCCCTGGCCCGTTTCCCTCCCTGCCCCTCTGCCAGGTGAGCTGCTGCTCCCCAGCCCTGGCAGCTCTGTGCTGCTGTGGCTCAGCACTCTGCAGCATCAGGAACCGTGTGGCACTGGGACCAGCTGGGAACAGCCTCTGACTCCTGCTCCCACCGACAGGGAAAGGCTCCCCCAGGGAAAAGTGCAGGGCACGTGGCTCTGGGAGCAGGGCAGGGCACAGGACACCTGGGCACACCCTGCCAGTCTGAATCCCTCCAGTGGAAGTCACTGAGGATCTTCTCCTGTGAGTAAATTCAGAATCTGCTTTCTGGAGGTTGCTCACAACGGGGACACCCCCAAAGCAGTGGTGTCACAGCAGCCCTGGTGGGTTTGGACCCTCTGCCAGCAGCCCCAGCTGCCCTCTCCTGGGTGGAGCAGGGGGCTTTGGGTAACAGGAAGCGATTTGTGCAAATCAATCACAAGCTCATGTTTTATTAAGGACTCCAAGAGGTCTGGGTCACTCTGAAACCACAATACTTGCAGCTCTGTGTCTTTGGATTCCATTTGCAGTGTAATATATCCAGCCCTGGCCACTGCCGGGCTCTGCAAACCGTGGCTACCAGATGGATTTGGAGGGTTTGTGTACTGAAGGTGTCTCTCTCTCGCTGCAGAAGGACTCTCCAGGAGAGGCAGATCCCAGGCTGGTGTGAGGCCCTTTAACTGTGAGCATCACAGAACTGCTCTGTTTGTGTGCGGTGCTGGTGCTGACTTAATCAAAACACATGTGACTACTCCTGCGAGGAGGCATTCAAGGTTACATTCTCTTTACTGGCTTGGCTTTTGAAAAATATAATTGCCTTTGTGCTCTGAAACTGAGCAAACACTTCAGGAGGTGCAGGAGCAGGAAGAAAACCTTCCCTGCTCTAGCCAGGCAGCTCTGCTGAGTTAATGCCACTCGGTGCAAGGTTATGGCTGTAATTAGATCAGTTTGGCCTATCAGGTAAATCTCCTCTCAACAACAGGCTGAAGGTGCAGCCTCTGGGAAGGAAAGTCTGGTCCCACTGGAACACGTCAATACAAACGTGAGCTAAACCCAGCCTACCCCATGAAATGGGGGAAGGAGGTTTTGCAGAGCTGGGGGCTCCAGCTCCAAACCCCTGAACATCCCTCACACTCACACAGTAACCCTGCTCATCATCTTCTGTGGTTCTTCCTTCCCCACCAAAACTGTCTTATTATGCTGACTAATAAAAATGAAAAAAGATGATTTTAAGCTCATGAAATATTTTGCAGGATTCCCAGAATTTCAAAATCTCAAGCAGGAAGTATCCACTGTTCCTTCTAGACGAGTCAAGGCCCTGTCTACATTAACAAAGAAGTTAAATATGTAACTTCAGGGTAATGGCTTTTAGTATCATTTCCCAGCCACTCTTTACTCAGCCTTTTAGCCATCCCCCTGCCTCCAGCTCTAGTGCAGAGCTCTGGCTCGGGATGGGGAGGGTGGAAAGGATGAGTGCTGACACCCAGCTGGCACAGAGAGGAGCCCCAGAGTGCCACTGGCAGGCCATGCTGGGAGGTAAAATCCATGTAAAATCCCACAGCAGGAGACAGAGACACACACCCAGCACATGGGGCCCAAGGAACACCCCGGGAGCCTGTGCACACTCCAGTGTGGAATTCATCACTTTCAGGCTTTGCATCCTCAACTTCTCAGTGCAGTGGAAGTGGACTAGAGTACTCATAGTGACTCTGCATCACAAATTGCTGAAATTAGCATTTATTTCAGATTAAACTAATTATGCATATGTAACTGTTTTCCAGAGCACTCTCCTCTCTCTCCTACAACAGCGTGTGCAGGGGTGCACACGTATCCCAGCCTGCTCACCTCATCTGCAGATTGGCATTCCATCATTTCCAGTGTATCCACTTTCTAAATAGGTTTATAATTGGAAAAACCAGCTTTGGTATCTGTGCTGAACTGTATTTTATACCCCATTGTGCTGTACCTTCAAACTACAGCATTACTTCTAATTAAGAACAACAATAATTCATGTAACAGGGGAAGTGATCTTGTTAACAGAACTGCCAGGCTCCTTTGGCAGAGCACCCACCATAAGAATTCTCCAGGTTTTTTTTTAGTTTTTTGCCTCTGGAATTCCCCTAGGAAGTTCCAAAAAGCTATTAAAAACTCAACAGAAATGTGATGCAAAGACACGAGGAAAAAGGCAGATGCAGCGAAAGCTGCCAGGCTCTGTGTGTTCACAGAACACCCCAGAAGCATCCAGGTGCTTCTGCACAGTGATGGGGGTGCAGAGCTGGGCACTGGAGCCAGGGCAGCACAGCCCCTGCACAGGCAGCTGGCTGTACGTGCCACGTACAGCACGCCTAAGTATTCAAAATAGGATTCCAGCGAGACTTAAACGGTGCAAATACCTTGTGCCTGACCCCTGGTAAGCTCGTGTCATCCTGTGAGAACTGCTGGAGCTATGGAATGAAAGAGCCCTTTAATCCAAACAACCAGCACACATTCCCAGCAGGGTAAATCAGCTCCCCTGATTTCTGGGAAAATACACATGGCTTGTATTCTCCCGAGCCGTTCAGAAAGGAAACCTGGTCCCTGCTGCATTCCTGGATTCTGGCTGCCTTGGGTTCTGCCGCGACTGCTGGCAGGGTTTTGGCAGGTGGAACATTTCCCTCCCTCGTGGCTGTGGCATCAGCAGGAGGCAGAACACACAAACTGATTTTTCCAAGACAGATTGAACTGGCAGCAATTGCCAAAACCATCCTCGGAGTTTCACAAGCAAACCTGGCCAGGGGCCAAGCAAAGCCCTTCCCTGTCCATCTTCCCAACTGCTACTGGGTTTAACTCCTTGATTTGCCCCCCTGGGAGGAGCAGCCCCTCACTCACCCACCCACCCACCGGTGATGGCAGCCTGCCACGGGCCACAGCCACCCCAGGAAGGGGCTGTTCCCAAAAGAAGGGTTTGTGTCCAGGCAGGAGTGTCCCGTACACCCCCTGAGCCACCCTCAGCTCTCCAGGCACGGCAGCACCTTTACCTGCACCACCACCCAGAGCTCCCTGAACGGGAGATCCAAGCCTGAAAACGAGCCCCAGCTGTGAGAGCTCAGCAGGTCTGAGCAAAACCTGGCTGCAAGCTTCATATCAAAAGGTACAGTAAAATTCACCAGAGCCCAGGAGCAGCTCCTGGCCCCACAGCCTGGCTACAACCAGTTATATCACATCCCTGAGGGCTGCTCCCACCTCCTGTGCTCCAGTTAACTCCTTTACAGGTTACAGGCAAGAGCAGGGGAGCAGAGCAAACCTATTTCAATCCCCCTGGCTGCTTCAGCTCCTCCTGCGTGGTATGGTAGGAAGGTAGCTCTGAATATTCACTGAGTGCAGACAACTTATCCAACCTGCCTGCCTGATTACTGTTCAGCAGTGCTTAAAAACTGCATTAATAACTTTAAATGAAGATAATTATTTTTAAATTAATACATCTCAGGGCCACAAATGGAGAGCACTGCCCGGTGTGACTGGGAGGGGGGATTTCTGCAATGCCCAAGTAATGAGGGACAAAGGCCCCAGTGGGAAGCAATTAAGCCTCTGGTCCTCAATCTACAGGCTACTGGCAAAACTTCACCTTGTGCAGGCACAGGGAGGGAGAGGAGGGAGGGGAAGAAAGGGGGAGATGGCATTCTGCCCAGGGACCTCCCTCCCTGCCAGCAGCACCCAGTGGGAACACAGATTAACTGACCATTAGCACTGCATCAATTCCTCACCTATGCTACACCATCTTCCCAAAGCAAACATCTTGTGCCATGTCCAAAATCCAACCAGAAAACCTGTGGCTGTCACAGTTTTATGTCCTGTTGGAGGACAACGTTTCCAAGGGCATGTTCAAGGTCGATCTGTGGCACAGCTCTAAAGGTGAAGCAGGATGGACTGAAGAGACCAACTCATCAGCTTCCCAAAACACAGCCCAAGCCCTTATTTTTCACCCTGGATCAATACAAGGAGAAGGCCCCTGGCTGTCCCTGCTCTCCCAGCCCAGGAGGGGTGTGCAGGACAGCAGTGAGAGGCACAGTCCTGTGCAGAGGAGCAGAAGCTGGGCCAGGACAGACCTGCTGACATCCCCAGCCTGCCCCACACAGGGAGAGTGACAAAAGGCTCCTGGAAGCTCAGGCAAAGTCCTGTAACTCAGTGCTCAGCAAAGCCAGGGACACAGCCTGAACTGGAGAGGAAAAGGATTCTGCCAGAGTTTATAAATTCTTCCAGCTCCAAACACTGAGGGCAGTCCAAAGAAATTCACTGCCTCTACAGTGCAGAGAGCATGACATAATTTAAATGCTTCTAAGTTAGTATCAACTAATTTTTCATGATAACCCTCCAAAATCAGTGATGGGAGTTCTCTGTTAAGATTCTAGATAATCTGCTAAAACAGGAAAAAAATCACAGGAAGGAATAAGAAATGTGTGAAGCAATTTACCTCCTTCCCAACACACTCCAGATGATTTCTCTGAAAAGAACAAATGGAAACTTTAACCCTTAGCCTTGATTAATTTCATCTACATACTCTAGCTGCACATGGCAATCAGTAACTGATGAGCAGGTCTGCCTTCCTCTGCTGAGTCAAGCCCATGGAGCTGCAAGGCTCTGCACAAGGCTGAGCTTTCCCTCTGATGCCAGACCACTAAAATCTTGCAAAATGCCCAGATTTGCCTATTACTGCTGTTGAAATACATTCACAGCTTTATGAAATGCTGTGTTTGCTTTTATCCTTTCCCCCCACACACAAATGGGCTGGTGAATTAGAGGAATTGCAGCATTCCCACTCCAGCTCACCAAGGGGAGATGCTCTCCCCTTGCCAGGGAGGGAGCCCACCAGCCTTTATTAAACCAACATCGTTGTCACTCCAAAGCAGATCAAATAACCCTTGGCTGGGAATAAAAGGGCCCTTGAGGAGCTGCACCACAAACGAAGAGGGGAAGCAAGGCAAGAGAAAACATCCATACATTTTCCAAAGGAAGGCAGCATCTCTCAGCTACAAGAGCTTGTCTCCCTGTGTGATGTTTACTCACTCAGTGACCACAGGGCAAGTCATTTCAGCCTCCACAGCACTGACATATCAAAGAGTCTTGGGAGAAGCTCAGCTGGAGACTGCAGGGCTCAGCATCTGAGCACACATTTGAACTCGCAGCATTTGGGGAAGCCTCATTAGGTTGAGTGCATTGCACAACCGAGTGCTATGTGCCTTGATTTCCACAAAAAGAACAGAAATATATCCCCACAGCTCAATGGAGCCTGTGAGGTTTCACTCATTAAATGCCTAACCTGCTGAAAGTCTGATTTGAAGATGCTGGAATAGTGCAAGACATTGTTACTGACATTATTGTTATTAAAGGAAGAATAAAAAAATATATATTGTTCCTAGCTAGGAAGGCCATATCAAACTACCAAGCAAGAGATAAATCAGCCAAGGTCTCCAAAAAAAGACATTATTTCTCCTTTACTCCAACATCTTAATGTGCATGACTTTTTTTGTACTAGAAATATATTTCTATAAATCCTCCTCTACAGAAAGCTTTGCTTTCAGAAGGGGAAAAGTAGCAGATAAAATACTGCCCATCAAAATGAACTCAAGTCTCTAGTAACATAACTAAATGTGTAATGTTACAGATGTTTTATGGCCACAATGTCGCATCCATTTAGATCATTTTTACAAACCCGGCAAGAAATCTCTCCCAGTGCTGGAAACCACGCCACCAGGTCTGGGACCAATTGTTTATTCAAACAGAGATGCCACCAGGGAGCAACAGCATCTACCCACCAGAGCTTGGAGGGCTCATTTCCCAGCCACCATCAGGAGCGAGAGCCAGAGAGGGACGGCAGGCTGGAAGAGGAGCTGGGTCTCCACACAGGGGCCCTTCTCCTGCTCCCCAAAGCTGACACGTCGCTGGTTTCTGCACCTGGGAGTCCTGCTGAGAACGAGGAGTGCAGACACACTGTGAAACCACCAGCCCGAGGTGCTGCCCAGGGTGGCACTGACACCAGCAGTGGGCCCAGCAGGGACACTGGCACGGCTGCCTCCTGCCCAACACGAGCCCAAGGTCCTCCTCCCACACACACCTGGGTACACAAACAGCCATTCATGTGTCACGTCGGTCCCTGCCACTGGCCCGCGCTGAAGTCACACTCTGTCTGGAGTTTTGCTCTCCAAGCCCATCAGCCAGTCAAAGCCAACATCAAAAGATTTATTACCCACAGTGATAACTGCCCCACGCTGCTTTGTTTGTTAATTGTGGCCAGCTTTGCCCTCAGAAGGGTAGGAGCCTAATAAATCAGTTATCTCCAGGAAGAATTTATTTAAAGCTGTTAACGCTGTAACCCCGAGCACTTGGCAGGAGGTTGGGCAAGAAGGGATGTGTTTGTGCTTGGTGTTTGGGGCAGGACACGCTCAACAGCCAGGGCAAGGAAAGCAGCTCTGAGCAACACCTTGATGGGTCCAGGTTTGCCTGCCCACCACAGCAGGCCACCCCTCGTGCTCCTTTCCCACCAGGACAACCAGCACTGTCACCACAGGCTTGGTGACAGTGTCCAGCAGCCCAGGGACTTCCCCGGACAGGAGGGAACTAAGCCCATGCCAGCCTGAGGGAGCCCAGCCCCAGCCCCAGCCGAGACAGCCGAGCTCTGTGCTACCAACCAAGCTGTGAGCACCAACTGCTGATGCTCAGGGTGCCCCACCACAGCTCCCTGCTCAAGGGGAGCAGCTCAGAAGAGCTGTGCAGGCACTGGACTGGCTCACTGAGGTACCAACCAAGCTGAGAGCACCCACAGCTGATGCTCAGGGTGCCCCACCACAGCTCCCTGCTCAAGGGGTGCAGCTCAGAAGAGCTGTGCAGGCGCTGGACTGGCTCACAGAGCAACTGCAGCTACGATGGAGGGACTCATTCCTACCTGATCTATAACACCAACAGGTCTCTAATAATAATGATGTTACTGAGAATAAACATTTGGCTGGATGTGCACTCCTTCCCCACCTTCCCCAGCGCAAGAACTCTGCCAGTATCAAAGCCTATCACAGCTCAATACACTCACAGACTTTCAAGTACCTAGATCATTACAACACTGCCAAAAATGTCACATAAAAAGGCCAAGTCACTGAGATGACTGGATTTCCAGGTCTGGCAGGACATGAAAAGCTGGGACAACTTCCCATGAACAGCCACTTGTGCAGAGTGACTGCAGCCAAGTGTGAGCACTGTGAACATCTGCCTGCTGCCTGCATGGGGCTGGGCTCCTCAGGCTGTGCTGTGTCAGGAGCAGAGCTGCAAGCAGCGGCAGCACCTCGGCCAGCAGGGCTCCTTCCAGAGCCAGGGCTGCTGTGGCACTGCAGGAACCAGCCCAGCCCCACAGCTGCACCCACACTGCACACTGCTGCTGCCCATCTGGAGATTCTGTCCCTCCCGAGAGCTGCAGGACCTGTACCTACAGTGCAATTTTAATTCAAGTGCAGAAGCCCTGGGCCTTGACTTGGACAGATGCAGGAGTGAAACATGTGTAAGGAGCTATGAACCATCTATAAGCCACACACACGGCGCTGTACATCAGAACAGCTCACGGAGGTTAACAATCAAACCTTTCATCCCACCTCCTCAGCCTCGTACCTCCACCGTGACATACAGCATGCGAGCCAGCTGAATTCCACACAGGAAATGTTTGCCTTTTCCATGGAGACTGACTCACCAAAACAACATCTCCACAAGCTGTACCTGCAGCCACGTGATGACAGCTGCAAGTCCAGCACCCAAGAGCTGCAGGGCCACCGGAGACCTCCCCTGCCTCCTCCTGACAGTGATGTGCCACCCACCAGAGCCTGCCATCCTGCCAGCTCCAGAGCTCTGCCCCCAAGGCAAACACTGCCAGCTTGGGCAAGGTTTTGATGGGTCCTCTGCAGGAGGAAGGGGAGAGGCTGCAGATTGGGAAATTTGAGGTTCTCCACACAGCTGCAGCTCAGCAATCCTTCATCCACTGTTAAATCACAGACCACATGCTGAGAGTTAAAGACTTATACAGGACTCCAGGGACTAATCGAGGAATGATTTCAGCTTCTAACTGTGCTCTAACCAGGCACTTAGGATGCAAAGCACAAGTTTGTGATACTATTGTGCACTGCATCAAAATGACTTTTTGATACATTTTTGCAAATAACTAATAAGGAGAAGAGAAAAAAACACATCACCCTGGTATTTAACATAATTCCTCCCCTCTGTCCCCTATCCTTATATTCACATTCGTGACAAACAGCCTGTATCTTCAATTAGGCCTGTTTTATGCATGCACGAAGCCCCCAAAATATGAAAGAGCTTTTATGCAACACCAGATTATCTAATGTGCACATATTTTGCAAAAGAGCACTTTTTAAATACCTAGTCACAGAGAAGGGGAAAAAAACCCCATGCCATTCAGGAGGAGAGAAAGGGAGAGGAGGAAAAAAAAAACCAACACATAAAAGCTGCAAAAAAAGAAAGTGAATGCATTTGTATATTAAGCAATCAAGTGCTGTCACACACTGAAAACACAAAGCACTGAAGTTTAAGTGGGCACACACCAAGGGCCTTACCATGGGACACACTTTTCAGCAGCACAGAAAGCACTCCCTTATCAACCCAGCACAGTATGAAGCAGGATCTCTGCCTATTAAAAAAAAAAAAACCCGGAGAAATAACTTCTCTTGACAACCTGACAGCTGACATTCTTAACTGAAAAAACCAAGTGCCAAGAATTATCAGGCCTGGCTTTTCTCTCCCTGATAGATGACAGAGCAAAAAACAACAACGGCCACACACATCTCATAAATCACAACTTTTATTGAATGCCTCGCCACATAATGGCAACAGTCAAACTGAATAAAGACGCTTTTCAGTGCGTGTCTGTAAAATACTGGGGGAGCACAGAGATCATTCCCAGCACCAAGAGCCTCCCCCAGGTCGAGCAGGTATTAATACCAGTGTCACTGAATTTCTTACACAGCTACCTGGAGAGTTCAGAGGGATTTTCTCTTTTATTGTTTCGTTAAGAAGCACAAAAGAACGCAGAGAAGAAAACCAGAAACTCTGTGCAGGGATGGAGGCAGAAGGAAAGGCCAAAAGCTCTGAACAGGTGAGCAGAGGAGTCCAGCTGCCAGCAGCAGGGTCTGAACTGAGACAGGAGGGTGGCCTTTGGGATAAGTCACCTGCAGACACACAGCCAGCTGTGCCTGGGGTTCTCCCTCTGAAGCAGCAGGAATCTGCCTGCAGGCTCTTAGGAGCTGAGGAGACAGGTGAGACCTGAGGAGACAGGTGAGACCTGAGCACGTGGGCAGCAGGCCAGGAGAAAGCAAAGGTGGGAGCCCCATCAAGGGAAACTCCTGTGATCTCCCACGACCACAGCGACAGCAGCACAGTCTGATCAGGCTGGATATAAAGAACTAATGCTCCTTTGTTCACTTCTCAGCACTCACTGACTGGCTCCATTAGGATACTAATAGTAAAAATAACAGAAATAATAATAATGATATCACCTACTTTTATCTGAAATAGTGAAATATCAATAGTACCTTTCATCTAAGTAGTTTAGAGGCACTTCACTTTTTGATTTCAAGGCAGTCCTAAAAATGCATTTAAATCTCCCCTGTTATAGGAAAATTTCTAATGCAATCTTTCCAGCACATAAACTAAAGAAAGCAGAGGGGCATTTATATATTAAATCAATTACCAGAACTTCCCTTCCCTTCACCCAAGCTAATTAAAATTTCATGTGCTTCATACCAGTAACTGTGTAGAAGATCACAGCTGGTGTTTTCAAAGTCAAATAAAATAAAAATACAAGGGGATCTTGGTCTGCAACCCTACTGCTGCAAGACAAAAATAGATACTCTGCTCTTAGTGAAATCCAAGTCAGTGCAAATTTGATACCTAACTCCTTTGAAACTTTAAACTTGAGCATAATTTCAGAGTGCCTCAGCCCACTAGACCGGAGCCTACAATTTTCAGCAGAATAAGGAGTCTCTGAGGAGACCTGGCCAGGTCTGGGCAAGTCATCTGTGCTCCAGGGCTGCTGAGTTTTGTTTCTTTCTCAAATCAGCACCAAAGCGGCCGTAACACACAGGAGTCCAAAGTGTTTGCTAAGCAGAGCCTGGCAGAAGGAGCTCAAGAGTCAGCTCAGAGCACAGCTCAGCTGGCCCTGGGGTACATCAGAGGCACCCTGGCCACAGCCCAGGGACCTGAACTGCAGCACCAGGGCATCAGTCAGGCTCACAGATGAGTGACAGGGTTACTGTGACAAGGGGAGGACGGGCAAGGCCAGAGGTGGCCATGACAAGGGACCAGTGATTTTGGGGCTCTCCTGCATCCCCTGCGTGCCCAGCCCACGCTGGCTCTGCAGCCTCCCTGGAGAGCCCTCAGTGGGATGCTGAACCCTGTGCTTCAAACCAGAGGCCCTGACCTCAAATGTTCCCGAGTGCGAACCCCTTCCCGCATCTGTTTCCAATATTGTCTTTTTTGGGAAAACAGGCTGAGCGTATGCTCCCGAGGCTGCTGCCCACACGGGGGTGGGTGTCACAGTCAGCCTCTGAGCGCCGCGGCTGTGCACCACAGCAAGGCTGGGCTCGAGCTCGGGACCAACAGAACGAGGCACCGCCGAAGTTAACGGAGCAGCATCCAAGCCAAGGCTGAGCCCGAGCTCCCAAGCGAGCTCGTTCTCCCTCCGCGAGCGCCAAAGTCACCAACAGGCACGGGGACAGCGCTGCCACCAGCTCGCGCTGAAGCCACCCTGGAGGCAGGCAGGACATCACAAAGAGCCCTGCTGGGAAGGGCCGCTCTGCTTCGGGGAGGAGTGCAAGGAGGCAGAGGGAGGGGGTGGGCACTTTGTTTCCAATATCCATCTGCTCCTGCTGCTGCTCTGAATGTAAAATCACACTTGTGAAGCTGTGACATCCTGCCTGGTTGCTGTGGCAATCGCTATGCCGTCACCAAAGGCCAGTCCCTTGGCTTTGGGAAGGAGCAGCTACAAAGAAAATGTGTTCACTTAAGTGCTGCTCTCCAGCAACCAGCCACCCAACAAGCCCAGATAAGGGGAGAAGAATTAAGAGGGAAAATGCCAACCAGAGCAGATTTGCCTCTAAACCAAATGTTGTCTAAGTTTCTCAGGAAGCCATTAGCATTTCTTTGATTGCCAGTGTTTTTTCTTTGTTCCATTAAAAACTACAAATCCACCATTAATGAAAATTCAGAAATGTCTGTGTTCACTGAGCGTGCAGCCATAAACACCAGCGTGGATTGTATTATTTCTAATCTGCTTCATGGGAAGAAGACATAGATTTGTCTGAAGTGCTGCATCATTCTTTCCATACAAGGGCCCCATTACCAGACTATACTTATTTGCAAGTCAAATGACAATGCCACTATTTGAATACATTTTCGAGCCCAAAAACCCAAGCCAGTAGCTCTGGCTCTCCACAGCTAACTCGAGCTGACAGCCATAGCACTGATGCCTGCCAGTGCTGATTGACTGGTGGGATATATTTAGGCACAGGGGGGAGAAAGGGGGAAGGGAGCGGGCGAGTTCCTGAATTCAAGTATACTGTTAGTAACCAAAAATAACAAGCACTGATTCAGCTCCATCACTCAGAATGGCCTCAGCTCCATCACAGAGAATCCAGCTAATGGAGAATTTACTATCACACGGGCAATGCCAAAAAACACACACAAAAAAACTCACAAGAGCAATTAGGGCATCTGTGCCCTGGGTTTACGACAAATACAATGAAACGATCGTTTCCCCTTTGCATCCATCTTCTAAAATTGCTTAAATAAAGAAGGAAAGACTGAATTGGAAGGCAAACAATTTTCTTCCTTTTTCAGCAAGGGACAAACACTTATTGTGCACACAGGTGTGTGTGTGTATCTCCATACTCCACACAGCTATTATGTGTTCTGATGCCCTTTCAACTCCCATTCTTGTTCAAAACACTACTCTGGGAGGCAAAGTGCCACTAGCTTAGGAGAAAAGACCCTCTCCAGCGTTAGAGGACAGCATGCCAAGTGTATTTGAAGAGCTGGATTCAATCTTTCCTGCCCCTTCTCTGAAGTGCTGTGCTGAACCCTGGGAAGTGAACAGTATTTACACATGGAAATCAAAAACACACAGAGACAAAATATCCCTGATATAGCTGGAGTTCAGAAAGAGGGAAAATAAAGCTTGTTTGTTTGTTTTACTAAACGCTACAGGCATCCAGGATGTCACCTGGGGCTGCTGCAGGACTGGCAGAGACACTCTGGGTCCCCTCACACCAACACCCAGGCGAGGGGGAAACAGAAGAGCAGCCCAGAACCCTTTCCAAAAGGATGTGCAACATGATCCCAGCAGTGAGATGTGAGCCACTTCCCTCCAGGCCTCCAGGGCCACCAGCCCAGAGCTGGAAAGGACTTGTCAGGCAGGGCACGGAGCTCTGAAGGGCTGGTAATGATGCCCAAAAACTGACAGACAGCTTCAAGGGGCAGACAGGCAACAGACTTGTAAAAGCTGGGAGAGATTCTGTGACTACCTGCCCCAGCAGCTACAGGAGGTCTAAATACCTGAGATTCCAGGTAAGCTCCTTACCAGCAACACACCACATCCTCCCTGGGGTGAAAGTCAGACAAGGAAAACAGAAGCCAAACGCCTTCTCCTTTAACACAAAGCGTGCATTTCTCAAACCAAAAAACCCAGCCCAGCTTGTTATGTTTTCAGAACAGCGATGCAGCCTTAAAATTTTAAGGTTTTGTTTAAGAAAAGAGAACCTTTAAGTGTAAGCGGAATCAGGCACCAGAACCTTAATTTATCAATTAGACGCCATCTGTGGATTGTGTTCCTTGGAATAATTGTTAGATTTGACAATGCACTGCTGCTTTACAAAGTTTCTGCCAGCCTTGCTACCATTTAATTAAATTTCTGCACTTAACTTTGATTGCACTGAAAGCACTGCTGGTTTCTGCCGATCGAGTCCCTTAGCCACCTGCTGTGTTAGAACTAACCATGTTTCCACAGTTGTATCAAAAATTATGGGTTTTATTTTTAGTCTTTGTCTTTTCTCAGTCTTCACCAAAAGGAAAAATAATAGTAATAAAAACCCCAATGATTCTGGCGTGCTGAAGCTGTAATACCCAACATGGAAAGCAGCAGCAACTTTCATGTCTCCCAACAAAAGCCAGACGCTTCCCTTTTTGTCTTCCAGCACAGAACAAGTGTCAGGGCATGATGGCTTAATGCTCCACGTTTTGCTTAAACAAAATGAGCTTCCTGTACCTCCTCATTATATTTGTATACATCTCTTGTGTTTATACGGAGGGATAAAGGCAAACACACCAGTCATTTACATACATAAATATTGCACACGCAAATAACAAGCAAGCTGTCATTCTCGCTTTAGCCCACAGCACAGTTGGGGAAATAGAACTTCAATAATGTCAAATTAGCAGAGTGAAGAGCCCTAAAAGCCTACAAATATCATCAAGCATCCAAGTTGCTGCTGTGAGTAACCTCAGTGCAAAGAGGAGCCGCGCTGCCAGATCCCCCCAAGTTCCTCACCCAGCCAGGGCCAGAGCTCCCAGGGGATGCTGGCGTGGCCACCCCAAATGTTCCCCTTCCCAGGCCTGTGCCCCAGCCTAGGGACACTCACCTCTCCTGTCACTGCTCCGGGGGTTCAGGGCTCCAGGCAGCCCTGCCCTGGCACAGCAGGGCCAGGCACTCAGGGCTGAGGCAGCACCTGCGTGGATTTGCTCGGGGAAGGTTCACAGAAATAAATGTAAAATTGTAGGAAACCTGTGCTACGTGTGCCCGCTATCTCAGCTACAGTGACTGCTGTGTCAGCCTCTCTCTCTCTTCTCCTAATTTCTTTTCTGTTGTATGGGACAGATAAAAACTGCAAGGATTGAGGCAGGTGGAAACGGGTTCTCCTCCCACCCTTGCGACTGTGAAATGGTGAAAAGCAGCTCCTCAACCCAGATTAAGTAGTTTGTGCTAAATCAATGTGTGTGAGGTATTTTTAAATCCTTCACTCTAAGTGGCGTCAAAGTACAAAAATGTATTTCACCCACTAGAGCTAAAAAAAAAAAATAAATCAGACTTAATGGCAAAAGAAATTCAAAGCCAGTAAGAACAGGACAGTGTTTATGGAGGGGCTACAATTTTGGGCAATCTGATGGCACACCAAGAGAGGTCAGAGAGAGGAACAAGAGCCTGCTTCTGGGCTCTGCTTAGGCCAAGGGAGAGCCAGTCATTTAGATATTCAAATTATTTTCATAATCCTTCATAGAAGGCTATGAAATATTGATTAGCAACCTGTGGGGCTGACTAGCACTGCTCCAAGGAAAATACAGATTTAGGCAACTTCCTAAAGCAGGCATACTACAGCCAGCGAGGCTGGAGCAACTCTTCCATGCCAATATAAGGCATGAATAGGTTTTATGATGCATTTTATAGAAAATTACAACTGCATAATTAAGCCTCAGCAGCAACCCTCCAGTTGCTACCTCTGATGAGGAAACTCAGCTGAGGCAGTGCCAGGAGGTGCTCGGAGGGATGGAGGATGCTGTGCCTGCCTCAGGCTGGAGAGAGGTTCTGCTCCACACAAAGTTGTATTTTGTCCTCTCCAAGGCTGTGACCCACCTGGACCTTCACACAAACCTGCTCTCTCAAGAGGAGAATGCATCAAAGGCTTTCCTCAATCACAGCCATGACAGGAGCTGTCCTGGGGAAAACCTTGTTTCCAGGACCACAGTCTGAACTAACTCATCACTTCTGATAATCTGGTGTGCCCAAAGTCAGCACAGGGCCGAGGTATTCCTGTACACAAATCAGCTCAGGGCTCACGCTGGGCACTGAGCTCTGCCCTTCCTCAAGACTCACCAGGGGCCAGACTCAGAACCTGGACCTGGAGCTGAGCTCACCCCTCTGGACCTGACACCTTCCTGCTCTGCCCTCCCTACATCACCTCACTGCTGCCCAGACCTGCCCCCACGAGCTCTGCTTCAGACATAAACATGCTGTAACAGGCTCTAAAACCCTCAAATATCACAGGTCTGACTCCAGTCGAGCAAATTCCTCCCGCTGTGCTCACACTGTGCCCCTGGGCAGTGGGCTCCCTCTGTCTGAGTGCCAGATCCTGCAGAGGTATTAGGGGTCAATTACATTACAAGGAGGTATAGGAGAAGAAAAGACACTTCTTGGTCTGCAGTTCTGCCCTAAATTAACTTTTAATACGGAACAGAATGTCACATTTGCTTCTCCCCATAATCTAAAAATTTCTCCTTATGCAGCAGCAATAAGGAGGGCTTTTAAAAATTAAAAAGACCTGAAAACCACACAAGGGTGTATTTCATGGCTATAAAAAAGCATTTAAAATGTAGAGTTAAAAAGGTGTTTCAAGTGTCTTCATCAAAGGAGGTTGAAAATGGAAGGAAAATAGGATTTTAAAAATGCCCATTTTCTTTAAAATCAGCTTCGTGAGTCAGAGCGCACAAAACCTCTTTGCTGCTCTGAGGACCCTGAGCGTAAATCCAGCCAGCTCTGCAGCCAGCTTGTTTGTTGAGAGTAACAGTGCAACTTTCAGTGACATGCACAGCCTTTTCTGCCACTTTTTGTGCGTATTTCTGCCATATTCTGTGGCAATTGCCAGTTCTCCCCAACACCCCAGGAGCTCTAGAAAGGAATCCCCAAATTCAAAGCTAATCAGGGAACACTTTTTCAGGGGAGGCTTTATTCATCTCCCCTCCCAAAATCCTTCTCCCTCCCACCCTGATTTTGTTAAAAACCACAGAAGACGACTGAGCATGATCTGGTACCTGGGAATTCTGAGCATGATCTGGTACCTGGGAATTTGCACTTTTCCACCAAAGCAAACCTGTGGAATCTGACCCCGTGCAGCACAGAGCTGCAGCTGCAGTGTTTGCTGAAGGCTGGAGCATCAAACGACACATGCTGCTGCCCAGCAGAGCCCTGCAGTGCTTCCCTTCCTGTATCATTCCCTGTTAGTCAACCACCAAGTTTGTTTCCCAAGTTTTTGCAACTCTGAAGTCCCACCCTTCAGCTCCCTGATTTTTGATCACACCCACCAAGCATCTCAGACCTTTACCACCACACCTCAAATCAATATTCTAGCTGTAAATCCAGCAGAACAAGCTCTGATTTACCTCTCACCTTAAACCAAGAGGATATTACAACAAAAATATCCTGGTCTGGTTGCCAGAAGGAAGCAAAGCATCCAAGTCACAATTAGCATATGCAAATCAGCATATGCTACCGCCCAGCCCTTCCCTCCCTCAAACTGAGCAAAGTACAACTGAGCAGTGCTGAAATGCAAATTACCCAGAAGAGAGTTTGGGGACGTGGAGGAAACATAAGGACTCGGAGTCTGGATGCATTCCAACGCGAGTAGCTGCAAACTAAAACAACACTCGAGAATATGTGAGGAAGCCTTTATTAAAAAAAGAATCTGCTCTCTTTAGTTAATAGTGGGAATGATGCAATTACTAGAGAGCCAGGATACCCTCAGGCCCCAGATTCTATTCTAACTACAGAGAAGGGAGAAGGCAGGAAGCAGAGCTGCTCTGCTGGTTCCCGGAGCAGCTGGTGGCCCAAGGCCAGGGGATGCTGGCCCAGGCTGAAGGTGAGCTGCACACAGAGGCTGAGCTGGGCTCTGAGCACACAGCCAGCACTGAGAGCAGCCACAGCCCCCAGCCCACCCTGGGCACAGCCGCCAGGGCTCAGGCTCTGCTGTCACTCCAATGTCCCCACCACCAGCTCACCCACCAAACACAGACCCAGCTAGGGGCTCAACAGGCTCCACAGCCCAGATTTCACCAGCAGCACCTGCCTCCCAAAATGCCATGGAGGGGTGCATTAAGAACAGGAGAGACTCTGCTGAGGCCTCTCTGCTTTTGAAAGAAATCAGGTAAGGTTTGGAGCAGAAGGGCTGTCCAAGGAAACGGTGAATCCAGCATACCTCATGCATTAAATATAATAGTAACCATCATTTCTGACCTACAGTGGAATGAATTTGCAAATGACTGGTAACACACGAAATGGAAAGAGAGGACCTCACTGACTGCTAATCCTCACTAAATAATTACATTTACATATAAATGTAAACACACTACAAACCTACATCAATAAAAAGCTGTTAACAATACAACTGTAAAGCTCCGTAATTTCTTTTAAGAAATTAAGTCCAATTCCATGTTGAAGGAAAAGATTGAATGCTGTAGGATAGGAAATACAAACAGTGCAGAGAGTATCACTCAGTCAAGATTAACACATACTTCTTCTTTCCTTTATAAATCATCTGTGTATTGAGACATGCAGCTAAATCAGCTAAAGTACAGATCTAATTAAAGAACCTGGAAACTGATTACTGCACTGTGTAACACATCAAGGGGTTTTTCTTCCTTTTTTTCTTTTTTTTTTTTTTTTTGAAGAAAGATCTGGTCTGAAATCTTATCAGTCCCACACATGGCAGAATTAGTCCCTGCCTTTGTGTCAGATGGAAACTGTATCGAGAAATCATCAAGCAGAACTCATGGCTGAGACGAACAGAATGCAGCTGTCTTCATCTGCCAGATTATATTCTGTGCTTCCCACTATCAGCAGACCAACTGCAGGTGTAGAGCTCCTCGAGGCCAGACACTAAGAACTAAAACACAAACGCAAGTGGTCAAACTGAAAGAAGTTCCTGCCTCACCAAGGACTCAAGTGAAAGGCTCTGGAATGCTTTTACTTCACGAGTATTAACTACTGAATAATAAATCCATTTGCCACAGCACCAACTTGTTCTGAAGGACAGGAAATAAACACGAAAGAAAGGCTTCTCTCACACCTTCCCCTGGAACCAGCCCCTGTGACAGATGAGGTTCAGCAGCAGGGATCAACGGGATCCACAGCCCTGCCAGATACACCCCTCCTTCACCCTGCCTCTGCTCCTACCTACAGCACTGGGGCAAGGAACCCATTTGCTCCCAATCAAGGGGGAAAATGAATGGGTTTAGGGCCCCTCGTTCCTCAGATGCCTCTGATCCATCAGTCCTGAATGGCTTCACACAAAAGCTGCTGCTGCTGATGGCCATTAGGTCAGGCAGGCTTTAACACCATCTATTGCTATTTTAAAACATGTTGATGCTGCTCTGAAATGGCATTTTACTCTTACACCCTAATCATTGTTATGGCTTCTGACAGGTTTTAAATACAATAGTATTAACTGCAATTAATTCATTTGGAATTAATGTGAATATTGCAGGCACTTCAGCAGGATCTCTGCTGCAATTCACCACTCATTATTGCACCATTATTTTTTAAGTGTTATCCATAAAGCAGGCTGCCAGGGCATTTGCATTTAGGTGACAGAAGTAGGAACAGAGAGGAACAATAAATTAGCACAAAAATTAAGCAGAAGGAGCGGGAGAATTACATTGTCTGACGTTTTAATATTCCTAATGACTCCGATTCCCAGTCTGGCAGAGCCACGGGAGCAGGCGGTGGGCTGTGCACCCCTTCCTTCCCTCCCCACATGCCCTGAGCCCAAAGCAATGGCTTTGCAGCCTCATCCTTGCACCTTCTCCATGCCCACGCTCCTGCCCCAGTGCCCTGCATCCCCCACACCATCCCTGCGGCTGGCTGCGAGATCAGGCCTCAGCAGACAGAAAACAGACAGGTTTTTTCCAGCACGGCCATTAGAAACAGCCAGTATGTCCCGAAGGTAGGGCAGAAATAAAGCATTATTAGACCATTAAACGGGGTGCCCAGCAGCACTCCTCCCTGGGCAGGAAAAACCTCTTTGGTGCAGTTAACAGCTGGTTTTAGAGCATTAATGACCCCAGGTGAAAACAAACTGGTCATTAAAACCACGCTTTAAGGGGATTAGCTATCACCAGAACATACAAGTTACTTAAACTGAAGTAGTTCCATATGGTTAATTTATAATTTCCAAGGTATTAATCAGCGAAATCCTGATGGTTCCTAGATAAAGTGTGCAAGGGGGAGATTCACCCGGCTCCTCAGAGCAATCTGAACTGGAAGCAGTGCTGGCAGGAGAGTTTCATTTCTCAATTTGCTGGCTAAACTGAAAACAAAACAGCACCAAAAAACCAGAAGGACGAATTTGCCTATGATTAAACAAACATGTTTTCATTTTGGCAAAACTTAAAAGGAAAGGGAAAAAAAAAAAAAAAAAGAAAAATTTCATTTTGAGTCAGTCCACATCTTGTTTCAACTCTGAGCGGAAATACACTGCAGGTTTTTCAGTTTATTTAACCCCTTTTGAACCTTTTGCCTCTCAGGGCCGCTTTTAAACACGGAGAATGCAGGAAGGGAAGAAATGGAAGTTTGTTGAAGATCTCAATGCACAGATGGGAGGGAGCAGAGGTGGGTGCTCAGCAGCATCCAGCATCTTGGAGTCTGGGTTAGGAAATCCATCCTAAGAGATCAGTCCCAGCCCTGGGCCTCACTGGCACACCGTGGCCAGCAGGTTTTACACTGTTTAGTGTCACTACTGATACCCAAAGATAAGAGACCTAAGACATTCAGATACCCACGCAATCTAAAGGGCACTGAGCTGCAGCACAATAAACACACAGATGTTAGAGCAGGACCCAACTCCACACCGATTCACACACCCTGGTGAGCAGCCAAACAAAACCACTGAGGAAGGGCAGGCACGTGCCCACCCACCACCAGAAGGGAGAAAAGACACCCCTGGAAAGTAAAGAAAACAAGCTGTAGCTCATTGTGAGACTGAATCCACTTAAATTACAAATACACTGCTAAATACATACTCCCCAGAACCTAAAGTCGTTTTTAAAACTGTTCTTTTTATCACTGAAACCTTGGGGGGAAATGTAGAAGCTCATTTCATCCTCGTAACACAATGACTCCTCCACAGCAATACTTTATTAAGATGATTGTACAGGGCTCTGCAGAGAACCAGCAACAGGCTCGAGACTTCCATCTGCTCCCCAGAACAACAGCATTAGCAAATGAAACACCCCGAAGTTCTCTCTGGCTGAATCTTCACTGTGAAATGCATCTCTCAGTCTAGGAAATGCACTTTCCTCCTCTGGTACCTCCAGCCCACCCAAAACCCACTGCCTGCACAGGGGACACACTCCAAGGGCTCGTCCACAGCAAGGCTCCCTTCTTGCAACTCAAGAGATACAAAAATGCTTCTAAGTTAACAAGGTTTTGTACTAAAGGAACTCAATTTCAGGATCCAAAGGAAGGATCTGTGCAGGCAACGTCATCCCCCCGATGTCCTCCCCACCAGGGATGGGGCTGGAGACAAGCACAAGCACTGACCAAAGCCTCCTGCACAATTCCAGACCTGTCTTCTTTCCGTTTGCTCAAGAACAACATTTGTTTTAATCTTTTTGTCAAAACAAAAATGAAACAAAAAGCCAACCAAACAAGCAACAACAACAAAACCGTTCCAAGAATGCAGAAGGGCAGAAATCCAAACCTAGTTTAGCTCAGAACTCTACTTTACCAAAGGCTGAACTACGCACTTATTTGGGAAAAGGGGACTAAGCTCTTTCCAAGGTCATTTCAAGGTTCTCATACCAGCGAGAGAAAAATTATTTACATGTGACAGTGCATCCTGTGTATTCAGTTGGGAAGGCAAATATGGGTTTAATAAATAAAATTTATAAAAACCAAACCAGAGGACAAAACCCTGCCTCAATGCACCCACTTCTGCAGCAAAACGGGAGTACAGGATGTCCCTGTCCCAAGAAGGTGTTGTGCCAACATCCCTTAGAGCTACATCAAATATAATTTTCAAACCAATTAGCTCAAAAAGCATCAACACCAAAGCAATGCCTTCCACATTCTAATTACTAGGCCATCCTATTCAATTCTTAATGAGAGGAGAGACAAAGGCAGTATATGTATTAGGGTCTACTTCAAGAATTCTTTTTCTTTTAGCAAACAGATCCTCTTTTGTTCTGGTTAAACACCAATTACTCCGTTCTCTCTAACATGCAAATCAGCTGAAAATAGGGCATGATGTATCTCGATCCTGCACCACTACAAGTTTGAATGAAGGGGGAAAATAAAGCAACCCTCTAGGGGCTTTCAATTCCAAGTACTTTGTACTCTGATAAAGCTCTTTTCAAAGAGCTTTTTGTATTATCTACCGCGGTTCCCATAAGCAGTGATTTTGCCATTATGCCAAAAGAAATAGCACATTTAAGGTGTACAATATAAGCAAGGAAAGGAAAAGTAGCCAACAAAGCTGTTTACATGTAGCTTTGAGTTGTTACCGTCCCCACTGCAAACAGCAAAACTCGCGAGCATTATGAGCATCACCACACGGAGGGAAGGCTTCCAGCAGGAAGGGAAGGGGATGCTGAAGGGTTTCTGTTGCCTTTTTTACCTCCTGAGCACCCTGGGGAGGGCTCAGTCCCTGTCAGTCAGGTGTGGGCTCAGCCCTGCTCTGCCTCTGTCACCCTCGCTGACTGCATCTGACCCTAAGAGGTTTAAGAGAAGCCTCTGCTATTTTCAAGAGACCTCAGAGCAGCCTGCTGGCACCTACATGGGGCTTAAAAGGAATCTACACCAAAAGATGTGTTTTTAAAACTGGGAATATGCATATCTCTGTAAGATGGCCTGAACCCTAAGTGCAGTTGTGTTTAGGAGTGCAAACCGTGCCACACAGTGTCACTGACCAGGGAGTGAGGATCTAAAGCTCATCCCTAAAAAACTGCAGCCTCTCTGTGGGGAGAAAAGGGAGCCCCTGCATGCAGCACACGTAGCACGGGGCAGTGGGGTGCCAGACTCCCAGCAGGAGAAAGGGCTGGAGGAACTTCTGACTGCAAACAGCCTCCCCAGGTTAAGAGCCAAGGAGCAGTCTCGAGGGAGGCTGTCCTTGCTGGAAATGCCAGGAACATCCTCGAAATCTGCAGCAGGAGGCCAAGCTCCCGAGGAGGAAGAGGCAGCTTGAGCTGACCATCCCAAAGCCCATCCTCTGAGCACAACCACGGGGTGCACAGGGAAAGGCAGCAAAAGGCAAGGAACGGGTCACTGAGGTGTCCTGAAGGGCACACACACACAAAGCCAGCTCCTTCAGAGCCACCAGGGCTCAGTGCTTCCATCCCACGGGGTGAAGCTCGGCCAGGCTTCCCTGGAGTCCCTGGTGCACCCCTGAACCACCAGGAAAAGAGAAAAAGAGAGCACACACACAGGAACACACACACACACACACAGGAACAAGCTTCCCTGGAGTCCCTGGTGCACCCCTGAACTACCAGGAAAAGAGAAAAAGAGAGCACACACACAGGAACACACACACACAGACAGAGGAACAAGCTTCCCTGGAGTCCTGGGTGCACCCCTGAACCACCAGGAAAAGAGAAAAAGAGAGCACACACACAGGAACACACACACACAGAGGAACAAGCTTCCCTGGAGTCCCTGGTGCACTTCTGAGTTCCCAGGAAAAGAGCACACACACACAGGAACAAGCTTCCCTCGAGTCCCCATGCACCTCTGAATTCCCAGGAAAAAAGAGAGCACACACACACAGAGGAACAAGCCTCCCTTAAGTCCCTGGTGCACCCCTGAATTATCAGGAAAAGAGAGCACACACACAGAGGAACAAGCTTCCCTGGAGTCCCCTTGCACCTCTGAGTTCCCAGGAAAAGAGCACACACACACAGAGGAACAAGCTTCCCTCGAGTCCCCATGCACCTCTGAATTCCCAGGAAAAAAGAGAGCACACACACACAGAGGAACAAGCCTCCCTTAAGTCCCTGGTGCACCCCTGAATTATCAGGAAAAGAGAGCACACACACAGAGGAACAAGCTTCCCTGGAGTCCCCTTGCACCTCTGAGTTCCCAGGAAAAGAGCACACACACACAGGAACACCCCTGTAGTGAAGTCTGCAGATATACGGGTCTGAGGGAAACGAGTCTACATAAAAAATGACGTACTGCCAGCCCTGCAGTCAACAAGGAGACAGAATTTGCTGGCTATGATCAGGTATCTAGTGAGTGCTAGCACTACAGAAATCATTTTGTAATTGAATGTTCTATATCAAAGTGTAATTCAATTTATATAATGCATTAAATATACTTAACATAAATCACACACATGCTAATACTTACATTATACACACACAACCACCTCTGGTCTTGTTTTAATATATAGACAGATAAAATACATTAAAATAGCTCATTTCAAGGAGATAGACCCTAGAGTATTTCACATTTCTAAATTCAGCCAAAAACCACAGCGCATTAGTCTCTTCTGCCAAACATTATATACAATCTTCCAAAAAAGTTTTCATCTGGTTTGTTGGCCTTTAATATATTTTTGATTTATGACATTTTGAAACATTTTCCCTTCTGCAGCTCAAGAGGAAAAAAGCATTCTTCTGATTCCAGATTCAGGATTTCTTTAAAGAGAAACCAGAAGTAATAAATCTGAAGTGTCACGCTGCTACTGTATCACACGACCGAGAAGTATTACAGCATGTGTTGACTGTAGCCTCCAAGCAAAAACTGTATTAAGTAACAGTATTTTCTTACATTACACATTCTTTTTCCTGCCCAAAGCTGTGTTTCACACAGATGTTCTTCGTACACCAATATTATACATGTGCAGCAAGCTGCTGCATCTCAGGGTCTCTCCCCTCTCCTCGCACCAAGTGGTGAGGACGTGGTGACCTCCTTTGGGAAGCACTAACAGCTCGTGGCTGTGTCCCGTGCCCAGCACCAAACCAAGCCCCCAGCAAGCTCTTCCTTGTCCAGTTTCTGCCCCAAGCTTGCTACAAGTTCAGGAGCCCACGGCAAAGGTGTGGGAGCAGCAGGGTACAACCAGTCCCTTTTCAAGGGGACACAACTGTGGAATCCCAGAACGGCTCAGGCTGGAAGGGAGCACAGGGGCTCACCTGGTGCCACCTTCCTGCCTGGCCAGGGCCATCCCAGAGCACAGGATGGCAGCCAGGCAGCTCTGGAACACCTCCAGTGAGGGAGACTCCACACCTCAACTGTGTCAAACATCAGCTGCACTAAGTATAGCACTCGCCTTTCGGGGTCACTGTTAAGGGGAAGGAGGGTAGCCTGAGAGAAGCCTGAAAATGGAAGGAAAAATGAGCAATAATCCATTTAATGTAATAAAAATGGCAGTTAGTCTAGCGAGCCCACAGACACCAGGTTTATTTCAGTTTACCACTGAGCACTAAGGATAACTGCAGGGCACTGTAAATGCTCATTCCTTTGCGTTAATTGCTGTTAGAGTCATAGTTTAGTATATTATACCAGCCTCAGCTTGCTCTAGCTCCTTATCCCATTTGCTTTGGCCGGGATGATTAAAAAAAGAGAGGGAAAAAAATAAAAAGGAGAAAATGTTTTTAATGATTATTTCAAAGGAGTATGTGAAAAGGCATTACCAGATGTTCTGCAAGGCACAAGGACAGTCCTGAAGGCATCCTGCTGCCGCTGTGCAAGGCACGGCCACAGCCTGGATGGAGCCGGGGAGGGAGAGCTCATCCCACACCCCACAGCTCAGGATGTCAGGCCAGGAGCTGCAAAGCAGCCTCGTGGAGACACAGGCAGGCACATGTTCCACAGCAGTGCCAGGGAGCAGAGCACTGTGCCCCGTGGGACACACTCCTGCATCCCAGCTTCCCTGCCCCGCAGACGCGCTCCTACACGCACGGCCAGCACCCAGGGGGAGGCAGCAGGGGAGGCAGCCCAGGGTTTGCCATCCTGCCAGGAGCCAGCACAGCTGCAGCTCCCCAGGAGCAGGGCACACTGCAAGCCTGGCCATCCCCGTGCCTCCCTGCGCTGCTCAGAGAGGCTCTGCGGAGCTACCAAACTCCCTGACACAGATCCAGAATGCACGCAGAAACAATGGCAATTAGGCCCCAAAACGAGCACTTGGATTTAAAAACAACAAACAAACAGAAAAGCCCACACAACAACAAACCACACACACACACAAAACCATCCAGAAAATCAGATACGGGCAGAGCAGATCCTATCAGCCCTGGCTTCCTCTGTGATTGACACCGGTCAAGTCTCACCATGTTCCTGGAGAGGAAATACATGACCTCCAGAATTAGAAAAGGCAGGCACAGAAATGCTAGGGAAACTGCTCTGAAAAAACACAGAAGAAGAAAGCAGAGGTGAGAGCCAGCTCCATTCCACCCACGAGCCATGAACACCAATCCAATCCATCAGAGCTGCCACGGCTGCGACAAACCCCTGCGCCAAACGCCAGCAAGATTCTCATTACCAAATAATTGAAAAGCAAAGCTTTGCCACCTTCTCCTCTGCCTGGGAGGCTGGCCCCTGGCACTTGCAGACCTGCCTCCCCAGAGGGCTTGGTGCACGGCTTTATTTGCATGAGTTTTCAGCAGAACAGGAACCTGTGACCACAGGTCAGGGCGCACACGTGGCGTGGTGCCAGCGGGCAGCTCAGCACCTGCCCGGGCTGAACTCAGGGCAGGAGAAAGAACTGATGTTTCCAGCAACCCTCACACCTAGATTAATGTACATAATTATACAGATTACTTAATAACTGCATTATAGATATATTTACCTACACGCTAATCATTAAGAATCAGGAAAGAGCTAAATACAGGCAAGTAAAAGCTCTTACAAAGCCGTAAGTTAAGTCACAACTCCGGAGAGAAGTTTGCTACCTCGAGACTAGAATTACAATGCACATTCATTTTGTATCCTTTTATATGAATGATATCTCTAACCACTTTATGATGTTAAATAACACACAGCTGCAGGATTTAATGAGCTGCAGCAACAGGGAAAAGCTGTACAAGGAAGTAAAAAGAAAAGATAGGGAAGCATCTGATTTTCAAGTGAAAGTTAGTGAAATGAAACAGCAATGAAGCAAGCATTGCACGGGGAAATTGTTCAAGATGTTAGGGTCTTCTGAGGTAAAAGCTCTGGGAAAACAGAGCCACAAAGGAAGCAGATTCACTCACTGGTGGTTAAAACCAAGAGGGTTTCTGGACTTCCAGTAAAGGATGATGTCTTAGTTAAAGGACTGATAAAAGTTTCAGAACCCAGCTTCATCACTGACCCCCTGGGAGTCCCCAGGCAAATTTCTACACTTTCCCCTAGATTTCATCTCTCCCTCTTCCAAAGAAAGACGGTCTTGCTGATCTCTATCCCCAAAACATTTCCTGCCCATTCTATTTACCTTCAAAATCTTTTCCCCTTTACAAGCTGACCTATGAACAGAACAATGCCTGGCAGCTGACCGCACCAGGTAAAGAAGGGAATGAAAAGTCACTAAAATGGGTTAAAAACGATTCTCAGGTTCAATCTCAAGGAGGTTTTTTTTTTTGACAAACAGACTATCAACAGAATATTCTACAAATAAACCAACAGGTTGCATCAGTGCTCAGCAGCATTAGCAGACTGAGTCCTCATTAATGGTCTCATTTCCAGTATCTCGCTCATGCACAGCTCAGGCCCTGCAAGGAGCTGGAAACCCCAGCATCCACCCTCTAAAGTCATTACTCAACAACAAACGAGTGCTATATTTAGAACTTTTTCCATGAAGTAGCAGTATCCAAGGGCCATTGAGCCAAGAGGCACTCAAAGGTTAAACAAGCTGACCATGCTCTGCTCCCACCCAGGCTCCTTGCGCAGGTTACACGGCAGTGCTCTCTCACAGAACCTCCTCAGTCTGATAAAGTATCTTTGATCCAAGCAGCGAGATACTGAACCAAAATTATCCTCTCTCTGCTGCCTGTACCCAGGCAGTGACCTTACAATTACAGGAGCACATATACACAATTACTTTGACTTAATTTAAAAGGCTTTGCTACAAAGATTCATTTAACGCACTGAACAATCCAGAAAAACCCCATAAACCCCCTACTTTGTTTTCTCTCAGCTACTTCAGTCGGTATTTCAGCTCCTCAAGCTGCTCTGAACAACACACATTCTTCATTCTTTGATTTTGCTAATATTTTAGGAAACTACTGTTAGATCATGTAGAGATTTAGATTTCATTCTCTGCAAGCAAGTGTGGCGCAGCTACAGAAACAAGCAGAGAGCAACTCATAGCTCCACTGGAGTTATATGTAGCCCTCAGGAAATTAAAACTACTTCTAGCACCAGTCACCAGCAGGGTTTGAAAACTGGGACTCGCAGCTCCTTACCACAAAACCCATCACGGAGCTAAAAGAGCAGCGTGGCTGTGGGAGGACTGCGCTGCCCTGAGCAGCCCCAACGTGGGAGAAGGGCAGAACCCAGCACACCCCACAGGATGCTCCCTGTGCATCACTCCTCTGCCTTCACAGGGATCAGGCCTTGCTACTCCTCTTCCAGAGACGGCACAGGGCTCGAACTGTGTGCATAAAGCTCTTCTGCATCCTGCAATAACCAGCAGAAAGACACCTCGAAGCTCAAGATAAATGCACACGAGTGCCACAGCAGCTGTGGCCTGCTCAACAGAAGTGACAGATAAACCAGCCTCATCACATTAACAGAAAAACATCCACCTTGCAGAGCAGCCTGAGCTAGAAAAGCAGCCTGGCTAACCACTAACGTCAGTGTCTTGCACTGCTGTGCTTCCTCCCAAGCTCTTACGAAACATGACCAGCGGGGCTGGAAGACTCACATCCAAGGACAAAGAATCAGCAGGCATGTAAGCACCAATATTTATGTAATGTATGTCATGTTCACAGCCACAATGAAATCATTGTCTTCCAAGGGGGCTGGTATGATTGGAGCATTTGTTTGTTATTTCTGAAGATGCAGGAGGCAAAGCAGTTAAAAATAAAGAGGTCACTGCATGCAAAATTAATCTTTAACTGCCTACACTGCTTTAAATGACTTTTAAGGATTATGGTGCACTCCCCAAGCTGTGAGTACCTTTGTTAACAAACAACTCCTCCAGAGGAGGTGGAGGGCAGACCAGTAACATAACTCAGCTGGCAAGTTTTATCCCTTTTCTTCACTCCCAGTGGCCACTCTTTCACTGGTTTCCTTTGGTGGGAGCTGTGCCCCCATGCTGCAAAGAGCACAAGGACAGCTGGGCTCCAGGAGATGCTCTCAACACTGGCATGACAAGCAGACAAGACAAAGCCTTACCAGTTTCACAGCCTTGCCTAAACCCATGCTTAAAATGGAAGGAACAGGCTTTAATTATTATTACTGCTGGGAGCAGGCAACAGAGGATTCCTTCTAAAACACAACCTGTGGCAAGTAGAGTTGTTAAATACTCAACACCGTGTCATGTGCAACCCGACTTTAATGCTACACACACTGCAGCCCCAAAGAAGGCACACAGCAGAGATGTGGCTCCTTCCCTTTGTAGCAGGAGATGATTGTTTAGTACTTGGTTACTGGCAAAAGAAGGAACTTCAGACTTAGTTACCAAGATGCATCATAAAACTCCACAAAGAACTAAAAAACTCCCAAGAGGAGTCACCCAGCTCACATCCGTGACCTGCAGTATAAATCCAGAGCAGACAGCCTGGAGAAGCCTCTTAAAGGGAGGTATTCTAAATATATATTAACATAAACACAGCAGCCTGTTTGAGTCTCAGAGGCGATCCCTGGATGGCCCCTGGCAGCTCTGCCCAAGTCACAGTGCCACAGCTCAGTTTACCCATCTGAGGAGCTGAACCAGCACCCTGCCATCTCCCACACCTTCTCAAGACCCCCGTCTCTGCAAGCACCTCTAAACCAGGCCAGGCCTCTCCCTGTCACCTCTGCGAGCAGAAAAGAGACAAAGCAGACAACTGCCACCAGAGTCACCAACTCAGAGCAGCCTCATCAGATGCAACAGCTGGAACCTGGTTTTCCTGAGGCACGAGCACCATGGATAGATACCACCACCCATTTTGTTCACCAAGTGCCTGAACCAAGCCAGAATTTGAAGAAAGCAACAGAAGTCTTTGAACTCCAAAGACTTTTACATTTCAAGCATACAGTCCTCCAGTATCAGCATAGCTTGAGCTGGCATGACATTAACTGCATTGATTTCCATCTAAAGAATGAAGGTTCAGCAACAGCCTAGAGCTGCCACTGCAAGGAACAAGAGAGGAACTATTCCCTAAGTGATCCTGCCTAGGGCAAGCAGAGGAGTATCTGTATCCACAGGATTAATGAACAAAATTAACAACTTGCAGGAAGACTACTTGAGAAAGCAGAGACAGGTACAAGGTAGTGAAACGCACATTAAAGCCCACTCTGCAGTGGCAGAGGCTGTCCCACCTTGGGCCCCAAAGGCACACCAGCAACAAGACAGCAGAAAGCTGCCTCGAGGGGACAGACTGTGATTCGCAGTGAAACAAACAGCAGTGAGATGTCACGGGGTGTGTTACCAACGAGCCACACACACAGAGCCGGTTCCCAGGAATAACTCAAGAGGCATCTCCATCCTCTGAAGGAGGGGCCAGGGACTGCCAAAGCCAAGGAATGAGGCCACCAGGACCTGCACAGATAACCTTCTGCAGATGGAAAGTCATTCCAAAGTGGCTGGTGGGGAAAGGGAGTGTGAGGCTGCACAGGAGCACCTCTGCAGCTCTCTGGCACCTCTGCATGCCAGCAGGGGAGCAGCCACAGGAGCACCTCTGCATGCCAGCAGGGGAGCAGCCACAGGAGCACCTCTGCATGCCAGCAGGGGAGCAGCACACCGGATACAACTCACCCACTTGAAAGAACCAGGTTTAGTCACGGCTCTGCTCTATCAGCAGACCTACTCCAACTTCCTGCCAAGTGTGTCTCCCGTCAGTCCCCTAGCCTGGCTGTCGTGTTTTGAAGTGCTGAAATCCATTAGCTAAGGCCAGGTAACACAAAGGCTGGAGCCCCTGCTTGGTCCAGCCCCGGCTCCCTTCCAGCAGCCGCTGCCTGAACTCGTCAGGCTGTCACAGCTCATTAGAGTCACCTTAACGAGATCAGCAGCCTGGCTGCAGTGACCACAGCTTGGTCAAGCAGGCTCAGCACGCTGTCCTCATCCCAGGAAGAGCATGCTTTGGATGAGACACAAAATGGAGGCCTGAGAATACAAGTTTAGGCTCATTAACCTGGAATGCAGCAGAGCAACCATGGCACCAGACCTGGCCTGCCCAGGAGAGCCAGGTTTGCTCTCACCCTGCAGCACATGCTGGTCAATGGCCGGGCCAGGTAAGGAAGGACGTGGAAAGCACTCCGTACTAGGTGTTTCAAAAATATTTCAGAATAAAAATACCATTTTCTGTGGCTTCACAACAAGCAGAGCCGTTGCTTTTCCAAGTCCTTTGTTACACATCACAAATCCACAGTGAGTATTAAATACAAGTGAAGAAAAAGCATTTGCTTAATGAGAAGACACTGCAGTTCAGGACCAGGAGAAGTCTGACTTGAGTGTACTCAGTTCACTTTTTCTTCTCATTTCTGTTCCTCTTGGCTTCCCCTATACATCAGCTTCTAAACAGCCAGGAATAGTTTCCATTGTATTTCCTCATAAATTCTGCTTTGATCATTCAGATAAACATTTGTTGCCTTTCCCCTGAAACAAGCATAAACTTTTCCATTCCTGCTCATACCAAACCCAAAAGTCTGACAAACAAAGACAAAAAACAGAAAATATTTATATACCCAGGAGTAGGTACGGCTCCTTGCAGCCATGGGCAATGCAGTAACAAGGGTTACATCAGAAATTTAAGGAGGCAAGCTATAGCTTGAAATGAGCATGGAAGCCCAACGTAACTCAAGATGAAATGGAAATCACCCTCTGACTAAGAGGTTTAACCAAGATTAAAATGGCAAAATGAAAAAAAAGCATTGCTCAGCTAATCTGGCAACTCTCTTCAAGTCCCATCACATCTGCACTGGCACATCTGCACACACCACTCGAGCCAGGGGAGCTAAGGTAAGATGAAAGCAGATGCAGGTGGAAAAAAAGTCCATGTGTAAGAAGACTTGCTGTGTTGAGGTCAAGCACAGATTCAACACACAATGCTGGGAGGACCCCTCTTCGCTCTGTGAAAGGGACATTTCCATAACTAACGTTTGACAAGAGTGCTTTGCTTGTTAGAAGATGACAAAAGGTTGGCTCCTTTTGATCCTTCCCTTCATCCTCCTCAGCAGAATTCTGTAAGTAGTTTTCTTGGTGAGCCACAGATCTGGCTGTGATCCACATTCCTAGATGTTAGTGCACGGACTCGTGCCCTCAACAGGGCTCTAAGATCCCAGGTGGGTACAGAGAAGGACTCTGCAGGATACACAGATTCCTCATCAAGGTTGTGGGTAAAATAATAATAATAGAAGCCTTGTTTCCTGCTTCCTTCAAGCAACGTTTCCTATGGCTATTGGCAAGTTTAACAGCTTTCTTCTCCTGTGATTACCCACGAGTCCTCCTTGCAGCAGGCAGAGCTGGAGCCTGTAATCATTAACATCTAATCCAGCAGCCCATCTAACGAGAGATAATGGGCAAAATGAACCCAGGGAGGGCAGGTAAAGAGCAGCAGCAGAGGGGAGGGCAGGTCTCCAAAACATTTGCTCAAAAAAAGCTCCAGAGTAAACTCGGAGCAAATGGGTATCACTAAGCACCTCTATGCATGAGATGCTACTCAATGAGGGGTAAGGGACACGTTCATACACGACTCCTGCCTGCTCTCCTGACAATTCAATAAACATCAGGAAATTCACATTTCACAAGTCAGCACCCAAATTTGAACCAGAACAGGTGTCCCAGCCTGTAAACATCCTCTCAGAAGCCTTGCTCAAGGCCTAATCCTTCGAGCCTTGCTCTGGAGGTGACAGACAGGTCTGTGGATTCGGTATGGGGAAGGTGTGGCTGCAGCAGGGGTTGGTTTAACAACCACAGCCCTGCGTGTTCACCACAACGGGGATGTGCTGCACCACGCTAAGGCACCTCCACTGCCAGTAATTTATTCACACGGCCAAGCTCCTCATTTCTGAAGACACATTTTCAAAAAGATTCAGTAACTCAGTTATTTCGAGGCTCCAAAAAGGGAGACCCACTAAAGCAGATAAGCCCATTCTGTTTATTTTCAAAAAGCTGCTTTTCTCAACCTTGGCTCTGAATGGAAGGTTTGACTCCTGGAAAGTCTATGAAAGGGACAAACACACAAACACACATCCCACCCTAACATTACAACGAAGTTAGGAGAGCAACAGCTACAACCAGGCCACCTCTGGATGGAAAGCCAAAGCTTCTGAGTCACTGCTTCCTGCAAACCAGTGCAGTTAACAGCTGAAATACACACATCATCATTGTCCCTGGACTCCTCACAGCATCAAAGACTGAGCCAGCCAAGTCCCCTGAGCCCCAGAAATCTAATTAGCTAGACTAAAAATCAAAAAAAAGCCTCAAAATACTCCAGCAGAGGAATTTTAGAACTGCGCTGAAATAAATGCTGTATAACCTTTTGGAGCCAAACTGCATATCCAAAACTGGATTTATTTTCCTTTTTACTGATCACTCATTAGAAAGCCAACATCCAAGGCTAGGTAACAGAAACATTTTCAGAATGTTACGAGAGTAAAATCTTTTACTGCACATCTAATGAAGATCCTCCAATTTATGAGGGTGCTGATAAAAGTCAGTGGGATGCATCTCTATAAAATGCCTCTCAGTGCAACATTCACAGCAAGCTGCAGACCCAATCCTATTTTTTCTACTCTTTGCTTTTTGGACAAACACTCAGGTTCTAGAGCCACAGAGGGACAATTCCATCTGCTGTCCTTATCAAGGGCGTGGCGTTGGAAGATGAGATTTCCCAGGCACTGCTCCACAGCCAAGGTCCCCTCACCCCCTCCACAGCCCATGGAAGTGGGAACACAGGAGTTCTCATCTCCTCCTGCCCCCAGGGTTTTCTGCTCTTGTCCTGCACAAGGAAACACAGGGGGAATAATTCCACAAGCCTGGGACACGGGGCAGAGGGACCCATGCCTGCTCCTCCTGCAGGCTGCTGTTCTTTTTCACAGTGAAAATCTGAGCCTAGCCCCAAATTCAGAGTCATTCCTCACAAGTTATGGACCAGCAGCCACAACAGGGCTAACTGGCAAGGGAAACAAGATGGTGGCAACACCTGAAGGCAACAGTTTTAAAGGTTTTATTAACTTTATTAAGGCTACACAGGACTTGCCATTTCTCTGGAGACCCCAGTACCCTCTCTAGCAGCCAGAAAATCCTGTTCTGCACCTCCTGAGCCATCCCTCACACAAGTGTGGGTTCATCTCCCCTGCCTTCCAGAGAGCAACAGAGCCAAGAGGGTTCCAGGGCCCCGGGGTGGGACTGAGCCCACAGCAGGGCTGCTCCTGCCGTGGCAGGGGGCTCCCAGCACCCACCACACCTCACCCAGGCTCCCTGCTGGCCAAGCACTGCCTCACACCTTCGTTACTTTACAGCCAATTAACGAACCGGGATTTACGGGAACGCAAAAAATTCAAACAAGGAGACTTCGCAAATCTCAGAGAGTGTTTAGGTTTACATCCAATATGTTTGGAACATGTCAATAAAATATTTACCATTACATGGTGCCTCTCCCAACTGTTGTGTTTTCCTCTTGGCAGAGGTTAAAATGCCTCCCCCTCACCATCCTGTGTGTTATAGATACGCTCTCGGAGCTGAATGCCAGTGGGGAGCAGCGAATTTGGATCAGGAGCACACTCTTTAAATTAAGCTTTCACAGAACAATTCAGATTAGGAGAGCAAGACTAAGTGTTTAATCTTCCCCTGCAATTCTTGACAACGTTCCTTCAGGGCGAGGAGAAGTGCACGGCAAATCACTTTTTCTAGTAAGCATTTCCATCACCAAAACCAATTCGGGACATGGAAACCCGAGTGCTGAAATCAGAACCCAGCTTAAGAGTAATGGAAATACCTATCGATACAAACCACCTGCACCTCTGAGCAGCATTCCAGGCTTGGCTGGTAACACTCAGCCACAACAGCCTGCTGCTGGAATGCTAAACACCCCCTGGAGAAGGAGCAGGGCACAGACTTGCAGAGCACCCCCAGCAGCAGCCTGAAAACCCCTGAAACTGTCCTGCATGCATGCTGAAAAACCAAAGTACAAAAATAGACCAGATTACACACACGAGCATACACACATGCACAAAACCAGAAAATCCCATTCATTCATGCGGGCTTTTAATCCTAAAGGATCCCACTTGCTTTCCAAAGTGAATAAACGTATCGGATGCAGCATGATCAGAGCTACACAATCATCCCCACAGCAAAACACAGCACTGCTTTAATGAGAAACCAAACAACCAGAAAGAAAAGACGTAGAGGGAGAATTTCAAGGAGGCAGATTATTCTACTGAGAAAGTAAAGAGAGGAAGAGAGGCAGCCTGAGCTTTCAGTGCCAGGGTCCCCTCACATCTTAGGCTCACACTTCAGTGGCACCAGAATTCATATTCTTCACTTATCTCCTCTGGCTAATGTCACCAGCAGATGTGCAAAAGGAAAAGGAGGACAAGCATCAACCTCCTTCACCATCACATCTCCTAGCCTTGGCAGGCTTGGGAGGAGACAGATCTCCTGATTGACTTCTCTCAAACAAGGCTTCTGCCTCTCTCCTTCCCCACGAGTGCCCCATTCAGAAGGAATTCCCCTTACAGGCCTGGGAAAAAAATCTGCCTGATATGACTTGAACTTCATTTTCTTTGAGCAATTTTCCTGCAAGAAAATAATAATAATATGGGAGTGTCCTGCTGAGGTTAACCACTAATGCAGGGAAATAAGACAGAAGGCAAATGGTGCAAACCCACTTTGAATTCCAATCAGAAGCTGGGGGAGTATTAGCTGTCACACAGCCCGTGCCTCTCACACCCCTCCCTCCCTTTTTTAACTGCTACCAGAAGAGAGCTACAAGCTTTTACTATTCTACATATGGCTTCAAATACATATGTAACAAAGCCTGAAAAATGAGAGGCAGATGAGCTGTCTTAGCCCAGAGGTAGGAGGCTAAAATGACCTCAAATCATAAAGTCTAGTACAATATTTAATCTTTGAAAGTAGAAATGTTTTAAAAAAGTCAGTATCGATCAGTCCTCGCTGCCAGCCGCCCTCCTGCTGCAATGGAGGCACTTTGCTGCGAAGCAAAACCAATGATCAAAGGCTCCTCTATGGCAGAGGAGGAGACCGCTGCTTGTGCAGACCTGATTTACAGAAGTCAACACAAGAGAAACATCACCCAGGCTCTCCTGGCAGAAAAGAAAATACTCGTTTTATGGGGCAGGGAGGAAGGTTCGAGTCGGTCTCCTCCATTTCACGCTGGGTAGGGCTGATCTCCTCGTCGTCAGCAATGTGTGCAGAAGCCCTGTTCTGGCAGAGCACCAGCTCTGCTGGTGGGACTGGTGCTGTGCTGGAGCCAGAACTGTGCAATCACACTGCTGAGGTGGCTGAAGAGGGCCACGAACAAGAGAGGAGACTGCACCAAGGCCTCAGAGTGTGCTCTCGCTGGGGCTGCCACCCAGCCCTCCCTGCTGAAGATCACACCCAATCGCTCCTCACATTTCATTAAAACAAGATCAAGAGATTCCTCCCAGTAAGAACCTCCCTTCAAATTTCATTAACAAGAGATGTCCTTTAGGCTGCAACTTGTTCAACAATATTCCCCTCCTGATCCGGGAGGCAAACTTTCCCGCTTTGGACTACACAGGCTGGTGTACCAAGGCACATCCTTGAGCAGCTGAGCAGGATCCCAAAGCTCGTGTGACACAGAGCTCTGGCACAGTCACAGGCAACATCTCAGCAGAGACCTTGTCCTTCCTGGATCCTTGCATAAGGGCTCCAAATCCCAAGGTCACTCATGTTTAGATCTTGGCAAACATTCAGATCTCCCGGCAAAACAGGATTTCAGTAAACATGTAGTCCAAGCATCCATTCTTAAACAAGGGAAAAGCCATCAAAAACAGCGAGCAGAGAAGAAGTTATTTGCTTAACATCACCCAGAGAAGGCAGCAGCTCTTGGACGCTGCAGGGCTGCCTGCCACAGCACTGCCCAGCCACGTTCTCCCCCTGGGAGATGCAACTCAGAGTCTCTGAACTTTCTCAACATCAGGGCACATTTGAAATTTCACAGGCTGAGCTTCCACAATTCAGCCACTTGGTTACATCTGCTGCCAGTCTTCAGCAGCTCTGAAATGAGGGTCTACAAGGTATCCCCAGCCCCAAGAGCATCCAGGCAAGGTTCCTCACCCTGCATCACCAGCGTTCCTCCATGGAACTCCTCCAGGAAGCCAAAATGCAGTTTCCCTCTCACAGAGGGACTCTCTCAATGCAATACTCGGTTGTGCCAAAAGCACTGCACAAGCACAAGGGGCCTGGAACCACAACCACCACCCCAAGGCTCCCTGACCCTCAGCCACAGGGAAAGAGGACTCCTCAGTGCCTGGAAAAGGGAATGCATCATGTTTCCCAACAGCAGCCTGCTGGCTTAGGAAGCAGTTTTTATCTGTAGGATGGCAGCTGCAAGCAAAGGAATGACAGTGATGGCATTAGAGCTACATTGCCTCACAAACTTCACACTCTGTCAGGGAGGAGACTGGAAGGACAGAAAACAACATCAACACGCTCTTCAGATTCATTTTTCAGGGAAAGCAAGCTTCCCTCTCCCCTCAGTATCACCCAAATACATCAAAGTGATGGAAATCATATTATGATAGATAGATCAGTCACTATGATATATATGTTTATCATGGAAGTAGCTAATTGCAAACATTCTCCTCTCTACCCTTAACTTCCACTCCTGGATCAACAAGGCTCTGCTAAAACCCAAAATGACATTAGGACGTGTCCTAAACAACCAAACAAAAAAGACGTGAACCAAAGTACATACAACTTCTCTCAATCCCAACATCCCCATACACCAGCAGCTCCTTACTGCAATATTTCAGAACTCCCTATCATTTTCCTGTGTCACGGATTAAAATGGCTACAATATTTTCCTCTGGGAGACACGGGATGTGAGCTGTGTGCGTGTCAAATGGCATTTGAGGACACTTTCATCAGCAGTGATGTTCTCCTCGTGTCAGAGCAGCACCCACAGAGGTCCAGAGGAGACCAGGGCCCTCCCTGGCTGAGGCAGAGCAGGAGTCCCTCCTCTCCAGCTCCGGGAAGCTCAGGGGAGGGCAGACAAGATAAACAGAGACAGGAAAGCACTGGAGTCACGCAGAGGACACACGACGAGCCCGGCTCCTGCAGGAGGAGGAGCTGAGCGGAGCCTGGATGCCCAGCACAGCAGGCTGACCACTGCCTCCAGCTGCTTTTCAGTGCTCAGGCCACCTTTGATAACCCAGCCCTCTCTGCAAAGCAGCCACCATCCCACCCCAGCCTGGGCATCCCTGGAGCGCTGCCCAAACCCTCCTGAGCTCCGGCAGTCTCGAGCTGTGCCCATTCCCTGGGGAGCCTGGGCAGTGCCCAGCACCCTCTGGGGGAAGAATTCCTGATCTCCAGCCTGAGCCTGCCCTGACACAGCTCCAAACACACACACAAAAGCCCGGAGCAGCATCCTGAGTGAGAGCACGCCGCAGCTCCTTCGCTAGCAGCACTTCAGCACAACCCAAAGCTGTCACTACACTGCACTACCCCACACAGCTGTCACAGCCAAGCTTTCCCAAGGATATAAAAACACCTACCAAAAATACAGAGCTGCACAAACTTACTCCCATGCTGAATTTTTTCCTCCTGCGTGGCAACTCACACACAGATGACATAAACTCTTGAGTACGGGCAGCTGAAGGTAGCAGGCAGCAGGACACAAGAATTTTTTACTGTCTAAAATCTTGCACTGGTCAGTAAAAGCTTAAAATAACCCCAGTCTTCTGCCCTGCTCAGTGCCCTTGCAAATGGAGGCTGGATGACCTCATGTTTTCTCCCAAGAGATGGGTGAGGCTGGCCAGAAACACCAGCTGGATCCTTCAAAGACAGCAAAGACAAAACAGCTTGCAAAATATAATTTCTGCATCAACTTCAAGGCTCAGCCATTCCCTCAGCTATCAGACAGGGAAGTGAGGTCAACCTGGGTATGCCCAAGCTATTCTGCTGTGCATTAGAACATTTCAGCTTCAACTGTCCATGCTAGGATTTTAGTGAACAATGTTATGGAACATGAATTTATAGGTGAGGGGAAGGGAGAGAAGGTGGTTTGTTTGAATTCAGCCACAGCACTGGTCTCAAGCTCCAGCAGCAGTGACTTCCAGCTGGTCCCTCTCAGAGCAGAAAGTAGCTTTTTGGTTTCAGTTTGACTATTCCTGAACTTCACAGTATTGTGCTGCTGTCACAGTCAGTAACAGAGCTGAAAAGGAAACAAGAGACCACTGGATGCTTTGCAGCAGGCCCATCACAGCTTTGATTAGCTCAAGCCATCATGATGAAGTCTATTTAACCCAACTTGGATTTCAAAACCAGGCTCTCCTTTAAATGCAGCTCCAGCATGAGCAGCCAGGCTCTGTCACCCACGTGCCCAGCTCCGTGCCTTGGTTTCCTCCATCCGTGGAACAGGCAGGGATATTTCCCAGTGGAGGGCTCAGAGACTGCACACTGCTTTGGAAATTCAAGACACCACACGTGCAGCTCCACCTCTTAATCCAACCCCCTGTGGTTATTCTGTCCTGACAGCACCCACCTCAGCAATATCCACCTTCCTGGGCACGGCGTCCTGCCCACGGCAGGGCTGGGGACTGCTCCATGAACAATCCCACCCCTGACTTCCCTGTCTGTGCTGTGCCTCTGTGGCAAGGCTCAACAATCCTCATCTCCCAAGATAAAGCTTCTGACTCCAAACATTTATTTCCTTGTGCTTCTGTAGTGACTCCAGGAGGTCGAGGCAGGACTGTCAGAGCACCAGCATTCCTCTGGTCCCTGGCACTTACTCTTCAGCAGCTTAATCATTGCTGGCATATGTAAACTGCTGCACCTCTGGCCTGGAGACTGCCTGTCAGAGCTGCCTTCCTCCACGGGACTCAGCGAGCAAAGGGCTTCATCTGAGAAAAAGCTGGAACAGACACCCCACACCACAGAGAGCCGACCTCTAAAAGAGTAACAGCCACCCGAAGGAAAACACAGCAGCTCACACACCACCAATTAACTACTTCCCCTGGCAGAGGTGACACCAGCCAGGCTACAGGGACACCACAAGAACCTGACCACATCTGCCCGGCAGGACATCTCCGATGGATTCATTTACCAAACCCTCCAGGGAGTCCCCAGAGGTCTGAAACCACCTCCAGGTGAGCATGTTGCTATGGAAAACCACACAGCACCTGTATTTACCTAACAATAGGCATTATTCATACCTTTCCCATGGAAGCTAATAACAGCCCAAAAGCAAGAAATTAAGACTGGAGCATTCCTTGGACATGAGAGGCAACACCGAAAGCAACAATGTAAGCTTAAATCACTGAAAACTCTCACTGTAGCAACTGGATAATACAAAAAGCACCAAACCTCACTGAAACATGGAGGTACATTTTTAGAAGCAGAATTCATTCAGCCAAGATTTAAAAAAAAAAGAACAAGCTATCCCTTGAAACCAAGCATTTTCTATTTTCCACAACCTCCTAAAAAACTTATTGCTTTACAGATAACCAGTCATCACTCAGTCATGTAACAAACTCCTTTTTAAACAGAAAAACAGCAAGAACAAAAAATGTGGATTATTTGAGTATTTCCCCCCCCTTTTTCAACTGCAGTTTTACCCTCTTGTCCCTTCTAAACCAGCTGGAAAAACTAAAACCATGGCTTTGCAGAACACTGCCCCTGTCTAAGCAGGGCTGGCAGTGCTTCCCAACAATGCCTGCAAAGAGAACTCAGGATGTAGGGAGCAGAGACTGTTCCCTGCACGTTCCTGCCCCAGACCCTCTGGAAACAGAACCTCTGGCACACGCAGAGGCCGAGCCCAGCAGCCCAGGCATCCTCACACACAGCCCTGATGGTGCCAGGGACGTGGGCAACGCTGAGCCCGTGCCACCCGCGGGCAGGAGCCGCCAGCAGGGCCAGACACAGCCCTGGCTGCCCATCCCCAGCCTGTCCCCAGCCCTCAGGCCTGTCCCCAGCCCAGTGCTGACAGCCTGGGAGCGTGGCCAGCACCACAGAGGCCATCAGAGCCCCCAGAGTGCCCGCGGGCTCCGGGCTCCCAGGAGGTGACAGGCACGGAGCCAGCTGCCAGCCAGCGCCACCGAGCCCCGGGGCACAGCCCCACGCTGCTCTGCTCTCCTTGGCTTAATTTTTATTTTAAGAAGAAACATTTATGGTAAGTATAATGATCTCAGTCACAATGGGAACAGACTCCAGCTGGCAGGAGAGCCAAGCTGCGGCTGAAGGCCACCATCGCCACTCGCTCTGGCAGCTGCACACACCCACATCGGGCTCCAGGAGGGGAATGTCTGACTGGGACTCGGGATCCCTGCACCCCTCTGCGTGTCTGTGCACACACTCCAGCCCAGCTCCCAGCAACCTGACAGGGAAGCAGTAAAACTGACTCCTGACAGGCAGGATTCAATAGGCAGCCTCGCAGAAAGGCACGTCGTTCAGGTGGATCTGCCCCAAATGGCCATTTTTAAGATGTGGAAATAAAGAGACATCTAGAAGAGCTGGTAATTGTCCCCAGAACTCAAAACAGCACTACAGCTGAGAGAAATTCAACCACAGCCACAGAATAATCACCAGCCCCAAGTCAAATTGTTATTCTCCTTCCCCACAACACGCAGGCTAAGTGCCCCCACAAGAGCATTTACCAGAGGCTTGTGTTTGGCAAGTCAGCAAGCAGCCCTGCTCCAGCTCGACAGCTTCACTCTCCAGACGTGCTCCAAAGGTTCTCTTACTCATCCTGGCACTCACAGCCCTCCTGTCCAAGCCAGAGCTCCAGGAGGAAAAAAAAACCCTCTTCCACAGTGTGCTTCCCCACCCTAACTTCACCAGCACATCCCCCTGAAACGGGATTTGCTGAATTTGCAAGCACCTTTTTTCAGGCTGCTTTCCCCTCGGAGGAAAAGCAAGCGGAGAAGGTGGGAAGAGAGCAGGTCCTCAATCCAAATTGCTGTAATTCTGCTCCCAGCCCTGCCATCACCTCCCCCTGGGACACACAGAGCACATCCTTGGGTTTCCTTCCAGTGAGGGATGTGCACACCCAGCACCCTCCAGGTCACAGGCACTACAGCTGAGGGCTGTAATAATCCTGGCAGGGGCTCAACCAGCCCTGTCACCAGCCTTGGACAAAAGACAGACACTGCAGAAAGTGGGCTGGGACCTTCCTCACAGACAAGTTTAAGCACATGGCTGGACCAAAAGCATGAATTCTGCACACACAAACCCTGGAAAATGGGAATTGTTTGGTATTTAGGGGGTGGGAGGGCATAACAGCAGTTCCCATCTCACTCCTAACAGAAGTTTTATTATTTCTGTCAATGTCATCAGATCTGAGTCAAATATCCAAAGGCATATTTACATGAAATGAATGGACTGGAAAAAGCAGAATTCAAATGCTGTTTTAAATAAGCATGAGAAGTACCTGTGTAAAGATTTCAAGGCTCCATCATGACACTATCCCACAGAGACGAGGGAACAAATGTTAATCTAACACAAGATGTATGCACAGCATAAATCTCCACATTGATTGTGCAGAGACAGTAACATCTTCCCACAGCTTATACCTGTATTTAAAATTCATTTATGTAAATTACAATAGCACACATATGATAAAACAGTTAAAGCAGAATGTGCCCTTTGCTCAAAACAAAAGGACTGACAAAAAAGGTATTTTTAATAGTAATAAAAAATACCTATTTCTCATTTAACTTATTTTAAAGTATGTGCTCTCAATCATACACTATTAATTTCCCCAATTTACTGTGAAGCCAAAGGCAACAAAATCCTGTTATGGAAGCAACAACCAAAATCATCATGTCAGAAAAAAAAAAAAAAAAAAAAAGGAAGAAAGGCATTAAGCAGGCAGTCAAGTTTGATTAATAGCAGGATGAAGGAAAAGCCTGTGATTATTTGAACTGGGAAGAGAGAGGTCCAGTAGTGAAGACAGAGCACTTAGAGCCTTCCCATAAGGACAGAGAGCATCTGGGCCCAGGGAAAGAAATCATTTTAAAACGAATGTATGGCTCACCTTGTGGTTAGGCCACAGGGCAGCAGAGCCCTGACACAAGCCAGAGAGAGAAGAAGGGACTTCACTGTGGGAGACTTCATTCAGCTGCGTTTAAAATGGAAAATGGACAAAGCTCTGGAGATAATGCCAAGTTGTATCTGGTTCCAATGAATCTCTGAACTCTCCAGTCAGGTATTACCTTACAGCACACTTACCCAGCACTTGGAAATAGCAGCGTTACATAATTAGAGCAGGGCACACCGGCCAAGGATGCTGGAACAGGCAGGACACCCCTTCCAGCCCTCCACAGGAACCCTCCCGTGGCAGCCCCAGCTGGGCAGAGCCCTGACTGCAGCTTCTGATGGCTCTGGAGGCAGTGTCAGGATGCACAAGAACCTCAGCCAAGCCCAGGCTCGCTCTAACCTCTCTCCCAAGCCCCCTCTCTGCAGAACACACCCAGTCATGCAGCACCTTCCCTTCCTCCCACTGCTGCTCCGAGGACAGATTGGCATGGGGCAGATTAATAATGACAATTACGCTCACCAGATGCTATGGAGACGTGTCTCTGAGTCACCAGACATGCTCAAAGACAAACACGTTTCCTGAAGTACCAGCTGAGGGAACATAATCAGAACTACAAGTACAAGAAGAGAATTAGTACAGCACAGAAGGGCAAATACTGGACCTACTTAGAACACAGTGTTATTTTTTTCCAAGAGAAATTAAAACATCAAGTTAGTATTCTCACTCTCTGGGCAATGTTCAGACAATTTTCTCCCCTCTGCCCCAACCATTAAATAAACCACAGGTTTCAAACAATCCTCCAGTTTTGGTTCCAGGGTCTCAGCTCCCTTCTACATCCTAACACAGAAAGTGAGCCCAGAGAAGGAGCAATCTATTTCACAATATTTTATCATCAAACGTAATTTGGATTAAAAGCAGTTTCTATGGAAGCTCTCAAGCAGCCTTATCAAATGTGACATTTCAGGCCAGATTTCTCAAAAGCACTTCACAACAGAATCCTTGAGAAGTGAGATTAATTGTTACTCTATCCATTAAACAGATAAGAAACTGAGGCATGGAGATCCTCGTCCAGGAAGTATCCACACACAGAGACAGGACTACTCAGAAAAAGAACTTTAAAAGAAGGAATAAAAGAAATCCAAGATTTTCTTTCGATGGAGCCACCACAGAAGTTGCTTTCATTTTAGTTTTCTTGTGCTTAGGAATTCTACTTCTTTTGGAAAAATAATTATTGTAACTCATTTTACCAAACTGCAAAGCAGCTACCTGGGGCTTTTCTTCATACCACAACTTCACTCACACACAACTCACTCTCCACCAACACTGAGCACAGCAACTGCCTCTACACCAAGCCCTCTACCAGGTGCCTGCAGCTGCTGAGGTTAGGTGGAACCACGTCCTGCTCCCTTCCCGACCCCAGGATGCTCCTGCCCGGCTGCACGCCTCCCCCAGCAGCTGCTGACCACAAACACCTTTCCAAACCTACAGCGGGGAGCCCCAGCTGGGACAGACAGGAGCGCTGGACCGGAGCGAAGGGACTGGGGAGATTTACAGCAGAGCTCTGGCCCTCTTCCCAGCGCGGAGGGATAAAAAGGTCAAGTAGATGTTTGATTTGTGCTCTGAGATACCAAGCCCAGCACGCACCCACCCCCAGGCGTGCCCAGGGACACTCCTGACGCTCCCCAAGAGGCTGCAGCAGCAGCTGCTTCAGGGCAGAGGAGCTCCAGCACTGAAGGAGAAAAGCACACCAAACTCACTCGGCTGCCTCCAGAAGCGCTGGGAGAGGTTTGTGTAGCACAGCGTGCAGCAGGATACATGTGCCCACATGAATGCCTGAATTAGAAAAAATTAAGCATTCATATGCATACCCATCTATTCTTAATGCCTCTTCCTTCCCTGATTACATGTTCCAAATGAAGGCAACAGAGGGAAGAAAAACTTAGAGAAAAATTAATCAATCAGCTACTTGAGCCTTTTAGGCTTTCACAAATAATCAAGTAATGGTGGCAAAGTATCGTAGAGCATCTCCCCCATTATCCCAGGGAGGGGATTCAGCTCAGCATCGTGATGAGCTGAGGGCACTGCAGGGCAGGCAGAGCCCTGCTCCGGGGAAATTACAGCAGCAGGGAGCAGGGGGAGCAGCTCCCAGCCAGGCTGAAGGTGCATTTCTGTGCAAACACACGCACACACACACCCCCACTGCAACTTCTGACTCGGAGAAAGGAGCACAGGGGATGAAAATCCCTGAGAAGTCAGTGCACAGCCAAGGGAGCCCAGAGTGCTGCCTGTGCTCACCTGGCTGATGGAGAGGAGTTTTTACATGGGCAGACAGTGACAGGACAAGGTGCACTGGCTTCACACTGACAGAAGGCAGGGTTAGATGGGATATTGGAAAGAAATTCTTCCCTGTGAGGGTGGGGACACCCTGCCCACAGAAGCTGTGGCTGCCCCATCCCTGGAAATGTTCCTGGCCAGGTTGGACAGGGTCCTGAGCAACCTGATGCAGCAAGTGGCATCGCTGCCCATGGCAGAGGGCTGGAACTGGCTGATCTTTAATAAACCCCATCCATCCCAAGCCGTTTTCAGGATTCTGAGAGGTACGAGCTCCTCTCCAGGAGTTTCCACAGCCCCCTTTTCCCCATCTCAGATGGGGGATGAACAGGAGACAACCACCAGCAAGCAGAGAGGCTCCAGGGAACCACAACTTCTGTTTGTTATTTGTTCCCATCCCCAGGGTGAGATCCCACACCATCCAAGCCTCCACCCCTGCACAGCACCCCTCAGCTGGCCAAGAAAATAACCAGCTGCATATGCTGGTTCATGGGAGCTGCTGCTCCATGATGAGGCAGAAATGGGAAAACTTCCATCAGTACATCAAATTGGACTTTGTCATGGCATAAGTTGACTTAAAGTGGCTTTAATGGTTATGGAAAAATACTCCCTCCCTCCAACACATGCAAGGCTGTTCAGACCAATAGAACTGTGCTTGTAATGCTGCTTATTTCACTTAAAGCCTTATTACAGCACCACAGTACTGATTGGCTTTAGAGAGGGATGGCTTTACAGCATTTAAAAGGTCTTGTGTTTAATTAAATTAGCTGCACCTGTATATATTATGTGCAATAAATCAACTATAATTTGCTACCATAGGCAGCTATTACTCTTCCCTGTGTTATTTATTGCTCGGCACCATTAGGGCAAAGGCTTTTCTAGGATACACTAAGAAATGGCAGTTTAGGGACCAAAAGCTATAGCTCATTTTGTTTTCCCTCTCCCTTTTCAGTGGTGTCAATCACATTTCTTGTACACTTGAACAAACACGAATATGGAAGAGATTCTGGCACCCATTATGTGTGTGTTCATTCATATATTTATAGATAAAATAAAATTAATGTTCCCCACACATCTTGGTCTTGACTTTCATTTGCACAGATCTACTAGCAAAGTGACACAGCCCAAAAAGCAGATAAATAAAAATAAATAAATTAAACAAACAAAATAAAACAATAGTGCTGGATTCTTGCTCCTTGGTGCTACACAGCAGTGATGCTGTGGTACTCCAGCTATGCCACACCATCTCTGAATACAATTTAGAGACTTACTCACCCAGGGATCACAGACTGCAATCCACCCCTGTGGCAAACAGCAGCAGTGACTGCATTACCAGCACTTTGTGATTTATTTTGGGCTTTTTTAGCCATTCAGACATGCTACTGGATTTCGCACAGTTTGGCTCACAGTCAAGAGCATGATGGCATTATCAGTTCTGCTCCACGGTTTGCTCTCAGGAAGAGTTTAGGGAGCACCAGCTACTGGTGTGTGAGGCTTCCAAAGAAACTGAACAGATCCATCCTCCCTCCTCAGCTACCCCCTGCCTCCCTCCCAGCAAAGAAACCATTTGCAGTAGTAAAATTAAATCAAAGGAGGGGAGTAAAACACTCCAGGAGCTCAGAGCCCTGCCTTGGTCCAGCGTGCTCCCAAAGCAGCCACACAGAGCAGTCTGGGTACTGCACTCTGCTCTTCAGGGCTTTATTATTCATTTTTCAAACAGCTGCTACAACACACTGATGTTCACAACGCATTAAAGATCTTCCCTGCAATATTTTCAGCTATTTAACTGGCACGGAAAGTCATGCAGGAGCTAATGTAAGGGAAGCTGTCCCAGGGAATGCAGAAGTAATCCAAGGGCTTGATGTGCCTGCTCAACCATGTCCTCTTGAGCCACACCTGTTCTGTGATTTCTACTTTGTTCCCAGCCTCAGGTCTGAAATAACATCTCAGTTCCTTCTCCCCTCTGCATATATTTTAATTATGTTATTCTTTTAAATACTAAACAAACAATCAGTGGCTTTCAGAGAAACACCAGCCATCAAGGGACACACACAGAATTAGCACCAACCCTAGCAGGAGTGGAGAATACCCACACAGGCACCTACTTCTGGAATTAGGAATGAGCAAAAAAGTACTGGTATTCTGAAACACACAACTCTTCAGCACCCAAAATCACTGCTGCTCTGTCTCCACAGAACTGCTGATCTTTACCACATCCAAGTGACCAGAGAAGAACAGTGAGGAGCTTGAACTTTGTTTACAAAAGATAAAAACTCAATACAGAAACACACCAGCTCATTCAGACACGAACAAACTAAACTTGAAAAAAAGTTAGTCCAGTGGACAAATCTGTGCTTGCAAAGAGTAAGAGCCCATCCAGGTGGAGCCAGAGCTTGTGATCTCTGCTGCCTCATCTTCCCCATCACCTTCATCACTTTCAGCACCACTGTCCTGCTCTGCTCTGCTCTGACCAGGCTCTGCTCTCACCAGCTTTGTTGACGAAGAAGAGCCAAATCCACACAGGCTGTGACCCTGGACAATCCTCCTGCCTCCCTCCCCACAACACCTTTGGGAAAAACCTCTGGGACCAGCAAAGAAGGCCGTGGGAATGGCTGCAGGCCGGTGCAGGAGCAGGAAGCCCAGGCAGCAGATGCCTCGGGGGGCAGAGCAGTGAACTGCGAGGCACGCACAGCGCACAGAGCCAGGCAGAGGGAACACTACAGTAAGAGAACTATTAATAAAAATTAAAAGGACATTCAGGAGTATTATGAGCCAGATTGGGAGCTGGCACTGGATGGGGCTCAGGGAGGCCTGACATTAAACCCAAAAGAGATTATGTAACCTAAGCTGCCCAGTGATTATCTGTTCCTCTGGTGTGGCTTTAAAGCGGCAGCGGGGCTGGCACCGGCTCCAGCAGCCACCCAGGCTGGGACCACTCACCGGGTGTCCCTGTGACTCCTGACAGGGGCACCGCCACCCCTGTGTGCATCACCAGCACGCCCCACAGCCCCCAGAGCAGAGGGCAGGCCCCGGGCAGCTGGGCTCTGCCAGCTGAGCACGATGATCCCTGCTGCACATCCCTGCAGCGGGCACGGGGCAGGGCAGGCTGTGTCCAGCTCTGGGGCACACACTGCCCTGCACTCAGCAGCAGCTCCCAGCCAGATGGACGGCATGAAAAACCCTCCTTACTTCATCAGAACGCTTCAGCCAAGGCAATGTGCTCCAGCTCCTGACCTGCCAAGCAAGGGGCTTCAGAGGGTTTGCCCTGCTCCCCTCGACCCGGAGGAGGACACCGACGGAAGGACAATGCCCATCAGCTAACAGGGCGCTCCTCAGAAAGGCTCTTGCTTCCCTCCTGTTTTCTCATGGTCTGAGATAAACTGCTACTCTACATGAAGTCATCAGAAAAGCTCACCAGCCTTCAGTGAGACTTGATCCAGCCAGGGAATGAAAAAGGCCTGATGGGCAAAGGGTGGCTGGCTCAGGTGGACATGGAGAGAACATAACCTGCCGTGCCCACAGGCCAGGACACCTGGGAGAAGCCACCAGAGCAGCAGCCTCCTGTCCTCAACTCTCCTGACTGTGCTAACCGTGGGACACAAATTTTCATCAGCCCTGCTTCATTTTAAACACTCTGCAAAGTCTGCAGCTCACAGAAACACCCCCCCTAGCTGAACACACAGGGGGAGGAAGCACATTTACAAAAAAAAAAAATAATAACAAGCAATTACCACACACATTCAGAACAGTTTCAGGAGGCTGATGTCGACAGACACTGCCCAGGACTGCACTAACCAAGGTGAGCACTGCAAAGCTGTGCCACCACAGCCCTCTGAACATCCCCTGCCCCAGCTGAGACCTCCACAGCTCATTTTGGCCAGAAAGGTCAGTGGTATCACAGCTCCTCATTCATCAAGCTGAATACCAATAACTTTGTCACCTCTGAGAATGAACCACGTGGGTGCTCCAAACCCACTCTGTTGGTTACGTCAAAGGCTGGGAGATGCTGCCCGAATCCTGCCAGAATGGCAGGAAACAAAAGTGGTCTCAGCGTGAGCAGGGACTTGATTATCTGCAATTAGCAAATCGATGATTCTTCAAGACGCTGATTTAGGCCAGCACTTCTTATTAGCAGCAGTCAAGGAAAGCACAAGGGCAAATTGCATCAGAGCCAAGCCTAGCTCCCAAATATTGTTTCATTTAAAAATTAATATATAATCCTGCAGGAACTCAGAGACACACAGACAGCAGCATCGCTTCCATGAGGTACATGCTGAACCCAACCGAGTCCCCACCACCATGGAAACAAGCAATGTCATTGTTTTGCTCCAAATATGAGGGTACCTTGGGTAATCAGATATTAAGAGCCCACTGTGGAGGGCACACACTCATTTTAGTGACTGCTGGGGTTGCAGGTCTGCACCCTGACTGCAGGTGGAAAAGCCCAGTGAAGTCCCTGGGGAGACACCCCCTGGGTTTGGATGAGGCCCTTCTGGTTTTAAATACTTGATCTAATTTTGTCCTGTAACATTACACAAGAACACAGCTGTATATTTAGTCTCAGAGTTAAACCATTAATTTGCAACTTACAATTTAGTAATAGTCCCCATTAATAATGCCATTACATGGGTTATGTTCACTTTCTCTCTGAAAGTTTAAACACAACAGGTCTCACTCAAACAGCTTAAGATTAAACCACTGCACCCATTTGAGATCAGTCACCACAACAGGTATGGTATAAAATATACAACAGCAGACAGCTTCAATATACATTTTACTTTCATTTGTCTGAGATGTTTGTGCCAAGAATCCACTTGAGCCTGCTCTTCACTAGATTAGGGAGAAAAATTTGTTTTTAAAATTATTAAAAGCATAACACTGCCCAGTGTCATGTCCCCTCCAATAATCTTCAATTTGTGGGACTGTCTTTGAAACTGTAGCAGAGCAGTTTTACCACTCACAGCATGTATTTTGGGTTTAGTAATCCCTACACTTCCAGAGGGGTTACTGGAAGGAAAAAAAGATACCATTAACCCATTGATTCTAAAAGAAAACCAACAAAAAAGCCCAACATTTAGCTATTTTAAGTGAGAATCAGACAGGCTCGAACCCTAAAGAGGAATTACGATTTATACACTAAAAAAATTTTAAAAAGAGAAAATTAAAAAGGCCGAGTGGGATCCCAAGACATTCCCTCAGCAGTGCAGGAACACCTCAGGACAGCGAGGCAGGGCTCGGAGCAGACCCCCTGCTCCCTGCTGGGCTCAGAGGTGCTGACTGTGCTTTCATGGAGACAAAAGGATGGGCTCCTGCATCCCTTCCTCCACCAGCCCAGATAAACTCCAGCCCCGAAGCACAGGAAATTAAAACAGAATAATAGACTAAGGAAAACGCTTCCAGCAGGGAAGGAAACCCCGACCCAGCGCTCGTGCCCTGCAAAGAGTTAAAGGCTCAGCCCCAGCCAGCCCTGCTGATCTTAGTGCAGCTGCTACCTGCAGCCACGGCCCCTCAGTAGCAACACACAAGGGGAAAGTGCAATTTTGAGCTTCTCTTTTCATCTCTATGGTGACAAAAAGCTCTGCAGAGGGAAATCAGGGTGCCTTCCACTCAAAAGGTTTCTCATTTTCAATGACTGCCTTTCACAATATTTTAATTAAATCTCTGGTGGGGAAGATTTAAAGAAAAAAAAAAAATCGGATTGTGGGGCTCATTTACAACAACAGAGCAAAAAAGGGGGGAAAATGTATTTTTAGCATTTTTAAAATAGAAAGACTCTCTGGTTGAAGATTTAAGAATAAATCCACCAGCTGCAAAGTTTTAGAAAATCAGCATGTGAAGGGGCCAGGAAGCCTTTCCGTAACAAAAACATTTTCTTGCGTGTAACATGTCTCTGGAATTTTAGGAGAGGCTGAAGGACCACCCAGCAAAGGGCCCTTTCCCACGGGGCTGAGCACAGGCCAGGCACCCACAGGATTCTGGAGAAGCCCCTCTGTCCCCCTGCAGCACAGCCTGCTCAGAGCCAGGGATGGGGCAGCAGCAGGACAAAAGCAAAGCCATGGTGCTCATCTGTGTTTTGAGAAGTCTCGGTTCACTGCTACCAACAAAACACAGTGACACCCACGAGCTGCCAGGAAGGGGCAGGTCCACTCCATGAACCCACAGCCACAGGACAGTGGGCACCCAGAGCTTCCAGCGTCCCCCACAAAACACATTTCTCAGCAGGACCTGCTCCCAGCAGGACACCCCAAACACCACGGTGTGCCCAGGTGAGCCCATCCCTTCTCCTGAGCCCATGTCACTCCCCAGCAGAGCTGCAGACCAAGGTGCAGCAGGTGAGTGCTGCCCAGCTGCACAGGAACAGGCTTCTGACCCAGTTGGAAAAGCCCATCTCATGGAAAAGGGCTGGAACTGCCAGGGAGGCCCTGGGAGTTTGTACCACAGAGCACAGGCAGGAAAGCAGCACGTGGCTGAGCACAGGACCAGCAGGAGCAGGTGGCTGGGCAGCCCTACCCAAGGCCACCAGAAGTGCCACAGACACAGGGCTTGCCCAGGATGCCCATTTCACTCCAAGGCAGCAGCATTCAGCTGGAGAGCGGGGAAATGATGACTCTGCAATTAGAGCCTCCACACGGCGCCAAGAGATTCGAGTGTGTTAATAAACGTAAAGCTCTGGACAAAGCACTTTGCCTCTCGTCCAAGCTCTGTTGCATAATGTGGGAATAATACCCCTACTCCATCTAATATAATTGCCAAAATAACATATTCCTCCCTGCAAGGTGTGGTGAACTCCCTCGAAAGCAGCGCTGTAACAGAGTTTTCAAGTATCTTGAACGACAGGACAAGTGCATTGTTAATTTAATTTTTTTAAGTTAACAGAATACTGAAGTAAAAAAATCTAACTAGACATGCAGAAAGAAATACTCTGATCCTCTTTCTAAAATAAAAGCGGGGTGCAGGGAGCTGCAGTGACAGCCGAGCCTGGATCCCCCAGATCCCAGAGCGGTGCCGGTGCTCAGAGAGCACGAGGGATTCAGCCAGGCTGGCCACTTATCCAGCATTCCCCCCCGGCTGGAAATTGCTATTCCAGCAGTGCCCAATCTTTAACGACTTCTGGACTAGTCTGCGTTTGATTTCAGGGCAAAGGCCGTGCCCAGAGGGAGACCCCGTGAGGAACTCCTCCCTCCAGCTCTCAGGTCATTCTTAAGGCCATCTGAAAGACCACAACAAAATGGTTTACTGCTCACACAGGCTAAATATCAAGAGCTCTAACATGAAATACAACCTCTTTTCAAAGCCACCAACAGGCAAAAAGTCTGTTCTTGAAAATAAAACACTGGTCAGGAGTGGGATCATTCAGGACAAAAGGGTTTTTTTTAAATTGATGCAAACAGAACTGCCTATTTTCATGTAAATTATTAATTTTCCTAAAATCATAATCACTGCTGCAAGTCGAGCTACCTCTGTACGCAAAACCTTTTCCACGTACATATTTTCCTGGGGGAAAAAAGGCTTATCCCCACAAAGGAGTATGAAATAAATTGCTTTACTGAAGGTTAATAATATCCTGTCGCCGTGGTAAAAGACTCAATTACAAAACCTTCAGAAGAGCTCCCAAGGAACTCATCTGCCTGCAGTGACAGAGGCTTAAATAGCCAAAATACACAGAAAGGCTAAGCACTTCCCAAAAGAGAGGAAAAGGGGAAAAAGATGGGGGGGTTAAGTAAAAAACCTGGAAATTGGACACTCAAGGTTATAAAAAAAACCCAAACACACACAACCACAGTTCCTCTCCGCACACACGATTCTCTATAATCTCAGCAAGAATTATGGCCTAGGGAGACCAACACTAATTTTAGTATCAGATTTATTATGCAGCAGGGAGCAGAAATCAGTCAGGCCCGTCTCTCGGTCCTAATGGGCAGAACTGGCTCACGCTCCAGCAAGGCTCTGCTGAAGAATAGCTCAGGCCTGGTGAAAAACAAAGCCCCTGGGGCTCCCCGAAGCACAAACACGCTTCGTTTCTTAGAAGCCACAATAAAACACAATGATACTCCTCATTTCTGCAGCACTGCTGCCAGAGGAGCCCAAAGCCCAGCACCCGGCACTCCAGGGGCACGGCGAGGGCTGCAGGGCACGGCTGGGACCAGAGCCTGGCAGGACTGTCCCTGCTCCCTGGGCACAGCGGGGCTGGGACCGGGACTGTCCCTGCTCCCTGGGCACAGCGGGGCTGGGACCGGGACTGTCCCTGCTCCCTGGGCACTGCAGGGCTGGAACCGGGACTGTCCCTGCTCCCTGGGCAGTGTGGGGCTGGAACCGGGACTGTCCCTGCTCCCTGGGCAGTGTGGGGCTGGAACCGGGACTGTCCCTGCTCCCTGGGCACAGCAGGGCTGGGACCGGGACTGTCCCTGCTCCCTGGGCACTGTGGGGCTGGGACTGGGACTGTCCCTGCTCCCTGGGCACAGCAGGGCTGGAACCGGGACTGTCCCTGCTCCCTGGGCACAGCAGGGCTGGAGCCCGGGAAGGGCAGGGATGAGCCAGGGCTGGAGCCCGGGAAGGGCAGGGATGAGCCAGGGATGCAGGGCTGGAACCTGGGAAGGGCAGGGATGTGCCAGGCCTGAAGCCCGGGAAGGGCACGGATGGGCCAGGGATGTGCCAGGCCTGGAGCCTGGGAATGGCAGGGATGGGCCAGGCCTGGAGCCCAGCGTCTCTCAGCCACGGGGGCAGGCAGAGGTTGAGGCACGGAGCACTCACAACCACAGCTCCAGCCCAATCCTGCCTCCCCTCCCCATGGCCACAGCAGAGCCCCAGCACCCCAGCACACCTCTGTGCACTGCAGCACTGCTGGGTACTCACACACACACAGAGCTTCCCCCAGAAAGGCACTGCGTTCCTCACTTCTCACCCATGGGAGCTCCCCACAGGTTTGGAAGCTCCAGGCAGATGTCACATGGGCATCATGCTCAGTCTGCTCTTCTGGGCTCTCACCCCTCCATCTGAAACACTTCACAGCCTTCCCTGCGCCTGCCTGTGCTCACTCAGAGCACCACTTGCACCGTCCTTAAGATGCTTCAACTGCCCAGTAAAGCCAGGCCTATCCTCAACAACTGTTTCTAGTAAGTCAACAGTAGTTACAAAAGCCTTTTTGCAGAGGGTTTCATGGCTGACTCACTCCCATCTCCAATGATGCAACACCCAGGCATTTCCACACACGGCCTCATCCGCTCGTGGGGACTGCAGCTCCTCACCCAGCACTGCCCATGGCACAGCCAGGACACCTCAGCCCCCCAAACCCTGCATGTCCCCTCCTCCCCAGCACCTGGGAACACACAGCCCAGCAGGTGCAGCCCCAGCACACCTCAGGCTTGGAATAACCCTCCTCTAAGGCACCAGCAATTCCCTGTTTCAAGCATTGCAGAACACGTGAGCAGCACTTCTGTTTTGCACATCCATAAAACAAGGGTGATGACAATCACTTACCTCATCTCTGCGTGGTAAGAACAAGGGCCACATTTAAACTAGTTTAAGTCATTTCAGCACACAAGTCTTTAGTGAAAGTAGGATGCTGATGTCTCCAGGAGTGTACATACCACAGACTATCCACTAACATTTTGAATAAAACTTTTCCAAGAATCAGTTTTTCACTCCCAACTCACTCAGCTCAAGACCAGAAACTTTCAAACCATCACTATCTCACTTTATTTTCACATAGTGGACAGGCAGGCACATGCCTCCAAAAACTGCAGTCCCTATTGCTCTGTCTATCTAGGCACTCTGCTAGCACACTTCTGGTTTTGATTTTGAAATGCCCTTGGAGCATATTAAGCAACTTAGAAGCTTTGCTTTTTCTGCTCTAACAGAAGTTAGTGGAATATGTCCTTCTAACTCCAACACAAAGACAATCATCACTAAGAAATGAAGAAAAGTCCATCAAAAACATGCATGACCAGGTCTGGTTTTCACCTGCTCCTAACGCAGGGCAAGAGTAAACAGAAAAGTAGACTTACAAGTTCTGGATTCCCCTGCATCTATTGTCCTCCTTTAAAATACCTCTTTTGCCTCAAAACTTCAAGAAAAAAAGCATAACCAGTCTCCCATTAAACAAATGCCTCCCCTACCCCAAAAATCATCCCCAAAGTATTACCTTCTCATGGCTCAAAGCAGCCCCAGACCATCGGAGAGTGCCCGTGAGGAGACCACAGCAGCTCTGGCTCCTAGCAGCTGCTCCACTGACTGCAATCAAACCTGGGGCTGATAACTGCTTTCAGGTGAGGGACACACCTGCCTAACCAGCACCACAGCAGGGGAGCAACGGACAGGAGAGAGCAGCAGCACCCCAGCACTGGCCTGGATGAGGTTAACTCAAACCACCTGTGCCCAGCCCTGGGCTCACCCAGCAGGGCAAAACCCAGGCTCTGCACACGCTGCCACTGCTTCAGCTGCCCAACCACCGAATCCTCTCTTCCTCCCTCTGCCTCTTCACAGCCCAGAGCACATTTTCACCTGCATAACCAGCACCAATAATCGGCCAAGAAATTCAGGACTTGCTCTCTGATCTCCGTTCCACCTCAAGAAGTGCTTGGCAGCATCCGTTTGTCTGCCTTGATCCAACAATCTCCAGTTCTCGGGAATGCAAGACAAACAGGTGCTGCTGCCCTTCTCTCAGCTGGAGCCAATTTAGAGCATTTCAAGGAAACACACCAAGGCACTCTTCAGCGACCAAGGGCTGCACCTGCCCAAGACATCTAAGAACATTAAGAAGTAGAAAAATTTATCTGACCATGTCCATGCAAGAAGTTTACCCTGCCCCTGCATTCCTTCAGCTGCAACCAGGATGAAATAAGATTCACGAGTAAGGTATTCTGCAACAACACTTGTCCTCTCCTACCTGCTTCTCTCCCCATCACTTTCAAGTGAATTGACTCTTTATGTTACTTTCCACACACTGCAAGAGATCAGGATTACACAGCACCAGCTGAATAATGTTCTGCTCACACCATCATCAGCTTCACGCGTTCAGATGACAGTGATGGGGACTATAAAGGCTCGAAGACAGATAATCACTGCTTATGTCTGCAATTATAGTTCCAATAAAGCTTCTTCATGGCTCTTTAGCACTAAGGCTTTTGGACTGGTAACTGAATTGTTTGAATATTTTTTTCTATTCCCTATTTTGTTCTTTTCCTATTGCATACACATGCTTAATCAAGAGAGAAGACAAATGCCTCTACTAAAATATCCACTGGAAATACCTACAGAAAGAGGTCCAGAAATCTAAACTGACTTCTTATGACTACCACAAAATCAAAGCCACGCTCACAAGACTTTGGAGGAATCATAACTGTGGAGGACTTTCAACTATCACTGTATTTGATCGGGAAGATTAATGACATGGTGGCTGTGACCAGATGAAAAAGAGAGGGGAAAAAATAAAACTCACACAGGACGATCACAATTCCCTCCTCATACATAAATTGCCAGGCATGTCACACAGAGCTTGCTGCTTGGATCCCCGTTCCTGGGATCAGGTGAGGCAGGAGTTTAGAGCACAAATGTGCTGTGGCAGGAGATCCCCACTGCCACCCACCCTGGGGTCCCAGGTGGGCTGGGGCAGGAAATGGCCCCAGGCAGGCATGGGGGCGACAGAGGCTCAGGATGCTGGGGCAGCCTGTCCCCAGAGCTCTGCAAGCACGTCAGGAGAGGATCTCGTCTGCACAGGACCGGGACACCACGGCAGCCATCCCTCCCAGCTGCTCCCACGGGCACCAGAGGGGAGCAGGCACGGCCTGTGGCACAAAGGAGCCAGCCATCCCCCAGAGGGGCCAGCCAGCCCCCAGCTCAGCCCTCAGCATGGCCGAGCACCCAGCATGGCTGTGGGGAAGAGCAGCCAAGGCTCATCTGGAAGCAGAGGCCCCAGGACAGCAGCAGTTCAGCATGCTTCCCCCTCTCCATTACTGAGGGCAGCCCTCTGAGCCCACCACAGCCCTCTGGCAGGCTCCCCCCTTGCCCCCAGCACTGTGTCCCAGCCCCCAGGCTGCTTTGCAGCCATGAGACCAGCATGAGCCATAATTCACACCACCAGCTACCTTTCACATGCTGAGGCCTTGCATCCTTATCTTGCTTCCCCTCTCTGGAGCTCGGAAGCACACGGCAGGAACCTCAGCAGTTACAGCCTCTGCTGAACCAGAGCACTGCCACGCCAGTCAGGGCCTCCCTTACCAATGTTACAGCCAAAAGCCGTTAAAAACAACAAAAAACCCCAGGTTAACCCCTCAAAGACAAGTCCCACAAAGAGCTGGCAGCGTGCAGGGCTGCTCTGCCTCCCACACTTCCTCCCCAGCGCCCAGGGATGCTGCCAACATCCCCTTCAGACAGAGGCAGCCGTTTCCTGCGGCACCGAACCCGCTGGCAGGAAGCGGCTGCGCTGTGCCACGCTGAGATCTCTGCATAATCCCCTGCTGCCCTTTTTTCTGTGACCCTTCATCTCCAGCCCCAACGGCACCATCAGTACCAGGCCCACCAGGGCCTTAGCTGGGCTCCTACACGCTATGCCAAGACCACCAGAGTCTGACCAACAGCAACTCTGCTTCCTCAGCTCTCAACCCCAGCCAACACTGGGCCTGGGACATTTCCACTGCAGGTTTTAGGAGGGTTTTTTTCACCAGGCAGTGTTTGAAGATGGTACAGTTAAATGTTTGGTGTTTGTTCAGCAGGTCACCCATCCAGGGCTGGAGTCTCAGAGCTGACCTACAAAAAGTGACTGAGGAGGGAGATGAGATGTCTGGTGCAAATCAATCAAAACAACCCCAAGCACTTCACAGTAGAGACTTTTTGAGGAGAGGAAACTCCTGCTGCAAGAAGCCAACAGTTTTTGCTGTAGTGATCCCAGGGCTTGCTCAGTACTCACAGGAGAGATCTCTCAGGGATCCTGAGGATATGGCAGAGAACAAGACCTGACACCACCCAACACAGTGGCTGCCAGTCCCAGACCAAAAGGTGGGGCAGTACCCCCCATCCTCAGAAAATTCCTATCGTATTTCCCATCTCAGCATTACCTTTGGATTTCTTTTCAATGTTTTCTGTTCCCTCCCACAATTCATTGAACACACCATGCTGCTATGGGCTCTGTAGGTCTGCCAAATACAACAGCAGAAGTAGGCGAAAGAAACATCTTTACACTCGTTCACAGCACTCTGCAAACCATTGGCAAAAGGATAAATGCTCCAAGTACATATGGAGCCCTGCACACAGCTCGGGCTGGAGCAGGGAAATCTCACCAAAACAGCTCTGAACATAAATGACTGATAACACAGCCAAAGGATAACAAAACAGGAGAAGAATCCCTGGCAACATCCCCTTCAGCAACACCTTCTTCCAGCAGTGCAACAACCACCAAACCTGCCAGTGCTCAGGGCTTGAGCTGGCAAGCTCTTGTCATAAACCAGGCCCCTGACTTGAGCAGCATCTCCCAGTCCAGTGGGATTCACGGAGACTTAGCACAAATGCTCAGCTCCTTGCAACCTCTTTTCACACCACACCACATTACCCTTTGGGAAGATTCCTGAACAGTGTTTATCCAGCAATTGGTTAAAGCCTCCTCAGACTCTCAATCCAGCAGGCATTCTCTTTACACCAGCATTCAAGAAGCTGAAAGTTTTGTCGGCACTTCACAGTCGTTATTTTAAATAAATCCAAACTTCAAAACACTTCTTTCACCCTGTGCCCCTCACCCTCTCTTTGATGCAAACTGACCCACAGAACAACATGAAGATGAGCTCTGAGTCAGGCACACTAAAACACTGATTAAAACAGCTCAGCACAGGTTTGGGAGCACTACAGAGGAATTCTGTACCCTCTGGGCCAGGCCAGCACTCCCAGGGACCCAGCCCTGAGCCAGGAGGACTGGAGCTGCACCAGGACCCAAGGAGCCTTGCCCAGCCCCATCTCAGAGTTGTGCGGCACGCACGAAGGAAAATAAAACCAGGGGGACTTAACAACTTCAAACCCTGGGAACCCATTCACCAGATATTAGTTTCTTTCCCCCACCCCACCATTTTTCCCTCCCACCTGCCAGGCCACCTCATTACTGTCACTCTGCATCAGTTCTTGCTACAGTAGTTTTCTTGGACCTTTGCCCCTTCAGTCAGCTTGAAACCTCTTCCCTATTGTACATCAGAGTCAATGGGAAATTAATGCAGGTCTTTGCTGGGGGAGGGCAGGGCAGAGGCGCTTTCTGCTGCTGTCAATATTTCTTTTCCTTCACCCTTCCTGCCACCTACACTTCACCAACATATTAAGGAGCCTTGTCTGCATCTCACTGTGCTCGCTGAGGTCTCTGGGACTATTCCTCATGTGCAGAATTGCATAAGCCTTAGCAGGGTCCTTCTTTATAATACAAAGTTCCCAATCTTAATTTAAGCCTGCTCAGTCACAACAATACACCCAGCTGCAGATGTCCCAGCACAGGGAATGACTGAGCAGGGGAGAACAACTTCCCAGCATTCTTCAGATTTTCTCTGCACTCAAAAAACAGAAGAAATACTTTCAACAGGAGAGCAGTAAAATGCCAAAGTTTAGAAGTAACTTATTAATACCGCATGCTGATCTGGCTACAAAGTTTCACAGTAACTTTCAAATTACTCAGCAAACCACAATTTCTACAGCAATAATATCGTAAAAATCATTGGCCACGTTGAACACTACCCACATAGTTTACAGAATTATTCCAGTGACTAAGGCAAACAGAACGTGTGATTTCAGGGCTACAAACTAAATTAAGCTTCAATAATGACTTTTTTTTTTTAAGTCTGATGCTACACTGACCTTGTAATCAGTTTTTTGAGGAAACAGCAGAATAGTATTTTCTCGTGAGTGAGATCCTCCAGTGGAGGGGGGAATATGAGGGAGATAAAACTGCCTATCTGAAGGAGAAGTGATGGAACTGACCATATACAAAGTACTGTCAAACACACAAAGTAATCTTTTAATCTTTTTCTGCTACGGGCTTCACAGTTCAACAAAGCATTTAATAATGTGCTTTGAGCCCATGCTGATTCAGCAAAGCACTTACCCACATGCTTTTGCCAACTTAAGTGTATGCTTAAGTGCTCTCACACAATAGGGGCAGAGAAGACTCAGCCCCTGAGATGAACCATTTTCTGAAACAAGCTGGTTTTCCCTAAGATGACTGACTATTTACAGCTTCTCTTCACTTTATAGCATGACCCAAAATGTGTTTGAAGAGAACACTTAAGCACAACTGAAAAGTCAAACAGCTATTAGGAACAGCAAGACTCAAGGAAGAGCTTAATGAACTGGAGTTGTTCTTTGCTCCTTCTTAGCACAACTTACATCCTGATGCACACACCCCACCTTGCCCTGTTTCAGTGGCTCTCCTCTAAAAATAAGTTCCAAGTTGCCTTAATGCTCTGGATTTCACAACATTTATGAGACTACCACTAGAGTCAACAGGCTAAAAAAAGAATCCATTAGCATTAACTGGCCTGTCACTGGCAGTGACAAATAAATGAATTTGATGGTTTTAGATCAGTCATTAGTAGACCTACCCCCGGGCTGATAAAGGCTCAGCACTCTGCAGAGGAGATGTGCTCAATCTGGAAGCAGAGGGGATGCACAGGGGTGTTAGCATGCTGCTCTCCTTCCATTTCCCTGACCTCCCTACCTCAGAACCTTTCCTGGCATTTACGAGTGCACAAAAGTCACCTGGTAGATGCCATTAAAAATAATCCAACAATTCAGGAAAACACAGGCAATGCAGAACCTCCTTTAAAAAAAAAAACCCATGTTAGACAGTGTTCAATTTTAATTTTTAGTTAGCAGCATGTCAAAGGGAAGGAAAGTACATTAGGACTATTCCTAACATGAAAGACATCCTTAGGCAATGAGAATGGAAATACAGACATTTTAACAAGCACAAGACAGTCTGTGGGGATTCAGGACAACATGAACAATCTACCTGAGTGATTGGGGAGAAGAAATACATGTTTACATCTCCAAAATACAACAGTTAAAAAATCCAGCTCAGCTCCTGTTTCTGACAGAACTCAGACACTCCACAGAAGGTCCTGCACAGCCCCTTCTTCCTCTGGCTGTGACATCCAAGGACAGAGGTCACAAACCCCAGCCCAAAGACAAGGGTTCCACACCCTGATCCTCCACTGCCTGGAGCTGGGCTCACTCAGACTCTGAAACTTTTCCACTGGACCATCCAGTGCCAGAGGGAAGCAGATTCCAAGAGCAGCTTACCCTGGACAAGGGATCCACATCAAGGCTGGTTGAACGAGACACCCAAAAAGTAGCCCTGGACCACCCAAAGAAATCCCCCACACCATCTGGGAAGGACTTCACACTACCCTGCACACAGATGGCACCATGATTATCATCAAGCTACTCATCTATGCCTGATGCCAAGATCAGAATATACTTCCTCTCTTACCTCACCCAGACCTGCTAATGCAGGGGAATCTAAAAAGAATTTTTAAAAACCATTGGGAAAAGGTCTGACCTTGCTGCTCTTTACAGCCTGGTGGGGAAGGAAGGGTGGCAGGAAAGGAAGAATACTGAATTCTACTACTGTGCCCAGTTCACACTCTTTTGAGAAAAAAAAAAAAAAAAGAAACTTCAAAGTCTACCTAACACCTAAAATAAGATAGGAAGTAGTAGGACTAACCTGGAGGAGTTTACAGGCAGAAGCAGGGGAGAAAATAAACAGAACTCTTGATTTTCAAGGTCCATCATTTGCTTTGGAATAAAACCTCTCCCTGCTACTCTGGCTGAGGCTTATCAGACAGCCAAGGGATGCAGACACCCCACCCACAGCTAACTTAATTGGAATCAGACATCCAAATCCACTGGTTAGCTTTAAAAAACAATCCCAGGTTAGCCTGGGCGTTATCCCCAAAGGGCATGCCCTCCACGAGCTGCTCTGGAACAGGCAGCTTCACAGTCTCACACCAAAGGAGAGCTGTTGGCACTGCCCAAGAAGAAGCACCAGATGTGCCCAGCTGCTCAGAGCCCAGTGCCCAGGCAGACAGGAAACCCAGCTGGCCACAGGACTGGCTGGGGCACACAAGGGCCAGCACCAGCCTCTGTGACAGGGACACAGCTGACAAAGGCATCACTCCTGCATCCCCAGCCCACTGCCAGACAAAACGCCTCTCTCACCAGATCAAGTCCTCCTGCTGCTTTGTGACCAAAGGGCCACCAGCGCTCTGCACCCCATCCATGCAGACCAGAGCCCAGACTGAACCGTGCAGGGGCCACCTGCGCTCAGTGTCACACACACGGGACCCAGACACGCAGTGCCACCCCTGCCCGTGACCCAGGCCAGCAGCTCCAGCTCAGCAGGGAGCCACCCTGCCTCTTCCACTCCAGGAAGGCTGCAGACCACAGCCAGCAGGGCACATGCACCGTGCCCACGAACGCCATGCACCTTGCTATGGGCAGCTGCAGCCTGCCGAACCAGGAGCAACTCCCAACCACTCCTACCATGCCCCTGGAGTAAGAGCAGGAAGAACAAGCACCTCCATCCCACTCCGGAGGAACCTGAGCACAAAACACACCTCTGAGGGCAGCCTCACTAGCTGGAAACTTTACCTGCCTCTGTTTCATACATGGCTCTGCACAACAAAGCATCCAAACTCCTACACCAAAGACATTCTCATGGCCAAGGAGCAACTTCATTGACCGAGGCTGCTGTCCTTTTGCTCTTCAGGTTTGTTTTGTTTTTGAAATAAATCCCTAAGGCAGAGGCATGAGGGAGGAAACTGCTCACATCTGAAATTATCTAACGAAAATGTGAAATTGGATAAGCCTTCTCCAACCTAACAGAGCGGGTAACATCAGAAATGGCAGGCTATGTGTAACAGTAAGTCAATTATTGCAGTCTTCAATATTCAAAAGGGGGTACAAAACTACTGGTGCCCCATCACTGCTGAGTTTTAAGGATTCTTTAAGTCAGCAGAGTTATAAATGATCTCCTGTTACAGAGCGCCTTCCAGCACTGGAAGCAAGACAGATTTTTATCAAGGAACAGCAGCCCCGAGCAAGGAGACATATATTCACCAGAACCCCAAGGAGTTACACCCTGCAGCAGATTTCCTAAAACAATAGCTTCAAGTGGTGCTGGCCTTCCCAAGGAGAGCAGGATTACACATCCCGGTAATCCAGCCGAGGCAATCAGGAGGATTTCTGCAGGGTCATTCTAAGGAAACCAGGGAAGAATGCTGGGCTCTTACAACCTGCCACTGCTTGCTCAGAAGCCAATTTGCATCACCAGAGAGGTGTCAAACCGCGGAGATGAGGTTTAAAAAGCCCGAAATAAAGCTAAAGCCCGAAATAAAGCGTTTCACTGGGCTGGTTTGAAAGGGCAGGGCTGCATCAGGAGGGGAGGAACAAGTGAGTGTGGGCTGGCAAAGGCAGTGGCAAAGCTTGGATGGATGGGTGGATGGATGGATGTGGATGGATGGATGGATGGATGGATGGAGGCAGGAGAAGGGGGAATGCACCCCCAGCCTTCCTTCACCCCAGCCCCCATCACTGCCAGGAAAAGAAAAAAAACCCCAAACAAATCCCCATTTTACTAAACATACCAGGAAGGAAGATTACTCAGGGGAAAAAAAAAAACAAAACAAAACAAAAAACAAATTCTCCCCTTGCACCTAGAGAGAGACAGAGACATTTCATTAAATGCCATTAATCTCCACAGACCCAAGCATTAGCTAGTTAATTAGACTAAAGTACAGTCACATTTTAACGCTGAGCATTCGCTATTCAACTGGGATAAATGAACAACTAAAGTCCAAAACCTTAATTCAGTATCTAATTAAAAAAACAGAAAACAAAATATTCAGATTATGAAATGCTTGCCAGAATAATACATCATAATTGATGTAAAATCTGCCCTTTATTGCATCTGATTTTCTCCAGTCTCCAAATCAGGCTGTTTTCAATCTTCAGATTTTTTTCAAGTGCCCCGTAGAAATCCCAACACTTCAGAAAGGACAACTGTGTAAAAAGCAGCAACAGACACTGCTGACCTCTCCAGAGAGAGCGAGCTCCTGCTAAGAGTGGAATTTGATGTCCATTCCAGCATTTGCCCCACGCTTGAAAGATGTCTGTTACCAAAAACCAAGGGAAAAAACCCCCCACGTGCAGAAAAACAAAATCTCCTTTGTCAATACAACCTGATTTTGCATTCTTTAACACAAAAATTTAACTCACTAATATGCTCGACACAAAACATGTCCTCGTTTTTTTAATTGTTAGAGAAGAAACCACACGGGACAGCTCAACAGCTCTGTTGTACCCATTACAAAATTCTCCAAATAGCACTGGAGAAACAGATAACTGGCACTGAAGACAGCTTAAAATGTAAATTAACCTTTAAAAGGTATTGGGAAGGGGGATAGGCACATCAAGCTCAAGATCAAAATTCTGGTAACTTTAAATTGTATATTACAGATGGCATCAATCCAACAACATAATCCAGAAGCCACAAGTCCCACACACTATAAACTCTTTGCTCAGTGCAGAAGCAAGCCAGGCACACTATTATTCACCAATTAGTAATTAGATATGTCCTAGGAAGAAAAGAACCTCTAAACATTTGCCTACATTAGTCTAGTTTAAAGTTCTGTGAGTAGGCTGTTGGGGTTTGTTCTCCTTTTTTTTTTTAGAGCTCCCCAGCACCTCTCCTGTGCTATGCCTGGGGGTTTTAAATGGCACAGGGTTTTTTCCTAGATGCCTATTTTGTGCAATACTTAACATCATGGTCCAACACAGCCAGTTACACTGCTTGCTTTCACGAGGAGCTGTATGCAGTAACAGCTCAGGCAGCTGGTCAGCTAGTTTCCCACCACCAACTTCAAACCCCTTTTCCTTATTGACTTGCATGTACAACTTTGCAGCCTTTTTCTCCCGATTTCACCAGAAGACTGAAGTTACCCAAGATGACAAGTGTATACACAAGTGCCATACATCAGTTAAATTAAGTTTTTCCAATAGACTCTCAAAAACAAATTAAAAAAAAGTCAATTACGAAAGTTTTCTTTCAGCCCCTGGCTTTCAAAATTCACACGCTGCAAGTCTGGCTTTGAAACTGATTTGTTTTCATTAGGCACAACCTAAAGAGCAACAACCACTTGTATTCCAGAGGCAGCTCCTGCAGGAGAAATGGCACCCAGTGGCATTTGGAGGGAGCACGCGGGCAGAAGCACCCGTGTCCCTGGTGCCACCATGAGGACTGGCCACACCATGGCCAGGCCACCGCTCCGGCCAGCCTGACCAGCTGGACACTCACACCTCACTGTTCCCCTGCTCTTACAGGACAACACCCAGCAGCCCCCAGAGCTCGGAGCCTCACCAGACACTTGCCACGCCAGGCTTACGCTCAACTCCACACACGTCTCTTGAGTTGCACAAAAGAAAATTTGCAAACAATGAAGGCAGAGATAGATCCCCATCCATCACAACCACAGAACTGAAAGCTCAGCTCGAAACAAGCCCAAAGCCTGCACTTAATCCAAACACTCTTCATAAACACAGCACGGCGCCCAGAGCAGCGCTCCGGCAGAACCGGCACCGCTCCCGCTGCCCAGCCCCAGCGAGGCTCTGCAGGGACTCGGAGCAGCCTCCTGGGCCTCAGCCACGCACCGACCCCCCCAGCAGCAGCTTTAAAAGCTTTCATTGCCAATTCCCCGGCTGAAACCCGAACTGCCTGGCAACAATGATTCTCTGTGTGCCTGAAATCCTATTATCGATCCTCCTACTTACCTTGGGCTGTGCTCGTCGGGGAAACGCAACTTTAGGGTCAATCTGGGGAAAAAGAAAGGGGAAATCAACAGGGTAGCTTTGGTTGTCATTTCACATTATTTTGATTTTAAATCACTGAATTATTAATCCCTCATTTCTCAGGCTTGTAATTCAGCACACCGGGTCATCCAGAGCTACTCTGGAAATGATAGGTCACAGTCTGGGTTTGTCTGGGGAGTGTGGCAGGCGTGGAGAGATGGGAAGACAGGAAGAAAACATCTCTTCTGCACTTCTCTCATCATCTTCTGGGCAGCAATCCCCTGGCTGCTCAGGGAGCTCTGGATCAGTCTCTGGGTGCTGCCTCTACCACCAAAACTGCATGTTGAGGATTATCCACATGCCCTAGAGGTTGCACAGAAAGAGGGCCAGCTTTCCTGACCAACATCTTAACTTGGTGGCTTTGACGCCTGCCCCTTCCTGCACTTGGGTTTGGGGTTACTTCTTTTTATTGCTTTGTTTTGCTAACTGACAAGCAACACCGTACAAAAAAGGAAAGCCAAAAGCAAAGCCAAATTATTCACATTTCAATTGCTAAAACTGAAACATTTGAAGGACTAGGGTCTCCTCCATAATAACGTGCCCAACTGATCTGATTTACTCACTCTCAAAGAAAATGGAAAACTCCAAAGGGGCATTTCTGGGATGGAGCAGGAAGGGAGGAGAGTAAGTTACAAACGAGTTTCATGTGTGTGAAATATACACGCACTGAACTCAAAAGTAAACAACCTCCTAAAGGAGGTTTTCCATTAAGGAGTTACTTGACCTATCCATGTATGAAGCACGTCACCACGGACAAAAAGAAAGGGGGAAAAAAAATCCTTGCTTTAAGATGCAGCGTTGGCTCCCCTTGCGCTGCATGAATTAGCACGTCCCCTCTGCATTCCAAAATGCTAATTCTGCAACCTCACACAACTTCCACGGGGGTCATCTCCAAAAAGGGACTCCTCTCTCCCATTCAAAAACTACACGGAACCAAAACGGCACCGGCGCAGACACAAAGCAATGGCACCCAGCGGTGTTTGGAGGGAGCACGCAGGCAGAGGGCTGGATGTAAACAAAACCATCAGAGCTTTCAACAGCAGCTCCCCCAAATCACAGCAAAAGGCCCGTGTGCTGCTGGCCTCACTGCTGCTTTCACTGCTGGCTCTCAGCAGCACCTGCACGCAGACATCTTCTATGTGAAGGGTCTGCAAAAGGACGTTCTGAACTACTGGATCCCACCTGAACTGTGCACCCTGCAACTGCTTTCAGTGCTGCCCTTGCCTGCAGAACCAAGCGATGCCTCTAACCTGACAGCGTTAAGCATATTCAGGACAGGCAAAATTCAGAGTTTGGGTCTGGCTTTTGTTGTTTCTCCCCCCTCAAGCAAAGCCTGATGAAGAAGAGGAGATGTTTCCATTTGGTATTGTTATTCCTGCGGTGATAAATATTCCTGTCACTGCTAAATAACCACGGGTCTCTCCTAAAAAGCAGTTTTACTCAATTAATTTGTCAAAATGGGAAATACCGCAGACATTTGATGTGCGACTGATAAACTGATTTGCCTCTATCAGATACAAATATTGTATCTTTTTTAGGACACACCTGAGAAATGAGCGATTACATGCCATTTTACTGTTCAAAAAGCATAAAAAGTAAAATTATTTATCTAGAGAGCTAACCTTTTCATAGAGATTAACATTATCTACAAATATATTCAGCACTGACTAGGCATTTGTCTACTGGGGAAATACAACAGGTACGGATTTTCCACAGCGATACCCAAAGGTGGAAAAATATGCACTTTTCTATGTTTGCTCCAAAACTACAAGTTTTCCCACCAAAGAGCACCAGGCCCACCAGAGGGACATCACTGCAAAGTCCTGCTGGTAAAAAGCTGGGAGAGCCATTAAACTCCAAAGCAACACATTCATTTTTGAAGGTCAGTTCAAAGAGCATGGAGTCCCTTGCACCACAGCGACAGATTTTCTAAAAGAACTGAATTTTCCTTCCCAAAACCTCTTGCATAAATACCACCAGCCTTTGAAAACAAACACTAGCAATGAATGTGGCAAATCCATACCTTTTGCATAACCCTGTCAACTATTTAAACAACAACCAGAAAGAAAAAAAAAAAAAAGAAAAAAAAGAAAAACAAAAAACCAAAGTTCTACCAAAAAAATTAGTTAGTTAGGTACAATTCTACTTACTGTATCTACAAGTCCTCTAGGAAATGACTATAATACTATTTCTGATATGAATGGCCATTACCTAAACAAAGCTTTTAACGTAACTGTAAACAAGAGCGACGTTTCCATGCCAATACCCAACCGATCTGCCTCCTGTGCTGAACGTTGAAACAGAGTCAAATGCCTTGTTATGCTGCACAACAGTTACTACAATACTCTACAAATACACGCCTGGAAGGACCTGCCTGGCTCTGGGCTTCACTTTTAAGCTGCGTTACTGATTCTGAGGTCAGTTTTGTATTTGGATTGATTCAATCATTATCACACAACCAAAACAGAGGCAGATTTGCCCCGGTGAAGCTCTTCACCCCTCCCCCAGAGAAGAGCAAATTAATACATTGCAGGGACTAGACTGTGATACAAGAAAAAAGCTGGGGGAGGACCTAATTATAGTCAGAAATATGACAGGGTGTCCTCCCATGATTTTTTTTTTTTTTAAACTCTCGTTCAAGATACTGTTTGCCTTTGTTCTTCTTATCTAAATTTATCTTTTAAAACACATAGAGAATATAGCTGTACATGAAAAGTCTGGTGAGTTTAATTTCAGGAGCACGGTTGAATCAGTTATCTTACCATATCTGATTAAACCTAAAATCAAATTATTAAGGCATGTGAAAGCATGGGCTTCGTGTTCAGGCAAGCCCAGCAGAATCTGTAGGTCGAATTAAAACACTAGATTCCACCTGCTTCTACAAGAGCTTCAGGCTTTTTGTTTCCATATAAATTACATTTTTAAAAGAAACACATCCTCCTGTTTGCTCCCTGCTTCTCCCTTTCTTCATTTAACCATAACCTTGCACACACAGGCACCCGGGAGATGTTGCAGCACCGAGACAGGATTGCTCCTAACACCGGGCTCAGGTTAAAGCAAACCCCTTAAGCCCCAGAACACAGCCTGTAAACCCCAGTGACAGCGAGGAGCACGCTCGACCTGCCCAGCAGAATGCCTCTGCAGACAGCTCCCTTCCCAAAACACAGCCCCCTCCAGAGCCAGAGCACCAGAGCACTGATGACCTCTAGCAGTGTCCTTCCCCCCTCCCCTCCAGCTCTGCCGAGGCTCCAAACTACAACGAAGTAGGAGGCACAAAACTTCATCTTTTTGCTTGGCCTTGATCACAGGGACAAAACAGGGCCCAGAGCTGCTCTTGCCCGACACCTTTTGTTTGACCCAACACTGAAAGCCCCATACTGGGGCAGGGGGCAAACCCAGGTGTGGAATTTTTGTTTAAAAAATGTCCAAAAAATGTAATTTTTTTTTTGAAAAAAAAAAAAAAATCAGCTGCATCTCACAAGCTTTTTTTCCCTTATATTATGCACTGGAGACTGAGCGCAGCAAAAAGCTCTGGAGAAACAACAACACATTAGGACTTGTGCTTCTCGACCACATCCACTCTCCAGCTCTTGCAGAGCTTCCCATAAATTACCGCGTGCATTTCGCCGGGGCCCTGCCATCACAGGTGAGGGGACCTCTCCAAAAAATGACTTTGGGAAATGACACGGGCAGCAGCTTGCACGGTTTGACAGTAAGTCACTCCCACCTTGAAACGCGCTCAACAATACATAAATAATCAATCAAAAGAATCACAAAGTTCCCTGCAGAAAGCGTGCCGCAGCCCAACACCGAAAAAAAGTTGGATTTTACTCCACAGCTTTTTCAATGTCACCGCTCAATAAAATATAAGGCCGGGGGAGGAGCCAGCGGTCGGTATGGGTGAATTCCGATTTTAAAAACAAAAAAAAAAAAAACCCACACGCACAAAAAAAAAAAAAAAAGTTACCGCTTTTGGTGAGTTAAAAGGCAGAGTCTATTAAAAATATAAAGAAAAAGCCGAGCCACGCAAGGTCCCGGTTCAATGACAGCCTGGCACCGCCCGCGGCACCGGCCCGAGCGCGGCTCGGAGCGGCGGCTCGCGTCCCCGCCGTGCGGGAAGGGCGGCGGGCAGCCCCCCGCAGCACCTACCGTCTTGGAGTCCAGCTCGTGGTGCGGCTGAGCCAGGACTTTGTCTACACTCGCCGGATCCGCGAACGTAACGAACCCGAAGCCTCTGCGAGAGACAAAGAGCGAGGGGATGGCGGGGAGGGGGGGGTGGGGGGGTGGTGATGAGAATTAGAGCCAAAGGGAGAAGTCATAAAAATAAACCGCTGGGTCGCCCTCCTTCCTCTGCCCTCCCCCGGAGCCGCCGGGAGCAGGGGGCGGCCGGCTCCGACCCGCGGCCCCTCTCCGGCTCCGCCGGGCGCTTTGTTTCCTGCTCCGGGCTGGAGGGATGCGGGCGGGGAGAGCCCTCCCGCAGCGCCCCACGCGTGCGGCGCGATGCGGGGCCGGGGCTCGGGGCTGGCACCGGGGGCTGCGGGTCCACCCGCCCCGACCGCAACTCGCGAAGTTTGTCAGCCCGAGCGCGGTGGGCGGCGGTTTTACCTGGAGCGCTTGGTGGTGGGGTCCCGCATGACCATACACTCCCTAATTTCTCCGAATTTGCTAAAATAGTCTCTAAGGCTGTCTGCGGAGAGAGAGCAGAGAGGGAGAGGAGGGTCAGGGATGGGGGGGCGCGGGCAGGGCCCGGCGCGGCGGGACGCGGCCCACGCGGGGCGGGACACGCGTGGGGAGGGGGTGGCGGGCGGGGGTTACCTGGTGAGGTTTGCCAGCTGAGGCCGCCGATGAACATCTTGCTGGAGGGAGAGAGCAGAGCGGAGTTGAGCGCCGGTGCGGGATCGGCCATTTTGACGGGGCAGCTCCCGGCGGGGCGGAGGGGCGCGGAGCGGAGCGGCGCGGAGCGGGGCGGGCCCGCCTGACCGCCCCTCGCCGCCGCGCTCCGCGCCCCCGCCGCCCCGCCGACTTACCCGGGGTCGTGCTGCGCCTCTCCGGGGCTCCCCGAGGTAGCCTGGCTCCCGTCCGCCTCCATGGCCGCGCCGAGCGAGAGCCCCTTAGAGAACCCCCCCCCGCCCGCCCAACCCGCCCCCCCCGGCCCGGCTCCGGCTCGGTTCGCTCCGCTTGCTTTGCCCCTTTTTCCCTTCCCCCCTCCTCCTCCTCCTCCTCCTCCTCCTCCCTCCGCTACCGGAGGATCTCACTGGAGAGGCGCTGGGGCAGCAGCCAGATCCGTCACACGTGGGATCGGCTTAGCTCAGCGCCGCGCCGGCGCTCCCTCCCCCCGCCGCCATCCTCCCCTCCCTCCATCCCGCCCCTCCCTCGCGGGGGCGGGGCCTCCGCCGGCGCGTGGCCCTCTGTGGCGTCACCGTGACGTCACCGCGCCCTCCCCGCGCAGCTCCCGCCCCCCCCGCGCGCGTCCGTCCCTCACGGGTGTCCGCGACCGCCGGGACTGTCCTCGTGGGACTGTCCCCCCGAGACTGTCCCCCCGGGACTGTCCCTCAGGACTGTCCACCCGAGACTGTCCACCCGGGACTGTCCTCGTCAGGACTGTCCCCCCGAGACTGTCCCCCCGGGACTGTCCCTCAGGACTGTCCCCCGATGCCCCTCACACCTGGGACTGTCCTCGTGGGACTGTCCCTCAGGACTGTCCCCCGATGCCCCTCACACCCGGGACTATCCCCCCGGGACTGTCCCCTGGGATTTTCCCTCGGGACTGTCCCCCCAGGCCCCTCCGACCCTCACGAGGGGGGGCCTTTGGCTGAAACTGGCTGTTCCTGCCGGCCCCCTGCTCTGCTCCCCACCCCTCACAGCCCAGCCGGGCGTCAGGGGAGAATTCCGGGGGCTGGGAAGTGCCTGCTGGCTGTCCAGGAGAGGAAAATTAAATTTTAGCGACTCGAGAAGAATTCGGGCACTACTGAGAGGCGTCATCCCCTCACCAAGCCCGGGCATCGCACCCACGCTGCCCTTGGCACTGCCCGGACCCTGCGGGCACCCCGGGTTTAAACTGGAGCTTTCTGGGGCTGCTCAGAGAAAGAGGCTGGGGCCCGGTGCTCCTGCAGCTCCTGCCCCCCAGAGCCCCCATGTCCCTTTGTCACCGTGTCCTGGGGCTCCTCCATATCCCAGTGCCCTTGCAGGGCTCCAGCATCCCCGTGTCCCTGTTCCCCAGTGTTCCTGGTCCTGGTATCCCCACAAGGCTCCAGCAGCACCACTGAACCGCTCGGCCACACAGGCGCTGCCCAGCCAGCATTTCCCCTCAGCTCCTGCATTTCCCACTCAGTGTTTGACCAGTGCTTTGCGGGATGGGGCTGCCAGGTATCGGTGGAATACCTACAGCAATCAGGTTTGCCTAAATTAAGGAGCATGGGCCGCCCACCCAGCAGGACTGAGCCACGTCGCCCTACATTTTCAGACACATCCGTGGATTTTGAGTTCCTCCACCTGTCCAGTACCGAGTGCCTCCCAACCAAAAACCCCCTAGCTCAGCAGCCAAGCCTGCAAGAGTTGTTTTGGGGTTGCCAACTCTTTCCAGCTCAGGAATTACAATATTTTCACTGGGGCTGGGGGCAGTATGTGGATGTACTTTCCAGCAGGGACTAATGAACAAGGTGGGAATGAGTGGATGTGCGCAGGGCTGGGAGGTCAGGCCCACTGGAGAAACACCCTTCTTCATGCTCTGATGCTGAGCACTGTAAAATGGGATATAATTCCCTTTATTTCGTTTGTTTTGCCACGAAGTGCTGAACTCTAGCTCAGCAGTGGGGCAGGCTCTGCTCCTCCAGAGCAGGCAGGGAAAAGGGGCTGACCTGGCCCTGCCCCAGCAGGGTGAGCAGCACCAATGTGCAAAGGAAATGGATGGGGGGAATTAAAGAACAGTCTTTTTCTCCCCCTTTGAGCTTCCCTTAGATCTTAGCTATTTCTTGTAATAATCACCGGGAAATTACTAGTCAGGAGAGCGGTTCCTGGGGTTATATTACCCCTTTAATCTCTCTGGCAGCGGTGCAGAATTTTAAAGGGGTTCCAGAATGAACAAGCACAAGACAGATTTTGCTGATGGACAGAAGGAACTTCAGTGCAGCTGCTTATGGCTCAGAAAGAAATTTTGATTGCTATATATTAAAAGGATATCTCCACTGCTATCCCTTCCATCAGCAAACGTTACAGGTCAAACGGCTTTGGGAAGACTTTATCAGTACATTCTCTCTCCACCTCCCTCGGAGCTGAGGCTGGGTTCAGGGGTGTGACCAGTTTCAATCTGTTCAGTCGGTTTTGCTCTTTCTTGAGCACTCTGCTGTCACAGCAGAAGCCAAACCCACGGCACTAGGGACGCTCTGAGGACACGCTGGGCACCTGAAGCCCGGGGGTGACAAACCAGGAGCCGCTGTCCTGCTCCTTTGGCAGCAGTCGACAGCACCCAGCCCCAAAGGTGCTGTTCCAGCCCCAAAGCCAGATTTTCCTCCAGCCCACTGAGAGTTTGCAGGCTTGCCCTCTGCTCTCCTCCTCTCCAACCTCTAATGTTCATGCTAAAAATCCAAAGTCCCAGTGGAATTTGGGAAGTAGCTAATGAACTGCAAAGCTGACATCTCTAACTACCAGCCAGGGATAACACTCTCCCTAGCCGCACAATTAAAAGTTGAAGCATTTAGTCCAATAACAAGGAAAGTTACTGCTACTGATCCAAACCAGCCCAGGTCCTCCATGGTGGCTCTGCAGGACACACAAATTTGGGACAATCACATCTGTCCACATACGTAGCCCCTACTCTCATTAGCAGGTTTTAGCCTCACCAATTTCCTTTCAATTTTTACAACTCCCATTTCATATCAGAGACTGAGATGCAGAGTTTTGTTAAGATCAGCATTTACAAGGCCAAAATGACATGAGATTCCAAATCTCTTTGGAGATACGTGGACCCTGAGAACCTGATTTCTGAAACAAAGAGATCTTGGGCTCCTAAACCAGTTGGGCATGCATTGGGAATGCAGTTCCAGGTAGGGAAGGTGGCAGGTCCCAATCTCCCAGGCTGCAGCCGTGTTCCTTGGACATCCCATCTTTGCCGTGCAGCGATGCCGAGGGGCTGCATCCACCTCACACTGCCTGGAGAATGAGTTCGTCTATCTGGAGCTGTAGAAATCTGCATTTATATGTTGTATGCTCTATAAATTCAGTGTCATAATAAAAAGGATCTAAATCTTTACTGAATAATTCATTTTCACGCATAGGGAAGAAATAATGACCTATATTACATTCCATCTATCATTTAGCAGGTTGTGGAGATTGATCGGCCGGTGGGTTTCAAGGTCCCCAGTGAGGAGCAGGGCCCTGCCTGCTGCCCAGCTGTGGCTTCACCTGACAAACATTATTTAGACAGAATTCCAGGGGGTGATATGCTGGGGAGCTGCCAGGAAGTCAAAGATCATTTAAAATGCAGAATATGTCATTGCAAACAATTGGTCTTGGTGCATCTCTGCCTCGGGCGTTACCCCAGTGCCTGCAGCACCCACAGAGCCACAGCAGGGCAGGGGCTGTGCCAGCCCTGCCTCGGAGGAGACACAGCACAGGGGACGGAAGAGAGTCTTCGGGGTCTGTGGTGTCAGACTGGCCAGGGCTGTCCAGGTACCATCCACATCTCCAAAGAGCTGGGCAAAGACTTCCTGCGTGTCCCTGGGATTCACAACAGAGGACAGGTTTTTAAGTGCAGGGCACTCGGCAGTTTTGGTTGTGATATTTGCAGACAAAATTTCAGCAGAGTGCAGACTTAGGGCGTTGGATATTTTTGGTTTAATTTTAGGCTGCCTGTCCATTAACGTCACCTGTGTTTCCTCCTGGTGAGCTCTACACCTCTTCCCATGTTGCCTGCCCCTCTGTTTCCACCTGCTCCATCAGCTGAAAGGAAACCACCAAACCCAACGCCCATGAGCACTGCCCAGCCCTGGGGCTCTCAGCAGCCCAGGGCCAGGCAGGAAAACAAACAAAAACCACTGAGTCTGGCAGGAGGGAGTTACTTAAAAACACAGCAGCCAGTCCCTAAACAGGAATAGGTTGTCCCAGAACCAGTAATTTTAGGGAAGCAGTACTGGTTCACACCTGGTGCAAATGTGGCTCTATATTTTGGGTAGGCACTGGAGTTTTTCCCTGTCAAGTTCCAGATCTACATCAAATTATTTCAGCATTTGCTAATGAAGACATTACACTGACCTTATTAAAAACATCATGATTTTCATCTTAACTGAGAAAACAGCATTTTTTTCAACTGTTTCAAAAGAAGAATAAAACCCAAATATTATCAGGCCCATCTTTCATATGATAAGGGAGGAGGGGGAAGCTCTGCAAGGAAAGATTTCAAAGCCTGCTTTGTTTTCGTCAGCTTTGAAATCAACAGACAGCCCTGAGAATTCTGTTTTTCAGAACCACAGTGTTTAATTCTATTTACTACTTCCAGGCAATTCTATATATACACACAGCGAAAAACCCAAGCAGCTCACTTTAAACAAATCCTCCTGCTTTTTTCAGATGTGTCATTCCTCCTGCGGGTAGGATTGCAGGATACAGATCAATTAAGTTAAAGCCAAAAACAAAGCAGGGAGGAGAGGAAGGGGAAGAGCAGGGTTTGTGCTGGCCCTGGGCAGCTCTCCCTGCTGGATCTGGCAGGGGTCACTGTCCTGCGGGCACCTTGGCCTCTCCTGAAGGAGGGGGTTAGTGGGGAATTTGCCAAAGACTTCCCCAGCTCTGTTGTCTGATGGAGCAGCTGGAAACCCAGCCTCTCACTCCTGCGCTTGGACAAATCCAAGCCCCCCAAGTTACCCTTTGTGTTGTCTCTCACCCTGGGGAGGACAGAGTTATACCAGAAATCCCATTTCCTTCCCTCTCCTGAAACCAGGCTGTCTACCTTATTTCTCTCCCTGATTAATTTTTACCAAAGGCCTTTAAGAGCCTCTGATAAACTGCTCCCAAAGTCCAAACTAATATTATTAACTATGAATCTTCTCCTATAAATAATTCCCAGAAGTAGATCAATGCTACCACTGAGTCAATGGATTCACTGGAATCATTTCTTCCTGTTACTCTTGGATTTTTTTCTCCCTGTCGCCACTAATCAATTATGATGATAAAACTACCCTGGAACACCCCCAAAATAAAGATAAACAGTGTGTATTATCAGAGGCTGGGGCTGTGTACGGTGTTGAAGATGCGTTACCTTCTCTGAGCCACATTTGTTTTCCTCTACAGACAGTTAAGGGGGAAAAAAAAGGAGGCCCAGTAAATGAATGGTCTGGTGTAACACAGCATTAATTCCCTGACCTTCCGCATTGAGTGACTAAGAATCTCAATCTCAATTATTCCTTTCATGACGGAATCTAAAATAGACACAGCAAGTCCTCACATTCTTGCTCAAAAGCAGGAGAGGTGGAATGAGACGAGTCAGCCCGATCACACTGAAACCACATCCATTATCAGTTCCATGTCATTCAAAAAAATCGACTGCGGGAGAAAGCAAGAGCATCCAAGGAGAATTATTGCAAAACATGTGCTGGCAGGATCTGGATAAATACAGACACTCATTTATATATGCACATGCATTTAAAATTCACAAGTGTGGAGCTGAATCAGGGGTAGGAAAAACAAGTCACTCCCCAGAGGACACCATCGCTGTAAATTAACAACAGGCAGATCAGAATTGATGAAAACACCCCGAGAGGTTGATAAGCAAAGCTCACACTCTGTAGATTGTGGGGATCCCTCACATTTTGAAGTTTGGGCTTTCCTGCACCTCTGGCATGATGGAAACGGCAAACCCATCATTTCCTGTCTGACTTTGGAGTTAACTACTTTGTTTGCTTCTTTCCAGTTAATCAAATGGTTCTTATTGCTGATACAGCGAATTCCATGACCATTAAGTTCACATCAAAGGACACACGAGCAAGAAAGTTTCCATGAGGCTTTAGACTATCTCGGCACAGATCTTCAGTGGGCACAAAATCCTCACGGTCACACTACCACGTGTATTGGCTAAAGATCACCCCTTCCTCCACGGATCCCTGAAGGTATTTTCCTGCAGCTGGAAACAAGGACGAAACAGCCTCATTTGTGGGACGCTGTCTGTGTCAGGGCTGCTGTCCAGCCACGCCTGGCCGTGTGCGGGCAGGAGCCTCACTCCCTGCGCACAAGGCTGTCACCCTGGGCTTACCTTTAATGCAATTCCCTGGCTTTCCGTGTCATTCACTGATTTTCCAGCAGCAGATGTGGCCCGAGCTCCTCAGTTTGCCTTTCCGGCCAGGGCCTGGCACAGCACGTGGCAAGGCTGCAGCGAGCCCGGGAGACAAGGAGTCACCCACAGCCTCTGGCCACATCCGAAATTCCAGCGTTGTACGTCAGGAAGAAATGTGCCTGGGAAATGTAGCTGTAACTACATTAAAGCACCATAATTCAATTCTAACCACATCATTACGGAGGTGCAGATCAGATAAGCGCGGAGAGCCAGGGAGCCGGGCTGTGCCGGCTGCGGGAGCCGCGTCCCGCCGGCCGGGCGCGTTTGGGGCTGGGGGAGCATCGCGCTCCCTCCTCCGGGGATGTCCCACACGTTTAAAGCGCAAACCCACCTCTCCAGGCGGCGTCCTGCACTCCCTTTCCCTGCTCCGACCCAGCGTCACCCCTGCAGCCCAAAGGCAGACCCTACATCCCTCCCTGGAAGGGTATTTTGATCCACGTGAGCCCTTACCCCGATCCGACCCCGTCCTTCCCGCATCCGAGAGGCTTCTCCAGGGCGGTGCTGGTGAGCAGGGGCAGCGCTGCAGCCCCTGGCTGAGCTGCTGCCCTGACACCCCTCCAGTCCCCAGCCTTCCCCGCGCTGCCCAGGGATCTCTGGCCTCCCCACGCGAGGGATGGGGGTGAGGAGGAGCTGCTGGGGCCACGGCAGCCTCCCCTGGAGTCACCCGTCCACTGCCATCCAACATCAGCCATGCTCAGGGCATCAGTGCCTTGGCCACAATCGCCCGACCACTGCATCTGGCCGTGGGCTGGAAACCATTCTTTGAGTTACTACCTCCTACCAGGGAAAGTGCTTTTCCCATATTTAAGAGGTTCCTCAGCTTTAAGCACCCTCTCCCACTAGATTTAAAGCACTGATATACTGACTGTCAAGGCCCTGGGTTCCTGGTCTGACTTTTGGGCAGCCATGAGATTAACTCTTCTGTTCCAAATCATTTTAAGCAGAGGTTAATGCTGAACTTGTGCTTCTGCCTTTGCTGAATCAGGGCTTTGCCAACTTCCTGCTTTATTTATTTGGCTTTCTGTGATTGCTGAGCCGGGATGGCAAGGATCCTACCTTGAACCTCCCCTGGGACCTCTTGTGATGAAAAGCAAAGCCTGCAAACACTGTGGAGTCTCTGCTGCATTAGGAGAGGAGTTTCATGAAGATTCATGTCTTTCATATTGTTCTATGAAATTAAAGAGCAGAGGAAAATTACTTTCGAGGAAGTGAAGATCTACTGCAGCAATTTAGTTGTAAACATAATTAAGCAACTGGCCCTGACATACCCGTCCTTTCTTGGCCAAAATTCAGCTGGAATTTCCATTGATGTCACGATCAAGCTATGCAAATAATTAGAACAAGCTTTGTCAGGAGAGTAAGATCCAAAAGAGATTTTGGGGGACAAGGTCTGTAACAATGCTCCCCTCCTTCCTTCTGAGCTGGATCCAGATCTTTAGGTCCTTCATTTCCCTTCCAGGCTCATCCACCTGCCTAATGCTCACACTGAGAACTGCATGAAAACCTGTGTGAGGCCCAGCTGACAGCCCAGCAGAAGTGGCTTCCAGCCTCCAGACACTGAAGGAAGAAAGGCTGGGAACCCACATGAAGCTCTGCGTTGTAATGAAGTCACTCTGCCACTTCAGACTTACCCAAATTACGTTGATGGGTTAATTTTGCACTGAAGGCTCTCGCCTGAGTCAGGCATCATCTCCCTCCCCTCTGCCTCGATGCCAGATTGGGCGCCACGTGTTGTCCTGGAGGTGGCACCCAGCCAGGTCAGACTGGCACCGGTGCCTGTGCGTGCTCTGTGTGACTGCCACAGCTCTGAGGTGACATCCCTGCTCCACCTGGAGCCTTTGTGTTCCCTGGGTGGTGCAGAGCCTGGAGATGGGGCGAGCAGAACCAAACATTTAACTGTCTGAAATAAGAGCTGGGCACTCAACACTTGTTTGTCACAACTTACAAATGGGCACAATTACAAACGTGCAATTTCTAAGTGCAAATTCACTTACAGACTGGTTATAGTGAAGCAAAAGCAAACTGCTCTTAAGCTGAGCTGAAAGCCTTGGGCTTTGGCAGTGATATTTAGAGCTTTCCCGAGTCCCTGGGTGTGGAGTGGTTTTCTGAAATTGCCGGGTTTTTGGTTTTTGTTTAAAGTAAATGTATAGTCTTTGAAGCTCCAAGGAAAGAACTTGAAAAATGTGACCTTTAGAGCTTTGATACTGGGTGACAAATAAAAAGAATCCAGAGGACAATCCCCTTAAAAATATACATGGCTATCATTTAGCGAGCAGAGAAAGGAAACAAGGATGATGTGTTTTGCTTCGAGGCCAGGATTGACAGCAGCCTCTTACATTATCCTTAAAATATTAGTGGGATAACACAGTACCAGCAAACGTCTCCTGCATGCACCATTGCTTGCCCAATTTTGCAGGAGCAGGTGCTGAGCTGGGGCTGTCTGGGCTGAGCCAGCAGCCGTGCCCAGCCCACGGTCCAGCAGCGCTCCAGGAGGTGACATTTGCCTCGCCGGCACTTGGGAGCACTTCAGCTTCACCTTTGCAAATGAAACTCTCTGCATCATTGGGGAACCACGCCAGGAGGCCCTCAGGAACCCAGCAGCTATTCTTCCTGCTATTTCATACTAGGGTGCTCTGTAAAGGGAAGGAAAACCTTGGGGAAACTGAAAAATGCTTAGCTGGAGTGGGCAGAGGCTCCTGGATGTGTTCTTCCTGGGTGAAGCCATTTTGGATTGATGCAGCACTAAAGCTCTGTGGTCTCATGGGGCATTACTGTGATGCACCATCAGAGCAGCACTGCTCCAGTGAGGATGGAGTGTGTAACATTGCTGACACTGCACGCAACTTCTTGCAGTCATTCCCCCTCCCCTCTTTGCTCACCTCCTTGTGTGGCTGCAGTTCACCACAGATGGGACTCTGCTGGTCTGAAGCAGCTCAGGGACACTGTTTTGCTGTTCTGTACCAGCAACAACAACAAAATAAAATTCAAACCAACACAAACTTAGCTGAGAAAGTAATAAGAAGGCAAACTCAATTACTGTTTCATCTGGCATTATTGTTGCTTTGCTGCTCTTTGTCAGGGACTTCTTCCAAGCAAAATTGGAGAGATTATCTTGTCTAGATGTTATGAAGTAGCTAATCCCTTCCGCAAGTGGAGGAGAGCCAAACGCTTCGTGTTGGGCAAGTGGAAGTGTAAATATGGTGACAAAGTGCTGCCACTGCTCCCTGGCTCCAGGGGCTGCCTTTTCCCAGGGCTTTGCTCACTCCACATCTGCCCAAGGCACCAGGATTTCCCCAAGATCTCCCAAAATATTTCCTCTTTCCTGTCCCAAAAGCTGCCTGGAGCAGGTGTATTTGGCACATCGCCTCCTCTACTGCTGTGGGGAGCAAGAGGAAAAAGGTATTTTTAGAGGAGAGAAAGGCCTGACTGTTTAATGTCACAGTGCTGGTGAGCTCACACCATCCCTCACCTCACCCCCAGCTCTTCCCGGTGTCACCACTGCGCTGAGCAGCTGTGGCAGCCCAAGGTGTGACCCCACTGCCTGCCCCAGGGACCCTGCTCCCTGCACAGCTCCTCGAGCAGAGCTGAGGATGAGCATGCTCCTGCCTTCCTCCAGCCACCCTGCAGCAGGGCCTGGAGTGGGGACCTCAGAAAGCCACGGCAGAAGAGAAATTACCCACCAGTCATGTGTTCACTGGATTTTATAGGGCACACAGTGAACTCTCCAGGGCCATTATCTCAGCAAGGACAGTCTTGTTTTCACATCAGAAGGGCTGTTTCCTGGTCACCTCAAGGTAAGCAGGGTGAGGTTGCCTCCAACAGAAATTCTTGAAGGTCCAATCTTTACTCACAGTGTAGATTAACCCAGAGCAACACGTTCAGGGGAACAGCCCCAACACAACCAACACCTCTGGGCCCTGTGTGAGGTCTCTGTCACAGCCCGGGGAACATGAAAAGCATCAGCCCGCCTGGAGAACCACCTCTCCTCCCTCTTCCATGACCACAACAGAGACACAACACAATACCCCACCTGCCCATGGCTCCCCACCCCCCAAAACCCAGCAGCTCAGGTAAAGGATATTTGCAAAGCTGGAGAAAGGCTCGGCTGGAAACGCGGAGCAGCCCCAGCCCGTGTGGGTGCGTCTGTGTACATCCAGCCAGGGGGATATTTAATGATAATTGCTTCTTTTCAGCAGCGAGCAATGTGCCTGGTACAACCCAAAATGATTTTGCTATTTTGACGTTGGGAAATCTGCAAGTCAAAGGTGAGGGAACGACTGCGCAGAGCAGCCAATATTAAAAATCACAGTCTGGCAGCGGCGGCGCGGGCTGGCAGAGCTGGATTGCCAATCATTTTTATACCTCGGCGCTTTAAATAGCAATAATGTGGTGAATGTGAAATTGCCTGTGCTGATGGGGGTTGCTGCACGTTATTAAAATCCAGGCATTGGGACACACGTTACACATTTGTGATTCTTTAGAGACATTGTTGGGGGAAAAATACAAACTCTGGGAGAAATATGAGGGAGGGGGGGCCCAGGAGGCAAAGGGTGAGGGAGAGGCAGACAATCAGGTCTCTGGAAGATCACCAGGCAAAAGGCAACAGGGAGAACACTTTAGCTCCTCTGGATATGCCCAGGAAACAGCCAATTATTTCAGAGTCGTTGGAGCGTTAAGTGATGCAGATTATTCCCTCTAACACTTATTCCCCATGCAATTCCCACTCCATTTGCTCTGATTTGGCCCATTCCAGATCCCCATTTGGCCCAACACCTGAGCCCCGTGTTGGAGCCAGGCTGCTGCTGTGCCTTGCTGAGCACCTCTCCCTGGACAGGGGCAAAAGCCCTGGGGAAGGTGCCCTGGCCCTGGGGAATGGGAATTGCTGTTGGTGATGCTCCAACAGCTCTGCCTGGGTGAGGATACAGAGCTGAGTCCTCACCAAACCTGCTGCTTCCCATCTCCATGGGAGCATTTCTCCTCCCCAATCAGGGAGTCATTATCCACTCCACTGCCACATCCCTCTTTTTGGATGACTAGAACCCTTAATCCATGATTTCACAGCCCTACTTAGGTACAAGCACCCACATGCAATGCAGATCTGTATAAAACCCAGCTCTGCATAAACACACCCCTGACAGAGGAAAAGCTGTGATGCAAACGTGGTGTTATTTCCATCCATCTATGAAGTTATTCCTTACCCCCATCAGCTCCGTACCTGCTCCCCACTCCTCTGTCACACCTTCCAGGTGCCAAACTTCTGCAAAACCTTTCAAGAATGGGATATTCTTAGCTCAGATGTACACAGACCTTGGGCTGAAGGTGACTAAAATAGTTAAAATCCACGTGCTTTCAATATTTTTAGGATTAATTTTGCTGCAGCCTCATGGAGTGCCCTGTGCCAGGCTGGGGTCCTGTCACGCAGGCAGGTGAGACAGAGGAGGAAGGTGGAGAATTGGGATGCATACTTTTCAGACAGAGAGCAAAGCAGAGATTTAAGGTCCTGTCATATCCCAGAGTTTTATTAGTCATTTTGCAGCGGCTATAGGACTGATTTTCTAATTAATATTTTTTAAGGGAATAGGTATACGAGTGAAGTCCTAGTAATAAAAGGTGCCAGAACAGAATAAAACCTGAAGTACCTCTGTTCATCCCTCTCATGGACCCCATGCTCTTTCAACAAGGTCACACAAAATCAGCAGCTGAGCCTGTATTTTCCAGTCTCTTCACTGCCCCAGCACAGCTCCTCTCCTCACACACCAACTTTGCTCAGTTTGTCATTAGCAACCAGCAGTGACATCACCTTGAGTGGCAACACCATCCATCCATCCATCCATCCATCCATCCATCCATCCCTCCAGCCCACTGCACGTCTCTGCTCAGGAGGAGCTGCAGCACTGATGGGCCTCAGACCCAGACAGCCAAAGGGTACAACACAATCAAAATAAGCAGCCTGAGAAAATGGCCTTTACACTGCGAAATGGGGAAAGCAAGGACTCCCAGCAGGAGCTGGGGATGGGCTGTGCTCAGAGGAAAGGCAGCCCGGCAGCGGGGGGCAAGCGCCGCGCTCCCAGCGGCCGCGGCGAGATATTGATTTGATAAGCAGATGAGCTGAAATTCCAAATGCTTTGGAGATGCTGATAGGAAAAAAAGAGGTAGATGGAGAGACAGGGGAAGGCAAGAGGAACAGCTGCGTACGCTGAGATGTCATGGAAAATAGAAGGTCATCGGGATCCAGGAAATTCTCCAAAGAAACAGGGAAGTGGAGATCGCAGGGAGACAGCAGATGTTTCTGTGCCAAGACAATGATGGAACCATAATTACAGCGAGATGGAGCGTCCTGCACAGCCCCAGCAACACGGAAACACAACAAACCCCAACCAGACCCGTTTGATTGGCAAGTGGAAAAGGCTATGAAAAAAGCAATAAGCATTTAGCCCTTCCATCACAGAGCAGTCAGGCAAGGGGAAGAACGAGGGCACCTCTTCACTGCAGAGCCACAACGCTGCCCGAGAGGTCAAGCTGCTGACAAAAACCCCTGGATCTGTATGGGAGAGCTCACAAGTGCTTTCCCCCTCCCCATTTTCAATAACACGGGCCCAGCACACTCAGCCTGGGGCTGGGGTGCTCAGCAGGGGCAAGTGCTTCCTCCCCATTCCTGGGCAAACCCACCCTGGCTGTCTTGCCCTGTTCAAGGGCAAAACCCAGGCAAACAGAGCCTGACACAGGCACCTCTGGGGGCTTGTGCCACCTCAGCTGCCACTGGCAAGTGTCCTGGGGTACAGATCAGAATGAGCATGGTCTGAATCCGGGGCCAGGGCTTTTGTCCTTGGAAGCTGAGCTGTCCCTGCAAACAGCCAGCCCTGGGATGTGACAGCTCTGCCAGGAGCAGCAGCAGTGCTGGGACACCGAGGGGAGCCAGAGCTCCTCAGCCGGGGGACCTCTGCGTCCCAGCACACACCGTGACCCTCGACAGGAACATTTTTCCCTGACTCATTCACACCTCTCTGGCTGTTGCCTCTGTAACAATCGTGCTGAACTTCGTTTTTCACTTTCTGCACTTGCAAGTCCATTTTCAGTGTGAGGACAACATGCTCACTTAATTTTGGCTGGGGGGGACACAATGATCTTATTTGAGAAAAAAAATAAACTTGCTTCTGTGTTCTGAGGCAGCTCTGAGGGAAAGGCACTGCCACGATCACCAAACACATCCAAGCAAATTAGGGGTCTGTCTCTGCGAGTGAAAAGTAACACTCTCCCTTTATCATCTCGCATCCAGACACTGTGTAAGGACAAACCTGCACAAGCAGAGATACAATCTGGACCTGCGAGCAGAGATGAACATCCCAGGCATGTAAATCGCGGTCCTACAGACGCAGCGTGTGGCTGAACGCTCCATCTCCCTCCAAGGCCTGCGAGCCGCGCGGCTCGGCGGCGCTGGGCCGGTGCTCGAGTGCCATCTGCTGCTCCGCGCTGCTCCCCGCTCCGCACGGCCACCGAGCCCGCGGCTCTCCCGAGCAGGGGTGGATGGGCCGGGGGTGCGGCGGTGAAGGGGACAGGGCAGACATAAAAAACCAAACGAACTTTTCTCCACTACTATCTTTCCTCATCATGCGTGGTGCCTTTCTGTCCCCAGACAGGGCTGGGCAGCTGCAGCAGTTCACTCTGCCACCCTCACCCCATCCTGTGTGTAACATGCTGGTTTGTGCCACAGAAAAGCAGCTGTGTCGCTGTCCCATAGCAGAATTAAAGCTACAGCCTTGACAGGGCAGCCAAACATTTCTTCCTGCTCTGACAAAACAACTTTTGCAGTGAAGAACAAGTGTCTCTCTTAGGGCTGGGTTCCCCGGAATCCCTCCTGAGCATCCCCCTGCCCTGGGGACAAGAAAACTGGGGGAGAAGAAAAGGCTGGAGCAGCTGGATGCCCCAGCAGCCACACCGGGAGGTCATGGAGCAGCCAGGGAACGTCCCTGCATCAGGCAGCGCTCAGGGGGAGGTGACAGAAGCAGGAGATGCTCACGCTGCCACTCATGGCTGCCAACAAGAACGGTACTTGAGGGCCAGAGAAGTGCTTCAGGTGCACTTGGAGAACAACAGACAACACTCAGCAGAGAAACCCGGACCCACAGACTACTGTGAGAGTGCTGCTATCCAGAAATGAGGGCACCTCACTTGAAACAGCATGAAATGTCTCTTCAGCGTTCTTGAATCCAAGCTGCAGAGTCAGGGCACAGAAAAAGGGTAACATCCCCTAGGCAACACGCAGGGTTTTGAAGCTGGGACATCAAGTGCACAAACCAGAGTCCCTCTGATCCCTCTCCCAGGGGAAGGTTAAAACCTCGGTGTAGTGACAGCTACAGCACAACTCCCATTGCTTTCCCCTGCTTTCCACAAGGATTGAGGCTGCTGTAACAAACATCCAAACCTGCTTTCAGACACCAATACTCATGGCTGGGCACGAGCAGCAGCTTCACAGCCTTGATCCAGGAAAAGGAGGAAAGCTCCCAGCACGTGCTCACTCAGCAAAGGCTCTGCAGGGCTCAGGGGCTGCAGGGCAGTCAGCAACCCCTGCTCCACCCTCCGGAGCAAAGCTCAGCAGCTTCAGCCTGAGGCAGGACAGGAGAGGAGGCTGCGAGCTCGGGGGCAGTGTGGCCAAGCCACAGCAGGGCCATTACTCACCTTCCTGGGCACTGGGATGATGGATGAGCCAGGGAGGCTTTTGGGCAATTCAGAAAAGAAACAGGAAGCACTTTTCCCACTCACACGTAATTAAGTTGTGGGACACACTGCCACAGGGAGCCGTGAAGGTCAGGAGGACAAATGGCCTCAGATGCCCTTGCAGCAACTCGGAGGGGAGCTCCTCTGTGAAGCACAGGCTGTGTGAGGCACCAGGCTCAGCAGTGCTGAGGAGCTGGGACCCAGGGGGTGAGGGCTGAACTGCTCTGACATTTCCTCTGGCAAAGAGCCCCAAGTCTCTCCTCCAGCTGCCATCCTCACTCCTGTTGCCCAATGCAGCCAGAATTTTTCCTCTATCCTTGCTGGCTTTTCTTTTTTTTTTTTTTTTTAACAGGGTGGATAAGGAAGGGGGGAGGAAGCAGAGGTGACTGAAGCCAAAACACAACCCCTGAGGCGATGAACTAAAGGCAAGACACATGTTTTCTAATTCTTGCTCAGCAGCCTCCTGCATGCTGGCTTCCCAGGGACAGCCCCGAGGTGGGACCCCATGGATCTGTGTGATGCAGTAGAATGGAAGAGATAATACAGCTTGCACCTCCTTTTCCTTTATTTTTAGGGAAAAAAGCCTCTGCCAGTGAAGCACCAGGGATGTGCTGAGCCAGCTCCGGGCTGCACCCGTGGCTGTGGGAGGGGAGGAGCTGAGCTGCCCCTTGTGCCAGACAAGGGCTCCCTTACTCTCCCTCTGCTCCAGAAACTCTGCCCTCCTCCCTCCCTGAGGAGCCCTGGAACCAATGTGCCAAAGGGAAATCAGCTCCAGGCCCGGCCACAGGAGCAGCCCTGGCACTGCAGAGGCTCTGGCAGGAAGGGGCTGCTTGCCCAGGGATGGGCTCCTGCTCCTCCACCCTGGGCAGGAGGACCAGGGCCAGCAGCCACAAGAAGGCCTCCCAGGAAGCACCCCTCATCCATGGAAAGAGCCTGGAGAGGGGATGTGGGCAGGCAGGGGCTGCTTAGCAGGGAGAGCTGGAGTGTGCCGTGCAGCCCGTGGAAGCTCTCCAGGAGCTGATAAACGAGGCAGCTCCCGAGAGCTCATTCATTTCACCCCTAATAAAATTACCACTTTCCAAAGGGAAAAGCCCCTTTGAAGGGCTTCAAAGCACCCCGGGGGACAGCTCAGCTCCGTGGGCCTGTGCTCAGCCTCAGGCCCCAGCCAAGGATTACGGAGCTGCTCGGGGGCCACTGATGGATTTAAGAGCAGCAGGACCTGCTCCAAACCCAGCACAGCCTCGTCCCCGAGGTCTGACAGGGCACAAAGCACCACTACCACAACCTCCCCGGGCCTTTCTGACCTGTGCCTTTTCCAAGCAGTCCATATTCAACTACGCCCTTCCCCAGCTCAGCAAACCCACTCACTTTTATCCATAATACAAAACAAAACCCAAACCTAAAATAGCCCCCTGCATTTATGGTCCTGTACAGGCTGAGAGTTGTGATTTTAAAGAAGAAAGAGCTGCGTATCTGTTACCTGCCAACACCTCCTTACTTCAGTTCCTCTCCCCCTGCAATGTTCTATTTTCCTGCAGTTTAAAAGCCAGGCAGCTCTCAACACAAATAGGAACAGGATGTTCTTCCACAGGGCAGAGCCAGAGGAAAACACGGAGCTGACGCTGGCAGAGCTCCCCACCCCTGCTGCAGATTCCTGACTCTGACACCTCTCAAAGAAGGGAAAACACCAACATTCAGACAAGGCAAACTTTGCCATGAACAATAAGCAGCGACACATCCACCCCACGGGTGCAGAGCTAGGAGCCCGGGGCTGCTCTAATGGAGGCAGGAAAGGAAGGCTCTTAAGTCATCACAGTTTCACTAAGACGGCTTAAAATTCGAGCTTTAATTGAAATGGAAAGAAACATTCCAAAAGGATATATTTTTTATAGATCTGAGTTACCCAATTTAGTTTTCCTTGGATGTTACTGCAAACATGAACATTAAATCAAAGCATTGACTAGGTGAGAACTCCAAGAAAGGATATGACCATTCCCCAGCACAGGGGACTGGGCTAAAGGCTGGTGGAGGCCACTGTCCAAACGTGTGATGCCCTGGCGTGTCAGCTCACAGGATGTGAGCACATCCTTGAAGCACCTGAAGCACTGACTACATCAACAATTTCTGGCAAGTGTCTTCTCTGCCAGCAATAAATCCCAGCTCAACCCATATCTAAAATGATACACATTAGAGGGCATGTCTTTAAGAGCATTAAGTCAGCTTAAATTACTTGAGCAAATTTTAAATACGTAATAGAAATCTAAAAGGGAGCAACAAAAAAAATTGAGAGAGAACACCACTGCAAGAGTAATGCCAAGTTGTTACTTTTTTTTTTTTTAACAGATCTGTACAGCAACATAGCAAAGGATGCAGCGATCACAATTTCAACCAGACAGCAACCTAAGGGGACACTAATCCTCATACAGCAGAGCTGAAACACTCCCAACATTCAGATGCTCCAAATAATTTGGCTACCCTAATGCACTCCATACCAGTTCTACCTATATAGGACATTTTGGTGTGAAAAAGTTTCTGTAAAGTTCCCTTTGTTTCCAGTGTTTTTCTTGTACAAAATATTACAATGATTTTTTTAATATATATTTACAGACTTGCACGGCTAGAAAAATATAAACTACAATTGGGCTTGGCAAGCAGTTTCTTTTCTTTAAATACATGACATTTCAGAGAAAAAATTGTAGTGGTAACATCCTGCACTCCAAGCCCCTGCAGGGAGAGCAGATCAAGCCTAAAATCCATGATTGCAGTGAGACACAGGAACACAACTCCTCCACCTCCTGGCGCAAGGAAGACACAAGATGGATGCTGTTTGTGCAGGTTACTGGCACAATACAGAAAAATCCATAACTGAACATTAAATTCCTTAATAACATTCATTAATTTCATAGGCAGGGCCTGTTAAAAGGAGGACAACCGATGTAACTTTGGGGAAAAGCAGACACCGAGTTCGTGGGGCGCGACACAGCCGGAACCAAAGCGTGGTTTCCCTCTGGGGGGCCTTGGCCTCCTGCCACCCCCAAGGCTTTGAGATCTTTTCCATTTAAACTCTGAGCAGAGGCCAGGGAGGACTTTTTGCTTTAAAGCTACAGTATCTGTCATTATGGCTTTGAACACCCCCTTCCAGGAGATGAGGTATCTGTTCTAGTGAAATGGTAACAGTTGAGCAAAACGTGTTTCAATGGACCACAGAACTCCGCAGGCAGGTGTGAGCAGGTCCCCTCGGGGGAAGTTGCCAAACCGAATTGTAACAGTGCAAAACAAGATTTTTGTCTTTTGTTTTTTCTCTGCAGAAAGAGTAGTCAAGGCATCTAGGACATTGCTAGTAGTCGAGCCACCGAGCAAACCCTCTTTCCACCAGAGTCCTGTTTATTGACACCACCTAAAGGGAGGGGGAAAAAACCCAAAGAGTAGGTAAGTGAACAAGCCACAGCAACAAACATCGCTTCTGAAAATTCCTAATCAACAATAAAAGGTTTATGATTCAAGAGTTTTCAGCATATACATCAGTATACCCACCTCATCTCCCATCAAGTTCCACAGCTGTATGAGTGGCAGCCCTGTGACACTGTCATAATTTGTGACCTGGAAACACAGAAAAACATGAGTGTGCAGCAATTCTGCTCCCAAGTCACTCACGTGGACAGCTACAGCCCCTACCAGAAGCACTTCAGAAGAGGTGAGCACTTCTGGACTGCAAGCAGGTGCTGCCTACAAGTCTCTGGGACATCACCAGACACTCCAGTGCTGCCTCTGGCCAGCTGGAGCCAGACCCCACCTGTCCATGGTGTAGAACCAGTGAGGACTGGCAAAGCAGTGCAGGCCCAGGGGACCCCAGACCCACTGCACACCAGGCCTGCTGTGCTCTGTAAACACACCCAGGCTGCCTTCCCCTGCCTGCACCAGAAACAAGAGGGAATACTCGTCCCTTCCCGGTCCCAAGCAGTGCTGATGGGAGTTCCCAGCCCCAGCACCTCCCAGGAGCCAGGCTCTGGCTTTGGGGTTAATGCAACACAGAGTGCAGGGCACAGGACACCAGCAGCACTCCAGACAGGGGCTGTACCTGTGCCACGAGGACAGCACCTCTGGTCATCTCACTGACAGCGGCGTCGGCTTCCGGGGAAAAGTGATCCTCATCTGTGGGAAGAGGAGAGCAGAGCAAACAAATGAGGCCCTTCACAGGCCAGAAAGGACTATTGATCTCTGTCCTCCTACAGAGATCCCTCACAGCCAGCTGATCCCAGCCCTGGAGCTGTTGGTCCTGCAGGGAAAGGATGAAGAGCTTCCTATAGCCACCAGCCACAATCATGTAAACACAAGTAGCTGATGAAGCAGGAGGCTTTAAAGACAGCAAAGCACATTTCTGCAGCACCTTGGAGCTGCCACTGCTGTTTTGATCCTCAATAAACTAAGCTCAGGTCCCTCAGGGCTTTGCTGACCCTGCACAGAAGGCACCCCTGGCACTGGGAACCCCAAGTGTCTGTACCACAGGTGCCCAGCACCTGAGCAGAGGCAAGGACAAGAAAAGGCAAACCCAAGTGTTCCTAGGCAGTGACTGACCTTCTCCCAGTGCTTGCAGGCTTGGCGTTTGAACACAGAACTTTACAAATCAGTCATTTCAGGAGGAAAGTGTCAGGTACTTGTGTGCAGATTAAAAACTAAGTTTGCATTTACAGCAGCTCTGTGACAGAAGAATTCGAGCAGTTACAGCTCCTGCACCTACACCCTGCCAGTCCTGCCAGCTTGCTGCTTAGGACAGGAATTCATTGTCTCCTCCAAGCAGCAAAAAGCCTGGACATTTATCATCTTTCCCCTGGATTCTGACAGGTTATGCCATGCTAGCACATTTAGAAGAATACAATACAATTTTTCCAATCCTTCCTCTTGTCACATCAGAGGCTGCACTGGCAATAGGAGGTAGAAGGTTTAGACAGAATCATGGCTTGGACACATCCATGGAAACCTGCAGGAGAAGGGCCAACAGAACATCAAGAGCTCCATTTACCTGGAAGTGGCACCACATTGTCAAGTAAAACTTCTGCTCCTTGGAAAGGTAGTGTTAAAAAATCAGACCTTGAAAGAAAAGAGGATCAAAGTAAGAACAGGGCTTTAAATCACTCCTACATTCTTCAATGTGACATTGATTAATCAAATTGCTCTTACAGGAATTCAGTTTTAAATTAATGACAGTCAAACAAAAAAAAAATAAAAATCAGACAATTCTCCCAGCAATCTAAGAGCAGCAATAAATTGTCTGATTAACATGCCAAGCTGGATCAGGCTCTAAGCAAAACCCACCTCCACCAGGAAGGCTGTGCTGCCTGTCTCCCAGCTCTGAGGCACAATCAAATATTTAATGGGCTTGTGTAAGAAACCCCTGATCCAACACAGCTGTCCCAGACAGTGGGGCTGGAGCACAGAGAATCAGGAGCTTATTCCTGGCTCAATCAATTACACTTCAAGGCCTCCTGAAGGCATTCTCTTCCTCAGCTTCCACACTGAAGTGGCAGAAGCTGCCATTTCCTCTCCCCTCCCTTCAAAAAAGCCTTGCAGGATTTTGCTGTGCTCCCAAGAACCCACACTCATTGCTGAGCTGAACCTGCCACCATTTCCCACTTCAGCTGTGCAAAAACCTTTTAGAATTCAAACTGTACAGACTCCTCTGATTAGGATTTGAGCCAGACACGGCCTCAGGCCATGGAGAGGATCTACAGACCTGATTTGCCTGAGTGTGTCCACCTTCACTTTATCATATCCTCCATAGTCCACGTATTTGAGCTCCACTTCATCTGTCTCCTCGAAGTAGCTGATGACTTGAGCCCGGAGCCATGCCCCATCCAGGCCTGGAGCTGCACAGATAATACCAACTGCAAAACACCAGAGTGCAGAGAAGAAAGGCTCAGGATAAGTGGATTTCCAAAAATCAGCACTTCAGGCATGAGCGGTGCTGCTCATTTATCCATGGAGAACCAACAGCATTTCTTCAGCTGCTTCCATCTTCCTCCAACCTCCCCCACAGCCCCAGCACACCAGGCCTGCAGCTGAGACTGGTGGGTTTTACTCTCAGCTCTGTCTGCACAGCCGAGCTGCCCTGCCCAGGTACCCAGCTCCCTTCCTGTCTCCACACAGGAATACACAACCCCTTTCCATGTGATGCACCCTTCCCACCAGGTGCAGACACGGTGACAGGCACGGACACAGTGACACTATGAAGGTGTGGGAGCAGCTCCACACTTTGCCAGCAGAAATACCCCAGATGCCAGGTTGATTGGAAATAAGCTGAGACAGGCTTGATCTCACTCTGAATTTCAATATGCAGCTATGTGGCTCGGGAGGTACTCCAGGGACGAGCAGGGTAAGGGAGAGCAGAGCAACATCTGTATTCTGGCAGCAGCTTCGAGATGAGATGACATGTGAGCTATCACATCCTCATCCACTGGGAACCTCCCACGCCTGACTCAGGGACAACAGGTTTGCACAGGAGCCCGGAACTTTCTCAAAGAACCACGTGTGAGCATCCATGACTTGCCTTCTACCGGCGTGGGCAGGGTTGGGATTTCAGGCTGAGAGTAGCAGGCGAACATCTGCTGGTCGAGGCTGCGCAGCACGTGGAACGTGGGGTGCGTGTGCTGCTGCAGGAACATGTGCCCTGCGTCCACCTGGTGTGCCACCACCACCTCCACGGTGACTCCATCGGGGAGGAACAGCTGCCACGGGGAGGAAAAGCCATTGTGAGTGCTGCTGGCAATGCAAGCTCCAGCCCCAGCACAGCCAGAGCCGGGACTCACCCAGGCGGACACCAGCAGGGAGTGCAGCGGCAGCGGCATCGGCGGAGGGAGGGTGTAGATGTTGGTGAGACACAGCTCTTTGAACTTCTTGCCAATCAGGCTCAGGACTTTCTCCACTTGATGTGAGGTCCCTGGAAGACAAAAATCCCACGGGAAGTCTCTAGCATGGGTGTGCTGAGGACACCTCCAGTCCTGCCACTTGAAGAAACACAACTGCCGTGACCCTCCTGCACTACCTCAACAGTGTACATGTTAACAGGCTGCCCAGAGGAGTTTGGAAAAGCACTGGACTCAGAAGCCACTAAATCCATTTAAATTCCTTGCTCATCTAATGAAGTCCCCCAAGATACACGTTAGACCATGAACAGAGGCACATGCCACTCACCTTCAATGTGACAGACTTGGGAGTCACGGAAATAAGGTAGCGTTGAGACATAAATCTTGGCACCAGACGCTTGTCTCAGGTAGCTCATAAACCTCCCCTGTTTGCCGATCAAGCGGCCAACTAATTCCTTCAGGAAAGGGACAAGAGAGCAACAGTCAGGAAGAGAAACACAGATCAAACACCTCTGTTCTCTCTGGCTTACACCACCCACGTTCTCAGTTCCCCTGTCACAGGCAGGATAAATACAAGGCAGCGGACCAGGGCAGAGCTCAGGGGGTCTGGGATGAGTTCTCACCAGTAAGCACAGCTCATTTTGGTAATTCCCTGCTCTTAATACCTGTGTACCCTCAAAAGCCTCCTGGATGCTTCCAAAGCATTGGACTTCCAGGCTGGATGGAGGACAATGGGGAATAACAAGTTCAATAAGCACCATTCCCCCGGGTGCAGCCCTGGAGTGCTGCGTGTGTACAGCTGTGCACTGGCTCTGCACTCCTGCGAGTCCCAACGGGAGCAGAACACTCCAGTGGTCCTGGACTGGCTGCTGATCTCCCTGGGATGGCACAGAGCCAGCAGCTGACCAGGAGGACCAGGAGGTGGCTGTGTAGGGCAGGGCAGGATGGTGAGCAGGCCAGCAGCTGGTTACCTTTGGGACCTCGATTTCCCAGATCACGAAGTCTGGCTTGCTGGATCCTCCTTCCAGCTTCGCGTTCTGGCGAGCCACCGTCTTCCTCATGGCACTGCCACTGTCCACAAAATCCACACTATTTACATCTGAACCTACGAGACAGGCACAAGCATTCAGACAGCCCCCAAGACCCACACTTACATTCCCACCCCAAAGGGAAGGGCTGCAGAGTGACCCCAGTGCCAGGTGTGCCCACTATGAGGCATGGTAGGGGGCTGCCTTTGCCCAAATTTGCCCTATATTTGAAGAAACAAGGTGCAAGAGCCGAAGCGTATTTTGCTCCCAAACCATCAGCCAATACCAGGAATAATTCTATCTGGGAAAGGGACAAATTCCAACAGCCTCCTCCTGACCAGACCTCAGACACAGCCAGTGTCACACGAGCTTGGTCCTTCCTCCCCATTAACAAGCAGAGGCATGAAGATCCTCACTTGCTTGCAAGTATTCAGACCATCCAGTGAGACCAAAGGGAAAAATGAACCCAAGAGCTGCTTCACATTTGCCACATCTTAACGGGTAACACAGCACAGAGGCCGAGAAAGGCCAAGGGTGCAGCTGTTGGCATCGGCTTTGTAGGCAAAGGGGAGATTTAAGACTCACAGCGGGGACGTGAAGGTCAGCTGGGTGACCTGCTGTCCAGCACTGCCACCTCATCAGCTTTACCTGCTGCATTCCCCTCTCCCCACCTCAGTGTGTCCGTGCCACCAGGCTCCACAACTCACTCCTGGGCCTTCTTGTCACACCAGCACTCACAACAAGGCAGTACCTTCTCCTCCTGGCTCACTCTCACTAGTGAGAACATTCAGTGGGTTCAATCCTTCATGGCTGGCAAACTCAACCCCCATGCCTTGCAACAAGCAGTGTTCCAACTGCTTTGTAGCAAATCCAAGAGACATCCCCTGTCATTAAGGGCTGTTGGCACCACAGGGCCCTACAAAGGATTTTAACATCCATCCCCAAGGTCACACAGGCTAATGTTTGCTCAGACAGCTTTGCATGTACTGTGCCAGGCACACACCATCCAGCATCTACAAGGGAAAAGCAGCACAGACAGATGGGGGAACTCCATGAATATTGCTCCCTGTTGGGATTTCTTGGCATGCACCTGCCCCTCCAAACAAAAAGGCTTCAGGGTAATTGCTCTGCAACCAGCTGATTTTATCACAATTCATCAGAGCTCTGCTCTGGCTCCTCCAGCAGCACCTCAGAACCTGCCTCACCTTCCTGTCAGCAGCAGCCCATAAGCAGGGATGAGCACCCAGGGGGTCCTAGAGGTCACCAGAAACCACTGGTACGAGGTCTCACAGCTGCAAGGTGCTCCCCAGCAATGCTGGCTCACTATTTGCAGGAGGATTTTCCAGTCCCTTACCTTCCGAGTGATCTCCATCCGTGCCTGGAGCACTGCTGCACTCCTGACTCAGGTCTGGCCCATCCTCTTTCAGGATCCCATTGCTGTAGGGCACCGTGCTGCCCTCGGGCAGCCCCGCAGCAGAGGGGGTCTCCCTTGGTACCAAGCTCTGCTCAGCAGACGTGTCTGGGGCTGAGGATGTGCTCAGTGAGTCCGAGTGCTGGTCTGAGGGGACAGACAGCACTGTGCTCTGCGGGGGCTCCTCTACACTCGTCCCACCTCCGGGTGTGTGCGTGCCATACCCAGAGTCCTCCATGGACAAAGGTGACTTTTCCAGAGAGTTCTCCACATGAGTCCGACCAACTCCTTGTGACTCCCTGCACACGCAGCTCTTCCCCTGACAGTCCCCTGTGCTCCCCTGCACAGGGCTGGCCCAACAGCCGTGTGATGAACAATCTGTCACACCCTGACCGTGCTCCTCTGCACCGCTCCCCACAGCCACGCTCTCATCGGCTGCTGTGGCTCCCTCCACAGGCTCCTGAGCAGAGGCAGCAACGCTCTCCATCCCCAGAGGAGCCTCAGCTCGGCTGGCAGTGGCCTGGCAGAGCCAAGGGGATGCTTCATTGCCTGCAGAACCCGACAGCACTTCCTCAGTTGCTGCCAAAATGACCTTGGAAATTATCTGTATTGCTACTTGCTCAATTTTCTCAACTTCCTTGTCCAAACTCACTCCTCCAATCTTCTCTCTTTCCAACTCATCTCCTTTTGGCTGTGTGTCCTTCTGACACACTGGTATAGTACTAGCGATTGACTTGGACATCTCTTCTTCCCTGGACTGCTTTGGACAGGTAGACTCCAAACTCCCTGGTAACACACTCACTGCAGAATCCTCGTGACCTGATACAACTTCAGCTTCATTGAGAACGGCTTCTGGGGCACTGGCTTCTGTCTCCAATCCCAAGCAACAGGCTGTCACAGAGCCAGTATCTGACTGCACAATTCCTGGCACCCGCTCTTCCTTAGGGGGCTTCAACGAAGACTCATCCGACTGCTCTGTGCTGCTGATGTCCTCTGTGACTCCCAAAGACTCCTGTGTCAGGGGTGGCTGCTGGCCTTGGTTGGCCCCCAAGCCTCGCCCCAGTGCCACATCCTGGTCACACTCTGTGCTGCCAGAGAGCAGAGGGAGCGAGGCACGAGCAGGGACACCGCTTCCCTCTTGAGATCCTACCGATTCCAGCTGCTCACTGTCGTCCTCGCGGGGGCTGGGCCCAGCTGTCGCTGCCGACAGGTCTGGGAGGTCCCGTGAGAGATCCGGCCTCTCCTCAGCTGGGCGCAGGAGAGAGGGCGTCGTCTGCAGGGAGGTGGGGGCTGGCTTCTCCAGGCGCTCCTCTTCCGACAGAAGAGGCAGTCTTCGAGGGACACATGCTTCTGGTTTGGGACGTGAGTCGCTCTCTGGTACTTCCTCCTGCTTCTCCCTTTCAATGGCTATTGCTCGTTTGTTGCAATAGCCCGAGTGCTTTTTTCTCCAGGAATAGATCCACCAGCAGCCGAGAAGCGCCAGCACTCCGGGAATGGCATACGGGACGAAATTGCGGAAGCGTAAAGCCATCTTACAGAGCCTCAGCAGTTACACCTAGGAGAGACAGCAACCACGTTAAAACAGTCCCAGGGAGGGTGAAGGCTGAGGAAAGCTGAGGTCCCATAAGTGCCTTGAGGTATTGCTGTTAGAATAAAATAAGAGGTATTGCTATTAGCATGGTCAGGCTTGTTTTCCAGCTGCCATAGAAATTCACGTCTCTGCTCTACCAGCACACTACAGAACAAGATCCTTACCCAAGACTAGGGATATCTGGAAGTGTCTCATCATTACACTCAATGATTTCACCCTTCCTCACCTCCGCACTTCATTTTCCCTTGCTTCCTCTGCCTCACACCTCTGCAGGCCAGTCCTGCCCCCAGGACAGCCTCCAGCACAGCAGGTTCCTCCAGCACCGGGCTGGGCTCACGGCCAGCTGGACCACAGCATTCCATGGCACAGGCTCGGCACATGGCAGGGCTCCCCAGCCCTCCCCTTGAAAGGCAGCACCCCACTCCCGAGGGCTCTGGACTCTGACAACACGCACCTCTACAAAGCCTTAGGAATGCAGCCCCAAAGTTTATTCTGCATCCAAATTCACCACACTGACAGCTGCCACTCCCCTGACTTAAAAGCTGACAGCTCTCCCTTCTCCTCTGCAAGGCCTGTGACCTCTTTCCCACCTGGACACCCAGTCATGCTCCTTCACCAGCAAGCCTCACCTGAGTCACATGAGGCAGGGCTGCCAGGCCTTCCCTTTTCCTTAAGGAATGTCTGCAACTGGAATGCAGAGCTGAACAGTTACCACGTCCCAAACAGCCTTGCTGCAAAGCACTCACAGTTTATATTTTCACTGCACAGGAATTAAAGCAAAACACCACGTGTCTGAGGGTGCTTACACAGACAGGCTTTAATCCAAACAGCCCTCAAGACTCTTGCCAGCAAGGAACAAAAATAAAGATTGTTTTCAGGAGATAGCAAAATCTTAGAAATGGGAGCCACCCACTGGAAAAGAGCATTATCTGGTTCCTCTTTAGAAGCATAATATTTCTATGACAAGAGAGGACAACCAAGGCAGTCGGCCCCAGTGTGTCTCAAGCAAAAAACTCCTTCTGTTATCAGGACTAACACCCCAACCACAGCTCCCAGTGCAACACTCCTTCAGGCCACAATCTCCGCAAGGAGCCGATGACATTCTAGCTGAGGGACACAACCATGCCTCCCTCGGGCTCAAACGCAGTGCCAGAGCCTCAGATAATTTCATGTGCACCCCAGATTTCTTACCTTCTCCAGCCACACTCTCCATTCCACAGGAGCATGCACACAACTTCACCCACACTAGCTCAGACTCTGCCTTGCTTCCTGCAGGGCCCAGACACTGAGGCACACAAATGAATGAAAGAATGGCAAAGGCAGGGACTAGAAAATTGCTTGTTCAATCCCAAATTAAAGGTCAGCCGCAGACACGATTTAAATTCAGTAATATTCCCAGTACATCACAAATAAGGCATTTATGTTGTTCTACATGGAGACTTTTGTGTTCATGGGACACTTGTATCTGATTAAATAAACCAAGTAACTAAGAAGCAACTAAATCCCAGTTACTCCCAGCTGGTTGTAGGCAGTCAGGAGCAGGGCTCGCTGCTGAGGGTGAACCCTCTGTTAATGGCAACATCTGGGATCTTAGAATTAAAAAACCAACAAGCCTATGCAATACTGCGGCTGCTCTGTGTTTGGAAGCTGGCAAGTGGAAAGGGTGAAGCCTGTACATTCCCAAGACAAAAGGTTCCCCTTTCTGCTGCCCAGAACAATGGCACATTGTGAGCTGTGAGTGCTCATCTGCTGCACGCCCAAGTTGTTGTAATTAATGCAGAACTACCCTACAAGCTGTCTCTCAGGCGTACTACAAGCCCAAATTAAAGTAGCTCACATAAGTCCATTCCCAGCAAGCATTCCCAATTAAACAGACAGCCCTATTATTATCTGATTCCCTACTAAGTTGCACCAACTGTCCAAACCATGGTCCCACACAGCTCTGCAGCACGGGAGACAGTCGCAGGATGCCCAGAGGGACAAGCCTGTCCTAAAGTCTGCCAGACAAAACAGTTCTGTGAGTCATTCTGAACACTGTCATCATTCAGGATACAGATCCTCACTCCTCCATGATACCTGGATGAGTGGGGACTGCTGGATTAGCTGACGGCTCCTTGCAATGCTCATTTAATTTCATGGTTTTGATTTATTACTTAAGCCAGAGCTGCATCACTACCGGGACCATGTTAAATGGGAATTCCACATCCTCCCATCAGTCGGAGCAGGCTGAAAGGCAGTGGCTCTGCACGAGATGCCAGCAGACATCCCGGAGTGCTGGGTTGGCTGGGGAACAGCTCAACACCAACAAACATCTCACACAGACCTGGCAGGAAGGCCCTGGCAGAGCTTGCCATGCTGGTCACAGCCTGGCTGCACGTGATTCCTGGGGACAGAGGATCAAACCTGCCCATCCCAAGGGCTGTCACACTGCTCCTTGTCCACACTGCTCCAGGAGAGCTCCCAAAGGCCACAGCCTCTTCCCAGCCTGTCCCAGAGCAACCAAGCCATCTCCCTGCTGCCGATCCGCCAGCCAGCTCAGGACTGCAGGGGCAACGGGATCATTTTAACACACTGGGGGAAGAAAGCCTGGGATTTTCCTGCCAGCAGCAGGACAGAAAATGGCAACTTGTCAAATCACATGCCCTCAAGCACTGCCAAGAGGGAGGGAGCCTGGCCCAGCAGGGCTCGCTCTCCCTCTCCGGGCAGGGGGAGCCAGCTGGGAAATGCAGCAGCTCCAGAGGCTCTGGACACGAGAGGAGCAGCCTGCAGGAGTCAGAGCCCCCAGAAAATGCTGGATCTCCAGCACCATTCCCAAGAGGCAGGGCCCCAACAGTCCTGCACCATAAATAGTGCAGAGCTCACGCACTGTATGCGCTCACCCCAGCAGCAGCCACTTCCACTTCCCCCGGCACGCTGGGAATCCAGCCTAAATGTCACACCTATCATGGGGCTGGAGCTGCAGCTGGGGCATGAGGCTTCTCCAACCCGCTAAATAATTCCCACAACACGTCAGGATGGGATCAAGGGGAGAGTAGGGTCAGTCAGCTCTCCAAGTCTGTGTCCTGACTTGATTTATGCAAAACTGCTGGTAAAGAGCAAGAAGATAAAGACAAGAAAGAATGCACACATTACCTACCTGAGAAAAAAGCCAAGGACAGCAAATTTACTCTACTCGTTTACATTAGGGTCCCAGAGCAGCTCTAAGCCACCTTGTTTCCTGGCCAGGACACAGAGCCCTCAGCACTCACAGCCTTATAAGGTCAGAAATGTTCGCAGCACGAGGTTCCCGGGGACGCCAGATAATTCATTCTCCAGGTCCGAGAGGAGTTCAGCAACACTTGCTCAGAATTTCAGGGTTTTCTACACACAAGGAGGTCTGTTCTGAAGGCGAGCTGGTTCGAGTCTCCACCAGGAGAGAGGCCAGGATGACTCCCAAGTGACTGAGCCCCCATGCTCTGCAGGGACGTACCCTCAGCCGGTCCTGGCTCCTCCGCTTCCCTCTGCCCCTGCACTTGAGAGGATTCCAAACCCTGAAAGCTGTGGAAATCAAGGCTGGAATTAAAGCCCGTCCTAAAGGATCACGGAGCAAATTGGAAATGCAGCTTCAACAGCAAGGCCAGGATGCCTCCTGACAAACCCTGTAGTTAGTGAAGCAGCACTTGGGAAATAAATACTATCTGGGTGAAAGAGAACTGGACAGGCTGGCATGGTTCAAACTAAATGGGACCACGTGGGCTCTTAAATTTTTCCATGCTAAAAATAACTGGGAGCACATGCTCTGCCTTATAGGAGGCATAGGAACAGGAGTTCACAAAAACCTAAGGAACTGGAGGCCCTACTGTTAAGATTAAAATAAGAAAAATTGCTGCACTGAAACAGACGTAAGGACTTATGTAACCCACCCTTGGCATGAGGCATATTTTCATCGAAAGCTGAACTGGCACGTGGCACTGCATTATCTAACTGCAGCTTCTTTGTGCTTCACACAAGATGAAGGAGGCAGAACATCCACAACAGAGGGACCTCCAGCCAGCCCTGCTGCAGCACGTGCTCCCAGCCGACCCAGCTACAGGCACAGGGGGTTCTCTCCCATGCAGGTCAGCAGCAGCCCTGGGCCTGAGCTTACAGGAGGGAGCTGCGAAGCCACAGCAGCCTGCCAGCCCTTGCATCACACGCTCTGGATCACCAGGGTGTCACTTGGCCACTGGACTGCACAGCCTCTCGGCAGCCAGCCTGGAGTACCCCCACCAAACCCAGCACCACCCAGAGCCAGGAGCTCAGACAGCGTGACTCAGGAGCTGCAAACACCCAGAGACAGGTAGGAGCCAGGCCAGCAAGACCTCAAACTGGGTGGCACTTATTTTAACAGAAGCCAACAGGGAAGTCTCTCTGTACTTAACTAATTAAAGGCAAGTGCTGTGCAGCAATTTCTGCTTCAAACAGTAGCACTGAAAGACTAGAACAGCAAGAGATAGCCCTCGAGCAGCACCACCTTTTCACAGCCCAGTAAACATGGGCTATGAGCCCAAGAAACAGGCTCCTCTCTGAATGAAAACCACCAGTGAAGCCACTCCACAACCTTAGAATATTTAAGAACCAGCAGTCTCCTATTTGCAAAAGGATAAATTGCGACTTAAGTAAAAGGCTGAAAAAGCTGGCTGATGTAGAATTAAACCAGTGCTCTGGAACAAGAAACACCATTAACACCAGGCTGTCTTTTATCTCTGAGATAAAAAGTGCTTTCAGTGTAATCAGCATCGGTGCTGTTCCTACAGGAGCTCAGTCGCCCCTCGCAGCTGGGGCTGCCACCCTGACTGTTGGTTCTGTGTTTTCCCCACTCAGCAGCCCAGCCCCGGCCCAGCACAGCTCCCGCAGCAGCCTTTGCACCAATGCAGGACTCAGAACAGCTCCTGTTTATTTCCACACTCAGAGCTTTACAATGAAAGCATCGGCTGGGCCAACCTGTAGGGGTTTTTTAATAGATGTTTTGCAAATGAAGAAGCTCACAAGGACACAAACAGCAACCCCCAGCAACCCTCAGCACTGCTCTCAGGGACTCAGGCAGGGCCTCGAGTGCTCCTGCTCGGCAGGAATGAACAGTTTGTAATTAACATTAACCCTATCAGGTTATTGAGCTCCATACTGCTCTCGATATCTTATTACCTCCCTGCTCCAGGTGTTTCATTATTTATAGTTTCCTCACCCAAGTTAGTGTCTCCCTGTGAATGCTCTACTGCAGAGGAAGGCAAGAGAGCTTTTTCTCCACTTTCCCAGAAAAGTCTTTCAGATACTTCAGGAAGCTTCAAAAACTGCTTCTGCACCACTTGACCTATACCCCCACAGTGCAGGTAAAGCAGCTGTTATTATCTTTAGAACCTATCAATACATTACAAAAGTCTGGATTTGGGAAAAGTTTTATCTTTCATTCTCTCTGCATTTTCACTCAGGCTGGGGAACAGCACAAATTATTTTCCAGAGTTTCAGAATAAACACTTCAATAATCAGCCTTTTGTGTTTGCTTCTACATAGGGAAGCCAATGCAGCCCTTGCTATGGGTAACACAGTGCAGTGGCCACCACACGGACAGCTTACAAATGAAGATTTAAAAGCAGCCACCTGAGTCAGATGCCTGGCATCTCTATCAATTTCTACAAAACAGAGACTAAACTAACCAAGGGCTTCCAATATCCTCTGCACAGAGACAAAAAACAAGCTTGAATTTTCAAGGAGACAGAACGGGGAGGTTTACAGCAAACACACTGATAGGGCTGCAAGAGCCAGGAGCAGCACAGACCAAACAGGTCCCCAGGTATCTGGGGAGCAGCAGCAGCTTGGCTCACGGGATGTTTGCTGGGCACAGCCACGAGACCTTGACAAACAGCTTCTCAAAACAAGAGCTGGACCTGGCTCGGGCAGAAAAGCAAAAAGCACCGGAGTCTGGCTGGGAGCCTTGCGGCCAAGGCTCAGCTGGAGGAGAAATTGCAGAAGCACTCGGAGAGGGAGCACAGCAAACATCGGTGAGGAGGATGCCCTGTATTCACCTGTGCTGGGAGGGAACAGCAAAGGCTTCACTGAGAGCCACTCATGTGAACTGAGCAGGAAGACACCCGTGTGCATGAACAAGGGCTATGAGGAGTGGCACAGCACAGCCAACCTGACCAGAGAGATCCCAAAGTTCCCCATTCCCAGGTTCATCCCCAAGCGAAGCTGAGGCCTCTGATACCAGAGGCACATGAAAATCATGAACTGTCGCCAGGAACTGCTGCTATTTATACCCAGAGTCAAAAATCAGCCACAGCACATGGCAAGTTTCTCATCCTCAGTGCCAGGTGGCAGCAGAGGTCAAAAGCAACACCGACCACGACAGGTCTGCAGCAGTGATTTGTTTGCTCAAGAATGATTTTAAATGATCTTTTATGAAATATTCATCTCTGCTGGTAGTAATGTACAAGACCCAAAAATCCAGTTAGCTTCCAGCTGACAAATGCAGGACCAGAATCCACATAGTGGACAATAAAAAAAATGTACAGTAAACCAGCTGAAGACAGAACACTTGAAAAAGCAGTTTGGGACATGCAAATATCTCCCCTTCTAGCAATCCCTGTGAGAAACAAATGCAACAGCTTCAATGTCCAGGAAATACTAAACACCTGAAGAATAAAACAGCTTTTTCTGAATATCTGAGCATGGATGCCTGAAGTTAATCATCACTTCATGAAGTCGAACCAGCCATTTGCATTAAGAGCTCCACAGAAGCACTGCAGTTAGAAATCAGGATTTTAAAAAGGCTAATCATTAGATCTGAAACATGAAACAATTATAAGTAATTAATGTTGCAATTAATGCTTTTTATTAGCTCTAGATGTTGCTAGGGGCAACTGGGATACCAGCCCCAATCCTATTACAGGCTCCCTGGACGCTAGAAATACCTTAAATCACTTTTTCACATGGGTTAAGTGCACATGAACTGGGAGAGGCACAGATAAGTGGGCTGTGCTGCTTTAAAAGCATTATGCTCTTCAGATAACTGCTCCTGCAGAAGAGCACTCGCTCTCCAATCCCCCTGCAGCCAGCCTGCAATGTTTTCAAAGTGAAGAGAGAGTCTCAGCCATCACAAACCAACTGCTGCTGGCTCTGAGAGCTTTGGCTGCACTCCTGCAGCAAACTCCTGTCACTTTTAACTCCACAGGCAATCTGCACCTTTGGGAACAGACAAATCGTGGTGGATCTGGGCTGCAGGTCCTGTCCCCTCACACCCTGGGCAGTGAGGGAATTCCTCTTCCCTCATTTCAGGCACTGTGAAGTGTCCAGGTTAAAGCCAAGGCTTCCTAGGCAGTCCATAATTTCCAGTATTAGTACCTCAAAGCATCTCCAGCGTTCTTCAAGAAGGAACCTGGTTCCTAGGATAGGTTTCTAAGCCAAGGCTGACTAAGAAGAGCACTCCCAAGTACAAACCAGCTACTAACACACATCAACTGAGCTCCTGCAGCACCATCCACACAGACCCTGCAGCCCCAAGGTATCGTTAGTTTCACTTTTAGGGCAAACAGACTGTTGCAGAAGACACTGCTACAATTGCAGTGAGAGACTGACCCACATCAACCCCATGAGAGCTTTTAAAAGTCCTTCAAGAGCTCGATGAAACACTTAAGCAGAAGCTGCAGGACTGTCAGGTGAGCAAGACCAGGACAGGAATCGATGCACGAATGGATTCCAGTGGATTCCATCCTACCCCGAGCCCTGCTCAAGCTCCACAGGCTTCTCCCTCCTCACTTACTGGAGAGCTGTCACTTCCTCCAGTGCATTTGCACCGTGCAAGCACACCAGGGAACGGAGAACGGGACACACCGTGAGGCTGTGCTGGCCTTCTCCAGAAGCACAGGCCCACGGGCATCACTTGGGGACAGGCACAGCAGGGGCCTGCAGTCCTGCACCCCTCACACCAGCAGCTCATCAAAGAGCCAGGAGGTTAAACGACCCGAACCGGGTCACCCAGCGATGCCAGCAGAGGAGCCAGCTCGGCTCAGCTGCTCCGGCTCCCGGGGAGAGCCCCGCTGCCGGGGAGCTGTGCTGCACTGCCCCGCTCCACGTGCTCGGTAGATCATTCACAGCCACCCCGTCACACCTTCCGCAGCAAGCGGCGCTTCCTTCCACCTGAGACAAAGTCCACAGCGCCCGATAACGCTCGGCAGGTGCAGCACGACCCTGGCAGCACGGGAGAGCCCGACTGCTGCCATCCCACAGCCCCCGGCTCTTCCCAACAGCCAGCCTGCAGCCAGACGCAGCTTTTGCTGCCATTTCCTGCTATTCTGGATAACATCCATGACGAGGATGCCCTTGCTGAGATGCCTGCCCATTCTGTGGTCACTGCCTCATGGAATTACTGGACTGCAGTCGAGAACTCGGCCAGGCACAGATCAAGTGGCCCATTTCTGGAGCAGGAGTAACTTAAATAGCCCTTGCTTCAATCAGGGAGAAGAAGAAAAAGAGCAAACAACAAATATTCTCCCAGGAAAGCAAGACTACAACATCACTTCCACAGCAGCAATATAATTTAATTCCTCTGCTCCCACCTGTACTCCATGCTGGCTTACACACAAAAGGAGTCACTAGAGCACATGAGAAGTTTTGCAAATAACACTTTCTACGGCCATTACCATAACACAGGCAAGGCTGGCCAGGCCAGGCAGCGCAAGGTGCCTTAATCCTCCCTGAGACTCCGCACCGCCCTCACGGCGGGCAGCCCCGGCCGCAGCGCTGCCCTCAGAACGGCGAACCGCCCCGGCCGCTGCCGCCCCGCAGCCCGGGAGGGAACACAGAGCCGCCCCGCAGCCCGGGAGGGAACACAGAGCCGCCCCGCAGCCCGGGAGGGAACGCGGAGCGGAGCGAGCCGCCCCGCAGCCCGGCAGCGGAGCCGCCCCGCGGGGCCCAGCCCGGCCGCTCGCCGCCCCGCATCCCGACACACACGGCCCCCGCCCGCTGCGGCACGGCGGGCCCCAGCCCACGGCCGCGGGTGGCGGCGGGGCCGGAGCGCTGACCTTGCGCGGCGCGGGAGCGCTCCCGGCACCGGGGGAGGCACGGCCGGGAGCGCGGCGGGGGAGCACCCTCAGCGCGCCCCGCAGCGCCGCCGCTGACAGCCGCGGGCCCCGCGGCTCCGCCGGCGGGCGGGCGGCGGGCGGAGGCGGTACTTACGGGCGTTGCGGCGCGGCGGCGCAGCCCGGAGCGGAGCCGGGCCCGGTCCGGAGCGGTGCCGGTGCCGCCACACGTGCCCCGGCCGGGCCGCCCGGCTCGGACATGCAGCGACACCGCCCCGCCCCGCCCCGCCCCTCTCGCGAGAGCGCCGCGTCCCGCGAGACTCCCGCGCGCGTGCGCGGCCCCGCCCCGTGCCCTGAGGGAGCGGAGCCGCGGCGGCGCCGGGAGCGATCCGGGACCGGGAGCATTCCGAGACCGGGATTGTTCCTATTGTCGGGAGCGTTCCTGTGGCCGGGAGCGATCCGGGACCGGGAGCGTTCCTGTGGCCGGGAGCGATCCGGGACCGGGAGCATTCCGAGACCGGGATTGTTCCTATTGTCGGGAGCGTTCCATGGCCGGGAGCGTTCCTATGGCCGGGATTGTTCCTATGGCCGGGAGCGTTCCGGGGCCGGGAGCGTTCCTATAGACGGGATCGTTCCTGTGGCCGGGAGCGTTCCTGTGGCCGGGAGTGTTCCATGGCCGGGAGCGTTCCGGGGCCGGGAGCGTTCCTATAGACGGGATCGTTCCTGTGGCCGGGAGCGTTCCATGGCCGGGAGCGTTCCATGGCCGGGAGCGTTCCGGGGCAGGGAGCGTTCCGGGGCCTGGACCGTTCCTATGGCCGGGAGCGTTCCTGGGGCCGGGACCGTTCCTGTGGCCGAGGCTCGGGGAGAGTCCGGCCTTCCTCCCCTCCTCCCTCTCCCGCGGCTGTCGCGGGACGGGTGCAGACAGGCCCTGTGGGGCCGCCGAGGCCCAGCCCGCCGTGTCCCTCATCCCGGGCCTCTCCCGGCCCCTGCCCTGACGGGGGTTTGTTTCCCACAGCCCCGCGGGTCCCCGTAGCCCTGGCCCCAGAGTGCCCCGGTGGGGCCTTGGGCAGCTCCACGAGTCGCTGGCAATGGAGCTGCACCCTCCGCCTGCCCAGCTCTGCGATCTGCTGGGGCCTTCGGGCTCGGCCCGGAGCCAGAGCACCTCTTTGCCTGCTAGCACAGCCACACACGCAGGCAGGTGAGTCTGAGCTTTAGACAGAGTTTTACACAAACGTTTGGCTGCTGGTGACACATTAGTGAGCAAATATTAGCCAGAAGCTACAGCAATGGATTGGAACTGCAAGGCTGAACTAGAATGAGAAATGCAAATCTGGGCAAAGTTATTGCTCAGCTGCAGCAGCACCAAGTTGGAGTTAATAGAGACTTCTCCTGTTATTGTGGAAGAGTTGTGACATTTCCCCGCAGGGCTTATGGCATCCTTGCAGAAGATCCAGTGTGTAACTGATTTCTCTGTCCCAAGGAAGCTCTGGGGTTTGGGGGGATGCACAGCAGAGAAGCACGGCTGCTCAGTGCTGGCCCACGCTCAGCGAGCTGTGACAGCTGGTTCCAGAACAGCTCTGGACCAGGCACTTGGAGGAGGCTGGGAAATCATCGATGCTCTTCTGAGGGGGTTGGGAATTTCCAGAGGAGGCTGGTGAGAGAGGGAAAGGCCCAGGGTGTGGTAGGAGCGGCCCGAGCAGCAGCCAGGTCTTGGGAAGAATCGATGCTGGCCTTTGGGGGCATGGCTGCAGAGTCTGTGTTCCTGCGGCACCCAGAGGGGTTTGGCAGCCGCCCCGGGGCTGCGTGGGAAGAGCTCTTTGGGAGTGACGTGTCCTCTCCGAATAATCCAGCGGGGCTGCGTGGGAGCGCGCGGAGCAGCAGGAGCCAGGAGTGGGGCTGCTGCTTCCCGAGCAGCCAGGCAGGTCAGGAGGCTGCCGGGCTGCTGCAGGGCTTCTGAGGACACTGCTCTGAGTCTGTCACCAGAGCTGTCTCTGTGGGGACAAGTGGCTCAGGATTTCCCAGGGGAACAACCTCGGCTGCTTTTTCATCTTTTGGAACTTTAGCAAAGTCGGAGGGAAGCGGGAGGCCAGGGAGAGGTGGTTCATGCTTTGGGGCAGGAACAGGGAGCAGCTGAGCTGGAGTGGGTTATAAACCAGAGCAGCTCCTGGGGTGCCTGCAGCAGTGCAGGAAAGCAAGCCTGGTTGCAGCTTGAAAGCCTGAGCTTCCTGTTCACCTGGCAGTCACCCCCAGCCAGCCTCGTCCCTCTGCGGCAGCCTGGGCTCATCCTGCAGAGCCGCTGCTGTTCCCAGAGCTCGCCTGGCTGAGAGCAGCACGCCCTGCTGCAGCGAGGCTGCACGAACCTGCAGGCACAGGGGGAGTCTCTGCTGCGCTGGCTGGAATCAATCCTGCCCCTTGCTTATTGACACGTGCCCGCAGCGGGCGGGTGGTGTGTGAGAGTGGAAGTGAGTAACTCGGAGAAACCACGCTCATGGGCAGGATTGTCCTTCCTAGATCACTGATTTGTCCAAGTATTCTTCTGTGAAAAGTTCCTGATTTGCCTCTGTATTTTTGTTGAGAGCAGTCAGGAATTAATACTAAATACCCCTTAAAAAGTACAAATTGTGTCTCACAGGGAGAGGAAAAATCCATCGGTGTTGAGACTTTGCCCTCCTGATGCCCCTAATCTGAGGAGCTCAGGAGTTTGTCCGTTAAGAATTCCCAACCGACAGCCAGCCTTGGCTGTTGGGCAATCCCAGTGCTCGCAGTGCCTGGTGGTGAAACTTCCAGGGATTTGTCAAGGTCACAGCCACAGCCTGTGTCAGACACACATGGGACCAGCACTGCTGAAACACCTGCAGTTTCATTCCCTGGTGTCCTCGCAGCCCGAGGAGGAGGAGGAGGGCTGGAGGAGCAGCTCTTCAGCATTTGCACCGTGTCTGGCTGCACAGCCAGCTCTCCTGGGCAGACCTTGCTCTCCCAGTACCTAACTGGGGGTGGAAGCAGCAGAGCAGATATTTCCAGTTTGTCTGAAGGACAGTATGCTATGACAAAAAAATTAAAATACTCTTTAATAGTTCAGGGGGATTTTCTTGAGCACATAGTTACTCCTGGCTATTTATAGCACTGTAAGTATCCCAAAAGATCCCATCGTCAGAGGTTTTTCCATGATTCCTTTGAAGAACAAACCCGTAGTTATTTGAACAAGTCTCATCATGAGAGTTGTTTTTGTAGCCTTCCCACCCACACAAGGCCGGCAGTGCTGTTCATTGGAGAGCTCGTTACCCAGAGGAGCAGCCAGGGCCCCGTTGCAAGGCACGAAGGATTCCCACCTGAGGATCGCAGCTCAGGTCGTGGCACAGCTCAGGAGCTTGGCTTTGGCCCTCGGCTCTGTCACACAGGTGGCACAGGTGGTTCAGGTGCTCTGTCCCCGTCCTCAGAGGGGCCTCAGGGGAGCACAGGCACGTAAAGCACATTTGGAAATGGTGTAAGTGGCCAAGCAGAACGCAGTCCTGCGAGAGGACCCCAGGGAACAGGGATCCCACCTGGGGCACTGCTGGGGCACCTTCACCAGCAGCTCTGAGCCATCCTGGGCTCAGCCATGAACAACCTTCTTTTCCTCCTTGTGCAGTTTTCAGCTCCAGAACAGAATTCATTCCCCAAGTTCAAGCAAGTTCTGCATTTTTACTTTATTATTTTCCTTTGTAAAATGTTTCAGCAGCATCAGCTGGGCAGGGATTTTGAAGCTATTTCCGTAGACAGAAGTGCCTGCTCCAACAGTGCAGTTTTCCCCCAAGTACAGCTGGCCAACTGCATACATAACTGAAATAGAGCTCTCCTTTCATTCCTTCCCTGTGGCTACAGTGTATTTGTCATCTCAAGCAGCAGGGAGGCTCCACTGTCCACAAGAGGAACTTCAGGAATGTTTCTGACAGCAGTGATTGAGCAGGTGCTGCTTAGAGCTGGCTCCTGCCTGGATCCCACTCCAGGTCCAACTCAGAACTGAGGAACATTTCCTCTGAAGCACAGACAATGAAATTTAACAGTTCACAGACGGCTGCTCTGCCCCTCGCGCAGCCCCAGCCTGCACCAGCAGCACAACAGGAACCGCCTGTCCAGGTGGCTGCAGGCCTGTCTGCTCACCATGCAGGAACAATAAGATGTCTCAGAAGAAGTCAATGCAGTCACACTTTAATGTGTCTTTACATCCTTTTACGATTCACAAAGTCAGAATATAAGTACTTACACACTTTTAATGGGGAAGTAATGTATCCCCCTAAAAGAAAAATAGATGTGATTAATCATTTGTCAGAGAAGTTGCCTGACAGCTGAAACCTCAAGCTTCTAGGCAAAAAAAGCTCAAATAGACAAATTATACTGAATTGTTCTTTAAAGACCAAGCAGCTGTTTTATTACAATATTAAATTTACATTTTAAAAAGAAATATTCTGATTTATTATTCAGTTATGATAATCTTATTGAAGTGACATGGAATTCATGACAATGGGCTTTCTTCTTCCTCAGTCACCGCAGGCAATCTCAGATCTGTGCAGGATCCCACACCCAGAGCAGCACCAGTCTGGGAAGACAAACCCCAGACACTCGATTTTAAGTGGAATTTTAATTTTCCCCAGGAAAAGTGGGGTGTTGGGCTCTGTAAGTGGGCTGGATCCCTTGGTTCAGCCCCAAAGAACCCACCCAAACTCGTTCCACCAGGGAGAGGACATCGGCGTCCACCAGGCTCACCCTGCAGCCCCCGGAATGACCTTCGAACAACTGGGAGCAGGTTGAATTTACATTTTACTTCAAAAAAAAGGGGGAAGTACATACATGAGGGGAGAATGGGGTGAACAATCATTATCTGAAACCAGGTTTCCACCACTGTGAGCCCCAGCTCCCACGGGCCCGAGGCTGGGAGCAGCGGGCTCTGCAGGCTCAGCCCGGGTCTGGCAGCACGGGAACCGTGGGCGGCCGAGGCCGCAGGGAAGCAGTGAGAGCACACACGGGGTGAGTGTGTGGGACACAGCTCCTGGTTGGAATGATGGAATGCACCAGCAGGAGGGAGGAGGAGGAGTTAACAGTTACTAACACTAGAATAATCAAATTTGTATGTTATACATATACAGCAACTAACTGCTTTACAAAAAAAGCAAAATAATACAATATATTGTCACATGTATTTACAGTGTAGTAAATATACTTTTCTGTCAAATTTTACACAAAACCTATTTACAGGTGAATATACTGCATAAAAAAAAAGGTGGGACCAACACTCTGAGTTACTGTCTGTGGTTTGTTGCATTACAATAGGACGTGCTTTGTGACTTCGGAAAAAAATTAACCTTAGAATGAAAGAGAAAAAGCCCTAAAACCTACAACCTGGGTCAGAGCCAGCCCTGGCACGTGCCAGGGGCTCAGCCCACGAGACTCAGCGAAACGCTCCCTGTCCTGGGAAACCTCATGCACGGTAAAGCAGAAACGTCGGCATCGTTACAGGTAGGTTATGCACTATTCAAATACTACCGAGTTATCTTTGAGTCAGGGAAAATACAAACACAAACAGAATGTTAATCGCCTTTACAGTACTGAGCTGTGGTCAGTGTGGGGCAGGGAACGGGCTCTGAGCCAGGGCTCGCTCGCTCCCCGGGAGGGCGCTACATGGTCCACGCGTTCCAATCGCATTTTCATGGATTTGAAGTTTTCATGTCAGAGCACAGGGACTCAGGGGCTGCAGCTCCAGCCCTGCAGCAGAGCCTGGAGCAGCAGAGCCTGGAGCAGCAGAGCCTGGAGCAGCAGAGCCTGGAGCAGCAGCCTCTGCCAGTGGCACTGGGGACCCTGGGACGGGGCTCCTGCATGTCAGGTCAGGGCTCACACCCGCACTGTCACCAGCAACAACCAGAGAACAGAGCAGCAGGTGGAGAAAGGATGGAGCAGCCCGGGATGGGAGCAGAGCTCCCAGGGATGGAACGGGATGGAGAGTGCTCAAACAGGGAAAGAACGAAGGAAGGAGGATGAGAGAAAGAAAAAGACGCAAATCCCAGCAGTGGCTGCTGGAGGGAGCGGGAGAGCGATGCAGTGACAGTAAGGCACTCAACAACTAATTACTGATGGGAGTTTAATCATTCCACAAAGGCCATGGTTCCCTGGGAGCCAAGCACAAGCTTCCCAAGCACCAGTACTAGGACACAACGTTCCTGTCTATCAGGGCACACACGATCCCAAATTCAGCCTTGGCCATCAGCAGTCCTTACACCCCAATTCACCCGTTACCCAACACAGGTGTCTGATACCTCTGCTCTGCCAGAGTCCAGGCCCTCTCACTGAACCTCTCCCACAAGGAAAACTCCAACTGACTCCTTCCAGGAAAGAGGAAATTCAATTTTGTTCACTGACTTTATGAAGAGACCATTTTTCAGCTGGGACTGAGAGCCTGGAGTAGTTTTCACAGGGAGGGTGACTTTGATCCCTGTCCCCTCTGCTCCCACATCTCTGTGCTGCAGGGAACACAGCAGCTGTGTTGGAGGGACACTTCTGACATGGGCGATGCAGAACAGGGAAGGGCTTGCTCTCTGCCCAAACAGAATCAGTCAGGCAGTTCCTCTGGAATTACTGTTCCTGTCTGCAGATCTGCTCCTATGAGAAACGGCTGAAAACAGCACACCACCTTTACCAGACATTGCTTTCCTCCTACGTACAAATCCTCAGGCTTCTACAATTCCTTGTCCTCAGCAAAACGGGAAGGGCTGGAACCAGCTCGACTGGGCACAACCCAGTGCAAAGCCCAGTGGCACCAGGGGTGGCTCCTCGCAATCCGAGTTGTGAGATGACAATGGTTTCTAACCTGGGGACCCCAAACCCAAGGCCTGAGCCCCTGCTCTGTCCCTGAGCCCAGCTCAGCCTCGTGGCCCTGCTCAGACCCCACCCTGTGTCACCAGTGACCACGTTCCTGCCTGGCGCCTGCACCGCCCGAGTGAGGGGATGTGGTTAATTGCACCAGTTCATCTTTCTAGCCTGTTCATTCCATGACTGCTAATTCTAAGTTTTCCTCTAGTTTTGGCAAACTACTTGCATACGAAGTTTGTGTTCATAGTTTTTCCAGGACTGTAAACAAATTAAAGAAATTGTTATTTAATGAATCAATACAATAAAGGTATTTTTATTTACATAAATGTTACATTGTTACTGTGTGGATACATGGGAATTATGTGCTATAGCAATAAATTGGAACCCTTAATTGTACCATTCTCTAATAATTTAGCCGTGGAGTTGGATTTACTGAAAGCCACTAACGATTGCACTGGAGTGTCGTATTGCACTAAACAGTTATTTAGTTATTTGCACTGGGTGTTTGGTAATTTGCACTGTTCACATGATCTGTATCCTATCACCACATGGTCCCCCCCTTTTCCCCCATTAGTGTTGGTGGTCTGTTCCTGGGTTACCCTCCCCTCGCCCCTCCTCACCTGCGTGCCACTGACTGCGGTCCTGCTCCTCCGCCCCCATTCCCGGGTTTAAAAGTCTCCTGCCATGAGGCGACAGGTCTCTTTTCCATCTGGAGGGTCACCTGGAAATAAACTTAGGGCATTTGTCCCCATGTGGAGAAGAGCACTTCTCGTCTCTTGCCTTTTGTCCATGTAAGATCGTGTGGGCTGGGGTCACAGCTGGCTGGGCTGGACCTGAACAGCCTGTCCAGAACCCAATCTTACACTGGAGGACTGGCCTTCACCTAATGGATATGCTTTTTTTCTCCTTTAAAGCCACGGTTAATTCCTACCACAGCAGAGGGATCTGAAACTGGGAAGCGGGGAAGTGGATCTGTTTCTGAGCAGGAGCTGTGTGAGCCCCAGGGACACAGCCCCTGCCAGAACTCCAGCTCGCCCCGACTCAGACACCCCGCGGGGCACCGGCACCCGCAGCGGGACCAGCGCCGGCTCCTCCCTCGCCAGCCCGCGGCGTGGGCCCGGCTGCCACCCGCAGCCCTGGCGGTGACAGCAGCCTCAGGTTTGTGTAAGCCCCGCGGGAGCCTGAGCCGCCCCGGGAGGGACCGCGCCACCGCCAGACTGGACACAGTGTCAGCTGATTGAAACTCATGTACCTTCAGCAGACGTGGCTGTTTGTGTCCCCGCTCGGGCAGCGCAGGGTGGCTTTGCCACACACCATCCCCAGAGCGGGGAATGCATCCATCCCATTCTCCCTCCATTCCCCACTGGATATTCTGCCAGGAGCTCCTGAAGGTGCACGTTTTTGGGAGGGGCAGAACTAAAGCAGGTGCTACAATGACATCTCAAGGCTCAGTTCCCAGGGATTTTCCCCTGTACAACTTCCTCAGGGAAGGTAAAGTATAGAGAAAACAAAAAAACAAAAAAAAAAAAAAAAAAAAAAAAAAAAAAAAAAAAAAAAAAACAAAAAACAAAAAAAAGCTTTGGGAAAAAAGCCAGTTTGTCCAGTCTGGTCCACGTACAGTCCAAGTGTGTGAAGCTTGGTCTGGGGAATGAGGGACTCCTGCAGCCTCCTTTTCCTCTCCCCTTTATTGCTAATTACCTGAAATTTAACCTAATCCACCACTTCTGTTAAGCTCCTTGTACTGCAGCTATCATTAACTTCTCAGTGTGGTAAAAAAAAAAGTACACAGCTAAAATCTTATAGGTTTGGGTTAAAACCAGGGTTAGAGAAACTTCCCCGGCTCAGGAAGCCACTACTACCTTGAGGCGTGCAAACAGGGTTAAGGATCAACACTTCCCTTGGCAGGAACACCTGAGGCCAGAGCAGACATGGCAGGGCTGGGGAATGGCTTTGGATTCGAAGGGGCCGCGGCTCTGCAGCGCTCCAGAACTCCAGCCTCGCCCGGGGCACAGCGCGGCTCCGAGCACGGCTGGAGCCCGGCTCGGGGATGAAGGCGTTAACTCAGGCAGTGGGTCAGGAGTTGATCATCTGGCAGCGGCTGGATGGGAACTGTACAGCTCAAGTGCAGCATCACACCCGGCGCAGGGCCCTCCGCGAGGGGCCGCGCGTGTCAGTCAGGTCCAAAAATAAAAAATAAAATTACAAAGCGACAATCACACGATCTTTTTGATGCTGTGACGCTTGAAGCTGCCGGCGCTTCGCTGCTTCTGAACTTGGCTGGCGGAGCCGTGGCGCATCCTCCCGCTGTTGGCGTGGCCGGCGGTGGGCGAGAGCTCCACGTTCTCCTTGTCGATCCCTGCGGAGACACAAGCGCCGCCCTGAGCCCCGCTGCCGGCAGCCCCCGGGCCCGCTCAGCCGCGGGGGTCCCCGGGGGGCGCGTCCCCCTGAGGGGCCGACCCCGCCGGGACCCGTCTAGAAAGAATCAAACACGATCTGCGGCAGCTGGGGCTGCAGAGCCGCCGCCCCTGCCCTCCAGCCTGCGGGGCCGGCAGAGGGCAAAGCGAGAGTAAAACCAAGAAAACTTGGCTGTCCTGCTGGAAACAAGTCTGCTTCAGTGAAGGAAGGAGGAAAACACAAAACAAACCACCAAACTTGACTCTTAACGAGTAAAGAAACAGTTTCCCAAGGAGGTTCTTGAAAGGACACAGGCACAGAGAAACTGAGGCTGGGACTCATCATGAAAACTGCTGAGTTCAGCCCCACCAGTGGCAGGAAGAGGCTGGTAGGGCTCAGGATGAGAATGGCACCAGACAGGTTGGTGCCCACAAACTTAGACCCTCCTGAGAAGCTCTGCATGTGCTCTGCAGGACAAGGTATATACAACTCTGTTATGTTTTGCTAAAGTCTCCCATCAAACCAACCTCAAAACTGAAGTGCTTTAGTGAAGACCCCACGCTGACACGACATCACCACCCCATGCCTGGCGTCAGAGCCTCAGCAGTGGCTTTGGGCACTGTCACTGCACAGCCGACAGCCCAGAGCTGGGCTAGGGGCAGACCTGCTCCTGAGCAAGTGTCGCTCTTTACGCTGCCTCTGCTGTGAGTTAGCCCCTGCAGCAGCCTCTCCATGTCTGCCACACTGAGTCTGTCTGGCGAGTGCTCACCAACACCTCACACCCACGGGACAGGTGCAGCACCAGCCATGAAGAGCAGGACAGCTGGTTTTATGCAAGAGGATACAACTACAATCAGCAGCAAAAATTAGGATGTCTGACAGCAAATGGAAAGGTTAGGACAAAGTTCTGTTATTGTAAGTGACATATCCACAATTATGTGCAACAAATTCATTGGTGCTGGCATTAGTGAGAACAAAGAACACCCTCCACACGCAGCACAGGGACAATGTGAGGGCTCCAGCCTGAGACTGCACCTTCCTCTCCTTGTGTGGGTGGCAGCACAAAACTCCCAAACTATGCTGAGGACAGGGACAATCCAGGGGCATGAGCAATAAACCCTCTTCTGCAGCTTTCTCTCACTTCTCCACACAAAGCAGAAATGCAGAAGGGCGCAGCTCCTGATTTACTGCCCCACTGTCTGCTGCAGTCAGTCCACACTCGTGTCTGTTTGCCCGTGTGTCCCTGCAGCCAGAGCTCAGTCCTGGTCACTCGAAGGAGCTCCCACCAAACAGCTCATTTGAGCCTCACCCCTGCAGCCAAGTGATTTCCATATTAGCATCCCTCTTGTTACCAGATTTATTCTCAAGGCTGTGGGTGACTTTGTCTGCTCTACCACCAGGTACTGTTGGCATCCCCCAAGAAATGCACCAGCTTAGCACTTGCTGAAGCCATTCCCGTGTCAGAAACTGCTCCTCATGCCACAGCCCGGCCCTGACGCAGCTCAAGCAGCATTTCGTGCAAATATGATGAAAGAAGAGAGTACCTGGATGAGGCAGCTGCATGAAAACTGCAGACTTAGAGCAAGGCAGAGAAGCTTCACAGACACAGAATGAAAGAAAGAAATGTAAGTGAATAATGTCCATGAGACGGGGAAGGGGAGGGAAAGGAACAGAGATGGTGACAGACAAAACATTTATAAACAATGATCCTGCATAGTTGTTTCCAGATGCAAGAAATGAATTTTTCATGTATCTGCAACTCAGTATTTGTAGCCATAATAAAAAAACTCACTTGGCTGAAAATGTTTCTTTTAACTGAGTGCTGCTCAACACGTGGCCTTCACACTGGTGTTTTAAATTTAATTTCCAAGCAAACAGTGCTCAGAGTGCCAGCCATGTGTTGTTTCAGACTCACTATTAACCTGAACGAGTTCCCCAGTTCCCAACTCTGTTTGTGGAGACTCTTAACCAGCCTTTGACAAAAGCCATCTGTTTGCACAGCACTTGGAAGGAATGTTTGACGAGTTGGATTAATTCCTTCCTCTCAGCTTGTAAAGGAAGAGGGAATGGAAAGTGGGGCAGAAGGAAGGAGGACATTTACAGAGCAAAATGCTTCTTTCCCTTGCAGAGAGCCCAGTCCTGCACCATCACCTCATCCTTGGAAACGAGCTGCTGGAGCTGCCACCGACGCTGCGTTCCAAATGGAAAGATGCTGCCCAGAATGTCCTTCCACACTGACAGCAAGGCATGTTCCCAAAGAAACCCCTGCTCCCAAAGAATTCCAACAACCCTGCCTTACTGCTGCTGCTCCTCTGCACCCTGAACAAACCATCCCCGTGCCTGTGAGCCAGGGATCCCCTGCAGGGCACGTGTTCCACGCAGAGGTGCTGCTGTTCTGATGCCCTGAATTCTCTTCCCTTCACATGGAGTGAGCTGGGAGACAATTTTTGTGCTGGATAAAATCCAGGATCTGAATCAACAGGGTAACAGCTCAGGAACAATTTAATATTCATTTGACTCCACAATGCACCCGTGTTTGACACATAAACACATCCAAAGAGCCAACAAGGCTCCTAGACCAGGAAATTCCCACATTTCCCCCACCCACACAGTACCAGAAGAGGCACTGACCTGGGGAGTGCTGGGAAGTGGCAAGTGAGGTCATGGAGTTGGAGAGGTTGAGGTTTGCAGTGATGCTGAGCTGGCTCTGCACCGCTGGAGGATATGGAGACGTGGGGGTCAGGAGAGATTCTTCACTGGTTTCCTCATCAATTCCAGGCAAATATGTGTCAATCAAGGCATCAAGGAACTTCACTATGAGCTCAGCATAGTCTGGGATTTGGGTTTGCTGTGGGAGATGGGAAAAAAGGTTGTTCTTTCCTTTGTGCTTTCCTGTCAATTTGAGCTGTGCTCCAGAGCTCCCTCTCAAGTCCCTCTGTTTTGCCTGCAAATTTCCAACAGCATTTGATGTATCTGTAAAAACTGATTTGTGGCCTTGTCCAGACCAATCTAAATGGACACACTGCAGACCAGGTCTCAGTGTGTGGGAGCCCAGGGCAGGAAGAGGGGCTGCAGAGCCCCTGCCCCAGCCCCACACCTGGGCTGCCTCCCTTGGGATGGCTGGACACATGAGCAGTGCTCCACTGGCTCTGCTCCAACACAAAATTCAGCCTCCTGGAATCATCACTCTTACCAAATTTACCCCTACCCTCTCAGATGCATGTAATGAACTGACCCTGGGAGCAGGAAAAGCTGCCCTTACACAGCTGGCTGCTTTTACCCCACTTTGGTAACTTATCTACCACAGCACTGCTGCAGGCCCGGGGCTGGTTTTAGCCCTGGAGGTGCCCCTGATGCTCTGGTTTTAGCCCTGGAGGTGCCCCTGATGCTCTCTGCCCACCCACATGAGAATGATGCTCCTTATGAGCGTCTTTGCTGCAGCACCAACGTGCCCAGAAAGGCCAAACAGCCCAGACCCCACGGAGCTCTTACCTTGGAGAAGGGGCCAGCAAACCTCCACAGCCCGTTAAATCCAAAACCTGCAACAACAAATGAACACCACCATGAAAGCCCAGCTCCCACCTGACAGAGAACAGAGTGCTCCCAGTTTAGCACTTTTTTTAAAAAAAAGGAAGAATATTTACTCTGTAGATAGGATGTTTGGTATTGGGGTGGAGACTCCTCATGGTAGACAACACTCTGCACAATCCCGTGAATTGGATTCAACAAGTTTGGGTCCTGGCACAGCGATAAAAGGGTATTGATCTTGGAATCCAATAAATTATGCCTAAAGAAAGGAAAAGTGGCTTAGTTTTTGGTCAATCAATACAATAAACCTGCAGTTCCCAACTGACTTTAGCAACCAGCAGTTCAGGTGCAATCTTCACCTCAGCAGTGATTTCAGAACACAATTCCCAACTGCTCCATGAGGACTCTACTGATGTGCTCAGGTCAGTTTGTGAACACCTGCTCACCTGAACTTCTGACAGCTGGGTTTCCTTTACACATATTCACTCCAGCAAAACTACAGCAGGTGTCTGAAGAAACACCCAAAGAGCACCCACACTAGGCTTTAAATCAGCTTTGAAACATCTGGGGCACAAATGAAAATCAACCAGCATGGACAGACTGCAGCCTGTAACCTCCACACAAGCCAGTGCCTTGTAGATGCTTGTCCCGGACCAGGGACCTCTAAAGAAAAGCCAGGCACAGAGTTATTGTAACCAGAATTTCAGGTACTCACACAACAGGAAAGACCTTTGGGAAGACGACGCTGGCTTCTGCTAAATACTCGTAGAGGATGCGCTGGTCGAACTCGTCCGTGGTGTATTTCACCAGCGTGGCCTGGCAGGGAAGGAGCTGTTAGTGCACCTGGGTGCTTACAGCCTTTGCTGAAAGGGTTTAAGATTTCTGACTACCAGAAGCAGTGTTAGAAAAGATTGATTTATGTCTCTGTTGAGAAACAACAGAATCAGTTGGCAACAATTTGTATTTTGCCAATAAATGTATCTCATCAGTTTTTTACACAACTGAGTCTTTCTGAATCCTAGCTGGAGTGGGAACTGCAGGGGTACAGCTGAGGAAAGTGCTATCAGACTGCACCTCTTACTAGTTAATGACTTTTAAACTGAATCATCCTGGGATTCCAATAATGCTCATTTCTTTTACACTATAATGTATTAATAACCTTTTGTTATACAAAGTAGTTTGTCATAAACTCAGCCAGGAAAAACTCCAAGGAACATGTTTGTTTTGCTGGGAGTTAAAAGGACATCAGAAAATAGCAGACAACACACAGAAGAAAGCTTACAAGAACTGTAAGCAGCAGTGCTTGAATTTTTGGGTCAGTCAGAACTTCTTCATCCAGGAGAACGTTTGACTCGGAAACAGAAACTTTCCGGAGGTGTGGGTGCTGCTGTGGTGATATTCTCTGGGTTTCTGCAGATAAAAAAGAGCAACTCATCCAGAGCAAAATAAACCCAAAGCAAGAGAGAATCAGGTTCTGCACAGCGGAGTCAGTCATGTGCAAACCTCAGAGCTCACCGGCCTCGTCACAAAGGGCAAAGCAACGACTGCGCCGCAGCGCAGCAGCACCGGACCACTACATGGGATGTGTCATCAGATGGCAAACAAAACCCCAATTTCCTCTTCAGTGAAATACAGGCCCAGGGGTGTAAGCACCAAATTTAGGGTCAGGCAGATACAAGAGAAGAACCCTGGTCTTGCATTGCAATTGGGGGTGAGGGCACAGGAAGCAGATGGGGGAGAAGATGAAGAGAGGCATTCCAGGCGTCAGCTCACGTTCCATCTCCTGCAGGAATTTGCAGCTGGGGCTTATTAACTTATAGAAGGCCAAATGCTCTTTATTTCATTGCAGTCCTACATGCACTCCTTCAGAGCTGCCCCTGATTCTGCACCTGTAAACTGAGCAGCTCCAGTGCAGCTGCCAGAGATATGAAGGCTGCACCCTGCAGAAGCCATTGCTAAGAAAGGTGCTTCTCCCTTACCTTGGAGCAACCTTGGTAAGTAAACACTGAATTTAGAAACAGTCCTTTGTATAGATATACAAAGTGTTTATAATTAGTATTATTCTTAAAATGTTAGTCCTGTGTCTCACCCATTTCATAATCATTTTCGGCTACTCTCCTCATTTTGGGAGGCGTTGTGATTCCAGATTCCATGTCTTGCCTTTTAGGAGCCTTTGTGTCCGATATCAAATGGTCAAAACTTTTCCTTGTACCTAAAAACAATTTATCAAGCAATTAAAAACATTAAACCTAAATCCATATTCTAACTTTTTCTGATTTTCTGGCCAAGCTACTCCCCTATCTACCATGTGTTGACAGGAATCTGTGGACCTTTTCACCATTTTCAGGGATGGGACAGAAAATACGGTCACACCATGCCGCTCTCCATCACAGCTTCCAGAGTGCTTCACAATACACAGGAGGGAGCATGCAATTAGTCAGGGGGGCATGCCATGGACTCCTGGCCCCCACACGAATACACATGCCAGGACGTGGTTACTGAAAAGGAAGCAGGAAAGGGCTGGGATGAAGGAAATGCCCCTGTTCTTCCACCTGTGTGATGCCAAAGGGCTTCCACAAGTTCTGCAAAGCAACTCAGCTTGTTCCTCTGATACACGAGTTTGTTGTGAACACGATGCACTGAGAAGCCATGAGTACAAATCAGGTTGTTTCCACACATCTACCATGCTCTGGGACCATCTCCTGCAGCCCCAACCAGAGCACTCAATGGAGCAGCTAAAAATCCACTTCCTGGGTGAAAGGGCTGGGAGCACAAGACTGGCACTAGGCACCTTCAGGATCTGGAATATCTTGTTTTCTCCACTTCAACATGCACATTTTGAGCATTGCTCTTGCTCCCCCCATCATGGCCAAAAGAACTGAGTCCTCTTTAACTGTGCCCTGAAATTTGCATTTTGCAGAAACTGCATTTATTCCTCTCAATCAGGAATAAGCCCTTAAAGCCAGAACTAACACAAGAACGTTTTTTTCTCCAGTAACGCTTCCCAGGGTATTCTGTAGACAGATCAATAAATTAGTTATGTTAATAACCTAGAAGCTTTTTAGTGTTGGCTTGTGAAGGCTGCCCCATGTCCAAGCTCATGGATTTCCGGGTGCGAGGGCTGATCTGTCCCACTGTTGGGTAACTGGCAGCCAGGTGTCTGTCTGACCCCTTGGGGGATGACCAGGGCTGGTGTTCCTTTAGTGTCCTGAAAGTGCAGAGAAAGTCAATTAAGAAAACCTTAAAACTGTGCTATTTAGGCAGAGGTTTTTCGAGCAGCCAAAGTATCCTTTCTTAAACCCATCTTTCCTACCCAGTTAATTTCCCCAAAACACATAAATTACTTTGCTTACAAAGATGTCTGAGCTACTGAAAACAAACAATCTGATGTGAATGTGATGCTGAAGGGATAAAAAATAAAGCAGTGAAAAGAACGCAAGCAAATCAGCCTATGGGGCAAGATGAAATATATTTAGTAATCAGCTACTCCAATCTCAATGCTAAAAGGAGAGATCATGAGTGAAGTGCTCCCTGTTGAGGACACAGGCTCTCCTTGGCACTTCCAGTTGATTTCCTGGCTGATCTCTCTGGCTGCACACAGGCTGTAACAAGGTGTCAAGGTTTCCCAGTGGCACAGACAGCTCCATGCCCTGGAGCTCTTAAAAGGGTAAACAAAATGTTCTTCTAAAATATAAATGAGATTAAATCAGGTCTCGTAGAAAGATTTTAGCAAAACGTTTAACAGTCTCCAGAGCAGTTAAGCTCTGAAAATGAAATCTGTACGAAGTGCACATCCAGATTTCTGTGACTGCTGAGCCAGTGTAAGGAGCAAACTGCTCAGGCTCAGCGCTATCCGCGGGGCTCAGCTCTCAGCACAGCTCACTCACTCAAGAACCAGGCTTTGCAATTTGGTAACTGATCTAAAGGCGAGACAACCAACCTATAGCTGGTGTCACTGTGGTGGATGGGGTATGTGTCCATGGGAACGTTTTCCATTGAAATGTCTGTCAGCAAGAGAGACTTCCTGTGCTTGAGGCTGCAGCGGCTCCGCACCTCCTCCGACACCGTCAGCAGGGCTGCAAAGACACACAGCCAAGGGAAGGGAAGGGAAGGGAAGCTTTCCACAGCAGAGCAAGTGAGCAATGAAACAATATTCCATCCACCTGCATTTCTCACAGGCATCAATGTTCATTTACATCAACACCACTGAGCTGCAGTTACACCTTAGGAAATGTACAGATTAAAAGCAGCACATTTAAAACTAATTCTGTTTCCCATCCAGTCACAATGACAAGATTTACAAATTCGCCCTCACGTGGCCACAATGTCTATGTCCAGACCAATGGAAACTTGAATGCTGTCAGGCATACACTGGAGTTTTCACACCAAGAAACCTTCAGGCTCCCTGAAGAAGTCCCAAAGCTGCAGAGGATGTGCTGTGCTGGCAAAGCCCTCAGTCCCCAAAGAGCCTTCCCAATGTGCCCACCCTGCCCACACTCCTGTCCACCAGGTACAAGTTTTCTTTGTGCTGGTACAATTTGAACAACCTGAACCTGAAGGAACTGCACAATAATCCAGTCCTTTTCAGTCAGCTCAGACTGGAAAGGAGGTTTGGTTCATTACCTGCCAGGTAAGCCACGCTCTGGGTGTTCACCTCGAACTTGTCACAGTTCCTGTGTTTGTTAACCAGAGCAAGGAGTGTGTGCAAAATCCTCACTGTTCTTGCTACAGTGGTAGGGGAAGGATGCCTGTACCCTAAGAAACAAAAGATTGTAATTAACTTCTGAATCCATATTTATGAAGCACTAATATTTTGAAAGCATTTATAAATATTTTCCAGCACGTTCTCAGACATTCCATCTCAAGGGTGAGAGAGCATGGTGCTACCAGAAATGGCACATTTAAGACTAATTTTTTCTACCCCTCCCCTCAACACTGCATCATTTCAAATGTCTGTGCATACATTATATCTGTTATCTCACAAATCAGTCTTCTAAAAAACCCAGTGAGCCTGAGCCCAGGCAAACAGCGAGAGACATTCTTGGAGGAAGAAGTAAAAGACTGCAGCAAATGAAGCTCTGCACCCTGTGACAGTTCAGAACTTTCAGCACTAGACCTTCACAGGAGACGTATAAAGGAAATCTGGTGAAGTCCTTTAAAACAAGTGTGTTTAATTCTGTATTTACTCTGTAATCCAAGTGACTCAAAATCCATCACCCAATGTGGCCCCTTTATCCCTTGACTTGTTTTTGTTCCTGATGTAAGAGCCATCTCAAACAAAGAGCAGTATGCACTCTTACCTTTCAGGAGATGTCCCACTAGTGCAAAGTTAAAGTTGGAGTTGAAATTTAGCCCAACAAAATGATCCATCTGCTTGCAGTGCCATTCCAATGGTCTCCTGATCTCCATGAACACTTCTTCTGGGCTCTGACCCACAAAAACAAAATACAAGAGCACCTCAGTGGAAGTTACTCAGGACATGTCAAGTTCATTGGGTTTTTTGTTTAAGTGACAGAACAGTTCTTTCAGAGACTACAGGAAAATATCAAACACTTTCTCACAGATCACATCTGGACATTTCTGTTCCAGTTTCCACCAGAGTAATGACAACTTCTCTCCGCATCTTTATCTGTGGATCTCACCCAAGTGAAACAATTTCTCATGCAAATTGAGGTTTAGCTGCTTAGCAAGTGTTCCCAAGGACCAAGATGGGGTTTTTCCCCTTTTCTGTCAGCTCCGACTGCTGCCAGGAGTGCAGCTGTGGGCTCACCTTGTCGTTGAACACGCGCAGGCTGTCCAGGGTGTGCAGGTTCTGCTCCAGCAGGGCTGTCCCTGCTGAGTACAGGTTCACCTCATCCAGCTGCAGCACGGCCATGGCCACCCAGAACAGAGCCTTGTGCATAGGGGAGTCCTGCAGGGAGAGAAAGAGCCACCACTGCCCTTTAGAGTAGGTTCCTGCAGGTGAAAGAACCCGGACAGAGGGGAGGGTCTGTCCCCCTTGCAGCAGCTTTTGCCCTCAGCCACATCCACTCCCAGGGAGCAGATGCTCACACGGACCTGTCAATGCACTTCACAGGTGAGCAGTAGAAAGGAAATTCATTCCAAGCCTTGTTTGCACCTCCCAAGCTGTTCCTTCTCACCTCCATCCCTTCCTTGCTCAGTGTCACACCCACACTGCCCTGTACCAGCCTGACCAGAAACGGGTCTGTGGCTCTCCATCTGAACACGGACTGCAGCTCTGCACACAGCACGGGCCAAGCACTTCCTCATCAAAATCAGAGCCACACACAGAGGAACTGGCCTTCAGCACATGCTGGGTGCCTTGAGCAGAGCTGTTTCCAAACGAGCTTTACTCACACCAGAGCTGCACGGGGCTCCCTGTCCCTGCTGTGCCCCGGGTGTGCTGTGAGGCAGCAGCCTGGCAGTGAGCCTGGGTCCCCACCCGTGGCCACTGCCCCAGCCCTGGCGTGCAGGGAGCAGCACACACAGCTCAAGGCAGCCCTGGAGCCTCGTGGAAGGAACGGGCACAGCCTTTGCCAGGGCCCCGCTCCAGGAAGCAGAACAGAACATCCCCAGCATTTCTCAAGCCTTTGTGCTGGTCCCACAATCTGCCACGCTTCCCATATGTGCTCCTTCCACGCATGAATCACTCTGAAGCGTGAACTTCAGAAACCCCTACATTTAACTTGTATTTCTGAGCTCATACCCACAATCATAACCTACAAAACACATTCTCTGCTCGTTCCAAAAGGCAGTGATTTACCTTGTTAAGAAGAGGCTGCAGCTTGGTGAGGGCTATAACTGTGGCTTCTATTAGAACTTGGCTATTGTAATTATCAGGGCCTTTTAAACAGCTCTCAAGTCCCTTTTTGAAAAAAAGAGAGTAATTAAAAATACAACCATAATTACATTTTGCTTTGTAAAAAGAAGATCAAAGCTCTGCACAGTAACTGTTTTTCTCAATTATTGACAAAGCCTGAGCTCATTTTAAACCAACTCTTGAGAACTTTTCCAAATGGAGATTTAGACAACAGAAATAAATGTATGGCTGCACAACGTGTACCCTAACAGTCAGGCTGCAGGGGGTTGTAGGAGCTGTAGAAAAGCTCTTTTATCATTTAGACACTATTCAATTAAAGTTTGTGTCTATAAAACTCTAATGAAATGCTTAAAGGACACATATTTAGTAACATTGTTCACTGCTGTGGAATACAACCTGCTTTAGCATGATGGAACATCACTGTCAGACCAGGCACCTGCTTCAAAGTTTTCTGCTATAAATCAGCTCTTTACTATATTTACCTACAACACATGAGGTCATTCACTTCCTTTAAGAAAAAGGAAGCAATGCATCATGTGCATGCTGTAAGTGCCTTAACAGAAAACTTCTCATTTATTCAAATACTGACTGCTGGATCCACCTGTGTCAGGAGCTTTAAACTCAACACTGAGACCTATTGATACTCCAGAAATCACAGCAGTGATGGAACTCATTCAATTTAAATTCAGAAGCCAGGCCTACAGAAGGTGTATTTCCAATCAGCTCTATACAAGAACGTGCTAGAAAAAACATTTATCCTAAATGTATGCCAAGTTCTGTATTTGATGGGAAAATAAAGCTAAAAATAGCTACTTTATGAGTCACAAAGGAAAAGAGACAGACCCATATACCTTGCTGAGAATTCGGATTATTTGTTTTATTTGTCCATGAGACACTCGTTTACTTATACAGCCAAAGACAACCAGTGCTCTTGGCTGCAGGGAGGGGTTGTACTGGAATGCAAACCTGTGAAGAAACAGAGCACATTGCATTAAACAACATATATACAACAAAAAAAAATATATAACATATATACAACAAAAATATATATATATAAAACACAACGTATATTAAAAAAAAAAAAAAAACAACAAAAAACCACAACATATATACAACAAAATACACATAACAAAAAGATGAGAACTCTGGGTGTACAGCACAGGCAGGGAGGGCTCAGGATTTGAAGCCTGACTTACTTCTGAGCTAGCTCAGTCCACTGGTCCAGCCACTTGCATGTTGGAATATCCCTCATACAAGCCTAAAGAGAATCAGACGATTTGAAGAGATGTAACATGGAGAAAATGTATTTGTACAACGGGGAATGTGCAGAAGTCTGGCTCCCAGAAATCAGCTGTTAACTGCCAGCAGGGAGGAGACACATCCCCTGCCCTTGCTGCCCATCCCTCAGGGGTCACCCCCTGTCCCTCAGGGATCACCCCCTGTCCCCCAGGGGTCCCCCCCTGTCCCCACACACCTCCATGATCTCCAGCAGGGCCCTGTCCCTCAGAGATCACTCCCTGTCCCTCAGGGGTCCCCCCCCGTCCCTCAGGGGTACCCTCTGTCCCTCAGGGGTACCCTCTGTCCCTCAGGGGTCCCCCCCGTCCCCCAGGGCTCCCCCCCGTCCCCACACACCTCCATGATCTCCAGCAGGGCCCTGTCCCCCAGGGCTCCCCCCCGTCCCCCAGGGGTCCCCCCCGTCCCCACGCACCTCCATGATCTCCAGCAGGGCCCTGTCCCCCAGGGCTCCCCCCCGTCCCCCAGGGGTCCCCCCTGTCCCCACGCACCTCCATGATCTCCAGCAGGGCCTCGGTGACCGTCTCCAGCGAGGTGAGGGCGAAGGTCTCGCGCTCGTAGGAGCCGGGCGAGAAGGAGCGGTCGCGGTAGCTGGAGCGGAAGGCGATCACCGCCGCCGACTTCACCTTGCTGATCCCAAACAGCAAATAGAACTTGGGCAGAGAGAACTCAGTCAAGCTCAGCCTTAACACTTGCTTGGTCTCCTCTGTTGAATAAAGTTGCGCAGATCAGATTTACACCAGGGACGTTCAAATCCCCATTTCCCCCCGGGACGCAGCCAAGGTCCCTGCGGCCATTCCAGCCCCGCTCCCTTTGCCACAGCCCCGAGTCAGGCACAGCAGCTCTGCTCTCCTGCCCTGACTGCTGAAACCAGCACGAGGAGTGCATTCTAGAGACTCCACAGAGGAACTTGTTTAAAGATGTGGCTCTGTGTGCTCTCCTCACAGTGATTCAGAAAATGGAAACCCAGAGTGTTCCTGCTCTGAAATACCAACAGGACTGGAAGTTCAAACTGCAGCAGAATCTGCTTTTGGCTCTGGCACTCACATGAAGAAAGACACTTAAAGCAGAAGAAAATGATGGCCCTGCTCTGGGCCTGACTATCTTCACAGCTCTGACCTTTCAGTTGATTTCAGTGCACCTCAAACCCACAGTGTGAGCAGGAGGCTCAGCACCCCGTGCATCAGAGCACAGACACCTCTGGGTGTGTGCACACCCACTCTCCCTGCTGATATGTGCAAACACAGAATGAGATTTCAGACACTTAGAAAAAGACAAGATCACACAAATTTTGTATTTTTCTTTTGCACAAAATTCAGCCTGGTTTTACATTGTGCTTCTGGGCTAAGAAGTGCCAAATTGCTAATATCAATAATTTTAGGACTGCTAAAATACAGCAGTAGATAAAACACCTGTTTTAATACTGTGAGTTCACAATTCCCTTATGTAATTGGTATTTTTGTTACCATGTTATGCAACCATTCACAAGATGTACATGAGCCAGTTTTAGTACAGATGTATTTTCTCCTTTGCCTTACCAGAAAATCACTGGTACTTTCTTCTCTTTTTCTAAAACCCATTACACAAACAATTTACATTATGCACCTGCTCTAAATAAGATATTTTTTAATTCCATACTCATTTCTTGTTGATCATATCCTCATTCTGATTTGTATTCAGGCTGAACTACAACCCACTATTTTCAAACTCTCGGAATAGTTTGCAGAGAAAAACAACTCAAATATTTGTTAAACAAATTAAGGAGCAATCAGCTTCATTGAAAATCCAAAAAAGCTCACCACTGAAGTGAAGCTGTGAACAAGTGCAAAGAGAGTGAATGATGTTGATGACGAGCCCGTGGGTGGAAGCTCTGAGGGAAAGGGGCCCCGTGGCCACCAGCAGAGTCACCACGTGGAAGAGGTAGGGGAGATGTGCAGCCACGTCCAGGGAGTTGTTGAAGGAGAGCATGAGCATGTACCGAGCCAGAATGGCAATGTCATCCCACATCAGGTGCTGCTCCAGCGTGGGCGTGGGGGACAGACAGGTCTTGTCAATGATTTTACACATCCTCCCAATCACCTGGAAAGAGAGCAACCATTTTGTTCTACTCAAATGGGGAGCACAGCTCAGAATTTCAGTAAAAACCATCAACACTTAACACTGAAATTACTCTACTGCTTGGAATCTATTTTATGATGGTTTATCACTGTTGCCTGTCCTGAGTTACCAGAAGCCATCTCAGTGTCACATTAGTAAATAAGTTGAAATTGTTCTCTAAAAGGAAAAGAAGGCAAAGAGGGAACTCACTTTGCTTGACACCAGTTTGACGTTGCCAGAAGCCAGTGCTACAGCTGTGTCTGCCATCACCTCAGCTTTGATGGAGCCCAAGCCCCCCGTGGCACTGGTTTTGATGAAACTGTCCAGCACTACATCCAGGAGATCTGTTATCTGACAGAGAAAAAGAGTCAGATGAACTTTGATTTTCCACTGAACCACCCTTTGAACAGCAGTCCTACATTTCTTTAGCTGAAGATGCACAGCTATCACAAACTGAACCATCCATTCTAGACTCGTTACTCTTTTGGCAAAAAGCCCCATGTAAATTTTAGAAGCATAAAGCTGAATCCCATTAGGTTTTACTACCAGTGATTCAGAACCACAAACTATCATTTAGCACTATTTTTATTTCATTTTCCACTTAAAAGTATAACTCTTTATAAAATGCTGACCCCAGGAAGAAGAAACCTGATCTGAAGTGCAAGAAAGCACGTGTTAATTTGCAAACAATGCAGAAGGGGTACCTGTCCCAGGCTGCCCCATATCTTGGCCTGGATGGAAGGGTACATCTGCTTCTCGTTGATGGTCATGGTGATGAGCTTGTCCAGGATGGCAGTGACGCGCTGGCGCTTGGCGTCGTCGTTGTGCTTGCAGAAGCGCACCAGGTTGGACAGCCAGGGGGTCATGTACTCCAGGCACAGGTGCTTCAGCTCAATGCCTGCAACAACACGCTTGTCACACACGGCCAGCACTGGCCTCCCTCCATAAATAACTCTTCCTTTCAGTTTCAGTGCCTAAAACAATCGCTGTCCCAGCTGAGCACAGAACAGAGAAGGGCCAACAGAGAAGTTTCAAAGAGGCAGGCAAAAGGACAGAGCAACAGAGCCAATGAGGAAGCTCAGGTGACTAAGCTAGATCTAAAATCTTTTCAGAGATTAGCATCTTTTCAAATTCATGGTTGGCACTAACCAGCACTGGAGTTACTTACTGGATTTGCTAAATCCTGAAATACACTCCTCCAAGAACTCCAAGGTGAGGTGTGGCTCGTTTGCTGCAAGAGTCTTACTGATAGATACAATAAATAGTGTGTTGTTGGCAGGAATACACAGACCTGAAGTTTCCAGTAACTGGCCCTCAATCTTTAAATTAAAGGTACAGGTTAAGGCACATAGAAGATTATAGGCAGCAGACCTGTAACAAAGCAAACAATGTGATTTGTAAGAGCTTTCTTGTACTTTTGAATATATACATGTTATACACCACAGTACTGATATTTCAAAAATCAATTCAAGGCTGCTGTAGTAGAAATGACATCTAAATTCCCACCTGGTTACAATTCAGAGAAAAAAAGAATTTCCTTGGAGAAATGGAAGAAATTATTCCTCCACTTACTCTGAACAATTTCTGATAAGGTTACAGAGTACATTTGAAGGGCTTTGTATTGGGCTTTTCAGAACAGCCTGGAGTTCCAGGAAATTCTAAATCCCTCCAGGTGTACCTGGGCTGCTGGGAGAGAGCCTGCCCAAAGCTCAAGGGTGCCCCTGGTCAGCACTGAGCCTGGGGGAGCCTGTTCTGACACAAATCACGAGCTGCTCTAAGGGGTACAGCTCCCACGCTCTTAAACAAGAAGCTCAAGACTATGGAAACCATATAGCACCCATTAAATACAGAGTGCAAAGCAGAACTACTGCTGCTCATAAAGAGAAATAAAGTTTCCTTCATGCCTTCACTTCCTCTGACAGCATGTGCCCTTCTTCACTCATAGAAAACTCAATCTTTATCTATTAAGAATCGCATTTGATGGAGCTGTGGTGAAAGAAAAACGGTTTTGCTCAAGAGAGGCTTTCTAAGGGAGCAGCGGCCCCGAGCGAGTGAGGAGCAGAGCTGTGTACCGCAGGCTGGGGTCGGAGCTGCCCAGGTTGAGCAGGGCGATGTTGAGCAGCGTCCCGGGCACGTCCTTGGGGCGGATCTTGGTGTGCTGGGGGATGGAGTCGGGCTGGGACAGCTCCCAGCGCGTGCGGATGTGGATGATGGACCTGACGATGGCTTCGCACTCCTGGTGCATGAAGGTGAGCGGGGTGCCCTGGTTGGCGATGGTCAGGGTGAACTGGTTCTCATCCACCAGGCAGATCTCCTCGATCTCAGAGGCGTAGTAGATGTCGTTGAGGAACACGGTCTGGCCCAGCACCCGCGTGCGCTCTGCCGACGTCACCTGCACCGCAGTTGAGCCAACCTTGGGGACGGAAGAGAAAACTGCTGCAGCACCTCTTGGTGACACACAGAGAAAACCCTCACGCTCCTACTTTTAGGAAAGATAAATATAGGAAATGCTGTACTTCCTAATGGGGTGTACTAGAAAGCTGTGATTTCTCCTCGAGACAAGGGAGGAGAATTAAGAGGCAGTAAAATCGTATTCCAATCCTTAAACAAACATAACAGATCACTAGGAACAGCAGTAAAAGCACTTACTTTAATAGAAACTTTGGTGTCTTTATGAGCCAGTTTGAGAGCATTGTGAAACACTTTCAAGTCCTCCTCCAAAGCCAAGGTAGCTGCAGGGAGTTTCTGCTGGTCGTGTTCGATGTGCTCTGCCAGCTTCCCTGGAGAGTCTATGAAAACAAGCCTTTTGCTCCCTTTCAAACCTGTCAAGAGCCTTTCATGGTATTTGGTGTATTCTCTGACCCAAGAGTTACAGTTATAAATAAAAACTGCTGCAACATTTTCATAAGCAAAGCCTGGAAAAACTACAAACCATTTAGAAAGAAAGTCTGTTTTAAAGCGATTACTGGGGCCAGCGTGTGTGAGGTCCACCACGATCTCATATGGCTTTGCATAGTATGGCTTCAGGGTCAGCAGCACGTGGTAGATCAGCAAATCCCCGTTGATCTGACCAGTCTTGAACCTGTAAGACAGGACAGACATGGCTGGGTCATGCTTGAGGCCCACAGCACAAAGCCCTGAGTGCCCAGGACACCAAGAGCACCCCCAGTCCTGCCCATGGGCCACAGTGACCCTTGTGACAGTGCTGCAAACACCCTCGGGCCACAGCAGGGACACCACACTGGCCTCGGGCACTGCCTCACACTCTGGCCACGTTCAGTGCCCAGGATGGGGCTTGGATTTCACTCAGCTTCATCCTGAAGGGCCCCACAACCTCTAAGTGCCTCTAACTTTGTAACAGACTTAGAGATTCAAATTATATCTATATTTGTATGTGGAAAAATATATTTCTCTCAGGAGTCTTAATAATCAAACATCCACACCCCAACTTTTTCAGAGGGTCCAGAGCCACTCCAGTTACTCCATCCTGCAGTATTCCAGGGCTTGGGGGTGTTTCTAGAATGGTCAGTCCTCTGAGGAGTACAGAGGACTTGCCTACAAAAATACCTCTTTTCAAAAACGTTCACATAATTGAGAATATTTTTCCTCACTTAAAGGTTCTCTGAATTTTGAGACTGGGCAATGCATTTGCCTAAATGACATCTCCAGGATGCACTGAATTCTAGTAAGAAGAATTAATTAAATTAAATTAATTAATTTAATTAATTAATTAATTAAACACAGCACACTGAATTCTAGTAAGAAGAATTAATTAAAAATAAATTCAGCAGCAGCTTGTGAAATTTTAAGGTAATTTAAAATACCTGTCACTGTTTTGAGCTGGCATTAACACAACTCTTCCAAGGCAAACAACAGGCTACAGAAGAGCTGATAAAGGCTCTAGGCACAGGTGTAGCTTTAAGGGTTTTGGGACACTTCTCTTGATAGCACCGAGTGCAGGACAGCTCAGGAGACAGAACACGGAACATTCATCTGCACAAGAGATTTTTCTCCCCCCGTTACCTCCTGTGGTTCTGAGAGCTAAGTTGGGCAAGTTGGTGTTTTTCCCCCAACATGTCATGGTATAGCTGTTACCCAAAGGAAGTGTGTCATAGCTGTGGTTTTAGTTCCCCACTTAGAGCCACATGTCACTGCAGTTACAGGTTTGCCTAAAAAACACCAGCACTGCCCAAATCTCCCTGCTGTACACTGATGGTCGACTGCATCCTAGGAGCAAATCCAGGCACAAAGAAATCTTATTGTCAAAGGACTAAGTATCTGAAACATCCATGTTCTGTTGACTACATCTTGCCAAGGTAAGCACACATTTTCCTTCTCCTATTTTAAGTTGTACTTCAAAGTTTCTTATGTTTTGTAGAAAAATATATGAAAAAGAATTTTTACAGAAGTGGGAGTAATTAAAAAATAGTAACAAACTGTAGAAATAGTATCTCCAACTGAATCAGAGAAACTGATACACTGTATTTTTCACCATGTTAAAGGTTATTCACAGTCAGACTGAGGAATTAACAGTGACAGTCACTACTTGGCTCTGCTGTCCTTGCGGTGCAGATCTCGCTGGGTGCTCAGACCCCGTCAATACCCACACACAAGGGGTTGAACTAAAAAGAAAAGCAGCTCTTTAAAGATCAGTTCCTTTGCTCTCGTGGTTGCAAGAGCAGCCCTTCACACGAGGAGCCCGCTGATTTGTGAGGAAAGCACACATGGTGTGGAAGCCCACGGGGAACACTGGGCTCAGTGTGCCCGGGCAGAGCTGCGCCCCGGGCAGGGACAGGAACGCTGCAGGGCAGCTGGGCTGGCTCTGCCTGTCCTGCTCAAAACAGCTGCAAGGTTAAAAACCCCACGCTTTGCTGGGTTTGCTCTCCTTTTCAAAGTATGCTACAAGGAGTCATCCAGGTGGCTTCCACCATACACAAGCAAAAATCCTACCTGAGCTGAAGTTCATGACTAAGATGGTTTCCAGTTCAAACTGAACAAACAGGATTAAGCTCAGGATGGAGAACAATTTTATGTTATGGGTTAACTGCAAAGTTACAGACAGATCTTTTGTTGCGTCCTTGTTGTGTAAGGAGAGATCCCAGGTGTATCCCTGCCTTCCCTTCCCCTGGTCACACACCAGCAACATCCCTTCTCCGATGTTTCATATTTCACACACAAGTACACTTTGTTACCTTTACAGGCAACAAACACACTTTTTCAAGAACAACCATAAAGTTAACAGTGTTACTTTTGGTCACTCCCTGTAGCATGCAATTTGCACCATGCACAGTGTGTAACACTCAAAGGAAACTCTTTGATCTGTTACCAGAGACAGAAGAAAGACTCTGGTGCGACACAGCCTTGCCCGGGCAAGGTCAGGAGCAGCCCGGCCAAGCAGCAGCACTGCCGGGGTCACTGCTTGGCTCATTTGTCACTGTTAATTTGAGAGAATTAATAATATCTTCATATCAGACCAACCCCACTCTCACATTCTACCCTCCAGAAAAATTCAACAGGTACAGGTTTGAATGCCACACAAATGTGAAACAGAACATATGAATGGTTACTCTCATTTGCATTATTATTGGTGGCGTTTTACAGAAAATGTCACAATCTGCAGCACGTTTGGGAGAAAAAGACAAAAAGCACACTTGTGATAAAGAGCTTTTTGTACAAAAAAAAAGCAGAAAAACAAGAGAACAAAGATTTTCCTGGGCATTTTAAAGTACCCCAGACAGCTGTGCTAGGAACTACCTACAATTCACTTGAAGTCACTGCTGTCACTTACAGGAACATTTTGGGTTCGAGTTTTTCCCTTGCCCATCTGCTCCCTGCAGGGTTCCCCTGCCTGGCCCAGGGGAATTCAGGGAGGTGAGAAGCAGCCAGTGGTGTGTAACCTCCACAGGGTCTTTGTGTAAAGCAGAAGTGACCGGGTGTTACATGGGAAGGAACTCCCCGAGTCTGCCCTGACATCATGAAGCCCCCAGTAGGAAACACTTCTCTTTTTTCTCTTTGCTCCATGTTCTTTTTTGATCTTTGTATGTTTTCTATAACCTCAGCCTGTCAGAAGTTTGAGACAATCTATTCTTTCACAATCTGGGCACTTGAATTCGTCCTCCTCCATCCCCCCAAAATGAGGCCACAATTGTTCATCAAGAATCCTGCTATTTCCTGAGAAGTCCAATCCAAACCTCTAAGAACCAGCATCTGCTAAACTAGCACCACAATTTGTGTTTTTGCAGGGGACTCAACAGGAGGATGCAGACAAAGAGATGCAGGAACCCATGCCTGGCCTTCCCAGCCATGATCATCTTCTCCCTGTGGCTGCCAACGAGTGCAAACCACACAGGCTCCCCTCATCTCAGAGAAGAAACCTGGAGTCCTATCAGCCAAAACCTCAGTGGGAGTCAGAACAGGACAGAAGCAAGCACAAATTCTCCTCTGAGCCTCAATTTCAGCAGCCCCACAACTGCTTTTGAAATGCAAAGTACCCTGCCATCCTTCTCCACAAAGGCCAAAAATTCAACATCTTCCCCTGCCAAAGTGCAAAGTACCCTGCCATCCTTCTCCTCCACAATGACTCCAAATTTGATTTCCTCTGCCCCAAGTGCAGTTTCCACCACGGGAGGATTAGAGAAAAGCAGCAAACCCAAGAGCCCAATGACCAAAGAAAGCTGTGAAGACAATAAGTCTCTCATACTGATTTGCTTCATTGTCATTGCAGTTCTTGTGCTCATCTGCATCTCCCTGTTTCTGTCCACAGTCGTCGTAGCCAACAAAATCTCCTATCTCAAAAGAGCCCAGCAGGGCAAACGCAGGCCCAGGAGCAATGGTGACCTCCTGGCCACCAACAGCTTATGGCCCACAGCAGCAGGAACGTGGCAGAGGATGCCCAAGGAGACAAGTGGAACCGAGCTGATAATGCAGGAGCTGGTGTCAGGGAGGGATGCTGTGAACCAAAGGAAAACTGAAGATGAACCTACTGAGAAACTCACCAAAGCAGCAGACAATGAACAAGAAAGCAAAGAGCCGTCCCAGTCACACAAACCCATTTTAACCAATTTTGTAGTTGAGATTTAATTCACACTCAGGTAAAAATTCAACTTTTGCCTTTTTTAACCATTAACGCAAGGCAAAACTTGTATTTCGAGTAACAGCAAGAATCTCCCCCCCAGAAAGCTAAATGCAGATTTTAGAGTTTTTCCATTTATGCCAGTGGGAATGCTGCAGCCACGTGTGGACCCAGAAGGCAGTAAAACTGTGTGAACAGCTTTCTGTAAGTAGTGTCAAGACTGGTTTTACTCCTTTGACCAGAAATCAGGGTGACAGGAGCTGAACAGGACAAACCAAAAGGACAGAATCTGCCCACACTCAAAGACCACAGAGGGGAACAAGGAACACACTGTCAGTCTGATCGACACTCTGAACACTAAGATGCTGCACAGGCTGCACCAAGTTGCTTTGCAAAGGAAACCATGCATTAGTCACAACTCTGATTCCACCACTAATCCAGGATCTGGTCCCTCTCAAAATGTCCTTTTGGATTTTCCATCAAGAACTTCTTAAACCAGCTTAGTTACTTTCAAAGCAGACTGATTAGAACCATATTTATTGTGTTTCAACTTTGACTGTGAATAGATAAAATTTGTAGTATTTGCTAGAATATGAGAACCTGTTCAATTTGTTATCTTCAATAAACTTGCAATGTCAGTTTTTAAATGACTTACGTGATACTATTTCTCTAGTCAAAATGTTAGAAAAAAATATGACCAGGCATTTTGGAATGTTTTATTCCTGTAACATTGGCTGAGCTCGGGAAAGGTCTCTGATGACTCGCTGTGATTTCCTGCATCATGGAAACACACTCCACTTTCTCCTGACACCAAATAGAACATGCCAGGAATTCCTTTCAACCACAACAACTTTTAGTTTCTTTATTCTCAGAGACCTGACCTTCCCATAATTCCAGGGAGGTGCCTGTGCTGCTCTCCCTGCAGCAGAGCTTTGCTCTTTTAAGGAAACGTGAGAAGCTTTCCACAGGCTGCTCCTTGGGCTGAAGAAGCTCTGTTGCACTGCGGTTACAAGTGCTGAGACTGCACAGAGCCAAAGCTCCAAACATCCTGTGCAGCTGTAACCAACAGCTGTGACACATAACATGGTTGTACGAGTTTGAGAGGACCAGGATGACCGAATCCCCCACCCCAACTCCACTGATCACCCGTTAGCTTGGCTGGCAGGGCAGACACAGCAGCAGCAGAGGCAGGACCACAGCACCGTGGCAGCCAGGACAGAGACAGAGCTCCAAAAATTCAACTGCCAGGCTCAAAGGTGGGCTGTGTAGTGAGGAAAATAAAGCTGGAAGGAGTTTGCATGCTTAGCCTAGAACTGGGAATCAGCTGTGGGGGTTGAAAAGGATGGGGAGGAGACAAAGAAAGCAGACGAGAAACAGCGAGCTGGTGTGAGTATGGGATCAGGATGTGTGTGTGCTGCAGGAGCAGGCAGAGTGTCACAGAGAAGCAGTGCAGCCAGAGAGCCACAACAGGAAGGGCTGCAGAGGAATCTGCCAGCAGCTACTGGCAGAACACAATTGCAAAGTGCCATGAGGACACATCTGGTGTGGGGTTCTTTCCGCCACGCAGCCTTTCCAGGCAAAAACGCTCACGGAGAGCAAGGAGAGCAGCCTGGGTTACACTCCACGGTACAGACAGGGACAGACTGGGAAGCAGCTGCTCAGAGCACAGCCCTCCACCAGCAACGGCAGCAGGTCTCAACGCTGTCCACACAGAACAACCAAGCGAGTAGGGACAGGCAGAGGGTGAAATCAGATTTTGCCCTCTGCGTCTCGATGCAGCCACACAAGACAGGATGTGTGAGCAGCCAGCATCCCATGACCACAGAGCTTTCCATGACTCACCAAGGAAGCCAGGGGTGGTTTCCCACTAATAACCCTGAGACCACAGCAAACCCACCACTGAACTACATCAGCAACTCAAATCCAGCCCAAACTTGCCGAGTTTTTGATTCGCACAGAAGAAACAATAACTATTTTCTACAAAGACAGGCAAACAGGTATTTGGAAACTTCCACACAAACACACAGAGGTGCCTGATGTGGCAGGAGCCACCAACACCTTTTTGCAGGAGCCCAGCACAGCAGGCAGAGCAGAAGTTTGCCCGTGGGACACGATCTCTGAGATAAGAGCCCCGAGCTGCTTGGCGCAGACGCTTCCTGCCGGCGTTGGCAACTTCCTCCCTCTCTGCACAAACTTCTGCATGAGAAGAGCCATTTTACCCTGTCTGACTGAGCACACCCAGCCCTCCCGAGCCTCCAAGCAACAAAGGCAGACGGTGCCTGCTTCAGAGAAGATAAATGTGCAGGTAAGGATCAAATTCAAGTATTGAGCCTACTTAGAGAAGAGGGGAGCAGGATAAAAACTGAATAGAATCATTTTAACCCATTAGAGTTCAGATCACGACGTTCTCTAGTCATTAACTTACTGCTCATGTGTGTTTACACTGCTGCATTTAAAATCTAATTTTCTGTATTTGTAAACCCATAAAGACTCATGCATATTAATTTCCCAGAAATAGCTTGACAGGACTAGCACTATAGTAACTAATGAATTAGCTCAAATTGCATGAAAGTGACTTCAGAAGGAGAAGAGCTTTGTAGGGGATGAATTTTATATCATTTATTTCATATGGAGACATTTAGAGAGCTGAACTCTAATCAGTACAGGAAAAAAAAAGTCTGTTTCATGCCAACAACTCAACATTTGCACAATCTGCACGCAGGAATTTATTTATAAAACGCTTTACCATTAGAATGCTGTGTCATTATAGCATAAATACTTGGAAAACTTTTAAATATTTTGCTACGCTGAATATGAGAACAGGAAATAAAAGTTTAAGAGAATTGTAAAGAGCCTTTTACTTCTGTCTCAGCTTATATCACAACAAGCCATTTCTTCACTTCTGACAACCCTGTCTGTCAATGCTGCAGAGTTTGTTCCAGGTCCATAACCAGTTACATGATAGATGACTGTTATTTCACCTTACCTTGTGAGGACTGCCCTGCCAATGCCTTTTTCTGATAAGGTGAAAAAAGATGATAATAAGCTATTACCTTCAAACAAGCCACTTTATTAATATGATCCATAATGCTGAAAATCTGCTGTTATTTGTAAAGTCAGTGCCAAACCCACTGATCATGCAGATGGGAACAGGCTTGAAATGTGAAATATATTCTTTTCAGCCTGACAGTATTAACACAGAACTGTCTGGTGGCAGTATAGTGCAGAAAGACAGTTTACGAGTTACCATGTTCTACTTCTTCCCTGCAACAGCAGAGCACCCTTGTAAGGAGGCTGGAGGGAAATGGCCAGCAACCAAATCATGCTGGTTCTCTTCTGTGGGGAAATCTGGAGCTCCCTTTCTGCAGCAGCACCTCACCACGCTGCCAGGACTGAAAGCCACACGTGCACCACTGCCACGAACCCGAGGGCAGACAGCCCCGCTCTCTACCAGCTGCAAGCAGCTGTGCCCAGCTCACAGCAGCCTGACAGACCCCCGGCTGCTACAGAAGCCCAGGCCATCCCAGGGGAGGAGGAAGCTGAGGATGGCAGCTGGGTAGCAGCGCTGATGCTCGGCAGCATTTTGATTGGGATGACGCTGGCAATTATCGTCATTGTGCTGTGGAAATGCTGCCTGAGGCCTCCTCTGGCCGAGTCCCACTGGGCAGGCCGGTCCCCCTTCGTGGATGGGGACACGTCAGATCTCTTCATGGACTCTGACCCCGGCACCAAGCGTTCTTCAGTCTTATTTATGTTGCCTTGGAGACTGAAGCAAGGCACAAACTTGCAGGAGGACCCGACTGTCTCGGAGAACACACCCCAGCACACTACTGGTACTGAGAACGGGCAGCCGCCTCCGCCGGCCGCGGGCTGCTCCGGAGCCAGCTCAGCCCCAGCCCCAGAGCAGGAGCCAGCCAACACTGCAGCTGACTCCTGTCCTCCCCCAGACCCTCCACCCGAGTGCTCCGACCTGCCACCACCCCCCGACTGGCTCAGGGAACCCGCTGAGGAGCCCAGCTCAGATCCCAGCAAGCACTCGGCACTTCCCTTGCCAGCAGAGGAACCACAGCCCTCACCACCTGAGCCACTGATGCAGGAGATCCATGAAACACTGCCCCAGCCAGAACACCCTTGTAGACTGCCAAATTAATTTCCAGAATACTCTACATCTTTCCTAAACCAAGTAATTTTGAAGAAAGTAAAAAAAGGAGAAGTTGACACAGGCAAGAACGGTGAGGCCCCAGCATTTCCTTGACATTTCCCTGGTGTTTCCCAACTTCGGCTTTCACAAGAGAGAACAACCTGCTTCTGCCTGAAGCAAATTTCTGACTACAAAACAAATTGTGCCCAGTCATCACCTGTAACTAGAGATTCCAGAAGGCAGAGTGCACAGCTGTGTGTGCCAGCAGGGCCAGACACAGGTAACACACACGTGGAGAGGTCACACACAGCCCAGCGCCAGAGGGGCTCGGCGTCGCACCGGGCTTTGCTCCACTGGGCTGTGCAGGTGAATGCAAACACTCCCAGCACATTTCAATAAAGCTTTCTCAGTCAAAGATGTTTTGGTCACTTAAAGCCCACCTGAATATCTGCTCAGACACAGCACGCACTCAGTCACTAATGCAAACTCATTTAATGGTTCATGGATGGACTCCTTGGAGCTCCAGGGGTCCCAGTGCCTCACATGCTCCTCTCTGGGCCCTGAGTACCAGCACAGCTCATCTCCCCCACAACAGCCTTGGCTGGGCAGTAGCAGGCAGGTATCAGAAGTAGATTTTTTTTAATCAGTATTGAATATATATATATATAAAGAAGCTGCTAGATGCTGAAGCTAGCTTTCCGTGAGAGCTCTGTAAAATGGTAGGGTTTGCAGCTCACTTGAGGAGGGAATAGATTTGTGGATGGAGCTCAGAACAAAGATTTGCACACAATAAACTTCAGAATTTTCAAACTATCACTAATAAAGAGTAGTACATTATCCAAATGCAATTCCAGGCTGCTATGCATACAATGGCCATAGGAAAAGATATTTTCAATTTTCTTTACTGTTTACATAAGCTGTATGATTGGGTATGCCTAAAGAACAGCATTACAATTATACAAAGACTTTTGCAAGGCTCGTTCACATGACATCCTGTTAAAATTAACAGCACTATAAACAAAACATTATAAACGCTCTCACCCTCGTATTGCTTTGGGAAAATCAGATAAAGATTTCCTGTAGAAATCTGTAAAATCCTACGAGCTGAGCTATAATATACCTGACAACACAGTGATAGCCTGCTCCGAGGAGCCGAAACTCAAAAACAGTATTTTAAAGTTATGACAATATATTCTGGCAGTGTAGCTTTAAAAAGCTTAAGCTAGAAAGCCTAAATTCACATTAACCTCAGCTACAGGAGGAGAGGTTAACAGAAGGCAGAAGGAAGCCAAGCTGACCTGCCATTTCAAAGAGAAACGTGCAGTGGGGCGGCAGCCCGAGCGCCGGGGCGTGCGGGGGGAGCCCAGCCGGGAGCAGGCAGCCCCAGCTGGGAGGGAGCAGCAGCAGGGCTGGGGAGCAGGGCACTCCCTGCCCCAGCCCCAGCCCAGCCCCGGCAGGTCCCTGGCAGGGCTCGGGGCCGGCTCTGCAGTGCCCACAGGATCAGGTGGTTGCGGAGCCGGGCGCAGCCGTACGATGCAGCTGAGACAGGCACAGCCCCCGGCAGCCTCTGGAGCTGCTCTCCAGAACAAGGCGACCTCTAAGCTCCAATCCATCACAGAAACGATGTGCTGATACTGCAGGACACCACGGTAAGTTTGTGCTTTTTGATTTTACTCACAAAATCCTACTACCAGATCAGAGATGGAAACGGGAATGGAATTGGGAGCTGATGACAGATGCTTGCAGCAGAAATTTGCTGCAGTGTCAGAGATTTCTTACTAACGGTAACTCGGGTTCTAAACATGTGTTTCCAGCTTTGAGATCGTAATTAACTGTAAGGAGGAAAAATGCTACAGTGCATGTTAGCATGAACACTGGGATTTGGGGGTCGAGGTAAATTCCTGCGATGTATTTTAACCAATTTACTTAAGCAAACAGCATGCCTGGATGGGGGGGACTGCTACATTACTGCAGAGATTTGTGAAGATCCAGTTGACAGCCATTTTTTCATCCTCTATAAATGAACACATTATTCCAAACATAATATAGGCTTGAAATCACTAAAAACAAGAAGCAGACATTGTATAACGTTTGGAAGAGACTTGCGTTTTCGGAAGAAAGCCCTCATTTGAGCTGGAGGGGGAAAGGGAGATGAAAAAAACAAGTCTCATTCTGCCAGACAACATGACAGGCTGAAGGGATGCTTTGTGAAGTCTCTCTTGAACAATTCTAAAAAGGACCGTGCCACAAAGGGGGTTATTGATATTTTTACTTAATTTCTCCTGCAAGTGGCCATTGCCAAGACAACCCTTATACAGAGATAAAATGTATAACGTGGATTTAAAGGGTGTCATTTTGGTATATTTATTTCCAGGCAACAATGGAATACCAGATATTGAATACATCTACCTGTCTGCTGGTCCTTCTGGTTTTCATACCCACTGGTTTGGGTATCTGTCCTTCTAGCTGTAAGTGCTCAGGAAACGACAGGAATGTGGACTGTTCAGGCAGAAACTTAACTGTACTGCCCCAGGGACTTCAAGACAACCTCACATATTTAAATCTGTCCTTTAACCAGTTTGTAGATCTCGATCATCAGCTAACGAGGTTCACCAATCTGAGGACCCTTGATATTTCAAATAATTGGCTCAAGAATGTTCCTGCTCATCTGCCCAAGTCCTTATGGGAATTATATGCCACAAACAACAACATTAAAGTTCTTCAGAAACTTGATACAGCTTACCAGTGGAATCTTAGAGTGCTCGATATTTCCAGGAATATGGTGGAAAGAGCTGTCCTGATCAACAACACACTGAGCAGTCTCAAGTTTCTCAATCTCAGCAGCAACAAACTTTGGACAGTTCCAACCAATATGCCCTACAACATAGAGACAGTGGATCTATCCAATAACTTCTTGTCCCAGATACTCCCAGGAACACTGGTGAGACTGCAACACCTCACAAGCCTCTACCTGCACAACAACAAGTTCTCATACATTCCCGACAAAGCTTTCGACCAGCTCTCCCAGCTGCAGGTAATAACTCTGTACAACAACCCCTGGTCCTGCAGCGACAACCAAAACATCCCTTACGTGCTGCAGTGGGTGCAGGGCACAGCTGCCCGCGTGCTGGGGGCCCCCTGTGCTGAGCAGCCCTGGCCCAGCACCGCCCCGGCGCCGGCCCAGCCCACGGCCCTGGACTCCAGCCCCATGATCAAAGGCACGAAGGCAGCGGACAGGGAGGCTGAGCCCACCCAAGTGACCAAAAGGCACAAACAACTGAAAGCCAAGGAAGTCCCTCCCTTGGTGACCCAAAGGCGCCCGGCCCCGTTCCCCGGCACAGACGGCCCCCAGGAGGCCGCGGCCACCCGCACAATCCTCGTCCAGGACTCCACCGAGGGCAACGCCAGCCTGGCCCCGGCCACGGGATCCTCCACCACCCCCATGACTTTAAGCATCACCAGTGGAATGCCAACAAACTACTCCAAGATGCCTCAAAGCACAACCGCTACCTTAAGGAAGGAGGAGGCCACGCCAGGCGTGCCCTCCCGCGCCAGCCGCTGGCAGATGGGGCTGCTCTGTCTGGCACTGCTGCACACCGTGGCCAAGGCCATGGACTAAGGGCTTGCACCCTGTGGAAACTACTGAGGTTATTCCTGTGATAACAGCTGGAGTTAACACATCCGGCTGAAATAACGAACGAAAGAAATTCAAAGTCCTGACTCTGATCTAAAGAAAGTAACAGTTCTTAAAGATGCGCACACTAATGTCTTGATACTAAGCTGCTACTTATTTTCATACGTCTTAATTGAGTACAACTAACCTATTATTTTGTTTTTAAAACTGTGCTTATTTTGTATTTAAATTTTTCATTTTACTTGCACAGAATAAACACATCAGAATTTTAAGTACTGATTTTACGTATGATTTTGTCATTGAACAACTGGAAAAAAACAGAAGGCCTGTATCATATCTGCATTGTCTTGCTTGACTTGCCAGTGAGCAATTCCTGTAATATAGCAGCGCAGATTCTTCGTAAGTTATGATGACATGCAAAAGAAAGGGAAAAAATAAAGGAACTAAACTGAACTGTTTCACTAATCAGAAGTTATTCCTGAGCAAAATCGCTAGCATGTATATCTACGTTTGCTTCATATGTATTAGAGCATTTTAAATATGAAGAACAACAGTTTTGAATTTAGGAATTAAATATGACAATGCCATGATGTCTGCTAAGAGGGTGTAAACTGAGATGGCAACATGGTCCAATTCAGCATGGGACAGGGGTAGGGGCCAGTATCCTTCTGCTCTGGCTTCACTTAGAGACTGCAGGCAAATTATTGCTCTCTCCATATTAAAAAAAGAAAAAAAAAAAAAGAAGAAAAAAAAAAGATAAAAATAGAGAAAAATGCCAGATGTTCAATGCCATGACACTGTCAAACACCAAGGAGTTATCTACCCAAATTAATGACCTGGAACTCCTTGACTTTATGTCAAGTGACATCCTGAAATGTTAATATGTTCTGCTTAAAAGAATACCACAAATCAGGCAGAACGTAGCAGACCACTATCAGTAAAATGAAATATCAGCTGATTTCTAACACAAGTCATGTAAGAAATCAATGAAGCAGTTAGCTGGTGAGCTGCCATTGAAACATTCCTGACTCTTGTGACTCCAAGAGCATGAATCCAGTCCATGGCACTGAACATGCCCAAATCCCTGCTTTCCAAGGGCGAGCATGGATGCTCTTCTCCTCCACATCTGCACCGTCAGCCAGTAGAAATAGCTGCACGCATGGTTCTGTCCACTCTAGGAAAATTACTTAAATTATGGCAAAGGTACTTGATATACTACAGATGAAGTTTTGCAAACAGCATGAAATGAAAACTGAAGAACAAGTTAATTGAAAAAGTATTATCCACTTAATATTACAGATCTTATACAATGTTTTCCATTCATTCCAGGCCATTTAATTTCCAGTTATTGTAGCATGAAGGTGCTGCAAAACCCAGAAAACCTCACAACCAAGACTGGAGTCCTCTACCTGTTTCTCCTAAGGTGTCAATGGGGGCTGTAGATCATTTACAACTACTGGTATCAGAGAAATGACAACTTTCCAATTGTGAACAGTATTTCTATAACCGGAAACGTGTTTTAATTTCTAACAGTAAACGTTACACAATGGATTTGTACAGTTATTTCATTGGCATTTAAGTAAAAATAAAGTTATGTTTGTATTGAACTGAACTAGTGACTGTGCCTCTTTTCTAATAAGCAGAGTAAAACGAATAAATAGATAGCATTGTATTCTAGAAACCTGTTTAAAGCAGACATTTGGCTCCATTGTCATGTCTTATGGGGGGAAAGTATGGTTATATTAAATTGCATTATTTAGATACTGATGTATCTCTAATATTGTTTAGCAATAAGCTGATGAGATGACACAACGCTGTGACTCTCCTTCCCCTTCCTCTTTAGAACTCAGAAACACCGAAGAAGTCCCTGCTGCTGCTCTCCTTGGACAGTCCCTGGGTTTGCTAAGTGCTGGCTGGCTGTAGCACAGCACCAGCCTATTTCCCATGCTCAGAACTCAGCAATTCCCAGAACTGCATCATTCCCGTGGCCTCATCCCACACAGTGGGAGCAGCTGGGCTTGCAAGGCAGGACTCATCACAAAAATGAGGTGCTGTGGCTAAACTGCTTGATTTGAGGAAATTACAGGAAATACTGCATGCGTCTTTGCTGCAGAATCAGTACAGGATGCCAAATTCTATTGCATTAAGAAACCTACAGGGAATTGACTTTAAAGGCTCTGAGAATGTTTCACCCATAATGAGACAATCTGATGACCAGCAACAGGAAAACACTGCTTTCCAGAGGTTATCTGGAGCAAATTGCAAGCCCCCATCCTAAAGGACTTGCTATCCAGCCTTCAAACTCCTCAGCATGCTAAGAAAAGCCTGGAAGGGGAAATGGGGCTCAGGGGTTCCCAAAAGCACGGGCAGGACAGGGGAGCTGGATCCCAGACCCGCAGCTGGGTGTGGAGGGAGCTGGACCACGGCACTGCAGGGCTCTGCTCCCTCCCAAACCCTGCCCGAGCTGCTGCAGCACCAGGGCTGCCTGCTCAGACTGCTTTCAGAAAGGCAGAGTGGAATTTAGGCTTGCTGGTATTTTTCTGGAATACGAATGAGTCGATAAGGCAGCAGGGAGGAGGCAGAAGTGTGGGAGTCGAGCACTTGTTGCTGGGCAACTGCGCAGCCACTCCGAGCTGAGCCCGGGCCTGGGTTTGTAAACACACCGTGCTCTCAGACCTCCAGAAACACAAAATCGTCTATTTTCGGTGAAATTGGTATCCAAAACAACTACCCGGCACTTCAGGGCAGTATTTCAAAATACCCAGAAAAGCTCTGGCACACCTCTAATGGCCGTGCACTCGCTCTGGAAAGGGTAGAATTGCTGTGGGGATTGCTGCGGTCTGCAGCAATAACTCAGAGGTTTTATTCCTATTAATTAGTTTGGGATCAGCCTTAAAACCTAATGGCAGTAGTTCAGGATCAATATTCATTGATTTATGGATCATCTTTGTAACTGGATAGGGATTAAAAACAGAAGAGCACTGGCTCCAGAAGCTGGGTTGTTGCCCAGGAAACAAAATGTGAAGATAGATGACAGAAGGAATTAAATTTCACAGCACAAGAAGGACATAAACTGATCCAGATATATCAGTAAAATGACTCAACAATGCCTTAGCAACAAGATCTTCAACTATAAAAAAATAGAAAAAAAAAGGGGGAGAAAAAACAACCCCAAAAAACCCCAGCCTGCTACAAGCCCTCAAATAGCCTGGCAGCTCCAATCTAAACAACGTTTCCACATTTCACACCTTGAAAACACAACACCTGTCTCAGAACCAGAAGACAAACACCCCAAATAAGCTCCACTTAGCCACATCCCTGTGAGAAGAGATGATGCCAGAGCATCATCCCAGAGCAGAGCCCTTCCTGCTGGTTGGAAAGGCAGCCCTGCCAGGATTCCCGAATTGGGCAGCTGTGAAGACAAAGGTAATAACTCACCGAGCAGCAAGGCTCATGCTGCAGTACAACAATGTCATTAATATCCCATACCTGGATAAAACGTTCAGAATCTGCTCCTGCCCACCCTCTCCAGGCAGGAATGCTTGGCTGACTGGACCAAGACAATTTTGCCCAGTGAGGCATCTTTGGATAAATTAATTTTTCTGCTTTTAAAGAAGAGGGAGGTGAGCTAGGCCTAGCAAACATGTGGTGCAAACTTTTGTCTTGATTTACTTCCAGAAATTCTTTCTCTGCAGATGAAATAACCATTTCTTGCACTGCAAGAAGGAAACACTGCATGTCAGGTCTGCACAGAATACATAAGGATGCCTCGGATCACTGCCAGGCACAGTCACTTTTTAAGATGGGTTATCACTACTCTCTGCATTTGTATGCCTAATTTCTTGTCTGAACAAGGCAGGATAACAATGCAGGATTTTGTTTGACTTGACATGAAATAAGACTGTGTCTAATGGAACAAAATGGAGAAGAAAAATGTGGCAAGCAAAGAGGTTTTTAAAGAGAATTCAGAAGACTGCCTTGGATTCTAACTCTGTGCATGTAAGGGGATTAAACATTAGGGATAAAAAGCATCCAGGCTGCCCTCAAGCCAGCCCCCTCTGCCAGCACACCTGCAGGTTTCATGGACTGTTGTGTGGCTTTTGAAGACAGAAAATCAGGACAGAAGGTAAACGATGCTCCTCGTCTTGTGTTCTTTCACTGCATCCAAAGAATCACCACTGATGACATCCTCTCAACACTGAAAGTGGCTCCCCCAGTGCCACTGCCACCACAGGCAGCAGGGAGCACAAACCACAGAGCAAGCCCAGCAGCCCCAGGCAGGGCTCTGCCCAGAGGCACAAAATGCACCAGCAATGACCAGACCACGAACACCCCGGGGGCTCTGCCAGCACCCCAAAGCGCCCGGTGACGCCAGGACTGGAGAAATCCCAGCCCTGGCAGCACTCCAGGCTCCCCAAGCCAAACCAGCCTCCCCAGTGCTGCCAGCACAGCCCCACCAGCAGCACCTCAGCACAGAGAGCAGCTTCAGCAGCTCATCCAGTCCTCAGAGCTGCCTTTGACCACACCTGGGGGTGAGCACAGGGATCTCCCTTTCCTCAACCCCTCCAGAAATGACTCCCGTCACGAGTGTAATTACTTTGAAATGACAATCTTGGTTTAGGAAACAAGTCAAAAATACTGTCAGCAAATGCTAACAAATAAGCTATTTTCAGACTCGTGTTTGTTACCAAGCTGGTGTCTCTTACATACACCTGACACCTTTGACTGACAGGTTCATTTCAGACTGGGAAGGTGAAAGGTTTCTTACCGCCGAGCGATGTAGTAGAAAACAGGATTGCCAACTTTGGATGTCCCAGCTTGGTAGAAAATATTTAATGTCTTCAGTGCTTTGAACTCCTCTTTTTCATGTACCTGATGCCTAAAAAGCAAAACATTGACATCAACTTTCACAATTGCCTTTCGAACAAATTCTAAAAATCCCAAACCCGCTTTACTTCCATCTCTGAACAAAAGTATTAAGTTTACACAATCCTGAGCCTTCCTCACATATGTTACCACCATTTCTCATACTCAGTTTAGTTTTTTAAATTAAAATCCACTCAGAAACCTAAAAGGTTTGTGTAGACTCAGCTTCTTAAACTCTCCTTTAAAACAGAGAGTCTTGATAGTAGAGAGTCTTAAGAACTACTGGCATATCCTCACATGATAAAGTCTAGAAACCCACACTGTCCCCACCACAACAATCTCATTACCTTGTCATAAACTCTTCAAACTTGGAACTAGTGAGATTTAAGCTGGACCAATGTGTATCTGCCACAGGTTTGTGCTCAGGAGGCCCCAGGTAGGCAAGAAGCGTTGCCATCTTGTCAAAAGGTCGTCGTCCAACAGCCTTGTGGTCCCTACAAACATCACGTACTCTGTCAGCAAACTCCTTTACTCAGCAACTCCCACCACCCTTCCTCAACTGGAACAAGCTGGATTTTTTTTTTAAAGTAATTATGAGAAATCTTCAATCATGACTAATATTCCTCTCAGTAATAACAGAAGCAACAGAAGGGAGTATTTCTAAGTATTAACAGCTTTAAGCTGAAGGAGAGGAGATTTAGATTGGATATTAGGAAGAAATCCTTTCCTGGGAGGGTGGGGAGACCCTGGCACAGTTTCCCAGAGAAGCTGTGGCTGCCCCATCCCTGGCGGTGTCCCAGGGCAGGCTGGACAGGGCATGGATCACCCTGGGATAGTGGAAGGTGTCCCTGCCATGGCAGGGGCTGGGCTGAGATGAGCTTTACGGTTCCTTCCAACACAAGCCATCCCAGATATCTCTCCCCTGAGCAGAGGCTGTCGTGCCAGGGCTGCAGGCTCACCTGTTGCTGGACAGGTACTGGCCGATCTTCTCCTGGTTGTTCCAGAGCAGGCGGTGCAGCGCCAGCACGTTGCCGTCGCTGATGAAGGACAGGCTGTGGTTGACGGTGTCGCTGGCCGGGCAGTCGGACGCGATGTCCAGGAAAAACCTGCAAATCCCAGCCAGGGGCACACGTCGGCGTGGCAGGGACAGCGAGGGGCTGTCCTGCGGGGCACCCACGGCTCTCCCTGCACGCCGCAGGAGCCGTGTGCCGTCCCCAGGCCGTACCTGCGCGCCGCGTCAAAATTGCTCTTCACAAAGTCATTGAAAGGCCGCATGTGCTCCTCCTTCGTGAACAGCACGTGGTTGGCAATACTCTGAAGGATCTAAAGGGAAAAGCATGCCACAGACACACAGAGGTTTAATGTATTGCTGTTACAGTAACTGACACAAACATTCCTGCCAGTGAAGGTGAACTGGTAGAAACAGTTCATTTTCACTTGTTGTCTTGAGGTTTCACAACAAAAAGCCAGTGAGTAATTTAATATACATTCACTTTCAAAGTATTTTCTTTCTCATACTTTTAAATACTAAAAACCAGTTCACTTTTTTATGAACTTTAAACTAGGAAAATAAATACTCTTTCAAACCACCAGTAAGTGATTAAATATTTCTCCTGGAATTTAAGACAGGTAAGTAAAAGCAGTAGCACACCCCTATCTAAAAAAAATTACAACTTCCCAACATTTACAATGGATAATATACACAGGCCACCAAATCTGTACGCCTACATTAAACCTTTTTAAAATGTTTTTTACAAGAAATATGACCAAATAAGATTAAAACAGGAAAAATCCCTTCTTTAGCAGTGGGATGAACTTGATAAATGCTGGCTGCTGCTACCCTCACTGTGCTCACAGGAACATCAGCCTCTTTGTTAGCTTCCAAATGAGAAGTTCAAGTGAAGGGCTGGAATTCCAGTCTCTTACCCATCCTTTTGGCAAAGTGTTCGTCCCCATCCTCACACCACTGAGAGCTCAAGCGATGCCACGATGCATAAACACAGCCCAGACACCGCACTTCCAACAAACGCTCCCCATTTCCCCCATCTCCTCCCACTGCTCGAGGAGCAGTACTGCAGCAGCAGAACACAAACCAGGGGCAGGCACACAGGATTCACCTTGGACATGAGCTTGAGGCCGCGCTCGATGCGGGGCGGGGGCTTCTTGTCCAGGATGCCCGCCTCGTACGGGGACACGATGGCGGGGTTGATGAAGCGCAGGAACATGGCGCTGCCCACGGCCCCGATGCTGTTCTGGGGGAAGCGCTGGCTCACCACCTGTGCACGGACAACCACACACAACAGCCTGCGTCAGGCGCGGGCCCGGCCTGCCCAAGCCTCGCCGGCAAGCCGAGCCAAAGCACTCCTTCCACACCCACCATGCGCAGCGGAGCCGGACTCTTGCATCCCAGAGAACCAGAACAAGAGCGAAAGGAGCGGGGCTCTCGGGCAGCAGCTGGCTCTCCCTCAGCTGCTGCACAGCTCCCCTGGCAGGGACACGGCTTCCAGAGCTCCTGGCCATGGCTCAGAGCTGACCCCAGCAGGGCCCTGCCCCCGGAGGGACCCCGCAGGTGTCTCAGGTGTGCACTGCCCTCCCCCAGCACAGGGAGTGGGGCTTTGATCTGTGTGTTTGTAACTGCACAACTGAGCCATGGCCTCTCCAGCAATAACATTGTGCTCTACAGCTTCAGGAGTAATTTTCTGTTTGTGAAGAGGAGCTATTTGCAGAAATACCCTTCAGAACCATCATCTGTCCACAGCAGGACAGAAGGAGCCAGAGCTGAGTGGCCAGCGCACTCCTCTGCCTACATATACACATATAAAACCACTGAGCAGATTTAAAATACTGTCCTTTGCCATCCAGGAAAAAAATAATTCAGAAGAAATCTCTTTTCTTTTAGGAAATCAACTATGCATTACTAAGAGGAGAGTTGTTCTTTGGATGTCTCTGATTTAACTTTGAAAAGTTAAAGACAAAGCTTCCTGCCAAAAATAAAGTTCTGAGATATTCAACGTGTGGTTCCATAAAGCATCAATATCCATATGTATATACTGTAACGAGTAACAGTGGTTAATCAAAAGGAGTCAGATTCTTCCTTTCCACAGAATAAAATGAGCAAACTTGATATTATCCTGTATAGTTTAAAATTAAAAAAAAACCAAACTCCAAACAAATGCCAGTTTAGTAAAATACTTCAAAACATAACTAATGCAATCTCAAATCATGCTGCTTAAACCAGACAAAGCCATTAGTACAAAATACACCAAGAATCACTTTGGTTCATTAGCAACTCCAGTCAGTTACCTTGTGATGCAATTACTGACATTTCCTTGTAAAATACTGGTTTGCCCACAACTTTTGCATTTTAAACGTGATTACTATTCTGCTCAGTTACAGCAAAAATAACAGTACTTAATAAAAGTCTAGATTTCCATTCTGCTCGATTCATACTTTATATTTTGAGGTCACTGCCAAAGAAAAGAGTAAGTCTGAACTTTTGAAGACAATGCTCTAAAGCAACCCACAGATCTAAACCCTAACAACAGTTACTTCAAATGGAAAAGCTGCTTTTCTCAGGAAATATGCAAGTGCTAAAGTTGGGGTTTTCTCACTTAATCACAAAGCAAACAGAAGAAAATATGTCATAAACAAGTCCCACGAGCCTCTTTCGAGTACCCCACAAATATTAATTGTTCTTTGCCCAGGATGCAAGCTCAGGTTATCTGCCAGAGTGTTAAAGCAGCTCAACAGACCCAGATTTTTCTCAAAACCAAAGGAAATATTTTTCTTCCACAATTTTTTAATTTGAAGATGGTGGCAAGGCTAGAAGAGTCAGAACATTAAATACTAAGCAGTAATGTTAAAAATGTCTCTTTTACTCAAATAGGCACACAGAGAATATTTTAAATCTAACTTAATTCCAGTGTTAATTGAAATGAAAGCTATTTTGTGCCAGAATTAGTAGAATGATTTTACAGTGAGGTCAAATAGACTGAAGTGAAGATATTCTGAACAAACAGCAAAAGATTTCTGTTGTGCTTTGAAAGAAATGGCTAATAAAAAGGTCTCCAAACTTACTGATTTTTTGTTTTCCTTTTTTTCTTTTACGGTAGCTTTATTCAGTAGAGAGTGGCAAGTTGCCTACAGAACAGAGATGAGCACAAACAAGTCACAGCACCAACTACATACAGCAACAAAAAACCAATGTTGACTTGTACATAAATTACACAGTAAAATGTAACAAACATAACCAACAGAAAATGAAATATATAAACTAAAGACTGATGATGGAGTTTTTATTCCACACTTTTATTACATCTTATTTACAAAGCACTAAATACAAAACAAGCAAATGTTGAATTTCAATCATTTCTACTATTTCTGGCTAGATTAAAAGTCAAACCACATCAATGGGCTCATGATACACAATCTTGGGCCTTAAATGGTGTATTCAGCTTTCAAATGTATTTTACCATCCCCAAATAGTTTTAACAGTACAAATAGTAGTGTTATACCTTTGAAATACATATTGCTTTTTAAATTAAATTTAGAGTTTCGAATCTCCCAATGTTTCTCTGTGTGTCCTTCAATTTGGTTAGACCTGTGAACCATCAGGGTTATTACACTGTGAGAGGTAACTCTGCCATAAAACACTCTCTGGACAAAGGAAGAAAGAAGCTACAGTCTATGTTAATTTATTAGAGATTTCCAAGTCAGGAGATCTGACTTGATTGTGCTTATTTCTGCATTTCCCTGAGATGCAAAGGGACCCTCCATGAGGGCCCCAGTTCTGTTTTCCTTCCAGCAGCACCTGAGCAAAGCCCCGGCCCCTCGTGCCCTGCTCCCCAGCCAGAGGTGCACCAACACTCCTGGGAGCTGGGACAGGGCTGGGCACCCCTGGGAAGCCTCCAGCAGCACCCAGGGCTGGGTCCCAGCCAGCTGCAGCACTCTGCCACCTCCAGAGGGTCCCACTGGCACTGGCAGAGAGCTTCCACACGTCCAGGACGGAGAAAAGCAAACACCCCAACCCAAAGCAGCCTGTAAAACCCTCTGCTAAGCAAGCTGCACGGAAACCTGTGCAGGAATATTTAACCAGTGGCACCTCTGCCAGCTTTCCCTGTGTAATTTCCAGGAGTGGCTCTGGAGCAGATGTACACACACTCCACTCACTGGGATACTGCAGCAAGAAGACAATTCCCACCTTGCTTTCACAAGAACACCCATGGATGTTTGTGGGGGTTCGATGGAAGAGCCAGCACAGACCCTCTGCAGGAGCTACTGCGAGCATGCTCGTTCTCACATCACACTCCTGAACATACATTACCTGTAAGGAGCCAGGTGAATCGGTCCCAGTGGCCAGTTATTGATGTTTCCAAAGAAAAACACTCACTGAGCTCTGCTCCCAAACAGAAACACCAGCCAGCAATATCCAGCTCAAGACATCGTTTCTGGGAGGTTGCTACAGTGATTAAAACTAGCTACTAATCATTTACAGAACACATCTGATGGGCATTCTTTGCACACAGTTACTTTAAAACTCTAAGCATGAAAAAACCACCACAAAATTGGGTATAATTTACTCTCACACTAGTGCCTGGGATGGAACACGTTCACCTTTTTAAAAGGGAAGCTATCTTATAAAAATCACCTATTTGGTTCTTATGATAAAAATGGATTAATGCCCTCAAATCAGATCTTGGTTGTACTTTCTTTCAGATAAAGGCCAGGCTCTTCAAAGCTGTCTGTAATTTTAAGTACAGAATGTTCATCACAAATAGTGTTAGTCAAACACTTGTACAGAAATCTAGTTGTTACTAGAAACAGTTAAAGTAGTAAATACTGAAGCTAAATATCAGTCAATACCACTTGTATATCTGCCAGTAAATGATCTCTTTTGGGAACAAATTACCCTTATTACCACACATAGTAAAGGCAAGAATAAAGGCAACACACTTGGAAAGGCTTCCATAGAAGAATCTCTGGGAATGCCTGCTGGTGAGCACATTTTAAAAATTCCATTTCATGAAGGAATGACCAATGGTTTGCACAGAAATAACTGCTACCAATGGACCACTGAAATGGCAATAATCTGACACATCCTGGAAACAGCATATAGACCCAGTTCTGGGATGAGGTGTGGGAGAATGCAACATCTAATAACAGAAGGAACAACCAAGGCTGTGTGTGATATTTTCAGTAACACTCAAATATTCTTCTAGCTGATGTCTGTGACTCTGTGGCCATGAAGGAGACCAATGTGGCCACTTCCCTTCCTGAACACAAAACCCAAACATATCAAAAAAACCCAAAGTCACTCTGCCACCAACCCAAACACAGCCACTGTCAGGAAGAGAAACCAAAAGCCTTCAGAGGCTTTTACAGAGCTGTCAGGCAGGAACAAGGCTCAGGATCTGCACCCCTGCTCCAGTGCAAGGGCTCACAGGAACAAGCCCTGACCACAACAGTCCCAACACACATTCCCTGTTCTCACTCCCAAGCTCTGGGGATTGCAGCAGTTGCCCTGACCACCCCAGCATCCCCTGTGCAAATGTGACAGGACTTTTGTTACTCATCATTAGTTCACAGAGGTCAGAAAACCCATTTGCTTGGCTTTGCTTTAGACCTGAATACAGACTTTGGCAGAAAGAGCAGAAGTGGCTCTTCCAGAGCACCTCACTGAGACCACAGCTCCAATATTCCACCAGGCACAGCATTTCTGTGAGTCCTCCAACTGGACTGCAAACCGTATTCCCAGTGAGCCCTGAGGGAACTCCTACTCAGATTTTTAGCAGCAGCTGAATCCGTCAGAAACACACAAGGAGATCCAGCAGGACACTGGGCTCAGCAGCCACAGGACAGAGCAGAGGGGCTGGGATGGAGGCCAGGGAACCTGGGTACCTTCAGTCACCTCCTGATTGCAAACACAAGCCCTAAAACACCACTTAGCCCCAGCGTTCAGACTGCTGTTCCTTATCAAAGGTCTGAGCAGAGCCTTTAGAAATGCCCCCTGTGTCTAGCACCAAGCTCCAAACTGCTGGAATTTCACAAACCAACCCCAAAGCTTAGGGGCAGGCAAGCACTGCAGGCATACCTGGTATAAACAATGGCACACACTGCGCAGCTGGGGTGGGAACTCCGAGGAGGAATTAATGATTGCCTGAAAAAACTTGTCTGTCATTTGCAAGAGACTCCGCTGGTTCTCTTCAAGGCTTTCTGTGGGCTCCAGCCTGAAACAGACCCACACATGTATGACCAGCAATCAGACACAACACAAGCTGCACTTACATCCTTGGTAAGAACCTCATTTCCCCTTTTTCTTATGGAAATACTTGTGATCTTTCACACAAAAGTTCCACCACTATTTTAAACCACATAAGGTACAAATAGAAGGCCGTGTAAAACTCAGTAATGAACAGACAGCTGTAGGTGGGATTCTCTCAGACCACTTCACACAAACACACGCATACACAATTCCAACTGATAATTGCATTATCAGCTCATGATGGTTTATCTGAAAGGAATTTTGAGGTAGACAGTTGATGGTTAAAGCATTCATTAGAAGGCCTATCTTTGGATAAGCTACTTAAGAGATGAAGACTTTTGATTTTTCTAAGAGTTAGAAATAATGTAAAGCAACAGAGCAGAGGGCTGCAGAGACAATTAGTGTGTCTCGAAAAGTGAGAGGTACAACAGCATGAAAGCATGAGGAAAATATCTGCAACAAGGAAAAAGGAATCCTATTACAATGAGTGGGAATCATGTTTACAAATAAACACATTTGCTGCTCGCCCTGAATCGCAAACCTTGTTGGATCCACCTCAAAGCTGACGTGCTGCCACTCAGGGGATGTGATCACAGTCCGCAGCAAGGGCTCCAGCAGCTTCTGCAAGTATGTAGCACCATAGACCTGTGTGCAGGGGAAACAAGGACAGAGCCCAGACTGACACACGAATGCTGCAAAGTTCCGGAAGCTTTCACAGCCTGAAAACACTTGGTCTGTTTTGGCATAAGACAAATTCCTGTAAAACTCAGGTTTGTATATTATAGTCTCACCTCTGGAACACAACCAAGATCAATTTCTGCAGGTATTTTAATTCATTTCTAATTAGAGAAAAATAACAACTGCGCTAACCAGCAGACACTTCCTTAGAGCACTGACTCCACACTTCACCTCTGTTTGTACACAGCTTTTTAAACTGAAATGGGAGCACAAACAAGACCTCAGAATTTAGCAGGAAGAGTCTTCCAGCTGGCACTGGCCCAGAATCACTCATACAATTGAACTAGTCAGAAAGGCAAAAGTTAAGTGCCAAAGGGATACCTACTTTTTAAGGGTCTCAGCATAAGTGTTCTACAGGATTCACTTCATTAAATGTTAAAACACAAAAAGAAAACTCCCTAAACTTCACAGATGTGAGAGCTGAGACTAACTGAAACAGAGATCCAAAGGCAACTCTGTATGGCTTTTATCTAATCCCATTACTCAAGTGCTTAACCCCACAGACAAGCAGCTTTGTATTTTCATATTACTAAACTTTTCCTGCTACTGAAGAGATCTGTACCAGAGGGGAAAAAAGAGATTATGTACCTTAAAACAGAAAGTCATTATTTTACTGGCTAAACTGTTTCCTCTGAAGAGTGTCTGCATGGAGTCAGCCAACTCGACCTCCTTTGAGAACATATTCCAGAGGAGCTGGTAGAGCAGGTGCCGGGAATCAAAGAGGGTGACCAGGACACGAGCCAGCTCATCCTTAAAGGGAGGAGGAAGAGTTAATCTGACTCGCAGGGAGCCAAGGCAAGTACAAAACCCCAGTGCTAGGACAAAACCACCGAGCAGTTTGCAATAAAGCTTTATGTCTGCTATGGCTCTGGCAGGTAAATATCAAATTACACAAAAACAATCTCTCTGCAAACGTTTCCTATGCTACTGCTTGTCTAAAAACCTGCCCCAGGATATCCAGTCTTACAAGCTCATAATGGTTATCCAGACAGACAAGCAGTTACTCCGCTGTATAACACAGCCCAACTCATCTTGCTAAAACCCAGAAGAGCAAATACAATTCTGTGTGTCTGCATCACAGCACACACCACCTGTAATAAATAACCAGCCCAGATGCATTTTTTATAATAACTGCATATAAAATCGTTCCTAGACATTAACTAAAATGCAGTTTATCACCAAGATCTGAACTTAGATTCAGTATATTTTTAAGAACATACAAAGAAAGGCTAGCTGTTGTCAGTGGCAGCTCTGTTCTCCCAGTACCAGACTGTTGTTGCACTTTTTACTTCAAGTCTTATTATTTTACCAAAACGTAGGAAATAAAATCAACTTACCCACTGAGAACAAGGCACCACATTGGCTAAAGCCATAGCAATAGGAAGCTCCCCCTGATCACCCATCATTGTAACCAGCTCCACCAATCTCTCAAACCGATCTGCCAGCACCGTTTCTGCCAAGGTATCAAACTCTGTCCCCTGCTGCAGGATTTTGGTGAGGACTTCCATAAACGTGGCTCTGGTCTGGAGGTCTTTATGATAGCCCAAGCCTGGCGCGGAGAAGAGCAGCAGTGAGGAGGATGTACGGGCAGGGGGCAGGGGCCAGGCCGGGCAGGGCGTTACCTATGGAGTGCATGAGGCCGCTGTCCACGTTGGCGTTGAGCAGGTTGGACATGGCCAGCACGGTGCAGTGCCGCAGCGACGCCAGCCGGCGCGACATGCCGCGCTTGCGCCCGCCCGCCGCCGCGCCGTCCTCCTCCGCCTCGCTGCAGTCGTTCAGCAGGTTCATGAACAGCGTGAAGTACCTGGGGACAGCTGCCAGGGTCACACGCGCCCTGCCACGGCGGCCAGCGCGCAACAACCCCCCAAACTTCACCCGCGGGAGGCAATGAACAACAAACCCCCCAAATCCTCACCCCTATGGGAGCCAATGAACAACAAACCCCCCAAATCCTCACCCATGGGAGCCAATGAACAACAAACACCCCAAATCCTCACCCCTATGGGAGCCAATGAACAACAAACCCCCCAAATCCTCACCCCTATGGGAGCCAATGAACAACAAATATCCCAAAGCCTCACCCATGGGAGACAATGAACAACAAACACCCCAAATCCTCACCCATGGGAGCCAATGAACAACAAACCCCCCAAATCCTCACCCACGGGAGCCAATGAACAACAAACCCCCCAAATCCTCACCCACGGGAGCCAATGCACAATAAACCCCCCAAATCCTCACCCATGGGAGCCAATGAACAACAAACCCCCCAAATCCTCACCCACGGGAGCCAATGCACAATAAACCCCCCAAATCCTCTCCCACAGCAGCAATCACACAACAAACCCCCCAAACCTCACCCCCGTCCCAAGGAGCCTCCTCATGGCACAGCCCAAACTTTAACTGTGCTCCAACAACCTCCCTTTGTGCCAAGCCTGGTGTGCCCATTCTCCTCAACACTGGTGTGCCTCTATCAATAGATGTCTTCAAAGACAGTTTGTTTCGTGGATAAAAACTAATAAAATACAGTATCAAATCCAGCTAACCTTTGCCATGACTGAAACACACATCTGCATTTAGCAGAAACAAACACATTTTCTAATTATTTTTTAAATGAAAATGTTTCCATACACATACAAAGCAGAGAATTTGAAATGGGCCAGAGAAGAGGTAATTCCTCTTGGGATAATAAAATTATTTCTGCTGGAAGAAAAGCACAGTTTGCAATAAAGGTCATATAGGGCTTCTCATTAGAGTGATCGTATAGAGAAACAGTTAAAAGTCAGTATTTACTTGAGAAATAATTGAGATTTTGCTTCCATCAACTCAACACCATCTCCTTCTTCAGGCTGGAGTGGAAGCCCAGCAAGAAGAGAGACCACTGCTTCCATGCTTGCCTGGTCCAAATCTCTGAAAAAGAAAATTTAATAAATTGAAGTCACTTTTGCTTATAGCTCTACCTGCAGAAGAAAATTAATATTTTTAATAATAAAAAGGTATTTTACTAAAGTTCTGTCCATCATGAAAACAGCTCTTATATTTTGTGTTACAGGTTCTAAATTAGATAAAGTATTAACAGGAACCAAGTCATTTAAGACTAAACATTAAATATAAATCTGCTGTTGCTCACCAAAGCTTCTGTTTCAATGTTTATCTTTTCCTTAACATTATTATTGTTACAGCAAGCCCAACATGCCAGCTCAGCCATGGCTATCAAATGCTGTCACAGGTGAAGAGTGCCCCTTACCTTGTCAAGCATTTCACATCCTCGTCTGTTGCTTGATTAGAAGTTCCCATTACCCAGTCTGTCAAATATTCCACCATTTTGTTCCTGTCACACATAAATAGATTGGTTTAGCTTTGTTGGGGCTGTTCCACCCGTCTGTAGGGCACATTAAATTGTTACAAGTGTTCAGTATCACCACAAAGTAAATGCAGCACCTGGCTCAATCATTCTGAAGACAGGGGAACAAGACAAGGGAACTCTCCCTGGAGCAGGAATACTGGTGTGACAGGGCTGGGGTTTTGTTTTTTAACCACCTAACCAAAGAAAACCACACCTGCCCACAGTACTCTACCCTGTAAGTTACATAATGCCATCCTTACCTAAATTTCATTTCCTGACAAAATGAAAGGTCATCTCTCCTTTCCATCATTACTTCTACCAACTGACAGAGCTTTGTTTTTATTTGAATGGCATGTACCAGATTTCCAAGCACACGCACATACCTGAAGAAAAAAGCAAAAAAGATTAATTAAATACTTCATGCTACGTCACTTCCTCTGCCCCAAGAAAGCCCCTGCACCAGTAGCAGATTTCTTCTGGCCGAAATTTTCTATCGGTGTTAATAGTGAGCCAAAATCTGCCCTTCAGCTGGTTTTTAACCACTAAAATCAGTGTACAGAAAAGTAAGCAGGAATGCCTGTGGCAATAGGGCCGAGCTACGGAATGGTCAGCTCTTCAAAAAACAACAGTCACCCTACAGCAATGCACTTTATGCCACACAACTTCCACAAGAAGTTGTCAGAACCATAAGGAGGATGAGAAAATCAACTGCTGCTTCTCCATGGACACAAGCAGAAAAGACAAACTAGAAGGCTCCAGCTCACCTCTTAAACTCAATGCCTGTGTACAGGAAGGTCAAGAGGGCTCCTTACCTAACCAGATTCAGCATCATGGTCTCAATGCTCGCCTGTCCAAGGTGTTCTGAGCTCCCTTCTGTGTGATTGTCCAGCAGATTCTTCATTATAGCAATGGTTTGCTCTACAAATTGTGTGTTGGTATCAGTTAGCAAGACCTATAGGATGACAATTTCTGGTTAATTTTTTACACATAAAACCAAAGAAAGAGTATTTGCCCAATATACTGCAACATTTCAAAAATCTCATGGACAAGCATTTTTCTGGTTACCACCAAGTCAACAGAATTCCAATACATGTCACAATTCAATATGTGAACACTGCCAGCCATAAGGATTCCACAATCTCATAGATTCTGCACTCAAGAGTTCACTACTCAAGAATGTTAAATGCAGCCTGGAACCACAACCACAACAATCATTACCATGTGCTGTGACGATCACTCTGCTCACAGGGGGTGTGCACAGAACACAAACAGGGATCCATTTCAGTCACCCGGGGGAAAGACAGGACTGACACGAACGCGAACAATATCACACAACTGTGAATCACCTGTCCTTGAGAATCAAAGAACTTGCTGATGGTATTCTTCAGCTTGTTGAAGAGCATAGGATAAAGCGCTGGGCTGAGCTCCAGCCCCACCAGGTCCTTGATGTTGGTGCGTATCTGCAGCCCCACCTTCTCGTGGTTGCAGACCATCAGGGTGAGCAGGCGGTCGATGAATTTGCTGACCGGGGTCTCCACGCTGCCCTCGGTGGAGACCATGGAGATCATGGAGCCCTTGCGCTCGTTGAGGGGGCCCATGGGGGGGCTGTAGGTGGCCAGCCCCGTGCTGCTGCGGTGCTGCAGGCACACCCCGCCCAGGGCACACAGGAATCCTGTCATGTTGATCCACTCCTGCAGCGACTCCGTGTCCGACAGGTCGATGGAGCCGCCGCCGCTGACGTGCGACATCCGCCGCTTCACGATGGTCTTGTGCAGGCTCTCGGTCACCTGGGAGACACAGGTCCTCGGCTGAGTTAAAACTCAAATGCCTTAAAACAGATAGGCTTAAAGACTTGTTTTGAACTTCTAAATGTTGAACCAATGGAAATTCATAGTCACCTGCCCGTCTTCCATTTTGGTCTTTGGATAGTTAAGGATTAGTTTTGTAGCTTGTTCCCATTTTGCATGTGTATCCTCCCAGGCCTGAAAGAAGATAAGATATTTCAAGATTTAACTTCAAAACTACTTGAAGCAACAATATTTCTGCGTTTGCTTTTTTATTATGCACACAGAGCATATGAAGTGAGAAGTTAGTTCACCTCTGTGTTGCCTGCAGTGGGGTGTTCAATGCGCCTCAGTAACGCCATCACTCTCTTCTGAAGAGCTGCTCTCCCTGCAAAGGGCACAGAACATTGAACCAAGTTTTTGAAAATCCACCTACATCAAATTTGTGATCTTTGAAAGTAATCACTGAATTAAGAGGAACATATCCCCCTATAAGTCTTTAGAAAGGTAGCTTCTTTTACACAATTGTAAAATCCTCCTGAGCTCAGACACCCAAATTCCTTACACTTTCTAGCGACTCTAATAACTAAGACATTCCAGGAAAAGCCAGAGCAGCATGAAATCACAAATCTCAACCTGTTTAAAGAACTCGAACACAAGCAACAGTCTTCTGTCCAGGTACAAAGTTACTTTAACTGACTCATGACTCTTACCTGTTGACATCATGTTGCTCACAGATGCAAACTCCATGAAAGTGTTGTAGTTTGGCAAAAAATTATGCACTGAGACCTCATCTACTCCACATCTGATGTCGGCCTCCTCACAGAGGTGACGGAAGCAGGACATGGCCACCAGGACTGCCTCGATATCTGGGCTCCACAGGAACATGTATAAGGCCACTTCCAGCTTGGTCTGGGCTTGGCGGCAGATGGGGGTTCCGCTGCATCCGGCAGCGCTCTCCTGGCAAACACACCATTCCCAGTTGGGAACACTGCTTGTGAAAATTCAGCCCTGGCCAAAGTTTGAAACTGCTTCTGTTCTAGTAGGAATAAGCCATCCTAAAAAGGGCCAGAGCTCATATATGCTGTCACAATGCTGTTTGCAATCGTTATCAAAAAATATCCGCCAACTTTTAATGGAAAAAATGTTACTTTGTAAATTCTGAAACATTGTTAACCAGCACATTAAATACATACATTATTTAGGATACATATATCTTTTCTTCCTCAGAAATAATTAATTTTATTTTCAAAAATAACTCTAAAAGTAATTTAATTTCTACTTGCCCACAGGTTTTTTATCAAGTGTTAAAACTAACTACCCCCATGTATTACTTACTATGGAAGAATTCCCCTTCGCTTTCCTCAGGGTAGCCCCTGGTGCACAGCGCATCATTTCCTCATGGTCAAGAGAAATTTGACTAGTTCCACCTCCAGAGACATCATAAAGGAAAAGGAAGTGGCAGGAACTCCTATCTGATTGCTATAAAGAGAAGGGAGGAAAAGAATATATCAATTGATACTTAAAAAGAGTAAAAGGCATCGATCTGAGGAAGGTAAAAGCTCTTGGACATTTACACAGTACTTTTTCCACTGCTGCACTCAGGGTGTTGCCAAGTTCCTCGTGTCAGTGGTATCCCAGACTGATATTTTCCCATAAGAAATACATTATTTAATACTTTGAGAGTATCAGAAAGAAACAAGCCAGAATTCTGGGACTCAGAAGTACCTGAGATCCAAAAGAAAACTTTCTTCACCCATAAGCATGTGTATTTTACCATTAACTACCTTCCCTTTCTCTCACCTTGGAGACTATTTCCCTGTATCAGGCCAAGAGGCACAAGGCACATGTTTCTGTGAAACATTCCTTTTCCAGGCAAGCACAACAACCTGTGAAGCTAAAGGGGAAAAAAAAATCCCAAACCTAACTTTGGTTACCAATTCTAACCAAGGTGCCTCACAAAGCAGAGAGGAAATCAGAGAACAGAACATGTAGGAGTAGCTACTAAATCTCTTCCACTTGGTAAATAAAGGAAGTGACACCAACAGAGAACAATCCATGTTAATGATCCTAACAGGGAGTTGGTAACGTTCACTTACTTTGTTTTTTAGCAGAAATTTATTCCTACAGATGAGAATCTCTCGCAGCCACTTGAGGATTTCTGTACTGCTGAGCATCTGATGACTTGTAAGCTTCTTGCAGATATAAAAAAGCATTTGTGAACTGCAGCAAAACGAAATTCAGCATCAGCCTTCTGATGGGACACCAAGACTTCTGAAGGCATCACACTACGTTTCACATAGAAATAGGCACAGCATGAACACCCTGTGCAAACACTACCCTGGGCTTCCAGCAGTACAACAGAGAGGTGAGAGTGTGCGTGGACAGGCCAAGCTCCCCTGGGACCCTTCCCAGCGCCCGCGCCTGGAGCAGCTGAAGCCCCGCGGGCAGCCCGGCCTGGAGCTCCAGCTCTGCCCGGGACAGAGACAGCACAGACAGGGCAGCACGAGTTACCTACACTGCTCTGACAACGTGTCAACTCTGCTCTGGAAGGAACACATCTAGGGATGTTCCTTCTTCACATCCCGTCAGGCCTCACACTCTCTGTTAAAACTGCCAAAGGGTCCAAATTAGTGTCACGTGTGACGGGTTTTCCCCCCGCCCGAAGAGACCGTGAGCTCCCTGTCGTAGCAAAGCTTTCCCAAAATACTCACAGCTATTTCAAAAGAGAAGACAAATCAAAACAGCTATTTCTCTCGTGTGTGTAAACTAATTTACATACCTGATCTCCCAGAATGTTTCTATAGGAGCATCAGGATTCCACAAGTCAATGCTGTCCAACTGGTGCAGAACCAGCAAGGCCTACAGCCAAAGAGAGTTTCATTAAAAGACAGAACTGTACAGAGTACCCGAGCACAGGCAGAGACATAGGTGCAGTCATATTCATTAACTGCTTCAAGAACAACAAAAGATACAAAAAGCATTTTCCATAGAACAGCAAGGGTTCATTGTTAGCTGGTGTCAACAGCATTTCCTTTTGGTCTTTACTTCACGCTCATACTGCAGACACAGAGGTTTCCCCTGGTATTTCTGTCCAAAGCCATGCTGCACACACACACACAGACTCTGTTTTGCAGGAGAGGCTGTGGCAGCAGCAGTGTCCCCCCAGGGGGCTGGCTGTGCCCTCACCTCCATGGCCTCCTGGGCGATGTCGGGCATGCTGGACTGCGGCACCAGCTGCACCAGCCCCGTGATCAGCTCGGCCGTGCTGCCCTGCGAGTCGGGGCCCTGCTTCCTGGGGTTCTGCATGGAAACACACAACACAGGCTCAGCTGCAAAGCCTTCCCCTGCTTGACCGCGCTACTGACAGCTCCTGCAGCACTCCTGCTGCTGAACTAGGGGGATTTTGGGATCTTCCAGAGAACCTGTCGTTTTATTTTTAATCCGTAACACGCCTTGCATATCGTGTCTCTGACAGAACTGGAATATTTTTATATTAAACCATCACAGGCCTGAGAAAATGGAAGATCTAAGACAGTACTCATTGAAATGATGACTAATTTGCAACCCCCTTATTTTAATTTTCTTTATTCCCCTCTCCTTCCCCCACCTTCCCCTTCAGAGTCACAGAACTTCATGCTCCCCCTCATTGTGTTGCTCTGATTCTGTGAAGTCTCTTACAGTTTCTTCTTCCTTTAAAACCACAGGAGCATCATAACCAGAGAAAAAGATGAGTAGGAAGTGTCCTAGATGGTCAGGTGACCAATAATTTTTACTCATTTAGTAGCTTCAAAAGTAAATTCCACTACAACTGAACAGTGTGACAGTAGGATTTACTTACACACAGCAAAAGCTTTGGATCTGCATGGATCAGTTTCACCAAGGACAACAGCAAGAACTTGTAGCTTCTGGTTTCCAAATCAGTAGGTTTTTCTTTAAATTTAAGGCTTGTCATCTTCTCCTTAAATGTAAGGCTCTGATAGAAGGAAAAAAAAAATCACAGTCTTTGTCAGGAAGGTAGTCAAACATATCAGTTATAATTAAACATGTTATGAAATGTATTGTTTTTATCATCTATAATTCAAGAAAAAGTTTAATAGTATACAAAACTCAAATATAGTCACATAGCCTTGTAGTTCAAAATCCCTTCTCTCAAGGCAGTCACTACTATACCTTTAAGGTTCCCTTAACAACTGTTTCAGTAAGCTGCATGTGGACATACGAGAATTTTTTGCAAAAGAGACAAACTGTGGCAAAAGAAAAGTGGAAAAAGGACCAAAAAGAATTACTGGTTATTTCTCTGGTCTGAGACAGAAATAAAAATAAATGTTTCCAACTTGTTCTGAGTACATGAGAGGGAATTTTTTCCAAAGGCAAAGTAATGTCTTTATTTTCTGCTACAGCCCCAGGCCAGATGTTTCCATGTTCACCTCAACAACCTCTGGAAAATGAACCTTTCAGTTCTAAAAGGCACACAGGGCATCACTTAAAAATAAAAATAATCTGCCTTCAGCTGAAAAACCAGTGAACTGCTTGTAAGTTTTGAACAAAAGGAGAAGGTGATTTCAACCTAGGCTAAGGTAACTGATGAGCTATGACACGGCATGATTAACTTCTACAAGAAATTAGGTCTTCATGTTATTTCAATAATTAGTTATTGTGCAAATATATGGAATAAAACCTACCGCATAAAGCATCTGGTCAAGAAATTGATAGCACAGTGGTAGAGGCAGCTAACTCTGTGCTAAGGCTCGGTTTGCCACGGCTCAGGGATTTCTAGGAGAGGCACGTGGCGACAGGAGATGTGTTTCTGTGAAGGCATTTATTGCCTCCACACGACCCAAACTGAAGAGTGTCAGTGAGAAAGCCAGGCCAGGCTCTGTGCAGTGCACCGAGGGACCCACAGCAGCGGGACGCTGACAGACAGCACCGGACAAGGACAGACGTGGAGGAGCTCAGCACCAGTGAGTTCAGGCTGGAAATCAGGAACCAGCTCTAAACCAGAGCAGGGGCACGGGGTAGAGCATTGTGCTGGGCACAGAACCAGCAGTGCCTTCCTGGGGAAGGAGCTCCACTGGCGCTGCCCGGGGCCGGCGGGCTCTGCGGGTAACTATGCACAGAAAAGTCAGCGCAAGGAAGGGCTTTTCTGCGGTAGTTACGGGTCATACTTACAGCAGCAGAGGCCCAGGGCCATGCAAAGCAGGGGCTGGCGGGCGTCTGACCACGTGGGCAACAGCAGCCAGGCACAGGGAAAGTGAGAAGCAGAAGACAAAGCACCACCAGTCAGAGCAGGGGTATTGTCAGGGCAACTATTCTCCAACAGATGAATACACACAGGTGAAAAGCAAGTTAAACATGGAGTAGCTTTCAACCAAAAGCATTGTGTTCATTTGCTCTCCTTTGAGAAGCCCAACAGGAATATTTTTATGTCTCATTTTAGGTTCTCTAAACCAACCTACCAAGACCACTTGCCACAGCAGAAGTCCTCAAGGAATGTTCAGAGGAGAATGCAGCAACACAGCTGTGTGTGGACTTACTGGAAAAATTTGGGTGAACTACAAATCTGAATTTACTCAAGACTTTGTCCAAGACAGCCAAGAATATTAACTTTGTTTCATAACGGCTGAAAAATCTTTTACTTTGTTGCTGTCACCAAGACCAAACAGTCAACTTGCTCAACATAAAGCAAGACAAATGAAGATGCCAATCACGGTAAAAGCATCACAGTTTTCAGTGATTATCCTCACATACAGAATGCTTTGGTTTTTCACATTAAGCAAGGATGGACATGTTAGCTGGCAATTCACAGAGCCAGAAAGCTTAAAATGGACAGTTAGCCACAGAGGACAGTTAGAGGACAAATACTTGTATGTAGCCAGTTCAAAGGCAGCAGGAAAACTGAGAGACATTGAACCAGGAACAGCCAATCCCCCAACACTGCAGGGCTGCAGAGCACGTGTGGCTCCCTGCTGCTCTGTGCATCACCACGTCCTTCCCCCACGGCGCTGAAGAGGAGGGCAGGGGCTGCAGGGCTGGGCACAGGGTGCCAGGCTTACCGGGGTCATGCGGATGGCGGGGTGCGCCCCGCAGCCCTGCATGGCGCGGTGCAGCGTGTCGCTGAACATGCTGCGCAGCTCCACGGCGTGGCAGTACACGGCGTCGATCCGCGGCCACCAGTCCAGCGCCGACTGCAAGGCAAGGGCAGCGCTGAGCCCCGGCTCTGGGGCCAGCGAGGCTGGGTGCACCCAACCCTCACCCCAAACTCCCTGTACACTGCTACAGCATGCCCAGCATCGTCCTGCATGCCCATTAGCAAACCCGTAACCTCTAACAGGCTGCAGCTGAAGCAACCACCCGAGCTGCTCGCTACATCGCTCTGCCTCCTGAACAGGCACCAGCCCCGAGATGCTCTGCACTCACGAGATTGGGCCTGCTATCCCAATGGTATGTACTAAGCAGATATGGATCTGAACAGAAGCCCCAGACACTGGGCTGATGAAATACTGCCAGAACTTACGTTTGTGATGATTCGGTGGAGTGAATTTACCAGCACATAATGAAATGTTGATGGGGAATTCTGTGCCAAGCAGATCTACAATAAAAATACATAAAAGCCACTTAGGAATATCTTTGTCTTTGCCATCTTTCTTATCATCCTGAAAAACATTCTGGAGCCTTTTTATTAAATTGACAAAGCTGTCAAATCTGAACAAGAGAAGCCTAATCAGCTGTGAAAAGATTTATCAAAACATGCAGGGATTTATTACAAAGGGATATTTATACAGTTGAACTAATTTATGAGCTTCAAGCTGCTGTTAGCACAGCTTTTATAACTGACAGATTGTCAATAGTATGTAGACAATGACTTACCATAAGCAGTGTTCTTACCTTGAAGTGTTGGTTATTGTGAGGATTTATGCGGAAGCAGGAAACCAAGCAGTCAATCATCAGGTCTACATCTGCATTCTGATTGCCTCTTGAAAAAGGTTTGCTTGGGTTAAACAGCAAATTCTATATAATTCAGAAAAATATAAATACATAAATCAGATGCCATGATTATTCTTGGCTATTTTTAATACAAAACTTTCCATTGAAAACCACTGGTATTCAATTACAAAACTCAAAGTTAACTTCATTATTTCAAATCTCTTCACTGCAGTTAGAAAACAGACATTCTTACCTTAAGATCTACTACCATGGACTGCACCAGCAGGAAAATGACAGAATTATCTTCCCAGTTGATGTACGTAGATGCTTTGCAGAGTTTAACACAAGCAATAGCAGCACTTTCAGTCAGCTGCCTGCTCCCACTGTGTCCTGCCAGGGCCTTCCTGAGATTGTCCAGGAACAGCTTCTGCAGAATTCAAACCAGGGACAGTTATAACCAGACACCGTGATGGCAAAAGCCAACTGGATGCAGCACCCTGGAGAAATCCTGCCATTACTAAAGACACTCCCTTTGACAGACCTGGGGCAATCAGAACGGCACAAGAGGTGGTTGCTCACTCTCAGCCCTAATGCTGCAGCCACATCAAAGCCAGCACGTGCTGCAGGTGCTGCACCTGGGGCTCACAGCCCCCTGCAGACCCCAGAACCTCAGCACAGCCGTTCGCTGCGGGTGGAGGCAGAGCAAATCACAGCACAGAGATTCAAACCTCCAAAGAAATTGAAAAGTTCTGAAATAACATTGTTTGGGACATACTATCTGTATGAATTACTGACAGCAAAAGAACGTATGTAAGGTGAGAACTTAAAAAGAGTGCATCAATTTACATATGGAATTGCAATGTGCTCTTGAAGGAGGAAAGACAAAATTAAACATCCCTGAGATACAGAATCAGCAAAACCAAGCAGACTGTAAAAAACAGAGCCAGAATTCAGCTACTTCTCCTACCTTGTTCATTTTAGTTTCCTCTACCACATCCTTTGCAATATCTTGGATTATCTCTGGACACAGGACCAGGAGGATGATCTGCAGTGGCCACACTGCTGCTTTACGTTTCGTGCTTTCAGCAAAGCCATCCACTAAATCAAACAACTTCTCAGCACAATCTGCATAAAATATAAGTCCGAGTCCAACACCAGTTTTAACTATGAAGAGGTAAAGAACAGGTATAAAAGAGCAGAGGGATAGTTGCACCTACACAGAAGGAAAGTTCTGGTCTCACAATACTGACATGCTACTGGGGATCAAATGGTCTCAACCCAGTTAAAGACATGGTTTACCTGAAAATATAAATTCGCCTCTCTTTTTCACTAGAGAGAAGTAAAGGTGATGTTCTCTAAGTTTTTACCCTGTATCAAGATGAAAAATATAAATTTAAAGAGTCTCCATCTTTTGGGGTTTATTTCTTTGTGTTGTGAAGCACAAAATGAATCTCTTTTAAGAGGGGAATCAGGAAAGAAAACAGACAGGAACATACTCTTGCCTGCCCTGACAAAGGCTGACAGAAATTTGTTTATTTGCAGGCTGCACGAGGAGCAAAGAGGGCACAAAATGCAAGAGAATGCATTGGGTGATGTCAAAGAAACCAGCCTTGAACACGGTCATGTGTTATGCCTTACCAGCCATGTCAGTCTGGGGGGTTTGGTACAGCTTTGTGAATTCATCAGGATAGTTCTCCACCCAGTTCCAAAATGCCTGCAGATAATGGGAAACACCTTCACATTCCAGAGCTTCAACAATTTTACTGAATTATACATTTAAACAAAGAGAGGTTTTATTCTTAATTCTAATCACTCAGAATTTCTTGCAAAATATATTTGCATCAAAGGGAGGCAGCAATTTTTATTTTATAGTAAATTACTGAATTGCAACTATTCCTAAACTAGAAGAAAGTCTACAAGTAAGCAAGGAAACAGAAGTACTGAACACTTACCTTCTCAAGACTGTTGATAACAGCTAACTGAGCTACTTTCTTAAGAGCTTTAAACTTGAAAACAGTCTCTGTAAAGATAAAACATTTCTGCATTTAGAACAGAAACTTGTTCTAAAAACAACACAGGTTATACAAGATTTTTGAAGCACAAAGCAATTTTCAAATCAATGTTTTAATAGTACTTAACTACTTTTAAATACTTCAGTAAATACAAGACTGCTTGGAGTAAAACAGAGCAATAAAACCCAGCTATATCAATTGCACTGTGTCATCTCTGACTAACCAGACTAAAATAGAAATATTTCAAAACACAGGCTCAGATCATACCTTGCAAGAGTCGCTTGAGTTTTGAACAATCCACACTGATGTACTGTAAAAGTTCAATATCATGGACATCAGCATTATCTTCTGAACAAACAGTCAGTTCCTGCAATCTAAAAGTACACAAAGTAAATAAACTTTTCCATCAGATCCTGTCAGACAGGTGTGAACACACCTGTGAGATTATACATTTCAATAGTAGGAAAATGTTCCATCGTCTCAGATGAACATTTCCAGATTTAGAAATAAAAGATCTTGCACGATTAAGACTCAATATTACAGTCTTGTGACATCCTCACACTGAAAATGGAGCCAGAAAACCAGTGATGATATTTCAAGATGCCAGTACCTTCTGTGGACTGACTGTGCCCAAGATTTGCCTAAATCCTCCTGTTATGCACCCTCCTGTGGCAGTAACCTTGTCATCTTTTCAAGTGAGCACTGAAGTCATGGACTCCTGACACCTTTAGGCTGCTGCTCCTTCACAGCAGGCCGTGCCCCAGGTAAGATCTCAGAGCACAGCAGGGACTGGTGGCACTGGATATCACTGCAGTGAGCTACAGCCATTCTTGCTCCGCATTTCTCTGGCCTGAGCACCCGGGATGAAGTTTAATCACACCAGTTTAAACACCACAGCATCTTTTCACACTGCTGTCTCAGAGAATTTACCCTGCATCTCCCAGACACCAAGCCACTGATCACTACAGCATCTGCTCCCACAAACTCAGGACTGCCACGGCCCTTCCAAGGCTACAGATGTGTTTCAGACATGGAATGTGATTTCTAGTACTAGACACAAAAGCAGTTCTTCATGTCTCCAGCGCCAGGGAAACTTAACAGCCCTGGCTGGGAATGGGAAGGTCCCCACTGCTGTGCTTTTCATGCCAAAAATCCCCCCAGCTGCTGTGCAAGGCCCAGAAATATGCCTAAACAGGAAACCCAGGTCAGGGATCAGCAGTGCTGACTGGCAGCAGGCTGACCCCTGTGGAGACCAGCAACAATTGGTCAAACATTTAACTGTTGCTGTGCGAGCCATCTGCAAGGGAAAACAGGTCAGGGGAAAAGCACTCTGCTGCAGCTCAAAGGGATGCTGAGGAGGGGCTTTGGAGCAGGGGAACAAACCATGCTACAGGCATACAAATACACACCGATCCGGCCACTAGATTCAGAGATTCTCCAAAAATTTCCACTGAAAAATGCTTCCAATAAAAGGAGCAAAAGAAATTGTTTCTGTTTCCATAAGTAACAAAACACTATCAACCTATAGAGTAAAACCACATTCCCCTGCTAGCTGCCAAGTCTATGTTCTTGAAATAGAAGTTATTAAAGGCTCTGTAACAACTTTGAAAATATTTTAAATTTCAAATTACTCAATCACTTTAAACTGATTTCTAAAACACAAACATTTTTCAAAGAACTATATAAAATATATGAGGAAATTACAAATCTTTGCTTCAATTAAATTGGCTCACTCATTGCTGTGTGACCACGTAAGGCTGCCCAAGCTCCACTTTTAATAAATCAAGAGTGATGTCAACTGTAACACTGTGTGACAAGAGCTAAGCTACTTCAAGCACCTTTCAGAAAACATCAAAGTATTTCAGTAATAAAAAGCTTCGCACACCACTCTAGTGGACTGACAAATGCTGAAGCATCAGAAGGATCTGGAACAGAGCAAAAAGAGCAAATAGATGGAAATCTTGGGCCTGTCTCCTTTCATTCTTAGAAAAGCAGACAATCCAGTTATTTTTACAGTAAATGTGCTGTGAAACTCAAGTCAGTCAGAAGACAAACTGATCTTTTCCAACAACTAACAAACAGCTCAGATGTTTGTCCCCTTCAGGCATAAGACAGATTTAACATAAAAGCTTCCTAGCAGGAAAACAACCATGGGACTCCAGCAGAGCTGTGGACAATCACCAGTTTTCATCCCAAATTTGTAAGTAAATGGATACAACCACTAGCTTCAGCATTCCTTTTTTTTCCAAGACACCTTGCACCTACAAGAGCTTATTCAACTTCTTCTGCTGCATTATCTTCACTCACTATTTCCAGTGGTACTTAGAAAGCAGATTAAGAGAGCAATAAATGCAGCCAGCGGTAACCCAGGATGGGGTTGTAACGGGTTCATTTCATAACCTGAAACCCAAGAAAACCTTTCACTTTGCCCAGTGAAAGGTTGAGGGCATTCCACTCAAGAACTACCCCATTGAAGAGCATTTAAAGCGTTGGCTCCTCTGAACAGCCCCCAGCTGGTGGCAGACAGAGGCTGCAGCAGCAGTGCAGGTGCTGTCCCTCCCCAGGCTGCAGCAGCAGGGCAGGTGCTGTCCCTCCCCAGGCTGCAGCAGCAGGGCAGGTGCTGTCCCTCCCCAGGCTGCAGCAGCAGGGCAGGTGCTGTCCCTCCCCAGGCTGCAGCAGCAGTGCAGACGCTGTCCCTCGCCAGGCTGCAGCAGCAGTGCAGGTGCTGTCCCTCCCCAGGCTGCAGCAGCAGTGCAGATGCTGTCCCTCCCCAGGGGGCTGGCTGCAGCAGTGCAGGTGCTGTCCCTCGCCAGGCTGCAGCAGCAGTGCAGGTGCTGTCCCTCGCCAGGCTGCAGCAGCAGTGCAGATGCTGTCCCTCCCCAGGCTGCAGCAGCAGTGCAGGTGCTGTCCCTCCCCAGGGGGCTGGCTGCAGCAGTGCAGGTGCTGTCCCTCGCCAGGCTGCAGCAGCAGTGCAGACGCTGTCCCTCGCCAGGCTGCAGCAGCAGTGCAGATGCTGTCCCTCGCCAGGCTGCAGCAGCAGTGCAGATGCTGTCCCTCGCCAGGCTGCAGCAGCAGTGCAGATGCTGTCCCTCCCCAGGCTGCAGCAGCAGGGCAGGTGCTGTCCCTCCCCAGGCTGCAGCAGCAGGGCAGGTGCTGTCCCTCCCCAGGCTGCAGCAGCAGGGCAGGTGCTGTCCCTCCCCAGGCTGCAGCAGCAGGGCAGGTGCTGTCCCTCCCCAGGCTGCAGCAGCAGTGCAGGTGCTGTCCCTCGCCAGGCTGCAGCAGCAGGGCAGGTGCTGTCCCTCGCCAGGCTGCAGCAGCAGTGCAGGTGCTGTCCCTCGCCAGGCTGCAGCAGAAGGGCAGGTGCTGTCCCTCGCCAGGCTGCAGCAGCAGTGCAGGTGCTGTCCCTCGCCAGGCTGCAGCAGCAGGGCAGGTGCTGTCCCTCGCCAGGCTGCAGCAGCAGTGCAGGTGCTGTCCCTCGCCAGGCTGCAGCAGCAGTGCAGGTGCTGTCCCTCGCCAGGCTGCAGCAGCAGGGCAGGTGCTGTCCCTCGCCAGGCTGCAGCAGTCAGTACCTGGTGGAGATGCGGCTGAAGACGGCGTTGAAGTTGTTGCAGCTGAGCGAGAAGAGCACGCCCGAGGCGGAGCTGCGCAGCTCGGCCGCGTGCTGGTTGCCCTCGCGGTAGGTGTGGATGAAGTGGCAGATCTCGGGCAGCAGCTGCTTCACCAGCATGGTCTCGTCCAGGCGCATGGTGTCCTTGGGTTGCTGCGGACAAAGGGCGCCGCCTGAACCCTGCGGGGAGGCGAGGCCCGGAGCCCTGCCCCAGCGGGACCCAGCCTCCCGACCTGCACAGGGAGGCTCCCTCCCCGGGCAGCTGAACCACCCCACACCTGCAGCCGAGGACGCCGGGCTGGTGGATGCCAGCGAGCAGCAGGCAAGCATCAAACCGCTTCCTGAGGCACGCTTTGCTGCTCTGCGTGAGCATCAGCACAGCGCTGCCTGCCGCGGCTTCCGCTGAGGGCTAAAGGGCAAAGCCCACCCTCGCTGCCCTCTGGGTAGGGGCTTGGTGGCCATATGTTGACAGTGAGTATTTTATATTAAAAATGAACCAAAAGAGGTGCTTCTCCCTCGCTCTTGCCGGGAATTGCTCTATACGAGTCAAAAATGGCTTAATTTCCCTGCAAAAGTAAAATCTAATTTTTGCCAGTTTGCACAGTGTGAGACATGAGGAAACTATTCACAGAAGAATTCAAAGTGAAACTTTGCTCTACTAAGAGCAAGTTTTAACAGAAGGGTCAGCACTAAAGCTTTCTAAAATTCTACCAATGAGTTTTCCATAGGGAATTGGGAAGTTTCAGAGACTCCCACTTAGTTGACCTGAGTCCTGTTGCCATGAGAACTTGATGAAACATTGAGCAAGAAATCCATCTGAAGATACCACAGAACACAACACGCTTTGTACAGAGCTTTGGCTCACTCTGATTTAACATATTCTGCCTCAAACTGCTCTCATTACAAGTGACAGAGCAAGAAACATTCAGCACAATTTTAGGCTATTTAAATATGATGATCTATCAGGAAAACCACTGTTGCAAACATTATCCATAGAAGAAATACTTTAAAATAACTAAATTCTGAAGTTCAAATTCTGGGGTTTTGACTCAAATGTTCTTTTGACTCCATGCATCAAAAACAAAAAGTGCCAAAAAGAGGTGCTTTCCTCAGCTGTAAAAGCTGGAAACCGAATACAGCTTAAAAATAAAATCCCGTTCTTGTTAAAAGAATAAACCACTGCAAATCTCGCTCTCAGTGAAGCTTGGCTTTGCAGTTCCAGCTCAGCACAGTGAGCTCACAAGCAGCACACTCTGCTCCCAAAGGGACCAGCAAACTGCCTCGCAGCAGCTCTGGCTGGAAAGCTCAGGCCTGCACTCCCCCTGGAGATCTGGACATGGTTAACTAATGTAATCTAGGAAACACCTGCAGAAATCATCTCTGGAGTAGGGGCAGCAAAGTTTCTGCTCTGTATAAAAGCACATGGAAAATTACTTCAACAAATGAAAGTTTTAAAACATTTAAAGAAAACTCGGCACTGTATCCAGAGAGCTAAGCAGCACGAAATGAAAAACTTGTACTGAATCCTCTGCTAGTTTTAACAGGAAAAAAGACCATTACTTTTAGGCACTAAAAAGCACCCCCCAAATCATTAATGCATCAATTACATCAACTACTTGCATTTATAGGAAGCTTTAGTATTTTTAAATGGCATTAATCCTATTTTGCTCTAAATCTGATGAGTTTTTAGTACCAGTAACAACAGATACACAAGCATTTGACCTGTATTCTCCAACCCACTGGATTCCAAGTTAGAATTACTTATGCAAGCCTACTCACCCCTGCCAGACATTTTTCCAGTGTATCCAAGATAATCAGCTGAGATAGATATAAATTCTTTTCAGCAGTTTCTCCAAATATTCTCTAGAAGTAGAATGGATTCATCTGAGACACAGATCTTTGACTCGTGATGCAATGAAAGGGAAGCAGCAAAGTGGCACAGTAAATTATGGCTCCATTACTGCTCTGGTTTGGGGTTTAGACATAAAGCCAGCAAAAGTCAGATTAAAACAGGAATTAAAACCTTATCACTAAAGGAATATCTTTGTCCAGACTGCAATGCCAAAAGCAATAAGGAACAAACAGCCCCTGCAAAGCAAGAGTGGAGGTGCCCTGCAGCCCCTCACCTCCAGCAGGCCCCCTGGCTGCTCAGGAGTGTGGGTTCCACCTTTCAGAACCCATTCTGGTATCAATCAGCGACTCTTTTGCAGTTCCATCCAGGATGCCCCACTGCAGACACGGGCAGGATTCCCTGGGGTGCTCCAGCCAGCACCCAGTCCTGTGCCCAGAACAGGCACTGCCGCCAGCAACAGCAAACCCCAGCAGGACAGACAGCCCAAAGCACAGGGGTACAGCTGCCTCAGGCAGAGCACCTGGCAGAGGCACCCACAGAAGTTCATCTTACCCTAGGCACGGGGGGCTCACCTCACCCAGAGACTCCTTCTGAACCAAGACTCTCAAGCCTGCTTCTCCTGGGCTGGTCTGCTCCAGCTCCAGAACCCCTCCCCAGTTACTGCTGATTCCCAGGGCAGCTCAGACCATCACACGTGACAAACATTCAGACTTGCTCCTCAGGAAGAGCTTTTTAATTGACACTTTCAGCTAGGTCTGTCCTCTCAAAATCTGTGTATCACGTAGAGAAACTTCTTCAAACTGTACAGTTTCTCATGTATCAGCCAATCACCTTGCACATCAACATGTTTCCTCAGGCCTGTAGAGTTTAATTAAAATAAATTCTCTCTCCAAAGGGATTACAGGTAGCTTTAAGCAGCCTAAAATCCCTAGCAGCAGGGCAACCTATTTTCTCATTTTATCAGTCCTCTGCAGTTCCAGCAGATGCACATCCCTGTACAACTGACAGCCAAGGGCTCACTCAGAAGAATGGCTCTAAAACCATAAGAAAAGTACTGCCAGAGCCTGGCCAGTTCTGTTACTTGTTTGGGGAGATTCCAGACGACCCCAAATTACACAGATTCAAAACTCAATGAACTAAACTTTTCTCATGGCAAAGGTTCTGACTAAAACTCATCTGGTTGTTTAAAAATACACCTATTTTATATATACACAGACACACAGTAAAACACCCAGGCAGCCTGGAAAATTCAAACAGCTCAAGTTTTAAATCCCTTCCCTGCCCCAAAATCTCAATGCCTTTCTGTGGAACACGGCTTTGATGAGTGCTGCAGGTGAACTTCAGAACAGAAAAAAACTAAAAGGCAAGCAACAATCTGACTAAATTTCAAGTTATTCTCTGCAGATTTTACAACAGAAATAAATAACTATTTGGAATAAAAATCACCAAACAATGCAAAATTAGAAAACTTACCATGTTATTAACATTTTTTAATATATTGGTGAGACCACTGATGACCAGGGAAAACTTGTACTTGGAAATGTTGATGAGACATTCCTTGTTGTGCTCCGTGCTGACTTTGGTGTGGGTATTCTGCTGGCAAGCCTTTATTGGAAGCTACAAGAGAGAACTGTTATAAGCTTTTTCACACTGAAATTTACAGCTTTAAAGATGGGTTAGACACACCAGAAACCACCTTGAAAAACATTCAACAAGAGACAATAGCCAACACATTATTTCATTTTCTCCACATTCATCTTTCCATTAGTTAGCTATAAAACAAAATGCTTAAGCTCACCTGTTCCTTTTTCTGAACTGAAACTAAACATCTATTTTGTGATAAATTTTCTACAACCTGGATGTCAAAGCAATCAAAAGGAGCAGAAAAATATACGACAGAATAATAAGAAAAGATTCTTTATTTTAAAAATGGGCTTAATAAAGACCAAAAATCTTCCAAGAAGAAGATGCATCTTGGGACCTGAGGGGAGGAGGACCCCAGCAGCTCCCAGAGCAGTGAGCTGGAAGGCAGCAGTTGCTCCATGGTGTCCCCTGCTCTGTCCCAGGGCAGGACTGTGCAAGGAGGAACCACTGCCAGCCCTGCAGCCCCCAGAGATGTGGGTATCTTTGGGGTCCCCCCACAAACACCCCCAGTGATGAATCTCAGCCTCAAACGCGCTTGGAGCGCCTGGGAGCCACACGTTACCTGTCCCTGCCCAACAGCCAGGGGTACAAACTGGACCTGAAATCCATCTTTTCCCAGAAAGAAGATTCAGAGCGACTGCACTGCCCCAGATGCTCCTGCTGCTGGGCGAACACTGGGTACTTTGTTTCCTGCTGTACCCAAATTCTTCAGGGGTCACAAACAAGTCACTTCCCAGGCACACACCCACTCCCCCTGCCCGCTCCCAGCCACCACTCCTCAGAAACAATCCTTTTACTCAGGATTTCTATTTTTTAAAAGGAAACTAATAGAGGAACATTTATGCCACCTGTATTTTAAAGTGTGACCGTGGAATTCCCTATCCATAGGAGCTTGAACTGCTACTAAAAGTTTTAACCAATTTTGACCAGAATTGTGGATAAGGGTGCATTCTGAAAGACAGCAATAGCTCAATGGAAACGCCATGGTGTCATATTTGTGCATTAGAAAAGATTATCAGAGAGAGAGAGAATTTAAGAGAGGGTAGAAGGATTCCAAGGCGTTACCATCAGCTGCACAGCTGCAGAGTGCCTTGGGAGGCATGTCCCAGGCTGGGGGCTGGGGAAGGGCACCCTCCCCACTGCCCCCTGCAGCAGCCACCTGACACCACCTCCTGCTGGGGAAAGTGCCAGTGCCCAGCTGGAAAATGCAAGATGAATGGCATTGAAGAACCCCAGCTCGGAGCACTTCTGGCCAAGAGTTCTGGACGCAGCGTGCCTGACCCAGCCCGTCCCCAGGGAGGGAAAAGGGCACTGACACACTGTCCTGCTCTGACACCAGGGGGGACTCCCTCTCTGTGTGAGCTGAGCTTTGGGGTGGCTCCGAGCTCAGTTCCTTTGCTATGATGGACTAGGCTCCCTGTGGACATGGGCTGGGTCTTTCCCAAGAGAATGGCTGACTGCCAGTGAAGGACAGGATGGTCCTGGCACTCCAGATCAGCCCAAAGCCCCGGAGCAGCAGCCGCAGGTCCCTGAGGAGCAGCAGACCCAGAGGGGCTCCGGGAGCTGTGGCACCCCCAGGACAAGGGCTGAGACTCTGCCTGCAAAGACTCCCACGGCAACAGCTCCCGTGGGGCCACCCAGCTTGTCCCCACTGGCACCTGTGACTCCCTGGCAGGGCTTTACAGCAAGAGCTGCCCCAATGTGCTCATTTCACCCTGGAAAAGCAGAATAAACAGCGTGTATGACTCAAGCTTTGCTTTCACTGTCAGATGTTATTTCTACAATACATTTTTGGAAGTCATTGGAGGATGATAGATACATTTAATTTTAAAATTTCACTATTGCTAGTACTTTTTATTTGAATTTTCAAGTCTCTGTGCTGACAGCAGCAGCAAAGCTCAATACCACTGAGTGCTAAAACACTTGAGAAGAGCCTCTCAAAGAAACTGTGTCATAGATCTAGTTCTGTGTGCTCCCATGCCAGAGAAACATCACATTACACACTTCTGGAGCTTCCTGCCACAACAGCCACTACAACAAGGTCACCTAGAAGTAAAACTGCTTTTTATACTACCATTTAAAAAAGGAAACTATACAAAAAGGAAATATTAGCACTGTTATTTTGGGGGTTTTTATTTCTCAGCTCTTTTTTTTTGCACTCTGACATGCAGTGCCAGTGCTGAGCAACTAAAGAGAATCTACTTTACTTCTCTACAAATATCCATTAATCTAAACATTGGGGTGGGCGAAAGATGAAATTTTACTTTCATTCACTTTGATTTTTATTATTTTAGAAAAAAGAAATACTGATAAATGGTTTCCTGTTGAGCTATTTGAATTAGAAACAGAAATTAGAGCACAAAGCTTAAATATACCTGGGGCTGCAACCCCTGAACACGTGCCCTGCTCTGAGCTCCCCCCAGGCAGCAAAGGGACAGCCACTGCCCCCGCTCAGCTCCTGCCAGCACTGGCACAGGAAGCAGCAGAGGCTGGAGCTGCTCTGGGCACTTCAGCCCAGCCAGGTGGGCTCCACACACCCTCCCTCGCCCCAGGCCAGCCTCGTGGCTCCTTCAGGGGGCACACGAGCCACAGAGGACAGGGAACGATGGCACTTGGGTCTAAGTTTTGCCTTATTTCACGCACTGGACAAATACAAAACAGGTAGATGAAATCTGGAACCTTTACAGCTACCAAATTGTAAATCTTCGAAATGGAGAAAGAAAAGAGATATTTACTGTGGTTGGGTTTTTTTCACTTTCAGCCAAAAATGTTCAGTTTAAGGAATCCTGCCTTGGTCATAAATACTAATTTTTTAGAAAAAATTGGTGGTTTTCATGCCTGTGATTAGCAATACCTGTTTCAGGCATTCTCTAGTCTGATGCAAGAAGGTCTAATGTTTTGTTATACGAACATGGACAGTGGTTTGGAGCTACCACTACTGACAGGCCTGAGTGCCTTTAAGTTGTGCACTCAGGCTGCTGAGAAAAGCTACACTGAGCCATGGATTTTGCTTTGTAATTAATGAACACAAAGTTAAATCAACTCTACTTAGTTGGTACTTAATAGTCTGGAGAAACACACAACATCTAAGAAAAGATCCCTAGTGCTGTCCTCAACAGACCCAAAATCCACCTCAGTTCATCCTTCCAAACAATTTCCTGGAAACTTTCAGCAGACCACAAGACACACACGTACTGGTGACAGAAAATCCCCACAGCACCACCCGTCCTCAGCATCAGCACTGTCAGAACCAGACACAAATCCCTCTAAAGCAACAGGCACCTTCCTCCCCTCTATCAACACGCACCTGCTAAAGAGGCACTATCCCTGAAAAGAACCTCCCAGCCCAGCCTCCCCAAGTTTCAAAACTTACAAAAGTTTTTATATAGGTTGCTCTAAAAATAAAGCATTGTCAGAAGGTGAACTGGGAGTTGGTGCTGTGACCAATTCTGCATTTACCCATCCTGCCAACGCAAACCCTGTGGCAGGTGAGGAAGGGCCGTGGGTCACCTGGACACTTTCAGGAGCTCCTCGCTGCAGCCAGCAACACCGGTGGCACTGGGCACTTCCCTCCCTGTCCCTGGGCTCCAGCCCCGTGCAGAGCAGCACCCCAGCTGCAGATCCACTGCGCGCACCCCCAGAGCCATCACAGCAAAGCCACCGCGGGCTGTGCTCGGGGAAGGCGGAGCAGCACGCCTTGCGCTGCGGGGCAGGGCTCCAGCCCGGCTCAGCCCCAGCTCCCGGGGCACTCTGCCCCACACACGGCAGCCCTGGGCAGGAGCTGCACCTTCTGCCCAGCCCAGCCCCACCCCTGGGGGCACAGCACAGCACTCACAGTGCAGCCCATTACTACCAGCGATGCCCTACCAAGCCACGAGGAAAACCAGAGCTGCTACCTGCAACCACTGCTTCTGCAGGCCTCTGATTCTGCACAGATTTCAAACACTGTGGACAAAAATCAACAGGAGGAGGGAATATTTTATTTCAATAATAATAATAATAATAATTCAATACCTTTTAATAATAATAATTCAATACCTTTTAATTAAAGGGAGAATGGAACATTACTACTGACTTCCAGTTTTTATGTGCTTTCTTAACTGAGAGCCACCACACCTCATGAACTGCAAACGGGAAGCCTAAACCAAAACCCACATAACAAAAGTCTGCTTTCTCTAAAGCACATGAGAATCACAGAAGCACAGGATCATTGATGTTGGAAGAGACCTCTGGGATCACTGAGTCCAGCCTGTGACTGATCCCCACCTCGTCACAGCACTGAGTGCCACATCCAGTCATTCCTTGAACACTTCCAGGGATGGGCACTCCACCACAGTAACCACCTACATGGCCACAAGTTTATAAAGGATTAATAGTTTTTATTACACCTGATAGTTTTAAACCAATCTAAACAGAAATGGTTTGGGCAGTCAGACTCCTCCAACTATGTTCACAACTACTCCAGGGCAGTGTCAGCCTTCCTGTGATTTCACACGGCAACACACTTAAAGCTATGAAAACACAAAACATAAAACTGGAAGTGAGTAGTTCCATAGGAAAAACAGAGAGAATTTTATTTTCCAAAGCTCTGACTATGTCTGAAATCACAGGGAATTCCACGAATTTCCCGGCTCTTTGTGCTACTGCAGTCTAATTTTACCCTGGTCACCCCGAGTTTTGAAAAATACAATGAGCAGTACGAAGCGCAGGCTCTGCTGGGAGGTCTCCCCACGCTGTCTGTCAGTGTGCTCTGGTCTCACAGGCCCCAGGAACAGCTTCTCCTGCAGCAGCTGCAGCCTGGGGCAGCCCCAGCCCAGCCCTGCAGCAGGTGAGGGCTCACTGGAGCACAGGGCAGGACTGGCAGGAGCTCCAGGATTTGTTCTGTGAGCAGGCACTGGTTAATTCACAAAACTCTGCCTGCCAGTCACTGCAGGCCCACAGAATTGTACACACAAAAGCAGATTTTGGTTAAAGCAGCGTTTGTAACAATAAACAAGAGCAGACCAGAGCAGACTGGTTTGCCCTGATTTCCCTTGTTTTCAATACCGATTAGCATCCTCTCAGCTTGCTGCTTCATCTTTTCTAAAATGAATTCAGGCACTCAGCAAATGAACAAAAAGCCTGTCTACATCTGTAAATCAGGAGCAAAGATGGTTACGCTTTCCTCCTTTGCAAAGGAAGGAAGAAACCCTGGCAAAGTTTGTCTTCCCCTGGGCAGAAAAAGCAAAACACAAGGGAGCTGAGCTGCCCTTCTCCCACTCCTCACTCAGCTGGCTGAGTGCTGGCTCAGGGTGCTGAACAGGCCAAGCTGGCTCTGGGTGCTGAACCCCTGCATTCAGGCAGACTCAGGATGCAAACCCCTCAGCTGCATGAACACCACTGAAGTCATCTGCATACAATCAGAATATTTTGATAAGACAGCACGACTGTGGCCGACAACGATGTGCTTGGTGCATATTATCACTGTAACTCCACTATTTCAGCACCTCAAGAACCAGAACAGCTTTCTTCCTAGCCAGAGAGGACTACTCTCCTACACCTATCCAGAACCATGCCATAAAAAGTACAGAAAAATAATTCTGTTCTAAGTTTGTAACTCCTAACGAACGCTGGCAAGCCCAATTCCACAATACACACAACAAAGAAGAGGAGAAAGCACAGTGCTTTTAACACCAGTACATCAAGAAATATTCTCTTGCATTATTGGGAGCATAATCAATGCTGTTTTCTAAGCTTATGGAAAAAATGATCTATGACTCAAGGGGGAGAATAAGGTAACTATGCAAATATGTCCATAATGTACTACAAAAGTCTGCCTCAGTATAATGTCAAGACAAAGTTTGATATTTTCCTGTTCAAAATAAACTTCATATGAATGCAAAAAGAAACAGCTTGTTTTTCTTGCACCAGGCCACATCTTTCTGCAGGGTGTTGAAGCCCAGCAGCACTGAGGGACAGAAGCAGCCCGGAGCAAGGCTCAGCCTGGAGGAGCAGCTCCACGTTTTTGATGGGTCTCACAGAGCTGGGCCTCCTGTGCCACTCACAGAGTGGCCAAATGAGACAAACAACACAGGAACTGATCACTGAGCCTCACAGGAGCTACCTCACGTCAGGAAAGCACCTTGGGAGCAGGGAAGGAGAGTAAGCACTGAGCTTAGCCCCACTGGGAGTCACCCACCTAATCCCGGTAAGCAGTTCCTGCTGGGGGATCAGAGAAATATAAAGTCTAAGGCCAACAAATCCCTCCTCCCTCCATTCAGAAAATCCTTCTCCGAACTACTAGCGCTAACTTTCGCAAGATGTGAATATCCATCGCTGCAGCAGAAACCAGGGGCTGGGAGCCCCTCCTGCTGCCTCAGAGCCGCGCAGCGGGGCTGCCCGGGGGCCGCACACCGACATCGCCCCTGCACCGGGGGGCACCGCCAGCACGGCCGCCGCAGCGCTCCGGCCCTCCTAAACCCGGCTGCCGAGGCTTTCCCTCCCGTCTGGAGAGCCAGGCGATGCACAGCAAGGCCGCGGATCTCACAGGAACGGCCACGGACAGCACAGAGCTCCGGGAGAGGCGGGGGAGCAGCGGCGAGGGGGAGCCAGGCCCCTCCTGGCCGCCGCTGCCGGCGCAAGGACGGATGCGCCGCACCTGGGGCGGCCGGCCCGGCAGCGGCGGGACCCCCGCGCGGCGGCAGCGCCGGGGCTGCCGAGGGGCAGCGGGCCCCGCCCCGGGCCCGCCCGGCACAAAGGGCGCCGGGGCGCGGGGCCTCGGCCCCGGCGCGGGCGGGGGGCGGCGGGAGCGGCGCTGCCACGGCCGCCCCCGCTCGGGGAGCGGCTCCGCTCCCCCGCCGCGCGCCCCCGGCCCTCCCCGCGGCCCGGGGAGGGGGACGCGCCGCCGCCGCCGCCCCCGCTACCTGCTCGTCGAAGCGGTTCACCACGGCCTGCACCCACTCCACGGGCTTGTGCGCCGCCATGTCCCGCCGCCGCCGCCCGCCCGGCCGGGGAGCGGCGGGTGCGCGCGGGCGGTGCCGGTGTCGCGGGCCCTCAGCGCGCGGGGCCCGCCATGACACCTCACCGGAAGCGGGAGCGCGCGCCGCCCCCGCCGCCGCGCCCGCCGCGCCAGGGGCACACCGAGCACCGCGCTGCGCCTGCGCGCCGCCCCCGCCCGCGCCCGCGCGCTCCTGCGCCTGCGCCGCGCCTGCGCCGGGGAGGGGCTGGGCGGGAGAGGGGCGGGGCCCGGGGAGGGCGGGGCCGGGCGGGGGCCGGGGGCGGGGCGGGAGGAGCCGCGGCGGGGCCCGGGGGCGCGGGAGCGCGGGGCTCGCATCCCCCCGCACCGCCCCGCATCGCCCCGCATCGCCCCGCATCGCCCCGCATCCCCCCGCACCGCCCCGCATCGCCCCGCGTCCCCCCGCACCGCCCCGCATCCCCCCGCACCGCCCCGCATCCCCCCGCATCCCCTGCACCCCTCCGCATCGCCCCGCATCCCCCCGCATCCCCTGCACCCCTCCGCATCGCCCCGCATCGCCCCGCGTCCCCCCGCATCCCCCCCGCAGCGCCCCGTCCCTGCCCCGGCCGCGCCGCTGCCCCTGCAGCAGCACCCTCGGGTGATGCGGTGTTCCCCCTGCGGGGCCACCTCCCAGCGCTGTGCGTGACACATCGCCCGCAGGTCGCTGGCTCCGGCTGGAGCGCACAGCCGTATCTTACCTCTCAAACATACACCCGGCTGTTTCCATGAACTCGTTCTGTTACGTTCCGAGTCTCCGCTGCAGAGCTGTGGCAGTAACTTCAGCTCCGAGAGTGGCACCTTCGTCCCCAGCCAACTCTTTGCTCGGTGACTCAGAAACGGAGGATGCACACAAATAAACATCCACTTCCATTTTCCTTCGTGGGAATGTTAATTTGTTTTCCTTCTGGGTAGACAGAAGCACTAAATAATGTCCTTTCACACTAGAGTCACGTTGAAATTCTGATGATATAAATAAAGATGCAGCTTGAGGTGAGGGCTCTGGAACAGTCCATCTAAAATTGGCAGGAGAACTGGAGAATCAAATGGAATTTCTGTCCCTCCACTCAGTCAGGGCCTTGATGTGACTCAGAGACCTGCTGTTATCACAGCACACAGGAATTATTAGCAGCAACAGCATTATCAAATTTATCCTGAGTTAACTTTCCCTGTAAATAATATACAATAAAGACCCTGTAATTTGGATTTACAGGACAAGCAGTTCCATTACATTCTAGCATCAAATCCAGGAACTTGGGTGGCAGCAAATTTTTGAAGAGCAGATGTTTTATAAAAAGACAAAATCATTTGCAAATATTTTATTAAGGAAAAAACCCAAATAATTGGTTGGCGGATACGTCTTTGCCACAGGGAGTGCAAAGGCAGAGAACACAAAACACCAACACCAAAGGTGCAGAGATGAGCACAAAACACCCAAGGGTTCAGTGGAGCAGAGCTCATCCCCAGGAAGGTTTCTTAATTCACGAGTAAAGGAGGAAGGAAGGGAGGAAGGAAAGGATCTGCCAGGTTTAGTAAGAGGTGACTTGACCTTCCTAGCTCCAAAGCCCTCAGACCCCGAGGGCTTAGCCAGGGCAGGATCCCGAGGAGAACCAGGGCAGGATCCCGAGCAGAACCAGGGCAGGATCCTGAGGAGAACCAGGGCACGATCCCGAGTAGAGCCCGGCAGGATCCCGAGCAGAACCAGGGCAGGATCCTGAGGAGAACCAGGGCACGATCCCGAGTAGAGCCCGGGAAGGATCCCGAGTAGAGCCCGGGAAGGATCCCGAGTAGAGCCCGGGAAGGATCCCGAGGAGAACCAGGGCAGGATCCCGAGCAGAGCCCGGCAGAATCCCGAGCAGAGCCCGGCAGGATCCCGAGGAGAACCAGGGCAGGATCCCGAGCAGAGCCCGGGCAGGATCCCGAGCAGAGCCCGGACAGCCCGGCAGAGCCCGGGAAGGATCCCTAGGAGAACCAGGGCAGGATCCCGGGGGAGCCCGGCAGGATCCCGGGAGAGCCCAGCAGGATCCCGGCAGAGCCCGGCAGGATCCCGGCAGCCCGGCAGAGCCCTCGCTGCCGGGACAGCGGGAGGCAGCTCCGCGGCCCGCGGGCCCCGGGCGCTCCGCTCCCATCCGTTTGTCCATCAGAGGGCATTAGAGGCCGCTGAACGCCCTCGGGCCCGGCTGCTGCGGAGAACAGCCCGGCTGTGCGCTCGTGTTCTTCCCTGAGGTGTCTCACGGACTCACCCCGCAGGCGTGGATATACAGCAAAACGTGAGGAGACCTTTTCTTAAGAGCAAACCACGGGTTCTCCTTTGTGTTCTCTGCTTCCCAGTTCCTCCCTAACTGCGACAGGATCTGTCAAACATGAACAGAGCCAGCAAATGATCTGACTATTGGGAGTTCTGTACTAAATATTCACATTGGAACTTCCATCCCAGAAAGTCCAGTCATCAAGGGATCATTCAAATTGTAGCACGATGTTTCACATAGTCAATTCTAAAAGCAAGTATTTCTGTTCCAGTAGAAATCTCATTTGGATGCAAAACAGCAGGAGTTTAATCCCTGGTACTTGATCTGATAAAAGAAACAGTCTATTATCAGGGCCTCTAAGAGCTCCGATATTCTAATTGCACTTAATGGAGCAGTATATTTCTGAAATGGAGGCTGATGCGTGCACAAAAGGGACACAGCCCTGTTCGTGTCTGCCCATTTGCCTTGGAGCTATAAACAAGCTCTGTGTGGAGTCCCAGTTGAAGTTTGTTTGATCACAATAACTCCCAGTGTATGTGTTCCTGTTCTGAAGCCTTCAGCAGAATGAGATCATTTTGTGTATCCACTTTTCCCTTCCCTAGTGAGTAATGCCATCCCCACATATGACAGTCATTGCAGAGGTTAAGTTACTTAAATATTATAAAGCAGTATTTTAATTGTTCTGGATGACTAATCAGTTCAGCCTAGATTAGAACATTGCCCCAAAGGATAATTCGAGGTTATCACTTCCTCTCCCTGACATTTTGTTTCCTTTCTTGTTTATCACACCACAGGGTCAGCGAGAGGAGCTTTCAGCTCGTTCTCAGTCCCTATCAGCTCTGCATCCTACAGTGGCACCACTGCAAGCATCGCAGAATTCTCCTAAAATCACATCAAACTTGTCTCCAGAAAGCCCTCCAGTGCCTGGTGATCAGCTCCCAAGGGCTGCTCACACCCAAGCAGACCCGCCCAAGGAGCCCCAGGGAATGCCCATCACCCAGGGACCCCCGGAATTAAAACCAGTCTCAACTGGCACAACACAGGACTGGGCCTGACACTTTTCCTCCTGGCACTGTGTAAAAACCTGCGCAAGTCCCATTCAGTTCAGTGGCATGATTTCTCAGTTAGATCAGCTGATTTTAGACCACAATCACACAGTCCAGGAGCCAGGCTTTGGGTGCAGTACCATCTGCACACCCACCAAGCGTGGCCTTTGTTGCTGGCACCACAGCACTGCTCCTGCCAGCTCAGCCCTGAGCCAAGGCTGGGGCAGAAATGGGATTTACTGGCACGGCTGGAGCCAGTGCTTAGCAAAGACCTGCAGGTTCACACATGGCACACCTGGACTTTATTTTAACTTGCTTTAAACACAGGTGCAGTGCACTGGGGAGAGCCACCAGAGCAGCCTGGCCATCAGAGATTGCCTTTCCTTCCTGCTCTGTCTTCTGAAGTACTCAGGCTGGGGGAGGGACAGACAAGGGAAAGGAATTGTCTGATGGAAAAGTAAGTCTTTAAGAATTGGGAAAACGTCAAGACCGGAATTGAATTTTCTGCTTCTTAAACAACCTCCGTGTGAGCCTCGTGTCAGCCTGTATGAATTTATGAATATAAAGACTCTTTGTAACTGGAGAGTTTTCCCCAACTGCGGCTCAGTTTCCTCCCCATGACTCATGCCATTGGCTGATGCTGCCCTATTTAATTGCCACTGCTGCTTGAGCCCACACAAGCTTTTCTAAAATAAAACCTTAAAAAAGCTTACTTGCAGTAGATATCCAGAGGTTTGGATGGATGGTACGTGGCAATATCCTCTGGATAAAACATGTGCTGCTTTGCTGGGCTTCTAAACAATGCCGAGCAGCACAGAGGCCTTGGTCATGGAGTCCTTGAACTGCTGGAAACTGGGGATAAAGCTTTCCCCAGGGTCATGCTGCTCTTGTGAACACCATGGTTACATTTGCACATTCCTGGTGAGCTCCCAGCTGGGATCCACACACAGATCCAGTCCTTGTATTTATTTTTTGAATTTGCTGGCCACATGGGCAATGACAATGTTGAAGAATCACACTGCTGGCCATTAATAACTGTCCTTGCCCTAAACCTGACCCTGACCCTATAGGGGCTCATCAACCTGCTTTGCATTTTTGGACTCTTTGTTCATTGTGGGTGTGATTTTGCAGTGCTGCAGGTCCACGGATTCCCCAAATATCATCATGTGACTTAAAAGCAGCAGCAAAACACAGGCACCACCTCTGCCTTACTCGCAGTCATAACAGGCATGAAGAAACAGCAAGAAAGCATTCCAGAGCTGCAGAGGGCAGGGAAGAATGCCAAGCTCTCTCAGAGTATGCAGTATGACAGGAAAAGCCAGCTCCAACAGAAAGAAGGCAAGAGGGCAACACTTCCAGGCTCAGTAAGGAAGGAAAGGAAAAGGTTACACCTGTGTAGCACACGAGCTTCCTCCAGCTAAACCATGATGGAATTGCACTTTAAATATTTTCTTGTGTTAGACTGGCAGGATTCAAGTGGCCAATTCATCTTTTGCTTCCATTTATGGATCTCAAATTAAAAAAAAACAACATTTCACCATTTTTTTGCACAGAGTCATGGCCGAACAGCTTTCAAATGCAGACCAAAAAGGGGCCTGGGTTGAGCCATGTGGGAGCTGGAAGGCTTTGACCCAGGAGCACAGAAGGGATTCCAACTGCAGTTTAAAGATTAGAACCTACACTTAGACTGAGTGTGAGTAAGTCTGCCTGATCTCCACGTGGCAGCTTTATCACCTTCCACCCGAGTTGTGTAACTCAGCCTTTACTACAGCCATGCTGCTTGCACTGCAGGGACCTGCCAGGGCTCCCACTGCATCCCAGACCCTTGGAATTAGTGCTGCACAGGCACCAAGGAGAAAGCAATCCCATCCCTGCAACCTGAAAAGATGGAACAGGCGACGTTGTGGAGGGGAGCAGCAGCCTGCCCTGGGCAGGGCCCTCCTGGGCTGCCCTCTCCCCAGAGCCTGGCAGCAGCTGACCCCTCTGCAGCAGGACGCAGCCTTGGAGATGGCTGCAGACTGCCTGACACGGCAGGCCTGGCAGGAAGGTGCTCCCTGTCCATGTCTTTAGCTGCCAGCAGCCCTTTCCCAGTGACCAGAGCATTCCCAGAGCATACCCAGAGCATTCCCAGCGTTCAGCCAGCCATGAGTCCCTTTGCTCTGCAGCTGATCCCTGTGTCCGTAGGTCCAGCTCATCCCCCATTTATGACACCTGGCAGAGAGGTAAATTATGCTCCCCCAAATCCTGCTTTGCTTTAGTGGGGAACCTTTTAATGTTACTTGTTACGCATTTTGTGTGCAATCTGACAGATTGCAGAGCTATAATGAGAGTATAACCAGAAATCTCGTCAGCCTCTTTTGGGGAACGTTTCCAAACAGAGCAGAGCAGGCCCCAGTGAAGCTGGGTCCTACTTGTGCACACTCTGCCCCCAGACTGCTTGCACAAGGGAATTATTACCTGCCAGCTGCTGTGTTTTCAGTGCTAGTGGCAACACCGAGCTTTTACTTTCCGTGCTACAGAGGCTGCTGGGATAATGGAGCCCATAATTACATCCAGCCACTCGTTAGAGCTCAAATTACAAAACCGGATTTCTGCACCAGACCTTCAGGAAGTAAGCCATGGAAGGAATCTCACAAATAACCTGCAATTACGTTAATGCAGAGGGCAGGGCCTTCCCTTAAGAGCTCTCAGACTCACTGGAGTGACCCTGGCTGGCTGATCAGAGCCAGATGAGCAGTGCAGAGAAAGGGGATGCAGGAGGTGACTTACACAGGCACAGCCCTGGTGCCTCTGCACCCAGGGCTGTTTAGGAACAGACACAAAGAAACAAAGCCTGTGCTGTGGGGCAGCCACACAGTGGGGTCTGAGGTGCTGTGGCTCATTCCTTTACCCTGTGGAATGGGCTGTGCTCTCGTAAGGCCCATGCACATGATCACAGCTCCATTTGCAGTATGGGTTTAACTGTGTCACAGCTCCATTTGCAGTATGAGTTCAACTGTGTCACAGCTCCATTTGCAGTATGGGTTTAACTGTGTCACAGCTCCATTTGCAGTATAAGTTTAACTGTGTCTCTTCCCAGAGTGTTCTGCCAGCCCCAGAAAGCTGTGAGCACACCAGCACTCACACCTGCACAGGCGTGTGAGGAGCAGAGAGCTGGGGTCAGCCCTGGAGAGGCCAGCACTGAAAGGCACAGCACGGCCAGCTCTGCTGGAAGCTCCCTCCCTGTGTGTGTGTGTGCACGGGGTGTCACCACCAAGGGTGACAGCAGCCTTCCCCTGCAGGCATGGGGCAAGCACAGCCCCACCTCCTCAGGGTACCACAGAAGGGAAGGGTCTGTGTTCTCTCCTCTGTGTTCTCTCCTCTTACACCTATTTTCAGCATTTTTACAACCCACAAATGGGGACGAGGAGAAATTTGCTTGTCTGACCTCCACTTCCAAAGAATGTCCTTTTCTCTCAGATTCTGCGCCTCCTCTGTAGCCCTCTGCATGTGCTCTCTTATAGCAACAGGGCTGGACACAAGCCACCCAAATATTTTCAAGCTCAGTTCAACACCAGCTCAGGCCCACCTCGAGCTGCTTGATGTGTGAGCAAACACTCTTTATCTACAAGCAACCTGCTCTTTCCCAACTCCCTGCAGCAGGAATGCAGCCTTGGCTGTTTCCAGGCAGAAGCTGTCACACACAGCCCTGCAATTCCCCACAAGCTGACTTCTTCTGTCCTGATTATTTTATTGACCTGCTCGACAGAATGTAGGGAGTCTATCCCATTTGTTCTTCCTATCAAACACAACCTGTTTTTCTATAAATTGAATTTATAGATGATTTATTGACATTTACACCCTCCATGCCATTGATTTTCCCTGTTTGCGCAATCCTGATAGTCCAATGCCAAAACATTAAAAAAAAACCAAAAAAGCAACAGACAAAAATATTCTTTCCATTCCATTGTGAACATGTTCAGCAGTTTATTACTGCTTGCACCCCAGGTTAGCAGCAACCACTGTAGAATTCTGCCTTGGGTCAGATATTTTTTAAAAAGGTAAATATTTCATATTAACACAAAAGCATTTGGGTTTGGAACAATTCAGAACATTCTCTGCTGTCTTGTGATCTGCTCACTCAGAGCTGGCCAGGTCACAGCCCTTTTTTCTGACTTGTTGTGTGACTGCTTTGAATTCCTCTGGTCTTACACCCGTTTCCCAGTCCCAGCCTGCTCTGGCCAACGCCTGATGGGAGCAGCAGAACTGAGCACCCCTCTTTTCAGCACTTGCAGAGCTTCCCTTGCCCCTGCCCTTGTTTAGGACAGCCCAAAACTCTCAGTGTCACTTCAGCCATCTGGGATAAGACCTCTTGTACCCTCAGAGGGTAAATTTAGCACAGATATTTCTGCAAGCAGCTCCCTTACAAGGCACCCGTGGCTGGCTTACAGAGAAGAGATGGTTTGAATCTAAAAGGAATAACCCTGAACTTCTGTCTCTGTTATTTCAGTGCAGCTACTCGTCGTGGAAGCACTGAATTCCCCACATACACCGAGCCATCTGCTCTATTTATTATATCCAAAGACGTGCTCCAAAAATTGTAAAATCCCAACGAGACCAAAAAAAACAGAGGAAAAATTCCCATGGTCTGATATTCCATCTGTGCAACTTTTCCACTGCACACTCTTTTAGCAGACCTTTGAAATTAACCCCCTAAGTACCAGCTGTACATCAACTTCGAATCACCTCAAATTCTTCACAAGAAGCACTGGTGAATAGGTCACAGAGCAACGGACAAAAGGGGAGAGAGAAATGACAGCCCCGAATTCCAGGAAGGGAGGCAGCCTTATCTGGTGCCTGTGGGAAAATCACACAGTTATGCTCCTGACTGCTCCGTGATGACCCTGAGAAAGTGGCCTCATCCCCCTGTTCCTCCTCCCAGCTGCTGTTTGCCTTGTCTGTTTAGACTGCAAACTCTCCGGGGCCACGGTGGTGCCAATCCTGCTCGCAGCCACCAGGCACACAACAGCACGGACGGGAAATGAAGCAACAGCTTGGTGCCAGGCCCAGCAGCACCTCCTGGCACAACGGAGCGAGGGGGCAGGAGACACTCAGGGCTGGAACTGCTGAGTTTTGAAAATGTACTGACAGACCAAGAGCTGGCAAAGCCTCGTGTGCAAGGCCCCACGCACCCTAACAGCTCCTTGCAGGGCTGGGCTGTTGCTTTACTTGCATGTTGAGTTTTTAACCCTTCAGCGTGAGGGCAGCTGGACCTCCCTAGGATCACAGAGTCCAGAATGTCCTGAATTGGAAGGAACCCACAAGGATCATTGAAGTCCAACTCCTGGCAGAGCTTTGTTGTCTCAATCCTCTGCTGCTCACCCTTCACTTCATTGCGAGCCCTTTTCCCCCTCAATCTCCTTTGCCATCTCCTTCTTTCTTCCATTCTGTGTTTTCCTTTCACCTTCTCTTCTGCCTCCACGGCCTGAGGCTGAACTTTCTCCATCCCCAATAGGTTCTCAAGCAGAAGCTTGTGAATAATTAACAGTGTAGACTAAAAATAGCATAATTTTTAATGGCAAGCACTATTGCACAGATGAGCTACCTTGGATTTAAGTGTGACTGGACCTGTTACTAATTTGCCAGGAGTGCTTTATAGAATGACAGCTGTGAGGAGGAGGAGGAACATCACTTGTGGGTCTGAAAAAGAGAAGACAAAGCAAAGAAAATGGGTAGAACTGAATTCCCCGTGTCAGAATACAGGAATGTGAAACCAGCAGATCCTGGTGCTCCAGCAGCCTGGGGAAAAGCTCCGTAGCCTGGAACCCTGAAGGTATTTCCAGGACAGGCAGAAAGGACAAAAGCCCTTTCACTTGTGAAAGCTTACTGCAGTGAGCAAAGACTTGATGGAGAAAGATGGCACCAAGTTTGTGAGCTTCCCAGCTGAGCAGCCCTGTGCGGGCTCGGCAGCTGCATCCCTAAAGGAAGATGATGGAAAACCCATAAATCAGCCTGAGCCACCCGCTGCAGGCCCTGGCAGAGTGTGACAGCCTGGGGGGTGACAGCCTGGACCCCACAGCCACACCTCACCAGGAAGAGCTGAAAAATCATCTGAAAAGCCACCCTGCGTACGCCACTGGCCAGGAAAATAAACACAGCGAGAGTCCCCAGGAAGGAAAGTGTGGTTTCTTTATCTCCTCAAGTTTAGACTGAATTTCAGACAGATACATTTTACTGAGCAGGGGGGATGAGTGGGCAGCTTGCAGACAGAATACAGCTTTTCACCCCTGCCTCTCTGGCTTCAGACACAAGGACAAGCCCTTCCAGTGCTGCCTGAACAGAGAAGGTGCTACCAACGTCCCCAGGACAGCCTGTGACACCAAACTATTTCTAACAAGCCTGCAAACCCCTGGGGTTTTACACATCCCTTTCTGCCTTTGTGTCCACAACGCTCAAAATGTGAACTGGAGAAGAAGTGAGAAAAGCAGCAGCGTGGTAACACCCCAGCAAAGCTGAGTAAGCCAAAGCTGCAGTTTGCTGGCTGTCAGAGCCCCCAGGGCCAGCAGTGTGTGCTTCACTCAGAGCCTCCAGAGAATCCTTACATGAGTCAGCTCAGCTCTGGGCTGGCCTGGCTCAAACATCCACGACCCATGAGCAACTCCAAGCAGCATTTCACAATATTCACTGGCTACAAGTCTGCCTTGCTCCAGGGATTAGCTGCAGAGAGCTGCCCAGGGCTCTTCCCTCAGCAGGCAGTGGGGGACGGACAGAGCAGGAACAGGATTGTGCTGTTTCAAATAAGTGCTACAATGTGCTAGCAGAATTTATACAAACCAGCACTAATCCACGCTAGTGTTCACATCACCAAGAACACGCAGAACTTCTCCCTGCTCCTTTCTTGGACATTGTATCACTGCATAATTTAGAAAATGCTTTGCTGGCCTTGCTCACTCTGGGGTAATTCCTGTCTCTTGCTACAGCTGAATAGCTGATCCCATGGTTATTGCAATGTGCCTGCCAGGGAGGCCACTGCTTTGGAATGAAATCACATTATTATCTGCAGTTAATTATCCTGCTGCGTGCTTCTCTGAAGTCCATAGACAGAGCAAGGAAGAGTCACTTCGTCGAGAAGAGGGGCAGAATTTAGATAAGCAAAAGGAGAAAAGAGGTAAAGGATGGAGAGAGGGATGTACAGAGATGTTAATACAAAATCACAGAGAATGAGGGGCTCTCAGGGTAAGCTCCTTGTGAACAACTTCATTAACAGCAAAATTTTATCATAAACCAGATGCTGCTGCATTTAAACGCTGAACTACACTCGTATAGAAAGTAACACTACAAGCAGGAGACTCCTCCAGCCCTGAGCCGGGGGGGCGCACGGCGGGAGGACGGGGTCGGGCTGCGAACCGGGCCGGGCAGCGGGCCGGGGCAGGAGCGCGAACGGCTGCGGAGGGCAGGGCACGGCAGGGCCCCGGGAGGCCGAGCAGGACCGGGCAGGGCCGGGAAGAGCCGGGCAGGGAAGGGCAGGGAAGGCCGGGCAGGGCGGGCAGAGCCGGGCAGGGCCGGGAAGGCCGGGCCGGGCAGGGCGGGCAGGGCAGGGCGGGCAGAGCCGGGCAGGGAAGGGCAGGGAAGGCCGGGCAGGGCGGGTAGGCAGAGCCGGGCAGGGCGGGCAGGGCAGGCAGAGCCGGGCAGAGCCGCTCCCCCTCAGCCCGGCCCGGCCCCCGCGCCGCGCTCCCCCGCCCCGCCCCGCCGCCCGCCGCCGCCATCTTGCCCAGCCCGCGCCCGCCCGTCCCGCTCCGTGGCAGCCCCGCCGCTCTCAGGCCGCCCGTCCATGGCCAGCTTTCCCCCGAGTGTCAACGAGAAGCTCATCGGTGAGCGGGGGCGCGGGCGGGGGCAGCGCGGCCGGGCCCGGGCTCGGGCGGGGGCGGGCGGGCGCTCAGCCCATCCCGCAGCGCAGCGCGCTCGGGGCTGCCCGCGGGTAACGGGCGGGACCCCGGCACACGGAGCCCGTCCCGGCACACGGAGCTATTGCTATTGCCGGCACACGGAGCTATTGCCGGCACACGGAGCCCTTGCCGGCACACGGAGCCTCTCCCGGCCGCCGGCCCGTTGTCCCGGCCGCGGGCAGGCGCGGGCCTGGCGGCATCGCCCGTTCCGCACCGGCTGCGGCATCGCCGGCAGCACCGCGTGTTCCCCTGCGGGGCTCAGCCCTGCTGGGTTACACGGTGACACCGGGCCCCCTCCCGATGGCGTTGATCGCCGTGGAACAAAGCGGCGTGACGCGCGGGTGCCCGTGCAGCCGGTGTAAGGCGCTGCACGGCTCTCCCTCTCCCGGCTCTCCCTCTCACGGATCTCCCTCTCACGGATCTCCCTCTCCCGGGTCTCCCTCTCCCGGCTCTCCCTCTCCCGGGTCTCCCTCTCACGGCTCTCCCTCTCCCGGCTCTCCCTCTCCCGGGTCTCCGTCTCCCGGCTCTCCCTCTCACGGCTCTCCCTCTCCCGGATCTCCCTCTCCCGGCTCTCCCTCTCCCGGCTCTCCCTCTCCCGGCTCTCCCTCTCTCGGCTCTCCCTCTCACGGCTCTCCTCTGTCCCCCCAGCTCGGTCGCGCACGGTAGGAGAGCTCCTGGCCCCGACGTCTCCCTTCGACAAGAAGTGCGGCAGGGAGAACTGGACGGTCGCGTTCGCTCCCGATGGCTCGTACCTGGCGTGGTCACAGGGACATCGCATAGTGAAGCTGGTCCCCTGGGCACAGTGCCTCAACAACTTGTAAGACAAACCGCTACGGCTTTCGGTGCACCTGAAAAACAGGAGCTAGCTTCAGATCGATTAAAACGCATGTATTGGTCTTCTAGGCTTTGACACCTTGGGGAGAAATGAATTCCTTAAAATAACAGCTGTTCTGTCTCTTCCTGTGTGGCCAGCAAGAACAACTATTGCAACCTCGCAAAGCCTGTGGAGGAGTGACTTGTTAATCAATTCAGACACTCTAAAATAAGAGGAAGTTAGAATGAAAAGGGAATTTAGAGACGTGGGCAGATCTGGCCCTTTACACTTCCTATCACAATGCTGTTTGGCTTTACCTTTTAGGAATTTACTTAAAGGCAGACCTCTTTCCTTATCATCCTTGTTCCAATGCAAGTGGACTTCCAAAACACACATTTTATTGGCACTTGCGGGTTGCGTGCTAGCGAAGTTGGTAGCTGGCCACTGCAGTTTTGTAGCTGGTTACACTTCTCTGACCCATTTTTTCCCCCTTTTTGGGGGATGGTTAATTGTTTTCCATATGCTGGACACTCAGTAACTCTTTAGCAGAAAATCCTAGCAATTTTTGTGCTCATTTTTCGGTAAATGCTTTGAAACTGTTGGATTTTGCAGTAGGTTAAGTTAGTATCTTGCTCTCTACAGAGGTAAAACTGTATACAGAGTATTAGTCTTACTTTGTGTTGGAAGGTTCCCAGGTGCTGGCAATTTTTCTCAGTTATCAGAAAAAGCCGCTTTTATAATTTTAAAGTGAAGATGCACCACTTTGCGCCTCAGAGATGTACATCACGAGCACTCCCAGGTGTGGCCAGGCCTCGAAGAAGCGTTTGTTTTCGGCCGTGCCTTGCGCTGCAGCGTGCTTTGTGCTGTCTTTCAGCCTGCTGCACGGCACAAAGAATGGCGCGAACGCCGCCGGCACGCGGCCGCCGCGGCACAGCGGCGAGGGCAGCCAGAAGAACAAGCCCTGCGAGCACGTCATCGACTGCGGGGACATCGTGTGGAGCCTGGCCTTCGGCTCCTCGGTGCCCGAGAAGCAGAGCCGCTGCGTCAACATCGAGTGGCACCGCTTCAAGTTCGGGCAGGACCAGCTGCTCCTCGCCACCGGCCTCAACAACGGCCGCATCAAGATCTGGGATGTGTACACGGGTGAGTGGAGGGCAGCCAAGGGCACGGCGGGGGCTCCTGAGCTCCAGGATCGTGGGGTGCGCCCAGCCCGGCTCCTGCTCTGCCCCAGGACGCCCCAGCGCTGCCGCCGTGTCCCTGGGAGCGTTGTGCGGGTGTTCCTTGTCACGCTCAGGTGCCAGCTCACGCTTCATGCAGTGATAACATTGGTGGTACACACCGGGAATGGGTTATAGAATTGTAACTAGGAATTGAACCTTCAGTATAAATTTTAAAATACTAAAAAAGCATGAGCTCCTGCAACTAGAAGTAACGAAAAACTGCCAAAGGAACAAGAGAGGCACGTCGTGCTTTGAGATGTGAAAGATGGAAAATGCAAAATAATTAAATGTGTGCGTACATACATTGGTTGTTTACTCAGTAGTCTTCCTAGGTTTACCATGCTTTAAAAGCATGAAATTGCTGGTTTATGTTGATGAGGACCTTTAATTTTTTTAAAAGAAAATGAATGACTCAAAAAGACTGAATCTGAACTTAGGGACTTTCAGTTTTGCTGGTAGCACAGCTGCACAGTTGGAGAGAACTCAGTTAAGAAAAATAATGACTGTTGAGTAATCTGTCCTTGTAAATTGAAGCTTGGAACAGGTATGTCCATCAAAAGACAAGTCTTGCCTCATTTCTGAGGTTCTAGTATATAGATTTTGTAGCTTTTCCGGGAGTTACCTCTTGATACAGGAGAGTGAAAGGATCCATGTGCTGCTCATTGTAGGGAGCATTTCTACGCAGAAAATTGTCTTTACATGCAGTAATTTTATATTCAATATTTGTGTCCATAAAATTTTATCTAAGTACAGGAGTCCTTCATGTTAAACTGTGGTGTTCTCATGTAACAGGAAAACTCCTCCTTAACCTGATGGACCACACAGAAGTTGTCAGAGATTTAACCTTTGCCCCTGATGGCAGCCTGATTCTTGTGTCTGTGTCCAGAGACAAAACCCTGCGAGTGTGGGACCTGAAAGACGATGGTAATGTCTGGCCTTTACCTGCTCTAATACCTGGGAGAAGCACCCATGTACTCACCTCTGTTATTGCTCTAGACTCAGTTTGGTCGGGATTGCTTCAAAACTGCGTGTTCGGTTAGTCACTCACTGTGCGCTTGGAATTCTTTAGTCACTCACTCTGCAGCTCCTTGGAATTCCTTATTTGTCTGAACCCTGGAGGCAGAAGCAGGTTTTGGGCTAAGAGTGCACGAAGTGACCTTTCTGAATAGGGACATGGAAGTAGAAGCTGCATCCCGGGGGTTTTATTTCTGTGCAGAATGACTGCAAGAAGTTTGGGAAAATAATACAAAATTTCGCAAAGGAATAACTAACTTGGAAAAGCTTTCCCATCTGAACCTTGTAATATTTAACCAATTCTTACAGCAATGCCTTTCTGTTTAGGAAACATGATGAAGGTGCTGAGAGGCCATCCGAACTGGGTGTATGGCTGTGCATTCTCTCCAGACTCCTCCATCCTCTGTTCTGTTGGAGCTAGTAAAGCAGTATGTGTCAGAGTTTCTTGTTCCTTAATTCTCCTGAATTGTGTGCATAATCATTTTAAATCTGAGTAACATTAAGCTTGTGCTCGGTGTCATGAACTTCTAATGTTTGATGATGATGTGAAAGTGCATGAAATTAAACTGGCAAATGGTGCATTGAGACCGTGAATGGAACTTGCACTGCTTTTAGTTGAAGAGGCTGTCAGTGTGGAGCAATAGGTCTGCACAGGGTCACAGCATAAAGCAGAGACCGCTAAAGCTGCCAGTGTTAAAAGATACTTAGATTAATGCATAAACTAGTTTGGTTTTGATTTTGTCTTTCCTATTTCGTGCTCAATGAGAAAGACTTCCCAAAGTCGGAGTCAGTCAGGGCATCTCCTGCTGAACAAAAACATTTCTCCCTGTTTTCCCCTACCAATGGCAGTAGTACCCCAGAGTTAGAGGGAAGAGGAGCACACTGGTTTTGCTTCCATCCTAATGCCCTGCTAGAGAACTGAAAGTAGTGCAGGTAATGCATGTATGCCATAAGCTACTCCTGGCACTGAAGAGTTAGGGCAAACCAGAAAGGGAGCTCAGCCTGGTTGCAGGGGCTCTGTAGGCAGTGTAGTGGAGCCTCAGGAGCCCAGCTGAGGCCATCACTCCTGTGGGAGTGCTCGGAGGCACTGTCCGCCGCTGCGGTGAGCGCGGCCGAGCTCTGGGGTTTGGCTCTGTAGCGGAGCGGAGGGGGATGTGTACATTGCTGTCTGGAGGCTGTGTGTTTTCCATAAGCTTCTTGCTTTCCCTGTCACAGGTGGTGGCAGCAATATTGGTGTGATTGAGTTAAGCTGGCACCACTCTGAGGAGCACAGTGGTGTTGGCGGGCACAGAGTGGCAGCTCTGGCCGCCAGCCCGGCGAGCTGTACCGTCTGTACCGTAGGACGAAGTAACCTTGCCCTCGGCTGCAAGGGGTCCTGTACGTACGCAGGTGCTGCTCCATGTCCACTGTCTGCTTGCTTGCTTGCTTTTTTTTTTGTTGTTTTTTTTTTTTTTAATAATTTTCACAGCAGTGAAACACACTGACTCCTCAAACTTAGCTTCCAGTTTTATAGAATGTTGGGGTCTCCTTGGAAAAATCAGTGAACGTGTTTATAACTGATTGTAAAATGGTTCAGAGTTAGGCGGTATGGGAGGCACTAAGGCTGAGTTTGTTTTGGTCAAACGTAAATTTATCCAAGATGTCAGAATTTAACCTGTGCAGTAAAACTGTCAAGGGAAAGATCAAGGCCGCTAGTGAGCTCTTTGAGGGACATAACAGCTTCTGCTAAAGACTTATATTCCTGCAAAACAGGAATGCTGCAGTACATGGATAGTTCCTATTAAGTAATTCTGCACAGTCCTTGTTTTGATAATATATAATGTACAACTGCATGTAAAATACTGTAATATTCCATGAATTCTTACAATACACTGTGCAATTAGTCGGGTAAATTGTAATATTAATGTTGTTTGTTACTGTTGACTTGATTTTAAATGACTAAATTCTTTCTAATAATGTGGTTAGACTTCCCTGTTGTTTTGCCAAAGACATAACTTTTGGCTGTGAAAATTCTTTTTGCTTGCAGTATCTGTTTCTCTTCCTAGGCTGACGTTGGTGATCCAAGCAATTGTAAACAAGTGATCTTAAACTCAAAGGGATGCCACTGGAGTAACAATATGTTAACCTTACATTTTCTGTCTGTATATTTCTTAAAATTTTGGTAGTTACTGAAAGGAGGGGACTGTAGAGTTTAACCCTATTTATTTCTGAATATTTTAATAAAATAGTTTTGTAATACATGAATTTCAGTAAGCTACATGGTTAAATTGTGTTGCCTTTATCTTATATTTTGGCTTATTTTGTTAATAACATTTAACAAATTTGAGTTAGAACTTGCATGTCTGCTTTAATTATTTTTAAAAAACCTTGATTTTAATCTGAATATGACACTGAGCATATTTCTTAATTGTAGTAATTCATAATACCTGATTTTAGTGTAATCCTAAATAAGACTAGCTATACTTAAAAAACAAATTAAATGCTCCCTCGCCTCTCTGAGCAGAGCTATAACATCAGCTCGTTTAATTGCAGGTTTTCCTCTGGGATATGGATAAATACTCCATGTTACGGAAACTCGAAGGCCATCACAATGATGTTGTAGCTTGTGAGTTCTCTCCTGATGGAGCGTTACTGGCTACTGCATCTTACGATACTCGAGTCTATGTCTGGGACCCGCATACTGGAGTGATCCTTAGGGAATTTGGGTAAGTGAAGCAGTCAGATCGGGAAACTGTCTCCCAGAGTGGACTCGGAAATGAGCAGGGGCTGATGGAAGTCCTAAGGTGGCAGAGGCTGGAGGTCGTTGGGTTGTTCTTCCAGCTGAGGGCGAGTTCACAGCGCTGGTGTTTCAGCGCGTGCTGAGTTGTTCAACAGGGCTGAAGAGCCCACGGCAGCTCAGTCCCCGCTGCCACATCCACGGCGAGCTGGTGAAACGCCGTGTGTTTGTGCGTGCCTGAGCTCTGCTGTCCTGCTGAGGCCGTGTCCCTGAGCGTGTCTCTGCCCACAGGCACCTGTTCCCCCCGCCCACGCCGATCTTCGCGGGCGGCGCCAACGACCGCTGGGTGCGCTCCGTGTGCTTCAGCCACGACGGGCTGCACGTGGCCAGCCTGGCCGACGACAAGTGAGTGTGGGCACGGGGCTGCTGGCCCTCCTGCCTCCCTGCCCTAGCACAGCACCTCTCGGCACCGTCGGCTCGGGCTCCTGGCCCTGAGCGGCGCTCCAGACTAGCTTCTTGTGCAGCATACGGCGAACACCGAGCACAGTTCAAAACCCACTCTGATAACTTCCTGTGTTGTCCTTCTCCCTC